>NC_047034.1:171837339-172451888 GCF_011762595.2 Tursiops truncatus
CGGCGCCATCTGTGGGGCGGCCAGGCAGGGTCCGGCTCCCCTCTGCGGGCCCAAAGCTGGAGTCGTGCTGGCGGGGAGGGCTCCGGGGCTGCTCTTGTGGGGCCCACACTCATGGGGGTTGGGGGGGACCTGGACACCAAGTCCCACGCTCTTCCTTCTCATCCCGCCTCCTTAAATCCCTCACTTACGTTTTGTCACCGCTCCTGTCCCCCTTGTCATCCCTTTTTTCATTCGATCCTCTCAGCCACTCTACAAGAACAACAGTAATCACAGTAGCTGCCGTTTATAGGGGCTTTCTATCTGATGCTCGGCCTACAGACCTTTCCATTTAATCCCCGGGAGAGCCCTATGGGAAAGGGCTGATTATCCCTGCTTCACAGACAAGAAACTGAGGCCCACAGAGGCTCAAGGTCACACAAGAGGCAAGTGGCAGAGCTGGATTCAAACCCAGACCAGCGGGTGCCCCCGGGCACACATGTTGCCCAGGGGCTGGTGCAGCTGCCGCCCTTCAAGATGGGAAGAGAGGTGACTCCCTCGTTTTTTGGCAGAGGGGGACTCACACTCAAGGCTGCCTGAGCCCCTGCTCAGGCTCATTCTCCAGCTTGGTAAGGTCACTTCCCTTTGCAGCACTGCTCAGAGCAAGACCCCGATGCCTTCCCCCAGGAGGAAGGAGGGAGTCACTGGACGCCAGCCACAGGAAGGACCCTAAGGAGGAAGTGCGAGCCAGGGGTTTTCAGACACTTTCAGCCATAGAACCCCCTTTTGAAGTGCTTTGTGACCCAGAAGCTTAGTTAAAACAAATAAAAACGGAGCTGCCCTCCCTCTCCTCCACGATACACCCCTGAGCCTCCTACCGCGTCTCCAGGTGGGACAAGGAGGCACCGAAGGGTTGGTCTGGAGCCTCGTCTAAGGTCCCAGCGATTCCACCTAGGAGCCAGGCCTCCCACACCTGCTCTGGGCTAAGACTGGCTTGGGAAGGAAGAAGGTCCAAGGGGTATGTGAGGCCCAGCTGCCACCACTTACCGGCTGTCCAACACCCCTGGTCGCTTGTCCCACCTCTGCCGCTGCTCCAGGGTGGAGAGGAGCGTCCCGGACAAAGGACACCCGCACCAGCCCTGGTGTCGGTGTCACCTTAGCAGGTGCCCGGCTTCCTGCAATGGAAACCCAGGAAGTGCGCTGGATGAGAACACACGCCCTTTGTCTGCCAGCTCAGAGGCCCTGCTCCCGTCCTCCTGTCCTGCCAGGCTCGGGCAGCTTTCTGCCAAGTCCCTGAGCAAGGGGGCTCAATCTTCTATTAGGGTCGTGGCAGCTGAGACCCTGGGTGGCAGGGAAGGGGTGGGAGACAGGGGCAAGGTCCAGGGCAGTGGGGACATTTGCTGCTGTCCAGTGTGCTGGGGAACACGGCACCTACTGCCCACAGAGCAGTCAGGCACCTACTGTGTCCTCGGCTGGCTTGTGGGATCTTAGTTCCCCAACCAGGGATTGAACCCCAGGCCCTGGCAGTCAGTGAAAGCGCTGAGTCCTAACCACTGGACTGCCAGGGAACTCCCAGCAAAAATGAACATAATTACCAGCGGTGATGTGTGCTATAAAGGAATGAGCAAGGGGCTGAGACAGAATAAGGGTGTGGGTGGGGCTAGGGCAGGCCTCTCTGGGAGGATATGAAGAGGAACCAGCCACAAGAGGAATAGGGGAGGGCATTCCAGGGAGAGGAAGGCAGTAGGGAAAACATGGGCTTTGAGGTCAGACTTAGGCTTAACTCCTAACACCCTGGTGCTGGCTGTGACCTTGGACAAGTTCCTTCCCTCTCGGAGGCTCTGTTTCCTCACCTGTAACATGGGGCAGCTGGACTGATTGCCCTCGAATGAAGACATGAATACTCCCCTTTGCAGAGCTGCTGGGGACAGAGGCAGGGAAAGGGCGCACTAGGGCCTGGTCCAGAGTTGGTGCCCCACCAGTGGTGGCGCTGGCTGTTCCCACATCACTCTCACCTGGTTTCTAGAGCTCTCTGCTCACAGGGTCCCTTTGCTCTGCAGCTAGATCCAAGAAAAGTGACAAGCCTGGGGAGAGTGGCATGGAGGTGTCCTCCCCTCTGTGATTTTTCCTCTGAGGCTCCCTGAGCTGCAGCCCCCAGGGAGCCAGTGACCCCAAGGTGGGGAAGCATCCATTGGTCCAATTGCCTTTCCCCTGGACAGGCTCCACCTGGGCCAGGTCAGAGCAGAAGTGTCAGTCCTAGCCTAGGGGTGCCCACGTGTGAAGCTGAAATCATACACCCGGGTTGGGGTCTACTGCTTGGCAAACAGCCTCAGAAACCCCCCTGGGCCTCCCCGTCCTGGTTCTGCTCCTCTCCCTCCCTCCATTGTCCCCTCTGCCTGCTCGAAGTCAGGTCAGTTCAGCACTTGTTTCCTGAGCATCTACTGTGCTAGGAGCTGGGCAGGGGTGCAGCAGTGCAGGGAAGTGGGGGCTCCCACAAACTGTAGCAGGGGCAGGTTGCAGGGGGAGGGGGGCAAGCACAGATATGAGTAACAGCAGTATCTGTGAGTGACTGCAGCTCTGTCACATGCCAGCCTGTTACCTTGGGCAAGTCACTTCTCTCTGAGCCTCAGTTTCCTCTCGTGAACCTGGGATAGCAGAACCTCCCTGTGGCTTTGTGAGGATTTGTTGGAATGAATGTGGATGAGTTTTCCTGGCGCTTAGTAGGTGTTCAGGTGAGTTGCTTTTCTCTTCCCATCATATAGAGGACAGAGGTTTGGGGATATTATAGTGAGATGGACAAAAGTGCTGAAGGGAAGGAAGACTTGGTTCTGCTGGAGAATCGAAGGGACATCGTGGTTCCTGTCAGTTAGCATCACTTTCTTGGATTCTGGTAACAGCACCCAATTTCTCTTTGGGAAAGCTCACTCCCACTCTCAGTGCCTGGCTGGAACTATGTAGAAAGAGGCAGTATTTTTCCAGGGTGACAGGATGCAAGCTTGGCACCATTTATGCCAACACTTGGACCAAGACAGACGACAGCAGGGCAAAGATGATAGAGAAGGAGACCCAAATCTATAATGGGCTTCCCTGGTGGTGCAGTGGTTAAGAATCCGCCTGCCAATACAGAGGACACGGATTCAAGCCCTGGTTCGGGAAGATCCCACATGCTGCGGAGCAACTAAGCCTGTGCGCCGCAACAGCTGAGCCTGCGCTGTAGAGCCTGCGAGCCACAACTACTGAGCCCGCGTGCCACAATTACTGAAGCCCGCACGCCTAGAGCCCATGCTCTGCAATGAGAGAAGCCACTGCAATGAGAAGTCCACACACCGCAACGAAGAGTAGCCTCCTCTCGCCGCAACTAGAGAAAGCCTGCGTACAGCAATGAAGACCCAATGCAGCCAAAAATAAATAAATAAATTTACTTTTTAAAAAAAGGAGATAACTGATTACATCACTTAGGCTGCTGGATCCAGCCATGCTTGAAGTCCTACCTCTGGATCTCTGGAGCCAATGCATTCTCTTTTTTCTTCATTTTTCTTCAACCAGTTAAAACTATTTCTGTGGCTTAAAGCAAAGTCATGAGGAATATTGGTGAGACTCCATGGGTCTGGATCATCTCTTCCTCCAAACTCTGCACCACTGTCACCACTGTTGAGAAGCCTGCTCTGATTACTCCAGGTGTCAGGACTCATGTCAATCCTATGGATTCATTTCAAGGCTGCTGGGTTGAACCAATATGCTTTACCCACCAAACGGGGAGCAGGGCTGTGTCTTATTATTCTCCATGTCTCCAGCACCCAGCACAGTGCTTGGCACATAGTAGGGTCTCAGTAATTCTGATGAAATGCAGGAGTAAGAGTAGGGGATCTTAAGGAGCTGCATATGCAAATCATATGAGAAGTAGTAAAGGGTAGTGAGCCGTTAAGAAGCCTGGGCTTTGGAGTCAGACCCACTTGAATTTGGATGTTGGCTCCCCCACTTATTAGCTCTGTGACCTTGGGCAAGTCACTTAATTTCTCTGAACCTTGAGTGTTCTCTGGGAAGATAAAGAAAAGAACAATCAACTCCTTACAAGGTCGTCCTGAAGGCTGGGGGAAAATAATGCAAGAAAAATACGGAGCTCAGGCTTACAATTCCTCACGCAGCTCTTTGCACATAAAATGCAAACATGCTTCTTCTTCCTCTACCCGGGGAGCAGTCTGGTGGACAAAACGGGGAGGCGGGAGACCTCTTCATTCTCTTGCTTCGCTGAGATCCGTTCCTGCTTCTGCCGCCTGAGCCGGTGCCTCCTTCCCAGTCCCTCTTACTCAGCGTGTTCACTGACCCTTCACACCAGAAGGGCTTGGCCGAGACTGAGTTGCAGTCCCTTGTGGGGAGGGGGCGATGCGGAGGGCCCTAGAGGCCACAGTCAGGCTCCGGTCTAAGTGCCCTACGTCCATCATCCTGTTCAGTCCTCTCAACAAGTGGGGAAACTGAGGCACAGAGAGAGTAACTTGCTCAGGGTCATCTCCGTTAGGAAGCTTCTTTCAAGCCCATGTAGTCTAGCTCCAAGCCCTTTTACTAAACAGGCCAAGCGTGTAGGGAAATGTTCAAAAACCAAGTAGGGAGTAACCAAGCCACAGTTATAGCCACATGGAGTTCCCCACTCTCAGGCCCCCAAGCCTGTGTCCACTTGGGCCAGGCAGGGCCCAGCCTCTAGACCTGGCCGTGACAACAACGTCTGGCTCTTAATCCCCTCCTGGTCCAGTGTCCTGAGCTGGCTCTGGCTGGACCCCCCGGTTCCCACAGCCCCCCCTCAACTAAGCACACCCGCACAGCCTTCACGATGAGGGGCGGGACGTGTGGGGTGGCCATGGCGGGGCGTGAGTCTCAGTGGGCTGGAAAGGCCCGTCCTTGACCCAGGCCTTGAAGGTCAGAGCCCCTTCTGTGGACAGAGGAAAGGAAGTCCTGGCATCACTCACTTGAGAGGGTCCCTGAGCCTGTCCCAAGCCCTCGGCTGCTTGCCAGGGGCAGAGCCCCGTTCCCCCACCGACCCCAGACCCCTCCTCGAGCTCCCGCTTCACTGCGAGCCTCCAGCAGCATCTATCCAACACCTCACTGCTCTCTGGCAGTGAGGACCCCCATCCCTGAGACGCCTCCTTGCTGAAGTGTAATGTGGCCTAGACCCTGCCAGGGCCCCTCGCCGGCCTCCCCGCTTCTCTCTTCCGCAGAGGTGGGCTTACTGTGAAGTTAATGAAACTTATGCTCAGGCCTCTCACTTGCACGGCCCCTGTGAGGACTGGGGGTCTCTGGAAGTAATGAAGTGTTGTAGGAGGGAGGGGCAGCCAGGTTACACTCAGGAAACATTTCTCTCTAAGTGTTCCTGGCAAACTGCCCACAGAGATGTCAGAAGAAGGACCCACATCTCCAGGGTTCCAGCAGCTCGTCCTGCTTTTCTTTCCCATTCTCAATCAATATTCACTTTCATATGAATTTTGTATGCTTTTTTCTAAAGGGGACCCTTTCTTTTTTTTTTTGGCCGTACCATGCGGCATGTGGGATCTTAGTTCCCTGACCAGTGATCAAACCTGCGCCCCCTGCCTTGGAAGTGCGGAGTCCTAACCATTGGACCGCCAGGGAAGTCCCTAAAGGAGACCCTTAAAATTGGACTCGTCCTGCTCTTACTCCTTGCAATCCACTCTCCAAGCCGGCCAGGCCATCTCGCTAAAGCAGCACGTGATCATCACACGCCCCGACACCCCTTCTGCGGCTCCCGCTGCTCTTGGGGAAAATGCGAAACCCCTCCCCTGTCCTGGCGATCTGGCCCCAGCCCAATTCCGTGACAGCATCTCCCACCACTGTGCCCGTTGCCTCCTGGGCTCCAGCCACACTGACCCAACCCCTCCTCCATCCCTCAGGCCACTCAGGAGCCTCGAGACCTGCCTGGGCTTCACCACCACCCCATGTCCTGGGAACTCCCCCTCAACCTTCAGGATTGGTTTCTGCAGCTCTTTGTCAGCGAGGTCTCTCTGAACCCCTGACCACATCACACCCTTCACAACACCTGGACCCTCCACTGATAATGACCACACGTGCTTGAGGTAACCCTGCTCTGACCCTGGAGGCCCTCATCTCATTCACCCAGTTGCTCAGGTCCCAAATCAAAGAGTTCCCAGGATTCCTCTCTTCCTCTCAAGCCCACATCTAATTGACCAGGAAATCTTATCAATCTCTCAAAACATGTTCAGAATCCAACCATCCTGGCCACCTCCACGGCCACCACCCTGGTCCAAGCCCCTGTGCTCTCATCTGGGTTGTTTCAAATGCCTTCAAACTGGTTTACTGTTCCTACACTGTCTATTCTAAAAACAGCAAGGAGAGGAATCCTTTAAAAACGTAAAAGTCAGGGCTTCCCTGGTGGCGCAGTGGTTGAGAGTCCGCCTGCTGATGCAGGGGACACGGGTTCGTGCCCTGGTCCGGGAAGATCCCACATGCCGCGGAGCGGCCAGGCCCGTGAGCCATGGCCGCTGAGCCTGCGCGTCCGGAGCCTGTGCTCCGCAACGGGAGAGGCCACAACAGTGAGAGGCCCGCGTACCGCAAAAAAAAAAAAAATAATAAAATAAAAAATAAAAACGTAAAAGTCAGATTATGTCACCTCCATGTGCAAACCCTCCACTAGCTGCCCATCACAGGGGAATAAATTCCTAATGCTGGCCGTGGCCCTGAGCAATCTGGTCCCTGCCCACCTCTGTGACCTCATTCCTGCCACTCCATCCTCTCTCTGAGGCTCCAGCCATGCTAAATTTCCTGCTGTTCCTGGATTCTCCCAGCTTGTTCCCACCTCAGGGCCTTTACCCGTGCCGTTCTCTCAGCCTGGGGTGTTCTTCCCTCACCTTTCCGCTTGGCCTGCTCCTGCAGTCCATTCAGGTCTCCTCAAAGAAGGCTTCTGTGGAAGGCAGCTTCTAAAACGGCCCCCTGAGAACCCCCACCCTCTGCCATGCCCTTGTGTAATCCCTTTCTCTAAAGGGTGGGCTAGACCCAGCGACTTGCTTCTAACCAACAGAATAGAGCAGAAGAGTGGGATGTCGCTTTTAACACGGGGTTACAAAGACAGTGACTTCTGTCCTGCTCATCTTCTGTCTGTCTCCCTGACTTGCATCACAGAGGGAAGCTGGCTGCCATGTCGTGGGCTGCCCTATGGAGAGGCCCACGTGGCAAGGAACTGAGGGAGACCCTGGCCAATAGCCAGAGAGGAACTGAGCCCCTCGGTCCACTAGCCCGTCATAGACTGAATCCTGCCGACAGCAACGTGAGTGAGACTGGAAGTGGATCCTGCTCCAGTCGAGCCTTAGGATGACACCACAGCCTTAGGTGACACCTTGACTGTGGCCTGTGAGACTCTGAGCCAGAAGACCCAGCCAAGCTGCACCTGGATTCCCAACCCCCAGAAAAAGCGAGACGATAAGTGTCTGTTGCTTTACGCTGCTGTTTCAGGGCCATTTGCTACATAGCTGTAGATGACAAATACACCCTCCTTCACCCCTGTCACTCTATCCCCAGGCCCAAGTTTTTTTTTTTTTTTCCCAGCACCAGTTGCTACTTGGGCATCTTGCTCATCCCCAGTGTTTGCCCCAGAGCCTCGCCCCATGCAGATGTTCAGGAATAGGGGAAGGAATGCAGGACATCAAGAGAGACAATGCCATAGCTCAGAAAACCCACAGGTGCGGGGGCTCAGGAGGGAGGAGGAAGGCTCACCCCAACCCCAGGTGCTCCAGAGGTACCGTCCCCTCTCAGCAGGGACTGGGGCGCGGGTTTCCCACCTCTTCAGAAGGATGTTGTTTCGGGCCCAGGATTGGGGATCTCATGGTCCGTGGCAGAACAAGTTCAGCTTCATGGCCCTGTTGCAGACCGTGCCTTTTTGATTTCCTCTGCCCTCTGGACTTCAGGCCTAGTTCTCTTTGTTTGGTAGGGCTCACTAGAGTGATCTAATTTTTATACCCTTGTCAGAGTTTTCACAAAAATAATTTAATAGATAAGAAAAGAATACTATTCCAGCCCACGTGGCCCAATTTTTGTTTGGAAAACAGTCCCTGTGCCCATAAAAAGGAAAGGTCTGCCAAGTCCAATCTCCTCCCAGCCCTGTCCCCACCGGGTCCCGGGCTGTGTGGGGGGGCTGGGAGGCCAGGGAACCTTCCAGCAAAAACATCAGGCCCGAGTTGGAACCCGGTGTCCAGTCTGGCTCTGGCAAGGGGCTGGCCTTGTGCTCACCTAACTGAGCCATTTCCTCCTAGACTGGGGCAAGTTTCCTGCCCAGAGGGAACCAAGCACACTCCCAGGCAGAGGGGGGCTGGGTTCTGTATTGGGGGAGGGGCATCCACAGGCACTTTCCCCACCTCAGTTACTCTGGGGCTGAAAGGCCCCTCCTGGGGGTGGGATGGAGAGCAGGGGATCAGAAGTTGGGCTTGAACTGTCTGTTGGTGGCCATTCCTGGAGGAATGAGCTGAAACCGCCCCGTCCGGCCTTGGGGCCAGCCTGTCCCTGTATCTCAGGTGCACCCAGGGTGGGGAGTGGAATCTTAGGCCAGACTCTGTCTGCTCCAAAGCAGTAGACTTCGGGTGACCACGGTGGGCTTTGCTGAGATGTGGGACCCATTAGAGCCTGGAATCCTCAAAGAACCTTCTCCAGGTCCCACCTCCTCCCTGGTGCCTCCCCTGCCTCTCCCAGACAACCTGACCCTCACAACCCCTTTGGAAGTCCCCTGGCTGGCAGTCTCCTT
Organism: Tursiops truncatus; assembly: GCF_011762595.2. Taxonomy (NCBI): domain Eukaryota; kingdom Metazoa; phylum Chordata; class Mammalia; order Artiodactyla; family Delphinidae; genus Tursiops; species Tursiops truncatus. Next base: position 171,846,071 of record NC_047034.1, read on the forward strand.
TGCTCTATGGGGTCCCTCCTGGGAAAGGGCCTCTGAGTTGGGGCCCTCAATCCCCATGGACACAAACTACCTCGTGGGCTGGGTGCCTGGGCCAGGAGAACATGGGTGTGGGTAGAGCCTCAGGCTAACCTGGACAGAAGGTGGTGGGAACAACATTCCAGAACCTACCAGGAATGGACCTGCCATATTTTTTACGCCCACCTCTGTTAGTTTCCCTGGCCCCAATTCTTCAACAAGAAGTGGGGAGCAGGGAACATGCACAGCACTTGAACTCTGCGGGTCAGGCTACCTGATTCAAATCCTGTCTTGCCACTAACTAGCTGTGTGTCCTTGAGCAAGTTACTTAGTCTCTCTGAGCCTCGGTTTCTGAATCTTAAAAGGAATAAGAGTACCTGCCTCTTGGGGCTGATGTTAAAATGAAATGAGATAATAAAAATGCTCAGCGCAGTGCCCAACACATGGTAGTTGTTCTGACAGGCTCAGAGAGGGGCAGTGGCCTACCCAAGGCCACACAGCAAGTAAGCAGGGGAGCTGGTACCCAACATTTTTCCATATACTCTGTGGCCTTCATGAGCTGGGCCCTGCAGGGGATACAAGGCTGAACAGGGCTGAGACGGGAAGGATCCTCGTGTCAGGGTCAGAGGCTGGGGACCAAGAGCACCAATAGAGGCCTAGGCATCATACTCCCTCCAGTTGTTTCTTAGCCTAGGATGGGACAGGATGCGGGCATCATCCACCCAAGAAGCAGGTGAGTCCCAGACCACGTGCCCATCCACGCCACCGCATCCCTGTCATGTCCTCAGCCACAACAATAGTAAATTCCTGAACCCCAGGGACCCAGCTGGCCCATATCCCAGGAGCCTGCCTCAGTCAGAGAGCTCTGTGGCCTTAGGAAAGCCTCTTCACCTCTCTGTGCGTTCATGATTCTGAGACAAATCTGAGAGAATCACCTTTACTGTCTGTGGACAGGGCAAGGGAGGTTGGTAAAGGAGGAAGCCATTCTGAGGATACAATCTCTCCCCACCCCCCAACGCTCCGGGAAGGCAGGGCTGAGGGGCTGTACCCATTGCCCACCCTGAGAAAAAGAGGGTTAACCCAGCAGCCTCCATGCGTCCCCACCCTCTGAGGGGCCCAGCCCCAAATCCTCTCCTCCCTCCCGGGGGCCCTCAGTGCTCCAGGTGGGGGGCAGCCCTGCCGTCCTGCCGCCAGGCAGTATCCTGGGGTCAAGGCCTCCAGGTGAGCCCGGGCGGCTCTGAGAGACTCCAGGTCCTTGCTGAGGTAAGTCAGGAGGGGGCCGTCCCCTGCGGCTGGGCAGGTGCCGAGGGCCGAGGCTGGCTTGGAGCTGACGTGGAAGGCCTCTGGGATGGGAAATCCTGAGGGCAGGCAGGGAGGAAGGGATGGAGGGTGCCACTCAGTTCCCCCATCCCGCAGGGGGACCTCAGCCTCTGATTTTCAGGACCTTCCTCCCGTTCGGGGTCTTCTGGGGCACTGGATAGGGTGGGGGGCGCCCGTCCCGTTCCTAGTGACCCTGGCTACCGAGGGGTCAAAAGTTAACCCCAGGTAGGAGAGGGGATTTCAGCTGCCTCCGACCCCCACCCCAACGGAGGTCACCCGGCTCTTCTGAAAACTTGTCGAGGCCCCCAGGGCTGTCTGGAGTGGGGCTTCAGTGTCTGGGGCACGTTCAGGGAGGGGGTGCCCACCTGTATCTGGCAAAGATCAAACAGGGTGCGGGTGTACAGCAGGCACCAGAACTCGCCCAGCAGGGAGGTGAAGATGCCCACGAGGTCCAGCCAGCGGCCCACGGTCAGCAGCAGCAGAAAGAGGCCGCACATGCGTACCAGCACCGTCTGGACCTGGCTCTGCAGGCCGGGATGCTGCTGCCGCTCCTCTGCAGAGACACGGTCCCTGTCACCGTCCGCCTGTCTGCCTGCCCTGAGGTCCAGCCGAGTCGGTTGCCTGGACCCCCCAGCTCCCCCCGCCGCTCTCCTCAGCGCGTGCCTTCCCCTCGCCAGGCAGCCCCGCTCCCTTCCTTCTCACCCCACACCCACTCCCAGCAACTACAGGGGCGCTTCTTCCTCCCAGGCCTCACTGCCCACCCCCAGTCTCCCCCTGCAGTCAGGACAGGAGGTGTCCTGACTCCTCTTTCCTGCACTCCCGCGTCCGTTCCATCAGGAAGCCCTATGAGCTCTTTCTACCAAGTAGATCTGGGTCCCAGCGCCCTTCATCTCTCACAGCAGGCTCCTCACTGGGCTCCCATCTTCTGATCTTGACCCTACAACTCAGTGTGTTCTCAGCAGCCGGTAGCCTTCCCAACACACTAACGAGGTGAAATCATTCCCCTGCTTACAATCCTCCCAGGACTTCCCACTGCATTTGGAGTAAACTCCAAACTCCTCACCTTGGGAGGTCCTGCCCCATGTGACCGGAGTCCCCTCTCCGACCTCATCTCATCTCTGACTTGGTCCCCCTTGCTCTCTAGCCCCAGCGATCCAAGTTTTCACCAAGCATGCTAGATTCCTTCCCACCACAGGGCCTTTGTACCTGCTGTTCTGCCTGCCTGACTGCCCTTCCTTGTCCTGACTCTTCCATCCCATCCCTACCCTGCAGCCAGGTGGCTCCTCCTAGAGCCCAGATCTGATCAGGTCACTTTCCCCTGCTTAAAACCCTGCAATGGGGCTTCCCTGGTGGCGCAGTGGTTGAGAGTCCGCCTGCTGATGCAGGGGACACGGGTTCGTGCCCCGGTCCGGGAAGATCCCACATGCCACGGAGCGGCTGGGCCCGTGAGCCATGGCCGCTGAGCCTGCGCGTCCGGAGCCTGTGCTCCACAACAGGAGAGGCCACAACAGTGAGAGGCCCGTGTACCGCAAAAAAGTAAAATAAATAAATAAATAAATTTAAAAAACCCCTGCAATGGCTTCTCATCACACTGCCTTGCCAGGATGATGACAGCTCTCCATCAGGCCCCTGTGAACCCAGCCAGCCTCATCTGCTCCACTTGCCTCCGTGACAGCACTCCGTTTTCATGCCTTGTCTCACTTCTGGGTTTGGCATTTATGGTTCCCTCTGCCAGGATTTTCTTTGCTCCCTCATCTCTCCCAGGGGCTCCTGCTTATCCTTCAAGGCCCAATTCAAGTACCGTGTCTCCAGGCTCCCCCTGCACGCTGCACCCTTATCTGAGTTGCCCCACTGTGTGGCCCCTGCTAGCAGGCTGGGTGCTCTGGGATGGCAGGGGCAGGGTCTGAGTGTCGTCGGCCTCCCCAGGGCCTAGCACAGCGCTGGGCCTGGGTCAGACGGTGGGATGTGAGTGTCGAGTGAATGAACTGCCGCCCGCGACCCTCACCCTGCATGTAGATGACCAGCAGGGCGTAGCAGATGGTGAGCGGCATCCAGAAACGCACAGCCTCCGAGGTGGTCAGGAAGTCCCGGTTGAGGAGGGTCACGGCTGCCAGGTTGCCCACTGCAAAGGTCACGGCCAGGGCGCGGCCCAGCAGCCGGGGGAGGCTGCAAGCGCCAGCCAGCAGGCCCAGGCAGACCCCACAGTAGCGCTGGCTACTGTGCAGCTCGTAGAGCTGGCAGACGTGGCGGCAGAGGCGCCGGCTGCCCGAGCGGAGCAGCGCGGCCAGCCCCAGGCCCAGCAGCAGGTTCAGCGTGCGGTGCGGGGCGCCCTCCTGCAGGAAGCTCAGGCTGCAGGTCAGCCCGCAGCCCAGCGAGTACTGGCACAGTAGGTACAGCTGCAGCCTCTCGGTGCCCCGGGCGCCCTGGGCGGGGGAGGGGGCAGAGAGGGGCCACGATTGTGTGCGCTCAGCCCACTCCTCACCGCGCGGGGACCCAGAGGGTGTCAAGGTACAGGTGGTCCACTCTGTGGGAGGCCGTTCCCGAAGAGGGAATATTGCCTTCAGGTCAAGCCCTACTGGAATCATTTCTTTCAGCTTAATTTCAATCGTGATTATTACTTGGGACCTATCTGCTTGCTGAAGGGTGGTGGCTCAAAGCCTTCGAGGCCTGGGTTCAAAGCCCGACTCTACTTCTTGCTGGTTGTTGGCCACAGATAAGCCACGTAGCATCTCTGAGCCTTAGTTTCCCACGTGGGAGATCGGGATCACAGCAGACTTTTATCCCTTGTGGTTCTGAGGATGAGACGATGCACTCAAAGCATCTAGCACCGTGCCTGGCTCACGGGAAGCTCTCGACATCCGGGAGCTGCTGTGTTATCTTCTTGGACTGGGGTGGTGTCCACTCTGAGTGGAGACTTGGCTTTGGCGATGACAACCGGGCCCAGTTTCCTGTATTTGGGGGTGAAAACTAGGGCCCAGGGCCGGGCAGTCCTCACCCACCACCTGCCTGTGGTCTTACCTTGTCCAGGGAAAGCAGCATGGAGACAGCCCGGAGGGAGAACTCGAGCACCACAAGGGCGGCCACCCGGACCTGCACGACCGTCAGGATCAGGGCCAGCCCTGCCAGGTGCACGGTCTCCAGCGAGGCCCACTGGGCCCGCAGCCGTTCCTTTTCAAGCCGCCGCTCCGGGTCACTGTGGAGGTAGAGGGGGCACGGGCAGAGGGGCAGAACCACCAGCCTCGTCCCTGGAGGGGGTACCGGTGCCCCCAGCCACACCCTGGGGGTTAAGGACGGGTGGTCTCTCCCTCCCAGTCCTGCCCTCGGAGGAGGCCAGAGTCGCATGCAGTGTGGGCTCCAGGGGCCTGGGAGGGGGCCGGGGAGGCGGGCACTCACTTGGTACAGCCCACGAAGAAGTAGACCTTCAGGAGGTTGTTCAGGACGGAGACTCCGCAGGCCCCGACGAGGCCTGACGGGGTTAGTAGGGAGGGTAGGCAGCTTGGTAGGGTTAGAGGAGGGGGCAGTGGGAGACGCACGTGGGTGGGGTTCGTCTTGCGCCGGGCTGGTGCCCCGGAGGGGGTGGGGCTGAGGGGGATGGGGGAGGGGCTCACCTTGCAGGAGGGCGTCGAGGAGGCCGGAGCCCCACTCAAGGGAGGGGAGGCTGGGGAGCCAGGAGGGGAGGGACAGCAGGGAGAACATGGCCGCCAGGATCCAGCCCCAGCCTCCGGCCTGGTCTGCGCCAGAGACACCGCAACGTCACCACCACCGGGCAAAGGTGGTGGAGGCGAGGGGAGGGGCTGGGAGGGGTCAAAAGCCCGGGCGAGGGGAAGGGAGGGAAGGGGAGGGGAGGAGAGCCAGGGCCTTAAACCTTTGGGCTGCTGGGTTAAGACCGCTGCCCAGGGTCTCCCCATTTGGGCAGCATGGGGTGGGGGGCATCTCTGGGTGGGCTGGTCTCTGTCCTGCTTTTCTCAGGACAGAGACCAACCCACCCCTGGGCCTTGCCACCCATCCCTTCCTGAAGCCCCAGGCCTCGCCTCTTCTGCCCTCCCCCAGCCTCCAGTCTGGGTCCCGCCCTCAGCCCAAGGTCTGGAAGGGGGGTTTCGATCTCCCCACAGCCTGAGGTCAGGCTCTGCTCTCTCAGCCCAAGGTCTGGAAGGGGGCGTCGCTCCCGCCACAGCCCGGGGCTGGGATCCAGCTCTGGGCCCTCCCCTCCTGCGCCGTAGGGCAGCCCGCCTTGACGATCCTCCCCGTGTCCACTAGGTGGCAGGCCTCACTTGGCCTACGGGGCGGGGCTGGCTCGCCCCAGTTCTTTTGGATCCTCCTTTCTCAGACCGAGGAGAGCGAGCCAAGGGTGTGGGTTCGGGGGTCGGGAGACTGAGGCTGCCAGCAGAGGGGAGTCGTTGAAGTAGACAAAATAGAAAACTTTATTGGTTTGGAGTGTGCAGCAGGGCTGCCCCTGGGGAGCAGCGCTTTGCAGACATGGGGTGTGGCAGGGAAGGTAGTTCAGGCTGCTTGACCTCTCCGCCAGTCCTGCCCCTTCAGGGACTCAGCATCCACTTCTGTAGCACAAAGGTCGGTGCAGGCCTTAGGAACACGCCCATGGTGGGAGGGTGGCTGCAGCGTGGGGAGAGAGCCTGGGATGAGGCCGCCCAGCTCTACTACCTTGGGCAGGTCACTTCCTTTCCCGGGACCTGAGTCTGCTCACCTGAACAACAGGCACCATCAAGCGCTACCTTCCAGGACTGTCGTGAGAATCTGTGCCAATGTCCACAGTGCTGGGCACCTAGGGGACCCTCAGTAAAAGCCCTCAGTTGATGCGCTGAATTGCGTCCCCTCCCCCTCCCCAGATTCATCTATTGAAGTTCTAACCTCAGAATGTGACTCTTCGGAGTCCTAAAGAAAGCAATTCTCAAAGGAAGTATTGATGAGTAAGTTAATATGCGGTCATTAAGGGTGGATCCTAATCCAATATGACTGGTGTCCTTATAAGAAGGGACTAGGACACAGACACACAGAGGGAAGACCGTGTGGGGACATGGAGAAGACGGCCATCTGCAAGCCAAGAAGAGAGGCCTCAGAGGAAACCAACCCTGCCGACACCTTGATCAGACATCTGGCCTCCAGAATTATGAGAAAGTAACGTTCTGTTGTTTAAGCCGCTTGGTCTGAGGTCCTCTATGACGGCGGCCCTGGCAGTCTAGCACAGACGATGACATTACGGCCTCACGGTGCTCCCCAGGGCCCCCACGTGTACAGTGATCCCTCAGGGGCACCCCAGCACCCACGGTCCTGGCTCTTGCCAAGGGCACAGGTCTGGGCTGGGCAGAGCGGGGTTCTCTGCCCCTTCAAAGCTGTGTGGCTGTGGTCAAAGCACTTCACCTTTCTGAGCCCCCGCTTCCGAACCAGTAACAGAGCATTTCACCGTCTCCTACTGTGTGAGGACTAAGCGATCTGGCCCACGTAAGTGGCCCAGCTCATGGTAATGTTCACACCCTGAAGCAGTTATTATAACAATGGGGTAAGGTTACCCAGGACAGAGAGGGAAGAGAAACTTTCTGGAGAACAGAGTGGGTGGTGATTCAAGGCGGATCCGTTGGCCCTGGGTGGGCCACGGGGCTGGGTTGACCACAGCTGTCTACACTCTCCCCGAACCTGCGGCAGGGCCTAGGCCTGGGCGGGCTCCTGGACGGCCATTCCCAGGTGGAGCAGGCCGTCGCTTCCTGCCAAGGGCACGGCTGTGTCAGGGTGAAGGACGCTGCCTAGCTGCCCTGGTGCTGGGCCCGCCCGGCCAGTTTCCGGAGCTCATCCCAGAAGAGCATGCTGAGGATGGTGTGGGGACCCAGGCGCAGGTAGGTGGGGCCCAGACCCTTGTAGAGCGCCAGGGGGCCCTCCTGCCGCCAGATCTTCACCAGGCAGTCGGCGAGGCCACCATACAGCCGGCCCTGGGGACAGACACAGGGCAGACATCACTACAGGTGTCGTGGGGCCTTGGCTGGCACAATGGGGTGTGTCTGTGTATGGGCTTCTGAGTGCCCACATCAGAAAGGGCACTCCCCCAAGCTCGGCAAATCACATAACAGTAACCCTTCGGGCTGTGAAAGTTCAAAAAGGGCCTCTTCCTCCAGGCAGCCACAGCCCCAGGCCAGGCGCTCAGCTTGGTTAGTGGCACGCGGGTGGATGTCGCCGCTAACTCAGCCCGTGGAGGGCACCTCTGTGTTCGGCACACCTTGCACCAGTGTACATGACGGCCCCTGTGCACCTGTGAGGCTGGGGGGTCAGGCCTCGATTCCACTTCAGGCTCCCCCACCTACCGGCTGCGTGACCTCAGGCGAGTCACTTGATCTCTCTGAGCCTCAGGCTTCTCATCAGGAGAACGAAAGTTGTTGTGAGGACAGAATAGGATCCAGGTGTGAAAATGCTTAGTACGTGCCTGGGACATAGGTGTTCAGCAAACAAGCCGAATTAATGTGTGTGTGTGGCACACTTCTCCGTGTCTCTGGCTGTGTGTGTGTGTGCGTGTGTGTGTGTGTGTGTGTGTGTGTGTGTGTGTTGGGGGATGCTGTCCAGCTCCCACGCCCTCCCCCACTCTGTCCCCTGCTCACCCTGCCCGCTCCGTCCACAGGCTGATTGTACAGCCGCGTGCTGACCACGTCGAAGGGGGTCATGACCGTGACCACAGCTACGCTGCTGATCATGCCGCCGGCCAGGGCCACGAGCCAGCTGTCCTCTGGGAGCCACTGTGGGGACATACAGGCTGCTGAGCCCTGTAGTGCCCTCCCCCGCTCCCCCCTCCCCCACGTGGCGCCCACCCCATCCTCTCAGCGCCCGGGGGCTGGAAGAGCTAGAGAAAGGGGGGCAGATGAGGCCCCTCCGGCCACTCCCCCCCCGCCCCCCGCCGCCCTGAGCTCCTTTAAGCTGGAGGGTTCACTGCGGACTCTCCACTCTTGCTGGACCTGAGGGCCAGAACCACGGCCCTGAGGGCAGAGTCAGGGCCCTCGGCTTCCTTAAGGGGCCTGTCACCACCCCCTGGGCTTCCCTGCGTGGGGTCCAGCTGGAGATGTGGAGGCGCGATAAGGGGCGCGGGTGCCCCCGCTCCTTACCTGTTGCTCCTGCACCCAGGCCTTGGCGGAGGCGAAGGTGGCCAGCTGAGCAGCCGAGCCCACCATGACCCGTGGCACGGCCCCACCCACACCCTGCCACAGCCCCGCCAGGCCCCGCTGCCGCCAGATGGTCCCCAAGGCATCCAGGACGTTCTGCAGGGAGAGGGCACAGGGTCACTGGGCGGCCCCTGCCCGCCCAGGGGCCCATCCAGCCCACCCAGCCGGGGAAGCCCCGGGGAGTGACGGTCCCCACCTGGTGAGGGTGCTGGTGTCCCACAGCCATCGCGGCCACCGTCTGAGCCTGCAGCTGCGTTTTGACCTGTGAGAGCAGGGGTGACACAGGGCCTGGGGCTGGAACCTTAGAAGACCCTGGACGAGCTGTGCGTGTTGAGGGCACCCCTCCCCGGGCCCTGACACCCAGACCTCCCTGAGCCCACACCCGCAGCCTTGGGGGTGTGTGTGTGTGGAATAGGGTTGGAGTCGGCTTGGGTCTGCATCTGGCTGTGACCTGGGACAAGTGACTTAACCTTCTCTCCGCCTGTCTGCTCACCCTTGGAAGGCTGCTCTGGGGACCAAGAGAGATGATGACTGTAGCATCCAGGCGAGGGTGTGGGGCCCTCTCTCGATGGAAGCTTTATGCTCAACTTGCATAGGGCGTGCAGGGAGACAAGTGACCACGGGGCCCTGAGCCAGCACACCTCCTGCCACCCTCTGCCCCCTCCCCCGGCTCAGGACCAGTGGGGCGGGGGCCCCAGGGGAGCAAGGTTCAGGGCGAGGCCCTGGTGCCCTGGACCAAGGGGCAGATTCCAGGCCTGGGCAGGGATGTCCCGGGGAGCAGCCCCACCCCATCTGCTCCACGGAGGCCAGCCCAGGAGGCTGCAGAGCCCCCATGGGAGCTGGGTCCCAGGGTGGGAGCAGATGGAGACAAGGCACTCACCAGGTAAGCAGGGCTCCCCACGAAGGCTCCCAGTGCCCCTGCCACAGCGCCCGCGACCACGGTGCCACCCGGCTGCTGGGCGAGCCCGGCCTGGCATGCCAGGCTGTAGCAGTAGAAGCGGACGCCGTTCATGAGGCCCTGGTAGAGGAGGCCGGCAGCCAGCCCCTTCTGCAGGCCGCACAGCCCATCTGCACGGGCCACAGCGACGACGGAGGCCACAAAGCCCCGGTAGTGCCGAGGATAGGTGCCCCGGGCCTGCAGCTCCCCCTGCAGCTGCAGCCGCGTCTTCACCACCTCCAGGGGGTTGGTGAAGACACAGGCCAGGCAACAGGCCGAGGCGCCCAGCACCAGGTCCACAGCTGGAGCCACCGTCTCCTTGGCCTCCGGGCCAGGGGCCGGCTGTGCCCGTGTCAGAGGCATGGGCACGGGCCCTGGGGTGGCGGTGCTTAGGCTGTCTTCACTCCCACAGGGCCACAGGGCTGGGGATCGAGGGAGCCTGGGGCCATGTCTGGAGGGCAGAGGTCCGGGTCAGAGAGGCCGGCTGCTGCCAGGCGGCTTGCTCTATCTCAGGAGTCCACCTACTCTGCTCCTTCCTGGGAGCCTGGGACACGCCCCCGCCGGCTCTGGACCAATCCCAGCTTCCTACGTCCCCCACACCTCCCTGCCAGGGAGGGCCTGGACCCTGGGATCTGGGGGAAAGGTCACCTGGGCCCCAAGGGAGACACGGGGGGGTGGGGTGGGGGTGGGGGGGGTGGGGCAGAAAGTGCCAATGAGCCAAGACACCTCCTCCCGACCCTCGGGTCCTCCAGCCTCCCCTCTGGCCCCGGGCAAAGCGCTGGTGCCCAGCCTTCCCTCTGGCCCTGGGCAAAGCGCTGGCGCAGCTGCCCTCCCTCGGGCTTGCCCAGTCCTGCTGTAGCTCAGGGCCCTGGGCAAGAGGCAGCTGCTTGGGAGGCTCCTCTCAGCAGCTCAGCAACGCCCCCCCCCCCGCCCCGCCCCCCTGCCACTGTGTGCCGTCCCCTTTCCCGGCCTCAGTCTTCCAGTCTGGCTCCCACGGTCTGTGGTCCCACTGCCAGTGAGAGCAGAGGGCTCCGGAGTCGTGTGGAACTGATCTGGAATCCCAGGAGCGGCTATTAGGTGTGCCCTGGGCAAGTCAGTTCCTTTCTTTGAGCTTCGGTCTGTCCATCTGTAAGATGGGGATGTGGATACCCACTGCAGAGGTTCTTCGGAGGATCACAGATGTGTGAAGAACGCCTACCCCTAGTCCTGCCCCTCCTCTTGGTGGGAGCTGCTCCTGGGCTGTGGTTCTCTGGAGCAGAGGCCCAGGCATGGGAATGGACCTTTGTGCCTGGTGAAGAGGGACCTCCCAGCCCCGGGCATTACTGTCAGGTGCCAGGCTGCTCAGGTCGGGGGCCGGCACCACCTTGCCCACCTCGGCCTCGGCCCCATGGTACCTCTCTCCTGCCAGGGCCACCCTGCGTCACCCGAGTCCCAATCAGAACCAGAGGCAGGGCCGCCCTGCCCAGAACCCCACCTCTGTGGCCTCCGCACCTGCTTCTTCCAGGTGGCCACCCCTTTCCTCCCAGCTGTGAGGCCCTGGAGGCCGCAGTGCTGAGGGGCTTGAGGGCTGCAGAGCTCCTCCTAGGCCTGGCAGGCTGGGCACCCTCCGGCCAGCCCCGGGGTAGCAGCTCAACAAGAGGTCTTGGGGACAGCCTGGATTCTCCCGGGTTGATCCCGAGTGGCCGGCACTCAGCCCCCAGAGCTGGGGGAGGCAGGGCAGGCAGGAGTGCCCTGCCCTGGCCGTGTAGCCACGGCCTGGGACCCGAGCTGGTGGCTGCCCTCCCCTGGCCACTGCAGGAAACAGGAAGGAGGGCAAAGGTCTGGCCAAGAAGCTCCCAGGGCCCGAACTCCTCCACTCAGTGAGTGCTGGGGGGCAGCGGCCAGTGATCTGGATCCCAGTGTGGGCACAGAGCATCTGACGGAAGAGCATTTGTGGAATGAACGAGGAACAAAGGGCCGAGTGGCCTGAGAGGAGGTGCCGGAGATCCCTCCCCTCCACCCTGGTCAAAAAGGGCCAGTGACGAGTCTTGGCAATATAACATGTCTATTTTATTTTAAAAAACAAAACCCAGGCCACCTGACCCCTTCCCCCAGAGGGCCCTCTTGGGAAGGACCTGGCTCCAGCCAGGCAGGGGACACAGGCTGGTGGGCTTTGCTCCTCTCCAAGCCCTCCTCCCTCCCCTTTGCTCCTGGCAAAAAGGAGATGGCCTGATCCCTGGGTCCTACAGGCACTGCCAGGTTTGGAGGAGGGGAGGTAGGGGGCCGTGGACATGCAGGGCCTCCTGGTAGCCAGGGAGGGCCATCCCGGCCCCCTGCAACCCCCCGGGCCCTGGAAGGCAGGGAGCAGTGTGCTTGGGGATGGAGCTAGTGAGGAGAAGACATGCACTGAGACCGCGGTGTTCCAGCTTCCCTCCCAGCCGGGTGAATGTTCAAACATGAACAGGGATGGCCGGGCACTCAGAGCCCCCAGGGCGGCCTAAGCCTCTGCCCGGGCCCCTGACCCAGGGGAGGAAGAGGGGCTCCTGCCCTCTGAGTCCTGCTCCCCTCGTGGAGTGAGGCGGTGGCCCCGGGGAAGGGGGCCGTGCATCTGCAGAGCCCATAGGGCTCGGACCCTCTGCCCCCAGCACTTCCCAGTTGCCACCTGCCGGGCAGGAGGCCCAGGGTGCTGGGCACCCGTTCTGGGTCCCTGGGAGGGAGACCTTGTCTCAAGCCCCACTCGGTGGTTCTGCTGCCCGGGAACGAGGGCGGGAGCCTGGCCCCAGCAGCCGCTTGCCCGCCTCCCTCTCCGGCCCCTCCAGGACGCCCGCCAGCTCCGCCTCAGCACCAGGGGTCCCGGGAGGCTCTGCCCCGGCACAGGCTGTCGCTCCGCTGCCAGGCGCTGTGGATGAGGCTCAGGGCGTCCTCGAACTTCTTCTTGTTGGAGGCTTCCTGGATGGCCTTACGGGGGAGGTCCACCTGGGTGGGGCGTGCAGGGAACCTGAGGGCTGCACCGAGAGCCCCCAGGGAGCGGAGGGGCCGTGGGGTTCCCCCGCACCGGGTGTAACCTTGCCCTGAAACTACATCCACGCTGCTGAGATCTCGGGCTCCTCAAGGAGGGGCTCAGGCCGACGGGGTGCGGCTCCCTGAGCCGCCTCCTTCCAGGGAAGGCCCCGGTTCTCGGAGGAGGGGGCTGGGGGTGGGGCCGGGAGGCGGGCCGTGGAACTCCGCCCAGGGCTGGTCCGGAGCTTCCGCGGGGCAGCCCAGCACGCGCTCAGACTGCGATCTGTGCAGGCATTCGATGAGGCCCTCTCAGCCTGGTGCTGCGCTCCATGCCCCCATCATCCGGGCACAGCTCTAGCCCCACCGTAGGCACTTAATGCCAGCTTTTTCAGGGTAACTGAGAAGGTCAGGAATGGCGTTTCCTGGGCTCTATGCTTAGCTTTAGCCTCACACTCACTGGGAGGCAGGGTCTTGCCCCTTTGGTTTTACAGGTTCATGTCCACCCCAGAGCTCCTAGTATGGTGCTGCCCCAGGCCCCCAACTCCTGCCTCGGTCTGTGCCGTGCAGGGGCTCCTTTCCCTAGGGAACGGCTCCACTCCGCAGGGGCCTGGGCAGCCGGGTACCTGGTAGATGGTTTTCCACCCGGAGTTCAGTGCAGACAGGAATCGGTCCAGTTCAGATGTGCAGCTCAGGTAAATGACCCAGGGTGGGAGGGGCTGCTGGCTGTCCTGGGAAAACTCCTGGGGAGAGCGGGGGCCCCAGGTGAGCAGACACAGCGCTCCTTCGTTAGGGCCTGCCTCCATCGCCCCCCACCCGACTCACCAAGACACAGTACTCCTTGCCCGGTTCAGTGGAGACAGTGCTGATGTCGGCCAGCTGGGCGGTGCCCAGGGAGCGGAAGAAGCTGGTCTGGCAGTCCTCGTGGCACGTGAAGAGGCGGTCATCCGTGATCACCAGGCAGCAGGGGATGCAGGGGCTGGGAGTTACCCCCTGGGGGATGACCTGAAGGCACCAGCAGAGCGGAGGGGAGAGGCAAGCTGGAGCTCTCCAGGGCTGGTCTGCACCAGGACTCCCCGCGTCAGGGGCCTGCCAGCCCCTCTGCCCCTCCCTCCAGAGGCCAGGAGTACAGGGGCCGACAGGGGTGATGGTGGGAATGTCAGGCCACAGGCGGCCCTAACCTCCAGGGTTCACTCCTGGGCTGGCCCCTGGAAGTCCCATCTTGGTCCTCAGAGGCCGCTGCATGACTCGCATGGGCTTGGGGAAGGGACCCTGGGGACCCGGGGTGGGGTTGGGAGGTGGTGAGCGGTGGGGCAGGAGGCCCTCACCCCTTTGGACACGGCCTGGCAGAGGTGCTGCATCCAGTCAGCCATCTCAGCCTCGCTGCCGGCGCTCAGCTCCAGGCAGGGCCGGTCGGCGAGGATGACCTGGAAGGCGTGGGGCCGGTCCGTGGTGCTGGATCTCCGACAGCCACCGCACTGCTCCCCCCTGGGCCAGAGGTGGAGGGTGAAACGGGAGCAAGGGAGCAAGGGGGCAGGGGGGCGAGGGGCGCGGGCGGAGCCCCTGGGGTTGGCCTGCCCCGGAGTCCCGAGGGCTGGAGGACACCAGAAGGTGGGCCAGAGCCCTCCGGCTCGAAGGAGAGGCGCAAAGCTGCTGGGCAGCCCTGCCCCTTCTCTGTGTAACACCTTTTATGCACAATCACCAAGGTTCGTCTAGACACCTGAGCAGGGCCAGGTGAGGGCTGAGAATCAGCTCCTGGCTCCCGCCCTCTCGGAATCAGTGCACATTCATTGCCGTTCCCCTTACGGGCCGGATGTTTCCTCCAAGCGCACGCATGCGTGCGTGTGTGCGTGTGTGTGTGTGTGTGTGTGTGTGTCCATCCTCCCCATCAGGTCAAGCGCTTCCCAGGGAAAGGACCGCCTCCCCTATCAGATCGGGGGACGCCTCCCCTACCTGCTGGGATCCTTTCCAGGCAGGAAGCTCCTCTTGCTTCCCCACCCTCTCCCTGTTCACCCAGAGCTCAGCAGACCCCAGGGCACTAAATGGGGGTGGGGCCGAGGGGGGTTGCTCAACTGACAGGAGGGAGAGCCAGTTCAAGCCAGGGAGGACGTGAGCCCTGAGGCTCAGGCCCAGCCGGAGCCTTGACCTTCAGGCAGCGACACAGGCCCCGACACCTGCCCGGCCCCTCCCACTGCCCAGGACACTCACCCCATGTTCACTGAGAGCAGGGGGGTGACATCAGTGCGGTCGGGATACTGGTAGAGGATCCCGTTGCTGCAGGGGCACAACGTGGCAGGGGTGAGGCCTGTCCCAGGAACTGGGGGCCAGGTGGAACAGATCCCAGGGACCCCCACAAGATGGGGCCTGAACCCCAGAGGCCAAGGAGCCCGGGGCCTGCCTTCTACGGCAGGGAGGGTGGAGGAAGAACTGCAGAGGCACAGCAGGGAGCGCGTGCCCCCAGCCCTGGGGACAGCCCCGGTCTTCACCTGGGGACTTCTGGGCTTCCCTGGGCCCCAGGTGGCTGGCTCTACAGAGAAGATCTGGGATCCCAGGGGATATCTGCTCCAAAGCCCTTGACGGGGAGGGCGCTGTCCCCCATCCCAACCTCCGGGCCAGAGCTGTGGGGGCTCCCACCTGAGCACCACGAAGCACGTCTTCCAGTGTTCCTTGCCCAGGTAGGAGGTGCCCGCCTTGTAATGCAGCATGCCTTCTTTGGTGACGGCACCCTCAGGGGGTGAGCAGTGGCAGGGGATGCGGCCCAGGGACTCATCCTGGGGGTCCTGCCAGTGCACGAGCCCGTAGAAGCACACAGAAACAGTGGTCGCCTGGGGAGGGGGCAGGGGACAGAGCGGTGAGGTCTGGGCCAGAAGCGGGAGTGGCCGCTGGCTGGCGGGGTCAGGACACACCCCAAGTGGGGAGGGGGACAGGCCGGGAGGGAGAGCCCCTCCCAGGTGGGTGCTGGAGAAACGCTAAAGGCAGTTATTTGCACCTATTTGCACCTCTTGACCCCAATACCAGGGCTGTCATCTCGGGGACGACACCCCCTCCTCCCCAGGTGCTTACCTCACACTTAGATTCCTGGGCCACAAATTTGGCCAGTGCCAGCTTCTCCATGGTGGCATCAGTCAGGACGCTGGGGTAGGGTGGTTCCCGACAGCCCTTGATCATGGCTGACTTCAAAGAAGCCAAGAAGAACCTGTATGCGGAGTGGGGTTTGCTGTCAGAGGCCTGAGGCCCCCACCCCTCAAAGGAACATGGCACAGTCCTGGGGACTTCCGGCCCGAAGGGGTCACAGGATCTTGCGGGGAGGACCTGGCTGGGACCACAGCTCCGGGTGGCGGGTGGGGCAGTGACGCGGCAGCAGTCCATGATCATCAAACTGCGGCCGGGAAAGGCCTAACCCTTCCCAGCGGCCGAGGGGTCTTGGGTTGTGACCTCAAGGGAAGCAGCAGGACTTGTACAAAGACCTGATCTCAGGACAGTTTCCGTATGGAAGCACAGGGGGCACGTGTGGCCCCAAGGCCCCGCAGCCGGGCTTGCGCTTTCTCTGCTGTGGGGATCACTCCTGCCGGCCCCCTTCCTCTCTGTGGGCCACTCGGGGTCTGAGGGCACCCGTCGGTCAGTGTGCCCATCACCTCCCTGCTTCTCTGCCCTTCGCACCCCACTTGCCACCCTCCAGCCCCAAGGGCGTGGCCAGGCCAGTGGCAGATGCCGATTCGACAGGCCTGCAGAAGGGGGCGTGTCACTCACTCGGCCAGGGCCACGTCCGCCGTGTCCAGCAGAAACTGCTTCCTGCGGTTGGTGCACACCAGCTTCACCGTCTGCTGGTCAAGGCCCACCTGCCAGAAACCACACCCTCACATGCACACGGGGCTTGGCGGCAGCTGCCAGAAGGGGCAGCCGGGGCCAGGTTGAGGGCGGGCTGGGGAGGGAGGCAGCGCACTCTGAGGTCACCACAAGGTGGGGAGGGATGGTCAGATGCACAGCGGAGGAAGAGGTACCCTCAAGCCTGCTTCTTATCCCCGGCTCAGGTAGAGAAGCTGCTCAGAGATAAGAGCTGGCACCCACCCCTGGGGCTGAGGCAGGGGTCAGCCTCGCTCTGCAGGTCTGAGGCGGGGCGGCCCGAGGAGCCCTGCCCTACGGCACACACCAGCCACGGAGCCTGTACTCACCGACACATAGTCAAGTTCATTGTAAGAAACAGCCTCTTCCACCAGGTATGGCTTCTCTGTGGCCCCTGAGAGAGGAGACCCCAATGTCTATTACCCCCAGTGGCCTCTCTGTCCTCCCCCTGCCCCATTTTCTAAGACCTTTTCTCCATGAGGACCCGTCCTTGCCCTGCGATCTGAAGTGGCGAGGTAGGAGAACGACATGGGGTGCTCATGGAGGGGGGCCCCAGGCTCATGTGCTGGGGCAGCTGGGACTGCTGCCAACCTGTTTCATCACCACGTGCCGGGCAGCACTCTGTGCTCTTCAGCACTCTGTGCTGATCAATGACACTCAGGGCGGGGGGCGGGGGGGAAGGAAACGAGGGCAGCCGTCAGCCTCATCCTCCACGCCCTCGGCAGCTGCCCTGGCCTAGCCTGGGGGCGGCAGGCACCTTTCCGGAGCAGGTAGACATAGCAGTCTGTGAGCAGCACGTACAGCAGCTGCAGGTTGCCCTCCATGTGCCCCGTGCTCATCCGGATCATCTGAGGGGCCGAAGCACAGGGGTCAGGCACTGGGGCCCCGCGCTGCCCCAGACAGCCCGCTTCCCCTTCGGAGCGGAAGTGGCGGCCCATCCGGCCTCGCCCTTGCTGCGCGGGCTCTCGCTCCTTCTCGAGATCCCGGGACTTACTCTGAAGAGCTGCTCTTCGTTTTCTCGGAACACGTGGATCATGAGCAGGAGTAAGTGATTGTTGTCTACCCTGTGGGAGGGGTGAGCGCAGGAGGGCGCGGTGTCAGGCCGGGCAGGGCCGCGAGGGGCCGCACCGGTGCACATGGGCGACACACATGCACGGGGCCGAGGCAGGCACCCCGAGGTCTCATGTTGGCAGCGGCTCCGCCCCCCACCAGGAGCCAAAGTGAGGGAGGGGAGGACCGCACCCCCCTCCTACCTCCCAGCCCAGGCTAGGTCTTCCGGGAGTCGTGCTTGGTGTACTTGGAGGGCAGATGCCCAACGTGCCCTGATCGACGACAGGGGCGTCTCAGGCAAGCGGCATAGACAGACTGGCTCACCTGAACTCTGCCGAGTGGCTCATCTCCGAAGGGCTCCCCTGCCCCTCATCCACCCCAGAGTCCTCGGCGCTGCTCAGACAAGGGCTGGGCTGGTCTCGCTTGAGTTGGCAAAGAGTTTCCTGGGTCCCAGGCTCCTGCTCAGGCACAGGTCCCTCACCGACCAGGGGCAACCGGGTCTCCAGCTCCTGGGCCTCTGGCTCCTGCGTCTCCCCCGGGGTGTCCTCTAGGGGCCGAGGCGCCTGTCCCGGCCCTCGTCCTCCTCCCTCTTCTTCTTGGCCAGCAGCCGCAGGGCTACCAGGAACATGCAGCGGTTGGCCAGGCCCTGCAGGGTCATGGTGGCCGCCACCTGATGCAACAGTACTTGGACTCTCGACGGTAAAGCGGTAGAAGTCCATTGGGGCTGGAAGCCCCTCACTAAAGTCGCAAAATGGCGGCCTCTCCGGGGCGTCCCCGGGAGAGCCAGTCCGAAAGGACTGGTTGGGGGGCTCGACGTGGGAGCACCAGGTGCTGGGGTCCAGCTGCCCGTGGAGCTGATCAATGACCTTACTCAGGGGCTGCCCCAAGCACTCCATGGAGGTGTCCTTCATCTCGGGGATAAGCAGGCCCACCTGGCCGGGCTCTGAGCGCTCGCTGCCCTCGGCTGTGCTGCCGGGCCCCTCTGTCTCCTCCCCGGCGGAGGCGAGGGTCTTGTCTGGGGAGACCCGCCCGGGGCCTGGGCTGCTGACGAGGGTGTCACCACTGCCCCGCCTGGCACACGTGTGCTGGGTAGAGGCCGGGTGGAGTGGACTTGCTTCCTCATCCGATCTGGGCTTCTTCTTCTTGCCAATTTTCTTCTTCTTGGTGACCCTAGATGGTAGTGATGGGGAGAGGTTTGAATCTGAGCACCCCAGTACTGAGGGCAACGAGATGGGTTGGGTCCAAAGAGGTGATCTGGGACTTCCTTGGTGGCTCAGTGGTTAAGAATCCGCCTGCCAGTGCAGGCGACATGGGTTCGAGCCCTGGTCTGGGAAGATCCCACATGCTGCGGAGCAACTAAGCCCACGAGCCACAACTACTGAGCCCGTGTGCTGCAACTACTGAAGCCCATGGGCCTAGAGCCCGTGCTCCGCAACAAGAGAAGCCACCGTAATGAGAAGCCGGTGCACCGCAACGAAGAGCAGCCCCCGCTCGCCGCAACTAGAGAAAGCCCGCACACAGCAACAAAGACCCAACGCAGCCAAAAAAAAAAAAAAAAAAAAAAAATCATTTAAAAAACAATGTCTTTCAAAAGAGGTGATCCTGGGCGAGGGACCTCTGAGAGCACAGCCAGAGCTTCAGCGGTCCCAGGCAGCACTAGGCGGGAGGCCGGGGCCGACAGCAGCTCAGGCCCCAAGTACTTCCCACTGCCGGCAGAGGCAGGGCCAGCACGAGGGAGGCACAGACGGCAGCGGCCAGAGGAAGCCCTGAGCGGGTCCTGTGAGTTCTAGCTGATGGTACCACTGGGCTAGCTGTGCTCTAGGGAACAAAAACAGGCCATGGCTGGTCAGAGCAGTGGCCCCCTCTACTCAGCCTCCCCCTAGGATGTGGGCAGCCGACCCTGAGCTGACCCTCCTTGCCGTGCAGGGTCATTAGGATAATTCAAAAGAATCAAAGCCTTCTGAGCTCAAACTCCTTGGTTCGAGTTGGCTGAAGTGGGCCTGGCTAAGCAACCCTGGGTCTGAACCACTCAAGCTGCTCTGGACTCCAACCAGCCTGTGGGAGCTGGACTCCTGGCTCCAGTCACTGGGGAGCAATTCCCCCACCCTGGGCCGGCAAGCCTCTGGGAGGTCTGACGTGCACATCTTCTTATTCAGGGTGGAGAGACTCCAGAGCAGGAGCCAGGGAGGTCAGGGAGCCGAGGAGGCTCTGGGCCAAGAGTTTCCCAACCTTCCACCCACCTCCTCCTTCCCTGTTACGTCCCCAGCAGTACGATGAAGATGCTCTTCTTGCAGCGAGCCATGCTGAACTAGAATTAGTACGAATCTCAGAAATTGTGCTCTAATGTCCAAGAACTCCCTTGGAACGAAGTCCAGGCTGAAGGTGCTTTCTGGATGGACCAGACAAATGCCCCAGCAGTCTGGGCACGGCCCCAGAGGCCGGCCATGTTGATGCCTGTGTCACCCATCTTCCAGACTCGGGCCCTCTGTTTCCTCTTGATCAAAGAACTACTGAGCAGGGGTGAGGTACCTAGTCTCCGGGAAGATGTCCAAATGCCCTCCGGGGGGGAGAAGGACCTACTCTGCGTGCACTAAAAAGTGATGCTAGGAGTGGACAGGATGGACACCAGGACACTCACCCAGCTTCTCGAGGCCCCTCCCCACTGACCTGATGACCTCGAGCTCTGTGCAGGTGTCTGGCAAGTCCGGGGTATGGGGCTCCCCCTTCTCCTGAGAGGCGGTGTGCACAGGGGTGGTGTCGGAGGAGGACACGGTCTCTGCCTGGTCCTCATTGAAGGGGTTGTGGCGCTGGGTGGGACTCTTGGTGGAAGCCTTGCTGCTGGCCGGGTCCGAGGCAGTAGAGCGGGGGCCACTGACAGTGTCTGTGAGGTCTCCATCTGGGAGAACAGGAAACACGAGACAGCCCGTCAGACACCAGCTGGGGACCACAGGCCCCCAAAGCATGCCTTATCTCAAGAGGGAGGCAGGTGAGTTCTTTGCAGGGAAATCTGATCGGGGTGGCCTTGTTTCAGGAGTAGAAGCCCCAGGCCAACAGGACACGGGATTTGTGCTTTAAGAGCAACTTGGAGGAATGCCATCACCACCACCACTGGGCCCCCCCCCCCCCCCCCCCCCACCGAGAGCTCACAACAATGTGGCCAAGTTTGAGTTAAGAGCTCCAAGGTTAAGCAGCCTCCAGGCTTAAGACCCTTGGGGATGGTGACCCTGATGCCTCAGAAGATGGGCTGCACACCTCTCAGCTTAACCTTAAAGCCTCCTTTAGCGCCAGACACCCCCGACCAGACTGAGATACCCAAAGCCCTCTGAAGGGTCCCCCACAGTGGCAGATACAAAGGAACAAAGGAAGAGAGAAGAGAGCCAGGATCAGAGAAAATGAGGGGTGCAGAGGCTGCAAGGCCAGGATAGGGTCCAAGGGTGAAGAGCGAGGGGGAGGGGCAGGAAGGAGGACCCAGGGCAGAGAAAGAAAGGTGCGCAGAGCGGCTGCCCCTCGCCGCCACAGATGCCTTGTGGGCCCTTCTCCTTCGATATCCCACCGGGCACCCCTTTAAGGCGGGTGCTGAGAACTCCATTTCATCCAAACCTCAGCCTGCCTACTGGTCCTCTCTGGGCACACTGTCTCCCAGGGCTCCCCCCGGGAGATGACGCAGCCCCTCTAGAGAGGAGCTGGTTTAACGGCTGCCCTCACCTCCAACCGTCCATCCCAGGTCACTGGAACGGGATGCAGAGGGGAGGGAGTGTCAGCATGAAAGCACATAGGGTGTTTATCCAGTGGCAGATGGGAGGCCGCCCATGCTGGCAGAAGAGCCTGGGTGACAGTTAACGGCAAAGCACACAGGATGTTCACGCTCCAGCTGCAGCTCGCACACATCTTGCTGGCCTTTATCTGCCAGAGGAGACGTGGCAAACATGCTTCCCACCCTCAGCCTCACCTGGAAGGGCCAACCTGCTTAGTGGATCTTGGAAACCACTGGGCAGCTGTCTGCTGACGCAGCACATCATCAGAAGTACACTGTCTTTTAATATAAGGACAAATGAGGGGGCAAAAAGCAACTCCCAGCTCTGCCAGAAAGACACTAGTGAAATATGAGACTGTCTTCAGATGTCCAGGGACCCCAGCCAGAACCCTGGTTCTCAGACGCAGAAAAGCCTGCCCTTCAGCGTGAAAGAGGCCTCCTGCCAAGCCCACGCGTTCCTGGTCCAGCCCGAGATGTGCGGTTACATCCCCCTTGGGGAGGGGGTCCCAAGAGGTGGGCAAGCAGACCATCGGACGTGGTGGGGGTCAAGGCTGGGATACCCACCAGTTCTGGTTTTTTTCTGGCTGTGCTGCGCAGCAGCACGCGGGATCTTAGTTCCCCGACCGGGGATCAAACCCGTGCCGTGCCCCCTGCAGTGGGAGCGCAGAGTCTTAACCAACTGGACCGCCAGGGAAGTCCCTACCCCCCAGTTATGTAAATGAGCCAAGGACCATGGGAAGGCCTCCCCAGTCCCCACCCCAGGGCCCAGAGCTGCCCTCCAAATCCTGTTCTCCAGGTCTGAGGAGGAGACAAAGCCTCCCCAAGGAAGCTTCCAGAACCGGCTCAGGGAGGCTTCAGTGCTCTAGGGACTCAGGAAAGCAGGAGATGGCTGCTGGGACAATCTCAGCCCGCCCTGGAGCCCGGCCCGGCCCGAGCAAGCAGTGTGACTGGGCTGTTAGTTCTCAGGCCACAGGGAGCTCTGGAGGGCTGCAGACGAGGCTCAGGCCCTGCTTGTCAAGTGACTGCAACAGGCAGCAGGTAGCTGGGTCAGGAGGGGGTTAGTTGTTAGGGGGGAGGGGGGCGGAATCAATGCCCAGCATGTGCGCTGCGAGAAGAGAGGCTGAAAGGATAAATGATGTTGTTATGATGGAATTCTGGATTTCAAGCTCATCTTAACTTAAAACGGGGGACTCTTCCATGGTACTCTGTTGGCCAGATGACATAATTTATTTTTCCCAATGCGATATCTTCCCTCTAACTTAAGCTACTGCACACTTGCGTTACTTGGGAAAAGATCATCTATCAGATGACGGCTCTAACAACACGGGGCTCAGCTCCGAGCAGCAGGGAGAACCGCCGTCCCGCGGCTCTGGGTGACCAGTCGGCACCTCCTCCTCCAGAGGCTGCCCCCCTGCCCCCATCCTGGGTGGAAGTGGCCCACGGGGCAAGAGGCTGTTTAGTAAGGCGGGTCTGGTTATGGCCTCAGCTTCAAGGAGGAAGGATTAACCTTCTCAGAAACATGCCCTCTGCTTGGAATGATCCCAGGAATCCTCATGACTGTTCTCGAGCCCAGAAGTGGCGTCACCAGCAGAAAAATGCCCAAGCATTGCTGCCACCTAGTGGACAGGGTGGGAGGGTTGACAGATTTTATTTTAGTCGGCCTTAAAACTTCAAAGAGAATCTCCCTAGAGGGAGTTTCAGTCATGCCAGGGCAATTTCCCTCATTTGGACCTCAGTCTCTTTCAAAAACACCCGAGGGGAAGCCATTAAGAACAGAATCGAGCCCCTCTGCCTTTGCTTCCTGATGCTTCTGATACAGAAGCGCATCTGACCTGAATAGGAGCCTACAACCCACATGTTCAAAGGCAGTGTTTCCCTGCGCACATCTGGTGCATCGACTGGCACTGGAGTCAGGAAGGGTGATCCGTGTGTCCCCGAAACGCAGACACTTAGTGACTCCACAAGGCCACTGCATAAAGGCAGGAGTCCTGCACTGGGAGAAGGGGTTGGCCTAGGACTCAAGGTCAAGTTCTACTGCAGAATTCCATCTACCAGAACACCAAACTTGGCTTTATTATGATCATTGACATTATTATAAATAATGAGCTGATTTTGAATCATGCAGCAAGCTTGGTATGGAAACGTTGCAAAACAGGAAAAGAGGGTAACAGCGGACTCTGTCCCACCTTCCCAGTCTGTGCTGGGTACAGACGGCACTGCTGGAAACACATCTCCAAAATCATAATCTATAAAAATGAGGGACAAAACTGAAGATTAGAAACACAGGCAGTGGAAGGGCAGGGAGGGTGGGGGCAACAGGGTGGGAGACATTGGGAGAAAACAAGAGAGGAAAAATTAAACTTTCTACATTTTATCTGACAACATCAGGGGAACTTTGAGGACCCCAGCTCCTTCTCAGCTCCAGTACTGGCCCAGTAGCCTCTGACCAGCTAGAAAGACCTGGGGGCAATCGGTTCCAACCCCAGAAGGACATGGCTCCCCTGTACCTAACCTCCTTTCCTGTCCCTGCTTTCCTTCCCTCCACCCCCAGCAGCTGAGATGAGGTGGGCTCAAGGGGACACTTCTTTCCCTGGGCAATCTGGCAGCTCCCTTGAGGCCTGTCCCTCCGGCTTCTGGCGAAAGCCCCTGAGCCCAACCCAAGGAGACTGAGCTGCCATCTCCTGCTTCTACAACGAGCGACACAGGCCTTGCTAACAGCGGGTCTATGTCCCTCCCTGGGACATAGCGCCACAGCACAGGCAGAAATAAAGAAAGAAGAAGGTCAAGGTCTCAATGTTAATGCAATTGTAGGGAGTCCCTGGGGCTGAACTTGTGCTTGGAGCCCCTTCCCTGCAGGTGGGGTCCCATAAATGAAGAGCTCTGATCCCCACAGGCGACGAGGGGGGGAAAACAGCCAGTTTTATTAGATGAACACGGAGGCCGAAGGTTTGGAAGAAATCAGGCTGTTCCAACCAGTTGTTGGACCAAGATAACAAATGACCTACAGGCGTGAGGATGTTTTCAGTCTTTGATGGCATGAGTGTGATGAGTGTGAACACCTCCAACATGCTGGCAGGTATGGGAGGGACTCAGAAATCGATGGACCCATGGGAAAGGGGGGCGAGTCTTCCTCCAAACTTTAGACCCATCAGGTCCTCCCTCCTTCTAGGGGTCGCTTATAGACTCTTTCCACCTAAAATCGAGGGTAGGATGAACTCCCCTGAAGTGGGTGGCACTCACCCCTGGAATGTCAGGAAGAGTTTCCAGGCTGCCCTGCTAATCCCCCCGACCTCAGAGAACGGCCCTGGGCATATGGCTACAGGTTTCTGGAAAAGGGTCTAACATTCGTAAGATCTCACTTTGGCTTTTTACCCCCAGTATCAGTTTTTGAGCCACCACAGGGACTCTGGGGAAATGAAGATCTGGGAAACGACTGGCCCCGTTTAACTCCGGATTTCCACCACTGGACCAGAACCAGCCAAGAAAGACTCCCCTCAGCCAGGCTGACGCGGCTCCAAATCCGTTTCGCCACAGAGGCCGGACCCCTCCCTGCCCCGGGCACTCACCCTCACTAGACGGGGCGATGGCACTGTCGTCCCACTCCAGGGTGGTGGAGGTGACGGAGTTGAAGGAGTTGAGGGAGAGGCTGTCCGAGCCGTGGACCGAGCTGGGGAGGCGGTCTTCAAAGTCCAGCAGGTACTGGGGTTTGTAGTAGTCGGGCATGTAGGGGGCCAAGTCTAAGTAGGGGGCGTCCTGGGGAGAGAAGGGGAGAGGCAGGCTTGGGTGATGGGAGGCCTGGGTGGACCCAAAGGCACGGCCTTCCAAGGATCTGCCTTCACACCCTCCCAGGCCGGTGTCTCTTTGGAAATCTGTGTCCTTACGGTGCTAAATCCAGAAATAAGCTGTTCAAAGGAGGACTGTGAACGGCTGTGGTTCGTAAGGCTGTGGACTTGGGGCCCAGAGATGACAGTGCCCACTGGGCCTTCTGACCCTCCTTGACCTCTCGTATATTAGAGTCGCTCATTTGCTCCAGTTTCTACTACTTTTCAGTAGCCAAGTTCCTCTTCCGGTCTGTGCTGCTGGGGTTGGGACCTAGGCTGGTGACCCAATTAGGACGGGGCGGCTGCGCGCATCTTGACAAGACCGCAGAGGAGCCTCTGCAGCTCCTGGGCCGCCCTGCACCTCTCCAGTGCGTGACCGTGACCGTGACCGTGACCGTGAGGGAGGCCGGGAAGCAGGGAGCTGAGAGGCTCGCAGGATCCCGGGAGGCACAGGGATGAACCTGCCTCGTCTCTCGACGACGACTCACGTCCTGATCACGAAGGAGAATACTCCAGTGCTAAAATGCTCCAGGCAATGCGGCTTTTCTCCAATGTGGGACAGAGAGACAGGAAGGAGTCCCCCAAACCAGGAATTCTGGCCAAGAGAGAATCACCTCAACCCCACACCGTTCCACTGGTCAGACCCTGAGCTGTTCCCTCACCTGAACGGAAAGGACGGCGCTCAGACTCAGTCACACCCGTCAGGCTCCCTGAGCGGGACCACGCGCCCAACCCGCCCGCCCCTCTGCCCCCAGGAGCAGCGAGAGCCGTGGCGTCTCACCAGGTCCAGGTCGAACCGAATGAACTCCAGCCCAGACACCAAGGTCAGGAAGAGGGTCAGGTGGTCATGGCTGCAGACCAGGGCATTCCTGCGAGACACGGGAAGGGGCGAGGGTAGTTCTGGGTCTGGTTACCAGCGCAGCCCCGCCTCCCCCGCAAGCCAGCTGCGCTGAGGTTCTGGCATGTGGCGTCCCTCCACCCCAAGCTTGATGCGGTCTTCACCCACCCCCTTCCAGCGCTCTCCGGCTGACTTAGGGGCCATACGACACTTTACTGCCCTGCCTGTGTCTCCACCCACCCCCTTCCAGCGCTCTCCGGCTGGCTTCGGGGCCATACGACACTTTACTGCCCTGCCTGTCTTCAGATACGGGGCGGGGCCGCAGCAGCTCTAAATCCCCTGTTCCCGCGGCAACCCCAGCGGAGGCTGAGCCTCCAGTCAGGACTGAGGCCTGGGTGGGGGATCGGGCAGGGGCCGACTAGGCACCAAACCGCTCCCAGGAGCCCGGCCGGAACCAGCACACCTGGCCAGGGCCGTCACAGGCAAGCTCCCCTGGCCCTCTGGCCATCGCTGACGTGTCCTCAGCACGCACCACCAGGCTGGGCCTCGGGGTGCCACAGCGCGGTGTCTGCGTGTGACAGGAGACTTTGGGACGGGGCGCGGGCGCCCTGGAGCGGCGTGAGACAGCGCTCCGGACACTCACTTGACGTAGTACTTGTGCAGGAGACCCAGGTTCTCCTGGAACAGCCGCAGGTAGCTCTCCAGGGAGTTCTCGTTGAGGGCCAGGTACAGCCAGGCCCGGCCTGCAGACAAAGGGCAGGAGTAAGCCACTAAGGGGTGCTGGCTTTCCTTGGCCCAGCAAGGGCAGGAAGGGCAGCAAGAATGGCGGAGGGGAGCCAGCGCCCCAGCAGCCTTCTCTCCTGACGGAGCGCCGCACCCTGAGACCTTGATTTTCCCCGTCAGACCCTAGCCTGTAACTGGCCAGGAAACTTGGATGAACGGGGCAGATCGCAAACTCCAGGTGGGTTGAGAAGTGCAAGGACTTTTCACTGATCCTGTAGCTGACACTGACCCTGGCTCAGGGAGAGAGGCGAGACCCCCCCCACTAGGTGCTCGGGCTGGGATTTGGTAGGAGCCCCGCTCTCTTCAGCATCTCACTTTCCCTCCTCACAGCCACGATGCTCCGGCCAAATGTCATGTGCGGGACCAAGAGAGGCCTCGTGGAGGGCGCTGGCATTTTAACCAGCCTCCGCCACTGGACACCACAAGGCACTCGGCCTCCCGGGCGGACCCTGAGGTCACACCTGAGCCCCAAGCTGCCCACAGGGAGGGCGGGACTGGTCCCGTCGCCGAGTCCCCCCGGTACTACTCACTGCGTCCCAGGTTGGTGGCCACGTGCTGCAGCACCTCGATCTGCTTGATGGCCTCTCTCCGGGTGAAATGCACCACGAGCACCCAGTAGCCAGATGAGAGGTCTTGCAGTCTGAGAAAACAGGACAGGAGCTGCTATGACCTAAACGGGGCCACCCTGGGAAGCTGCAGTCAGTTGGTCCACCAGCCTTCGTGTCACGAGGAAGCCCAAGGCTGAAAGCAAGGGATTCCCAGCGGGACCCCCAGGCAGCCACCAGGCCTTCACACCATCATTTCATCGGTCGCTAATCCTTTCCCCAGTCATTCATGCCCGCTCAGAGACGGATTACTGGGATAACCCCAGACAGTCTGCAGCCCACCTGAGTGAGACAAATCGTTTTCTGCTAAGGGACAGAAGAAATAAAAGGCAGACGAGGCTAGGGACCTCCCTCTGAGGGCTACTCACGGGCTCGGGGTCCTGCCCTGCTGCTCTGTACTGTCCTCTCCAGAGGCCACCTCCTTACCCATAGAGCAGGGCGTGGTCCAAGTGCTCACACAGACGCTGCAGGACCTTATCGTGGTTCCGGATGGCAGGGGTCTCATCTTCACATGCAGCAAAGTAGCTCTGCAACTGAAAGGGAAAAAAGGAAGTTCCCCCAGATTAGAAATGGGTAATAAAGAGGAGGGCCATGGAAGTTCTGGAATCAAGAAGGGAGCCGAGAAAACCAGTCAAAGGATGTATCTGTGTTGACCAGCAGAGAGTCGACCTCAAACTGCCTACACTAACTGCTTATCCTATACTGCATGTTCCAGAGGCACAGGAGGACACGTAGAGCCCAGTCCCCACGAGGCACTCAGTAAGTGCTTGGCACGATGACAGCTCGACGCTGGTGAGGAATTCATGGTCTATGATGTGGGTCTCCAGTGGTACCAGGCTTCAAGCCAGGGCCGCCGAGCTACACAACTCCAGGGGCACTGCCTACAGTGCTACGTATATAAATGAACACTCAGTGCCCAGTGTAAATCCCCCTGCCCCACCCCTGGAGTTGGTCACACGGTGGCCCGGCCTGGAGCTGTCCCTCTGCACAAACTAAGGGCTGATGGACGTGGGCACCTGCTCCAACGGCCTTCTTGCCAGAGGCTGACATGGGACGCTGGACTTACCTGAGGGAGCCGGCCAGGCTGGATAAGGATCCAGGTACCTTGCCAGGCTCAGGTCAAGCCCCACACCAAGAAGGACACTGTTCCCAGGCTGGACTGAAAACAGGAGATTTGGCCAGTAGGCGAGATGAGCTGCAGCCTGAGGAAACCCCAGCAGGCTGACAGAGGTGAGGGCAGCTCGCTCAGCTCTGTTAAGGCCTAGAAAGCCCAGATCAGGACTGAGTTCTCTGCAGCCACAGTGAGGAGGGGGCCCTGTCAGGCGAAGCGCCGGGAGAAAAGTCTTTCCCACTTCATTGGGCCACACCCTGGTCTGCTGCTGCCCTTCTAATGGCCAGAAGGGGAAGAACACACAAAAAAGAGCACCCATCCCTGTACACCCGTCTCAGGTTTAAGCTCCTGGCTCTGGGGAGACGTGCTCTCAAGTTTTTTCTGGAAGCAGTGGTAGAGACAGCAGCAGCAGACAGGACACATCGACCACGCCTGCAAGCACGCGCTCTTGGCGAGAAGCCAACAATGCAGCTCCCACAACAAAAATAGCTTCTCTTACTCTGTGGCCTGGAGTAAGCCCAGCAGCCCTGCTGGCCCCGGACAGGCCTCGGTCCTGCAGGGTCTGCCCCTCCTTCCCAGAGGCAGGCAAAACAGAGCCCCAGGAGGAGAGGTTTCTAGAACTGAAAGAAAGAGCAAAGAGCCTACGAAAACTGCAGTGGCCGAAGGTATGCCTGCACGGCTTAGTACTGAGAACCATGACGTCGGGGGCCAGGTTTTTTTTGTTATTTTTGTTTTTAATTTCAAAATCCAAGTAAATCTGAGATCAGAGATTCTTAGATGTTAGAACTGGAAGGATCTGTAGAGAACTAGTACAACTCCCTTATTAAAGAAGGAAAACAGAGGCTTATTTATTTTCTTGATTATAAAAGTAGCCACACCCACCATGCTTGAAAAACATGGAAAAGTTTAAAATTTTACTGATCTTGACGCGCAGACCCAGCGGCCATGGCTCGCGGGCCCAGCCACTCCGCGGCACGTGGGATCTTCCCGGACCGGGGCACGAACCCGTGTCCCCTGAATCGGCAGGCGGACTCTCAACCACTGCGCCACCAGGGAAGCCCCCTGATTTATTTTTAAACAGAGAAGGTGACTAAGGCCAACAAAGGTTAAGTCCTTCACTATGATTTTCAGCTAAGTGAGGGAGCCACAGCTGGATCTCGCACTCCTTTTTCAGGTCAAGATACCTTAAAAAATAAATATTCTGAAAGCAGTATTTGCTCATTGTAAAAGTTTAAGCAACATGGAAGTGTGTATAAATGTAAAGACCTCCTCTCCCCTGTCCCCCACTGGGAACAGCCTGTGTGTGTGCCCTCCCAACTCTTTTCCTGCATACATAGACTTAAAAAAAAGTGAAATGGGATCACACTGTACTCATTGTTCTGAAACCTTTTCCTTAATAGAAAAAGATTTAATAAGCCATTTTTCTAGACTATTTTGTCTAATTGATCCAATGTTTCTTCCAATACGTCAAACGTATACTTCCATATCATTACACACAGATCCACTCCATTCTTTTTTTTTTTTTTTGCGGTACGCAGGCCTCTCACTGCTGTGGCCTCTCCCGTTGCGGAGCACAGGCTCCGGACGCGCAGGCTCAGCGGCCATGGTTCACGGGCCCAGCCGCTCCGTGGCATGTGGGATCTTCCCGGACTGGGGCACGAACCCGCGTCCCCTGCATCGGCAGGCGGACTCTCAACCACTGCGCCACCAGGGAAGCCCGAAAAATGGTATTTTTGCAAAACTGAGTCTTTCCATCCATGAACATGGAATTTTTTTTCCCATTTATGCATGTCTTCTTTTACATACTTGGTAAGTTTTCCAGCTTTCTCTGGATAGGTCTTTCACATTTGAAGGGGAGAGGCTGCATACATACACATAGTACTAAGAGTTAGGGAACAGTCTGTAACCAGGAGACAATTTCTGCAAAAAGTATAATAGAAAGAGTGTATAACATGGTGGTGAAGAGCAAGGGCTCTGGACAGGAAACATGTGTCCAAAGACTGGCTCTGCTACTACAGAGCTGAGTAGCTTTGGCAAATTACTTAACCCTCTAACCCTCATTTTTTTCTCATCTGTAAAATGGATTCAAAAGATTGTTTAGAACTGAGCTGTCCAATACAGCCAGCCACTAGCTACATGTGACTATTTGGATTTAATTAAATTTAAAATTAAACAAAAGTAAAAATCCAGTTCTTTAGTTGCACTAGCCCCATTTCACATGTTCAGTGGCGACTGTACTGGACAGTGTAGACATAGATATCAGTCCATTATTGCAGAAAGGTCTGTTGGTTTAGGGGATCAAATGATATAAAGCATGCAAAAGGCTTAGCATAGATCCTCGTAAGCAACGAGTGCTCAGTAAGCATTAGCCAAGATTCTTTTATCTATCTATCTATTGGCTGCGTTGGGTCTTTGTTGCTGCGTGCAGGCTTTCTCTAGTTGTGGTGTGTGGGGGCTACTCTTTGTTGCGGTGCGCCGGCTTCTCATTGCGGTGGCTTCTGTTGCGGAGCACAGGTTCTAGGCAAGTGGGCTGCAGTAGTTGTGGCTCGCGGGCTGCAGTAGTTGTGGCTCACGGGCTCTAGAATGCAGGCTCAGTAGTTGTGGCGCATGGGCTTAGCTGCTCCACAGTATGTGGAATCTTCCCGGACCAGGGCTCGAACCTGTGTCCCCTGCATTGGCAGGCGGATTCTTAACCACTGCGCCACCAGGGAAGCCCCTAGGCAACATTCTTAAGAATAATGAAGCCACGGTGACGGTTCACGCAGCATTATTTACAACAGCCAAGCTATGGAAGAAATCTCAGTGTCCATTGACAGATGAATGGATAAAGAAGTGGTATATATACAATGGAATATTACTCAGCCATAAAACAAAACAAACAAACGTAACAAAACAGATACAGACTCATAGCTACAGAGAACAAACTGGTCGTTTGCTAGAGGGGAGAGGGGTGGAGGGATGGGCAAAATAGGTGAACGGGACTAAGAGGTACAAACTTTCAGTCACAAAATAAATAATTCACGGGGAAGTAATGTACAGCAGCAGTCCCCAACCTTTTCGGCACCAGGGACCAGTTTCGTGGAAGACAATTTTTTCCACGGACGGTGGGAGGAGGGGATGGTTTCGGGATGATTCAAGCGCATTACGTTTATTGTGCACTTTATTTCTATTATTATTATGTTGTAATATATAATGAAATAATTATACCACTCACCATAATGCTGACAGCAGGTGGAGCTCAGGCGGAAATGCGAGCGATGGGGAGCGGCTGTAAATACAGATGAAGCTTCGCTCGCCCGCCCGCCACTCACCTCCTGCTGTGCGGCCCGGTTCCTAACGGGCCATGGACCGGTACCAGTCCATGGCCCGGGGGTTGGGGACCCCTGATGTACAGCATGGGGAATATAGTCAATAATACTGTAATAACTTTGTATGGTGACTTATCATGGTGATTTTATAATGAATAGAAATATCGAATCACTATGCTGTACACCTGAAACTAATATAATGTTGTAAGTTAATTACACTTCAAATAAATAAATAAACAGAAGCAACAGTGAACCCATATTCTCAGCCACACCAATGACACACCACTTAGCTAAACGTAAGTTCAGGGGCAAAGAAGACTCAGTGATGTTCTCTGCTCTCAAGAACCAGTATCCTGTTCACCAGCTCATTAGCAGGTGGTTCCAAAGCCTATTCTTTAACCACTCTTTTACAGCAGGTTGATAAAAATTTTCCATTATCTCAGGGAACAAGGAGACCTTCAATCAATGTGACAACCCAGCACAGTTCTTGAGAGGAGCAGGAAGGCGAAAGGGACTGTCTCTGAGTCAGTGACGGGAGCGTTTGGGGAGCTCTGCCAACAGCTTGAGCTCACACTCCGGGAGCTGGTCAGAAAGCACCACATAAAGATGCACAGCTGAAGTCTTCTTCCCCCGCCATGGAGAGGCAGCTGCGAGGAGCCACTCACGGCACCAGGAAGGTCACAGGCTCTGAAAGTGGGAGGAGAGCAAACATCGAGGCCTCATTTGAGGGCCCCTGAGCAAGCGAATCAATGAAATGAGGATAATGGACAAATTTTACTCCAAGTTACTCTTCAGTGACACACAATACTTGCTGGTGGAGCTACCACTGGCTGTAATTAGAGCCATCATTTATTGAATGCTTGTTATGTGCACTAGGAAGGCAGCAGACAACTTGGATTTCTTTTTTTTTTTCGGTACATGGGCCTCTCACTGTTGTGGCCTCTCCCGTTGCAGAGCCCAGGCTCCGGACGCGCAGGCTCAGCGGCCATGGCTCACGGGCCCAGCCGCTCCGCGGCATGTGGGATCTTCCCAGACCGGGGCACGAACCTGTGTCCCCTGAATCGGCAGGCGGACTCTTAACCACTGCACCATCAGGGAAGCCCTACAACTTGGATTTGAATGTGGGCTCTGCTACCCACTCACTGTGTGGCCTTGGGCAAGTTACTTAACCTCTCCAAACTCAGTTTCCTGCTCTACAGCCCTACGGGTTGCGCGAGGGTTCAGATAATACCTTAGCTGTTTATCAAAGAGCACGATGCCTTGGAAACACTTCATAAATGTTAGCAGCTGTGATGACGTACTTCGCAAACACTACTTAACTTAATCATCACAGCAACCCCGTAAAGTAGGTCACAGAGCTAGTAAGTGGTGGAGGCAGATTTTAAAGCCAGGTCTTCTCATCCAACCTGGCTTCAAGATCCCCGAGTCAATGACGCAGATAAAGTGTTGTTCTAATATGCTGTTCTAATATGTTGTAGGAGAACCCAAGAAAGTGAAACGCACTCCCCTCTTTTTTAAGTCACAGGAACTAAAAAGCCCACAGTGCACATGAGACCAGTGTCTTCTGCAGCTCTGCTTCCTGGAAGATGGATGGAGGAGAAAGGCTGGTGTGGCTCCTTTAAGAAGAAAGCTTGCCTGCTCTCTCCATCCTTTTGCCCCATGTTGGCCTCTTCCCAACAGTGAGGAAGTGCACTGTTTGGTTAAATCAGCCACAGTTGCTCCAGGAGGAGCTTTCCTCACTTCTGGGAAGAAATTCATCCTGCTGATCAGACTGCCAAGTGGTTTTGAATGTTTCCTTTATGCCCATGAAAGTTTGGGGAAAAGGCTGAAAATTTCAGAATTAGTAGGGGTCTAGAGCAGGGGTCAGCAAACTATGGCCAGTGGGTCTGCCTCCTATTTTTGTAAATAAAGTTTTATTAAAACACAGCCACACCCATTTGTTTTGTATTATCTACAGCTGCTTTTGCACTATGATGGCAGAACTGAGTAGATGAGACAGAGGCTGTATAGCCTGCAGAACCTAAAGTATTTACTATCCAGCCCTTTATAGAAGGTTTGCCGACCTCTGGTCTAGAGCCTTAAGCAGAGGTGACAAGGAATGCACACCTGTTACAGGCTGGGCCAGGAGATGTCTCTCGCCCAATGCTCAGTTCAGCAGTGGCCAGAAGAGGAGGCGCGAGCCTTGAAGATTCATATATTTCAACAAAGATTTACTGAGCACCCACTATGAATACACCAGCTGCTATTCTTATACAGAAGTCCTGGCCCTTGTAAAATGTAAATCGTATGCAAATACATAATATAGTGCCAGGGATGAATAATGCTATATAAAAACAAAGCAGTGATCAGGGGTCTGTTATAAATATGGGGTCAGAGAAGATCTCACTGAGGAAATGACTACTGAGGTAACTAGGGGAAGAGCATTCTAGTTAGGACAGCATGTGCAAAGGTCCTGGGGCAGGGGCAACCGGAAGGAGACTGGTGTGGCAAGGATGTGAGTGATACGAGCTCAGAGAACAGCCAAGGGCCACATCATGTGCAGGTGTACAGGCTGTGGTAAAAGACTTGGCATTTCATTCCTAGTTTGATGGGAAGTTATTGGAAGTCACTGAAAACAGGGAGGTAATATAATCCAATATGTATGTTATGAGGCTGCTCTAGCATATGTGTGGTGTATATACGGACTCTGGAAGGCCAAGGTGGAGGCAGAGAGACTGGCTGGGAGGCTATCACCAGTGCGGATGGATAATGGAGGCTTGGAGCTGGCTGTAGCGGTGGAAGCAAAAAAGGGTTAGACTTAAGAGCTACTCTGCAGGTGGCGCCCCAGGGACTTACTGATGGATTAGCTGTGCGGAAGGAGAGAAAGAAAGCTGCCAAGGATGATTCTAAGGCTTTTGGTCTGAGCAACTGAACGGCAGTGCCCTTTCCAGATCAGGTGGAGCTCTGCGCCGGCCATGGTAAGTTTGAAACATCTATCAGGTATCTAAGTGGAGATGTCAAGGAGACAGTTGTACAAATGGGTCTGGAGTTCAGAGGGAGGTCAGCGCCATCAGCCTTTGGATGGTATTTAAAGTTGTGGAATTGGATGAGATCATCTTGGGAATGCAGAGAGAGGAGCATCTGAGCACTACGCCAGGGCGCTCCAGTGTCAGACCAGGGGTCCTCCCGCAGTCTGCACGACAGGGCCACTTGGGGAACTGGAGGAAAAGAACAATGCCCAGGCGCCTCTCTGGATCAACCGGAGCAGAAACTCTGGAGGCGGGGCCCAGGAACCAGCATTTCTTAGTAACACTCCCCAGATAATTCGAATGCCCAGCCAGGGCTGAGGATCACTGCTTTAGACTGAGAAGGTGCAGGCAGCAAGGCAGTGGACAACCCGGACAGTGTGTGCTCCAGAAGCTACATGAAGACAGTCTGCAGGGGGAGGGAACGATCAGTCCATCGGGTCACGTTTCCACATAAAGGGAGGGGCCGGGAACCTGGATGAAGAGCAATCGGGGTGAAGAGAGAGGGAAGAAAGCCTGGGAGGAGTCCGCCACGGAGAGTCAGAGCTTTTTTGGGACCTGTTTCAAGCAAATGAGGTATTTGTAAACTGACATTGATGAGGCAAGTGGAACTTGAAAACAGGAGATGTTTGATGACACGGGGTAAAAATTATTATTAAATTTGGTTAGAAGAGAGAAAGGAGAAGGAAGGAAGGAAAAAAGAGAAGACAGCAATACAGAAAACTCCTTTGATCGGCTTTGCCAAAAAGGTGGCAGGAAAATAGGGGTGGAGTAAAGGAGCCAAGTCCTTGAACAGGAAAGACGGGGTGGGATCCACTGCCCAGGGTAGGGGTGGCCACAGATGGGAGCCCAGGTGGGCTGGTGAGCTTGATGGAGGGAGGGTGAAAAAATTCTCATGGGAAGAAAATTTAAAAATAAGCAAGGCAGGGCTTCCCTGGTGGTGCAGTGGTTAGGAATCCGCCTGTTGAGGCAGGGGAGACGGGTTCGAGCCCTGGTCTGCGAAGATCCCACATGCTGCAGAGCAACTAAGCCCATGCGCCACAACTACTGAGGCTGAGCTCTAGAGCCCATGAGCCACAACTACTGAGCCCACGTGTCACAACTACGGAAGTCCGTGCACCTGGAGCCTGTGCTCCACAACAAGAGAAGCCACTGCAATGAGAAGCCCACGCACCGCAAGGGAGAGTAGCCCACCCGCTCGCCGCAACTAGAGAAAGCCCGCGCACAGCAATGAAGACCCAACACAGCCAAACATAAATAAATTTTTTTTTTTAATTAAAAAAACAATAAGCAAGGCCCGCTGAGAATGAAGAGAGAGAGAATAAGATTTAAAATTGTTTTTAGGGCTTCCCTGGTGGTGCAGTGGTTAAGAATCTGCCTGTCGATGCAGGGGACACGGGCTCGAGCCCTGGTCCGGGAAGATCCCACATGTCGTGGAGCAACTAAGCCCACGAACCGCAACTACTGAGCCTGCACCCTAGAGCCCGTGAGCCACAACTACTGAGCCTGTGCTGTAGAGCCCGCAAGCCACAACTACTGAGCCTGTGTTCTAGAGCCTGTGAGCCACAACTACTGAAGGCCACCGCAATGAGACGCCCACACACCTCAACGAAAAGTAGCCCCCGCTCACAGCAACAAAGACCCAACACAGCCAAAAATAAAGAAAGAAATTTATTTTTAAAAAATTGTTTTTGAAGCCATGGTTTCCTGAGAGTCCTTGAACTCAGGCCTCATCTCCAAGTCATGCTCCCAGGCCACACCCGGACCGGCTAAGCTGCTCTTCTCTCCCTGTTCCCGGTTCTCCGGGTGCACTTGGGCACCCAGGCCAGGAAGAGCTGGGTTCAGCTCACCCCAGACTCTCACGGCCAGGAGGCCGGTGCTCCCTGCTGAGCCCTCTGGGAAAACTGGCCATCACGAGACTGTGCCAGGCCCCGTGGCTGCAGGGACATGGGGGTGGCGCACTTCCGCAAGCCAAGAAATGCCTGACTCCGGGCATTTTAATCAGGGTTAGTCCCACTCTCTGCTTGGAGCTGCCACAGCCGGGCCCTCTCAGTCTTGTCTCTCTCCTGGACGCATAACCATGAAACAATTTCTAGTTCTATGGTCGGTACCAAGAAATCCTTCCAGAATGGGTCCCTAATAGGTAACTCCACGGCAGCTGTGAAAGATTAACAACGGCCAAGTGAAAATGAGCTGGTTGCAGGGGCCCTCCTTTCCTCCTCCCTGGTCAGCTGAGACCAAAGAGGCTGTGATGCTGCTCAGCAAACAGCCGGGGATCTGAAATCTCACTCTGCTCACCGTCTGTACTGGGGCGGGCGGGGTGGGGTGGGGGGCTCCGCACGCCTAGGTTTACAGAGCAGGAGAAAAGTCCCTGCCCCGACAAAGGCAGGAGAGTCTGTGAGGCCGGACAGACCCAGGCTGGCGACACGCCCGTGTGAGCCGCCCAACCACTTAGGGGCTCACTGCTGGGCCTGCTGCATCCCTGGCGGAGGACACGGACCTTGAACACAGGAGAGTCTCCCGCTGCTCAGGGAGGAGGTCGCCGCGTACCAGCAGCTGCTCTACTGGCTCCACGGAGACCAGATGTATTTAGACGACAGAGTATTTAGAACAGCCTCCCCAGTGCAGGCCTAGGAAGTAGAAATCCAAAAGCAGAAAAGACCCCAGCTGAAGAGAGGTGGACTGCCAGCCGACCTCAGAGCACCTCTTTTACAAATTAAACCAAAGATGGCCCCGGTTACACGAGCTCAACTCCAACTTGGAGCCACCCTGAGCTGCAGGACCCACTTGGACACCTCATCCCAGGGCTGCCTCTCACCGGCTGCAGCTGGGGTGCGGCATGGGTGAGGGACGAGGCCTGTGGGAAGTGGGAGGTCTCTGCCCACCTTACCTTTGGAATTCTAGCCACCGTGGGGCCCCTGCTGGGTCAAGCTGCACCTGTGGGCCTCGCGGACACTTGCTCTTCTTTCTGAGGCAGACCCTCCGAGGACAGGCAGAGGTCAAACTGTGTGATACCATTTATTACTTCTGGGGTTAGGATGTCCCCAAACCTGGATGCCTGGATGCCCCCAGGGAGAGGGACCCCACGAGGGCTCGTCCATGGCAGACACGGCTAAAGAAGGGTTGGTGCGGCCACCGAATCAACGTCCCCACCCTGATGCCGCACCAGTAGTTTGCATTGGCTTCAGACACAGACTCTCATGGATCTGAAGAGAAGGCCAGTGCTCACCACCCTTCCTCTCAAAAATAAATGTAAACAAATAAATAAATAATAAGGCAGGCAGGCTGGAGTCTTTTAAATCTTAGCAAAGCTTCTTAAAAACAATAATGCCGGGACTTCCCTGGTGGCGCAGTGGTTAAGAATCTGCCTGCCAATGTAGGCGACACGGGTTCGAGCCCTGGTCCAGGAAGATCCCACATGCCGCGGAGCAACTAAGCCCGTGTGCCACAACTACTGAGCCCGAGTGCCACAACTACTGAGCCCGCGTGTCTAGAGCCCGTGCTCTGCAACAAGAGAAGCCACCACAATGAGAAGCCCACACACCACAACGAATAGTAGCCCCTGCTCGCCGCAACTAGAGAAAGCCTGCACGTAGCAACGAAGACCCAACGCAGCCAAAAATAAATAAATAAATAAATTTAAAAAAAGAACAATAATGCCTGCTTTACATGATTCAAGGAAAGGAAGGCTACTGTCGACAGCATTTCTGGAAAGACTCTCCATTGGAATCGAAGACAAGGCTGGGCGCTGGCCAGGATGAAGAATTTCAGAATCTAAGGGCATAAGAGCCCTTAGAAATCACCAGTGGTTCGAGGATGGAGTAGAATCCTGTGTGTGGCGTGTTTTTTCAGGCTGTTGCTTGGCTTCCAGGTCTCTGGTGTTTGCGCAGGGACCTCTCGGGAGGGCCTCTTACCGTCTTCCTCTCCTGGAGCCTCTCATTCAGGAGGGTGTGGGGGGCAGTTAGAGTGAGCAAGGGAGAGGCTCTCAGTGAATGGAACTTTAACTACTGAATGCACTGAAAATCAGAAAAATAATCACTTAGCCAGAACCCTCATCTCATGGGTCTGGGAGGCTGGGGCCCAGGGAAGTGAAGACGCTTCCTGCACCTCCTGGTTTTGTCCAGTGGTCCTTCTGCTTTACTGCAGCGTCTTGGCCCGGTGTGCTCAGATACCACAGAGGTA
Organism: Tursiops truncatus; assembly: GCF_011762595.2. Classification (NCBI taxonomy): domain Eukaryota; kingdom Metazoa; phylum Chordata; class Mammalia; order Artiodactyla; family Delphinidae; genus Tursiops; species Tursiops truncatus. Next base: position 171,884,773 of record NC_047034.1, read on the forward strand.
GCTATTCCTGGAGCCCCTTCTGCTTCCATCCTCCCTGGGGATAAAGTGAAGGTCAGGGGCACCTGCTGTGACCATCCGGAAAGTGCTCATCCCAGCGTCTTACTGAGGAGGACAGAGCAGTAGGGGTCTTGGGCCACTCCCAGGGCTCTATCGAATGGGAGCTGGGAGTTTAGGGGGGCGACGTCGGGAAGGTTCCAGCCACTTCCTTCCTAGACAACATGAGAATGTCCACAGAAGCTAAGGCCCACTGGGTGTCCACGGCTCCACCAACCCCAGGCAACCGCAATGTTTCTGACTCATTCTCCTCATTTTAAAATCCCTCACCTGAGATCCCACCCTACCTTAGCCTGGAAAATAGCTCATTCCCAATGACAATCAATTATAGTCGATTATAGAACTAGAGAACCCAGGCATCACCTCTGCACAAGAACCAGTCAGAGATCCTGCCATTCAGAAACGACGGGCCTGGTTTCTCGGTGGGCATGAAAAACACAGTCCTGCAGCCCATGCCCCTGCCCGGGAAAGGCCTGTGCCCAGGCTGGTGGCATCCTGGGACTGACTGGCACCACCCCATGTAGGGCTGCCATAAAGGGTGCGCTGTTTGTTTACCATGGCCTGCATCGTTCCTGAAGCAAGTTGGGTGAAATCAACACTTCTTAACCGTTCATTTGCCACTAAATACACCCAATTATACAGCTTTCGTTCCCACCTCCCAAATCACTGCTCATTAGCCCCTTTGCTGGAGTTGGCAGGCTCTCTGCCTAGCTCTGCTGAAAGATATACTAGGGAAAAGATGAAAAAAGCAGGTAATTGGGAATTCCCTGGCGGTCCAGCGGTTGGGACTCCGTGCTTCCACTGCAGGGGACCTGGGTTCAAACCCTGGTCAGGGAACTAGGATCCCACAAGGCGCGCGTGGCACGGCCCAAAGGAAAAAAAAAAAAGCAGGTACTTGGATTATCCATGGATTTCATTTTTTGCGCTTTCTCTGGGGTGTTGGAACGATGACAGCAGGAGGGGACTAGCCTAGCTGGGCACAGATCTCTTGGTAACTGGGTACTTTGACAGAATATGGTTTCCAAAAGCAATTAAATGCTCCTCTTCCTGGCAGGGGAGTGTCCCAGCCCCGAGGTACTACGATTGTTCTGCCTCTGAACTCAGCACAGCGTTGACCTCTGATGGAGGGACCAAGGGCTCCTTTCAGAGTGGAGAGGAAAAGGTAAGAGGCCCTCCCGAGAGGTCCCTGGGCAAACACCAGAGACCTAGAAGCCAACCAATGGCCTGAAAGAACACGCCGCAGGCAGGATTCTACTCCATCCTTGTACGCTGCGATGGAAGCCGAAGCTGGCAGGGCCCCCGCTCTCTGTTTTCTGAGCGCTCACATTCAGTGTTGTGTGTAGCACCGGCGGGAGGAGGGAGGGAGTTTTTCAAAGCCTCATTTTACTCAGTCTTCCAAAGCCTGGGAGCCTTCACTGGCTGTGTTCATCTTTCACTTCCCTCTTCCTCCGCCGAACCTGCAATGTCCCCCACCCAGACAACCATACCGTTGCTGAGGAAAATGGCCATCCAGTCACTGTCTAAATCACGACTTAGGTTGAGAGGTGAGACAGTCAGAGACTTTGGAGGCTGAAGGTGTAAATACAGGGTCAGGAAGTGTGCCGAGAGCACCATGGATAGGTTCCTGAAGGACACGTGGGAGGGCCTGGGGCAGGGCACACACCCCATCCGCTGTGATTTGTTTAACGCTGGTCTGTCTTCTAGAGTGTCAGCCCCGAGGGGGCAGGGGCTTGGTGGGCTCTGTTCACTGCTGATTCCTAGTGACTGGACGGGTGCCCAGCACAACACAGGCACCCATTTGTTAAGTGAACGGGTGGTTTTATAGAGGACTGGCCCACAAGACTGACCTGTGGGGATGGATTATCTGTTATAATTTCAAGACAGACATGATGGAGACGGAAAAGGCTCAGAGAAATGGAAAGAGCGAGAGCGAGAAACATGGTTCAGGTCCAGACCTGCCCCTTATGAGGGTTAGAATGTTGGGCGCGTTACTTTTCTAAACCTCACTTCCCTCGTGTATTAAACAGGGATCGTGAGCCATCCTGCAAGTCTGCTGTGAGCCTGACTGAGGAAGTGTGTGTGAACAGCAGGTGGTGAATGCATTAAGTGTACGGATTCTGCTACGATCACTCCCCTTCCTGTTAGCGTGTCTGGGCATTTCACGCCTCAGTAGTCTGTAACACCAAAAATACAGAACTTAGGGTGAACAGAAGTTGACTACTTTCAAAAGTTAAGTGTGGATTTCAAGTCTACATTAGCCCTTCCCTTGCTCTTACATGTTACTGGGTTTCTTAGACTCTTTTAGCTCTAACTCTTAAGTACAGATAGCCAGGGAGGAGGGGCGATTATAGGAAAGGACCACTTCCTTCCTTATACATTTCTATAATGTTTGTGACTACTTAGAAGCAAAAGGAATAAAGATGAATTACAAATACATAAGATGGGAGAATGTCTCTGTGGCAGAACCAGTTGCTTTGCTAGAAAGACAGAGGAGATGCTCTTGGAACCCTAGGTAGTCATAACAACCAACAGATCAATGACCTAAACTCTCAGCTCCAGCCAAATGGACTCTCCCAGAAACTGTCCTTCTTCCCCTGCCTCAAATGGAAGTTCTAGGACATCGAGACATCAAGCAAGCAGCAATGAGGAGGAGGACAGGGCTGGAAAGGAACGGTCACCCAAACCCGCCCCAGGGAGGAGAGCTCTGGGCCCAGGGTCGCTTACTTCGCCTTGTACTGGGGCGGGGGGCGGGGGGGGGGTCCCTGCTCCATCAGCACTGAGGTCACCCGGGAGAACTTTCATTTTTTTTAAAAATTTATTTATTTATATTTATTTTTGGCTGTGTTGGGTCTTCGTTTCTGTGTGAGGGCTTTCTCCAGTTGCGGCAAGCGGGGGCCACTCTTCATCGCGGTGCGCAGGCCTCTCACTATCGCGGCCTCTCCTGTTGCGGAGCACAAGCTCCAGACGCACAGGCTCAGTAGTTGTGGCTCACGGGCCTAGTTGCTCCGCGGCATGTGGGATCCCCCCAGACCAGGGCTCAAACCCATGTCCCCTGCATTGGCAGGCAGATTCTCAACCACTGCGCCACCAGGGAAGCCCCCGGGAGAGCTTTTTATCGAAGGGGGAAAAGGCCCGTTGCTTTCCTTGGACATAAGGGCACTGCCAGCCTCAGTGGCACCACACTCTCCTTGCCATGGTGGCAAATCCTGATGCCAGAGATGAGCCCTGAAGACTCAAGGGGGGAGAATGACCCACCCAGAGCGCCCCCAGCACCTACAAACGCCAGCTTTCTCCTTCCACAATGCTCGCACCCAGAATACCTGCTCCTTTCTCTCCACGTGGAAACGTCTTGACCACTCCACCCTCATTCAGCATTAGCTTTTAGGCCTGACGTTTCTGTCAGCCATTGGCAGCCTTTCAATCTTGCCGGGAAATTTCTTTTCCCAACGGGCTCCAGCCGGATGAGCTTTGAGGGGGACCCACAGGAATCGCCACTGCTCCCTCCGAAACTCCGTGTGTCCACTGTGATTACACAGACGGCTGGGGCCCACCCCGACTGAACGGAGCTGCCGCTGCCTGATGCAGACCTGTTTCTGCCTGGCCTCCAGTCATCAAACGGGGCCTTTCGAGGTGGATGAGCCTGATGCTAGAGCCAAGGCACGGAGGAGAAAGAGAGGGCCCGGGGTGTCCTGTGATGGGGTGGAAAGGACCACAATGTCACCAGCCTGCAAACAGAGCCCTAACATCAGAGAAGCATCTTGCAAAAGGAGAACCAGAGTAAAGCTCAGGCAGGGCTCAGAAAAACCAGTGACCGCTTCTCCACTAGCGTCTCATGCTGGGCCTGGGTGGGGTCACTCGGGGGGTCAGGGGCACACCTAAGTGGTTCCTGCTTGGAACCACTCATCCCTCTCTAGGCAGCCTCCGTGATGTGAGAGCGGAGAGGAGGAGAGAGCTACTGCCAACCTCAGGACTCGGGCAGGGGAGGGGGAGCCCTTAGCACTTCTGTTTATAAAATGTGTGTGTGGATACTTACTATTTTATCGAGCTCTTTGCCCAGGTGACTCAGGTCATCAGGGGTTTTCAGAATGCTTAAGATTTTAAAACTCTTAAGAGTTTTTCCATGAAGCCAAGAGAACAAAACTATTGATTGAAATCAAATGGTCAGTGTAATTCCCACATAGATCTAACTACCACGCCCTCTCTGGGAAAGAGCTGCCCTAGCTCATTTTTAATGTACTGGCAGATCTAACCTCTCTGGTGGAGTGGAAAAATGGGCGCAAAGAGCCCACCACCGGACCCAGCCGTTTCAGCTGCACTGCCAGGCAAGGCTGAACAGCTGCAGCTCTTAGACCAGCGTCAGCAGACCCCGCTCGGGAGACCCCCGCTCAACGCAAGGTATGCCTGGCCGGAAATAGAAGGCCACTCAGAGCCCAGCCCGGTGGGGCAACCCGCCCAGACTGAGGGCGCTGGGGACCTGGGTTGTCCTCTGTGAGAGAAGGTGGTCCCGACCTAGGAACATTCTCTCAAGGAGGGTTACTTTATCAGTACATGTCTATTCACCCTGTTTAAGGGGATCCAAATTGGGGCTGAGGAGACAGAGAACTGGGGTCGCTTACTTTTCATTTTATACACTTCTGAGCTATTTGTATATTTTTTAAAACAACTCCTCATCTTCCTAGGCTAATGTCTCACTCTCTCATCGTAGTCAGTGTCCCTTGCTGGAAGCAATGTCACCTCTTTGGCAAGTCTCCTCTGACCACCCCCCTCTGCAGCAGACCCTCTGCCAGTTCACCACCTTTTCCTGACCGAGGCCTTTAGGACACATCACAATATGAAGGTCTTTGTATTGGTTTGTCTGCTAACTTATCACTTTCTCCTCCTGAAACAGGAGGGAAGGGGCAGGGCACAACCTTTGAAAGAATAACATAGCCCGAGGACATGACATAAACTGATTAGAACCAAATGGGTCCAAGATGGCCCCCCAAACCCGGAGCCTCAGTATATGCTTATATCAGCAAGCTAAATGACACACCCACAGGCACCATGACAGTTCCAAGATCAGTAAGGATCAAAAAGTGGGCGGTGGCCCAATTCCTGGAAATCCCCGCCCCTTCCTAAAATAGCTGGAATACTCCCCCCACTCATTAGCCTATGAAATTACCCACCCCTATAAAACCTGACAACCCTGCACCCTCGTGCCTTCTGAGATGGCCCACGCTCTGTCTGTGGAGTGTTTCTCTCTAAATAAATCTACGTCTTACCTATCACTTTGGCTCTCACTGAATTCTTTCTGCGATGAGACATCAAGAACCCGAGCTTCATTAAGTCCTGAAACCAGGGGTGTGATCTCACTTGGAAGACTGTGGGTTTTGGCCGGGTTCTACCCTTTTAGGGCCTAGGACAGTGAGGACAGAAGGAAGGTGATCAGTAAATGTTTTTGAAAGACACACATCCAGTGGTATTTACGAGTGTCCATATTCATTCCACAAGCCTGACATAGTGCAAAAACCCAGTGACAATAGAGATTTCGTTGACTATGGGACTGGCCATCACACCAGCTTCTTTGAAAGCGATCCCTAGCCTACCCTGGGGAGGACACTTTTGTGCACAAATACAAGTAGCTCTGGGCCAAATCCAGCTACGTGTATGGCTTGTCTGTGGTTGCTTTTGAGCTACAAGGGCAGGACTGAATGGTTTCAACGAAGACCACATGGGCTGAAAATATTTACCATCTGGTCTTTGAAGAAAAAGTCTTGACAAACCATGAGCTTGAAGGAACAGAGAAGTGTAGTGTAAGACTTTGAAAACTGCACAAGAGAAAATGGCAGGGTTCACACATACACTTGCAAGTGCTAATGGTAGCTGATACCTTATTCAGGCCTTGTTATGCATGAGATCTTGTACTCAGTGCTCTGAGTGTGTCATCTCCTGTAATTTCATTCTCATTACAACTATGAGTAGGTTCTGACTGCTGAGGCTAATTGAGGTACAGTGATTTGCCAGGGTCAACATGGTCAGTGACAAACCCAAAATTCAAACCCAAATCGAGGTCTGTGTACTTGTATTTGTACCCTGCATTTGTAACCTGCGTCTGTATCCACTGTGCTGGACAGCTTCGATGGAAAGCACTTTCCAGCCGTATCGAGGAGAACCCTCCACACTCCCAAGACTGCTCTGTCTCCTCTGTGTCCTCAGAAGGCCACCTGGATGTCCCCACTGCCTTGGGGATGTTAAATGCCTACTTTCTATCTTAAATGCCCACTTCTTCTCTGTCTCTGAATTCTACCAATTTGTCAAGACTCAGTTAAGCTCGCCTTCTCTGAGGCTTCTCCTTGCCTTGGTGACTTTTTAAATCCTCCCTCCAACCAATATATGAACTGTTGGAGGGCAGAGGCTGCCTTCCACTGCAGAGCCTTTGTTCAGATTGCAAGCGTATGCAACAGACACGCTCCTCAGAAACAAAACAAAACTCTCGTGAAACCCACTGCCTCCCCTCCCCTGGAGAAGATGCTATTTAGTAGAACCACATGCCAATTCAAAATGCCAACACTCTTTAACTTGGACGTCTCTCTTTAGCTATTAACAAATCGGGAACCACAAGCTTTATTGTCTGCATCTGGGATGTTTCATATTGCACTTGCCTTTTATTGTTATCATTATCATTTAACTGTGCTAACTATTAAACTCTCCACTTCTCTCTAACTCCCAGGAATCCTGCCTTCATATCAGAACACAGGTTCCCTGGATCAGCTACTGCACTGGTGTTACAGGGCATGTTCAGCATCACCAAATCTAGGTGTGAAAATAGCTGAACTCAACAACGCTGCTTAGGAACAGTGGTTGCACTTGGGGGTGTAGTTTCTGGGATGATGGCTGTGTTCGTTTCTGGCTCTAGGTGCTGGATATGTGGATGTGCTCACTTTGTGAGAACTCACTCAGCTCTACATCTAGGAGTGTAGGTATATTTTATTTTCTGTAGGTATATGCTATTTTCTGTAGGTATATTTTATTTCAATAAAAAGTTCTCAAATACCCTTTGCAAACATAGCTAACACACATGGATCTTTTTTTTTTTTTGGCAGAAATCACACCTCATTTTCTTCATGCAACGTCCTTATGAAAGGATCGGTTAGACCATTTTACTAGCGGTAGGATGGGCAAAACAGGCGAAGCAACTCTTAAGGTACCATATAACAAATTCAGGAGGGATTGGTGCTCAAGGTCAAATCCGACCCCAAGACGATTTGAACCGATTCCCATTAGAAGCAGATACTCTGACTCCGAAAACCAAATGCCCTTCATATGCCAGAATCATAAAATAGTTCTCTGAAACACAACATACAGAGGAAGTGGGTAACAAGGCCAATTAGCAACGTCTAGGTGGGAAGGTCGTTTAGCCACCTTCAGACCTTGTGAAAGGGAGGAACTGGCTCTACCACAAACAGAAAAAGCGACCACTTGTGCTGTAGACAGAATGTCTGTGTCCCCCTACAGGTTCATATGTTGAAATCCTAACCCCCAAGGTGATGGTGTTGGGAGGTGGGGCCTTTGGGAGGTGATTATGTCATGAGGGTGGATCCCTAATGAATGGGATTAATTCTCTTATAAAAGAGACCCAGGAGAGCTCCCTCTCCCCACCCCCCCATGTAAGGACACAGGGAGAAGTCAGTGGTCTGCAACCCAGCCCCAAACAGAGCCCTCACCAGAACCCGACCATGCTGGGACTCTGTTTTCAGGCTTCCAGCCTCCAGAACTGTGACAGATAAATGTACGTTGCTTATAAGGCACCCAGTCTATCGTGGTCTGTTACAGCAGCCCCAACAGACTAAGACAGCTTACTAAGACTGGGTTAAGCACCAGGCTAAACACTGTCCATACAGACTCTCATCAAATCTTCACAACAGCACTGATTTCATCCCTGCTTTACAGACGAGAAAACTGAGGCATGGAGAGGGTAAGGAACCTACCCAAGGTTACAGGGTTATTCATTGGCAGGGCAGGGGTTCTATCCAGGCCACCAGACTCCAGAACCCATGTTCTTACCCACGATGCTAGTCACGCCTCTTGTCGTGATTCACCCGCGGATGGGTTTCCAGCTTCTAGCGTGCGACATACCTTCTGATTCACCCTCGCTTGTCCAAACGCATCCAATGACAAGCGTCTTGTCAAGCACACCCAACTCCTTCATAAATGGCAGGCTGGTTCACAGAGTGGCTCTCTGCCCTCAGAAGATTCGTGCTTACACACATGTCCACCCCCTTTCTACCAGGACTTTCCCCATTTATTTGTAAGTTGGAAATCTAAAGATAAAACACGAGGCCTACATGAAGCCATAACCAGCCCAGATTAGATTAGAAAGGTCAGCAGTCTTCCTTTGTCTTCCATTACCAAAGATGGATTGCTTTTTTATTTATGTATTTATTTTAAAAATTTATTTATTTATCTATTTTTTTTGGCTGCGTTCGGTCTTCGTTGCTGTGCACGGGCTTTCTCTAGCTGCGGCGAGCAGTGGCTACTCTTCGTTGCGGTGCGCGGGCTTCTCGTTGCAGTGGCTTCTCTTGTTGAGGAGGAGCACAGGCTCTAGGCGTGTGGGCATCAGTAGTTGTGGCATGCGGGCTCAGTAGTTGTGGCTCATAGCCTCTAGATCTCAGCCTCAGTAGTTGTGGCACACGGGCTTAGTTGCCCCGTGGCATGTGGGATCTTCCCGGACCAGGGCTCGAACCCATGTTCCCTGCATTGGCAGGCAGATTCTTAACCACTGCACCACCAGGGAAGTCCCTGGATTTCTTTTAAACAAACCATTTGCTCATCCTACACTCCTTGAGTAAGCAAAAATAATACCGCATTGCATTAGCAAAGCTCAGGAAAACTAAATAAAACTTTCATTGGATGTTTGCAATGCTGCTTTTAGTTGTACTTTTAGAGGAACCTTTTAGTAAGAGCACATTTTGAATCGACTTTTCTTTGTATGCTACACTGATCTTTATGAAAGGTAAAATTGCTTGCCTATGTTGCTTTTGAGGAATTTAAGTGGGGGGAGAACACGGTTATTTATTAATTAATTAATTAATTTATTTTTGGCTGTGTTGGGTTTTCGTTTCTGTGCGAGGGCTTTCTCTAGTTGCGGGAAGCGGGGGGCCACTCTTCATCGCGGTGCACGGGCCTCTCACTATCGCGGCCTCTCTTGTTGCTGAGCACAGGCTGCAGACGCGCAGGCTCACTAGTTGTGGCTCATGGGTCTAGTTGCTCCGCAGCATGTGGGATCTTCCCAGACCAGGGCTCGAACCAAAACATGGTTATTTAAATACAAGGTTTGATTTGGGACTTCCCTGGTGGTCCAGTGGGTAGAATTCCACACTTCCAATGCAGGGGGGCTCGGGTTCGATCCCTGGTTGGGTACTAGATCCCGCATGCATGCCGCAACTAAGGAGTCCACATGCTGCAAGGAAGATCCTGCGTGCCGCAACTGGGACCCGGCGCAGCCAAAATAAATAAATAAATATTAAAAAAAAACAAATTTAAGGGTTGATTTCATGAATTCTCTTCATTTTGGTCTGTTGAAGTAATTAAACCAATCTGATGAGCCTCCTCCTACCCATCAAGTCATCCCTGCCTCCACCACCATCTCACAGTTTCTGCGACTATCAGGTGAACCAGGAATTCAAATTAGGAAAACATTCCAACAATATTCCTCAAATGATTATCAATTCTGGTTTGGTTTTAAGTGAATATGAATTCTACCTTTTGTCCCTTATCTGGGACCCTTCCTCAGATAAGCTGACTCCTTCACACATCTAGTTACATGCCCTTAATAGGTCATAGTTTTTCTCTACCTGGAACTGGGACATGATCTCTACTGCAAGGAGCCCCATACACCGTAGTGTCACCATGTTCCACAGGTCACTGTCCAAAATGCAAGGTGCTTTAGGTTCTCAATCAAAGCTCTGAAATAAGCCTCTTCAAAACTGCCATCCTTGGGCAAGATTTTTCAAGGAACTTCCCAAGACCAGAGGCAGTATCACCCAGAACTGGGAAGACTGGAAGCTGCTTATCACGGGCCTTCACCCAGACTGCCACTCCCGAGAGGCAAACACAGGGGAGATCGAGGATGCAGCGACGCCGCCCAGGGATGCTCTGCAGGTGGGGCCCTCCCAGAGCTTTTCTGCTGCTACCCCCAGAGTGGGGGGTCCTGGCGGGTGGCGGCCCCTCTAAGTGACTCAGGGCCCCCAGGCCTGGCTTGTAGAAGCTCCCAGGATGCTGACCTCAACTTTGTTTTTTAAAAATAGCTCGGAGGCAGCGGCGCTCACGTGAGCCGCCGGGCTTCCCCTCCAAAATCCCGGGGCTCCCGGCGGCTCCTCGTCCTCGGGGTCGCGGAGGGTGAGGGCGGTGTCCCGAGCCCCGGTGACAGGAGGGACCCCGGCCCGCGCGAACGACCAGGGGGAAGAAGGGGGCGCTGGATGGGGTCGGGGGCCCGGACAGGGCGGGCCGGGTTGACCTCGGGGCCCGGGCCGGGGAGGGAAGGCCGCGCTCACCTTCTTCACCGACAGCGAGATGTTCTCCAGGATTCGGTCCTTCACCTCCCGCGGCTCCATGGCGCCGCCGCCGCCGCCGCCGCCGCCCCGCCGCCGCCGCTTCCCGCGCCGGGGCCCCGGGGCCGCCAGCAACCGCTGCCGCCGGCCGTACGGGGGCTCCGTCGTGCCGGCCGCGGGGCCCGGCGCCCACCGCCCGGCCCTCGCCTCGCCCGGCCCCTCGCTCCGCCGCGGCCCGGCGGCTCCGGAGCGCGGCCGGCGGGGTAGGAGGCCACGGGCTGTGCGCGGCGGCGGCTGCAGGAACTGATGTCAGGCGGGGCGGCGCCAAGGCCGGCGGTCGGGCTGGGACGCCGGCGCCGCGCCCGCGCCCGCGCCCGTAGAGCCGGGACACCGGAGACGCCGTCGGCTCTCAGACCCAGGTCCCCCGGCCTTTCTTAGAGACCCTGGAGGCCCTCCTCCGCTCCGCTCGAGGCCCCCGGAGGCCCCGTCGGACCCCAGGGATCTGGACACCTCGCCTCCCGGAGACCCCCACGGCCCAGACTCCATCGGTAGCGTCCCCTTCCTTAGCCCCAAGGTTCCCGAGAGCCCTCAATGCTCAGACTCCGGCTCTCAGGCCCCTTGGCTTCTGGCAGCGCAGAGACTCCCTCCCGGAGCTGCCCACAGACCCCGGCCGACTGGTCCCCACCGGCCAGCCTGGCCCTCACCAGCCCAGAGGACCCGGTCACTCCACTCCTCGGTTCCCCACCCTCACCTCCCGGTCCCAAACTTTCAGGCCACTCCGGGTCCTCGGTACCCCTCACCACCTCCAAAACACACCCTCTTCGCCTCACCTTCATCTTCGGTCCTGATGCCCCTGCCAATTCTCACCCCGATCCCACTTCTAAAGCTGGTCCACATATCCTGAGGGCCCCCCACTGCCTCAGCCCTGAAACCCACCGTAACAATTCCCCTTCTCCCCGCACAGCACTCTTCCCAAATTTCACCATGTTTTGCAGCCACTTATACTTAAGGTTCTCAGTCTCCTACCTGGCTCACTTACTCATTTGGTTCCCAAATAAGTATATTCCGGATACATCCATTAGTCTCTCCTTTCTATTCCTTTTTTTTTTTTTGTCAATATATATCATTGTATTTATTTTTTTACGCTTTTTAAAAGTTGAGATATAGTCATACAACATATTAGTTTCAGGTGCGTGACATGATTCAATATATGTATATATTGTAAAATGATCGTCATCCTTTTTATTCTTAAGATACCCCAATTCTGGGCTTCCCTGGTGGTGTAGTGGTTAAGAATCCACCTGCCAATGCAAGGGACACGGGTTTGAGCCCTGGCCGGGGAAGATCCCACATGCCGCAGAGCAACTAAGCCCGTGCACCACGACTACTGAGCCCACGTGCCACAACTACTGAAGCCCATGTGCCTAGAGCCCGTGCTCAGCAACAAGAAAAAACACTGCAGTGAGAAGCCCACGCACTGCAACTACTGAAGCCCACGTGCCTAGAGCCTGTGGTCCGCAATGAAGAGGTGCCCCCGCTCTTCGCAACTAGAGAAAGCCCATGCACAGCAACAAAGACCCAATGCAGCCATAAATAAATAAGTAAATAAATAAAATTTATTAAAAACCAAGATACCCCAATTCTCAGCTATAGCTCCCCAGTTTCTCCTCTCCTCTGCTCAGGCTACACTTCCCTCAGCCTCCAAAACCCACTCACCCCAGCACTGATCTGAAACACCGATTGTACACCTTATCCTAGATGGACTCCACCCTATACACACCAGAAAGATATCTCCCCATCCCTCAGTTCCCCAGGAAAGACCCAAGATGGTAGTAGATATTTTTTGTTTTTATGTGACTGGATAAGGGGACAAAAGTATGTGTCAGGAAAAGGAAGGAGAAACAGATTGCTGCATTCTATTACCACCCAGGATCAGGATCAAGGGCAAGAGTTCTTAGTACCAACGACGATGATAATGATGTGTTGAGTATTGACTATGTGCCATGAACTGAACTAAGTGCTTTCCATACATTTGTCTCATGTATCCTCAAATAACAATTCTTGGGACTTCCCTGCTGGTCCATTGGTTAAGACTCCATGCTCCCAATGCAGGGGCCCTGGGTTCAATCCCTGGTCGGGGCACTAGATCCCACATGCTGCAACTAAGAGCCCACATGCCATAACTAAAGAGCTGGCTCAGTCAAATAAATAAATAGATAAATAAATATTTAAAAAAAAACTCAAATAACAATTCTTGTACCCATGGATAAACTGAGGGGTGAGGGTAATTTGCCTAAAATCATACAGCAAATTGTGGAGCCCAGAAACAATTTGTACCCTTTTCTGAGCCAAGGATCCCTTTACATTTCTTCGTACTATTCTAAGAGGTAGCCCTACAGGGACTTGGTCTAACTCTTTAGGGAAAGAAGTAAAATCCCTAAACCCAGGGTATTTTCTTTTTTTTTTTTTTTAAATCAATTAATTAATTATTTATTTGGTTGCATCAGGTCTTAGTTGTGGCAGGCGGGCTCCTTTGTTGCGGAATGCATGTGGGATCTAGTTCCCTAACGAGGGATTGAACCCGGGCCCCCTGCACTGGGAGTGCAGAGTCTTATTCACTTTGCCACCAGGGAGGTCCCCAGGGTATTTTCTTAATAATACTGAGTTCAGGGGACTTCCCTAGTGGTCCAGTGGGTAAGACTCCATGCTCCCAATGCAGGGGGCCCGGGTTCAATCCCTGGTCAGGGAACTAGATCCCACACGCATGCCACAACTAAGAGTCCACATGCCGCAACTAAGAGTCCGCATGCCGCGACTAAGAAGCCTGCATGCCACGACTAAGAAGCCCACATGCCACAAATAAGACCCGGCGCAGCCAAAATAAATAATTAAAAAAATAATAATATTACTGAGTTCAGGAAAATAGGAGATAACAGCCTCTGTGGAGCCAGGCAGAGGGCAGAAGGACAGGTGGGGATTGAGGCTGCAGTCACTGGACAGGTAGAGAAAAGGCTGAAGGCAAAGGACACGTTACTTTGAATTCGGAAAGAAATAGCCTGGTGTCCAAAGGTGTTTGTGGCAAGCAGGAGGAAAGCCAGATTGAATGACCGGTTGGTCTAACAGCTTTGATGCACTCCCTTCCCACTCCACCCAGACAGGGTGCCTACAGGCCCCAACTTATCTGATGCAACTCCAGCTTCTGAGAATCCATTCAACCCAAAGTGGAACAAACTAGCTTCGCGGTTCCTCCCTGCTGTTAATAGCAAGCCATCTTCTGGGCAGCATCTTCTGCTGGTCACCACCTTCCTATAAATGGCTTGCGCACAAGACAGCTTCAACAGGTGTTATTATCACTTGTGATTAACAGGTGTGATGCAAGATGGTGGCATTTCTGCCATGTTGTTTCTATCTTCACGCATTGGGGGATGGTCAGATTCAACTTTTTACAACATTCAGGAGGAACTTATGGTCTCACTACCTAGCAAATTCCTAAGGTTTGCATAGGTATGTGAGTGGGTGGGAGAAGTGAGGTATATTTTAGTCTCACAAGACTTCTTGCAGGGAAGGGGAGGGGGCCCAGTGTGTGTTTTCATGTGCAGATAATTGCCCCAGGCCCAGAGCTCAAATATGGAATCCATCCCCGCCTATCAAAAATAAGAAAAGGACGGGACTTCCCTGGTGGTGCAGTGGTTAAGAATCCGCCTGCCAATGCAGGGGACACGGGTTCGAGCCCTGGTCCGGGAAGATCTCACATGCCGTGGAGCAATGAAGCCCGTGCGCCGCAACTACTGAGCCTGCACTCTAGAGCCCGCGAGCCACAATTACTGAGCCTGCACTCTAGAGCCCGTGCGCCGCAACTACTGAGCCTGCACTCTAGAGCCCGCGAGCCACAACTACTGAGCCTGCGTGAGCCTGTGCTCTGAAACAAGAGAAGCCACCGCAGTGAGAAGCCCGAGCACCGCAACGAAGAGTAGCCCCCACTCACCGCAACTAGAGAAAGCCTGCGTGCAGCACCAAAGAACCAACACAGACAAAAATTAAATAAATAAATAAATAAACAAGAAAAAGAAAGAGAAAAAAACAGAGTGCCCATCAGTCTGGGTATTGCGAGTCATTAAGTTCAAAATTGAAACCTATTCATTTATTGCACAAGACTTTGCTGATCATGTGGAAAGTGCATGAGACTCTGAGGCATCAAGAGCCTGGACTGAGTCACTCTAGGGCCTCGGACAAATCTGTCTTAGTTTCCAAACCAGTGACACAGGAAAAATGATCTTTCTTTTTTTAAAAAAATATTGTCCACACCTAAGTCTCCTACGGCTGAACACCGTCAGATGAAGGAAGAAGTAGTGAAGGCAGGTGAGGTCGTAAAACTACCACAGACCTGGCCCACCAGGTCGCCTCTACTCTTCTTTCCAAAGGTGTGTACTGCCACAGAGAGGAAAAAAATAAGAACAAATTCCGGCAACTTCCTCTTAAAAGATAACTGGAGGACATCCCTGGTGGCGCGGTGGTTAAGAATCCACCTGCCAATGCAGGGGACACAGGTTCGATCCGTGGTCCGGGAAGATCCCACATGCCACGGAGCAACTAAGGCCGTGCACCCTAAGTACTGAGCTTGTGCTCTAGAGCCCGCGAGCCACAACTACTGAACCCTAGTGCTGCCACTACTGAAGCCCACGTGCCTAGAGCCCGTGCTCTGCAACAGACAAGCCACTACAATGAGAAGCCCGTGCACCGCAATGAAGACTAGCCCCCACTAGCCACAACTAGAAAAAGCCCACGCGCAGCAACAAAGACCCAACGCAGCCAAAAAAAAAAAAAAAGAAAAAGATAATTGGAAGTGGAGGATGGTTTAAGAGACTAATTCCTCCCCTCTCCCCAACTCAAGGCAAATATATTTATAGTTCCAGAGGAGGGAGTAAATATTTCCTTGGCCGTCAGCCTTGTGAAGCTGCTCTCCATCTGAGAAGGGGAGGGAGGAGGGGCTGACTGTACAAAACAGCAATGGTCCGGGTTCCCACACCTTAACTCCGGCACCTGCAAGTGCCTACAATCTGTAACTCCAGGACTGTGGAAACCCAAACAAGGCAGCTTTAATCTAGGGGATTTTATTTTAAAATGTTGAACATCTGGGAACTCCCTGGTGGGCCAGTGGTTAGGACTCAGTGCTTTCACTGCCCTGGGCCTGGCTTTTATCCCTGGTCGGGGAACAAAGATCCCTCAAGACATGAGGCACGGCCAAAAAAAAAAAAAAATGTTGAACATCCAGTTCCTTCCTCCTTATTGTCCAGCCAGCAAGATGGGTTGGTGAAAATTGGGATATCATTCAACCTCCCTGCTTCAAAGGTTCCAACAGCTTCCTGTCAGAGCATTTGGAATGACATTCAAGCTCTTCTCTGGCCTCCGAGGCCAGAGCTGATCTGGTTCAGCCTCTCCGCCTGACTCATCTCCTGATCTGTCCGCTGGCGTGTGCCAGCTCCCACCAACCTTCTGTTTCTTAAACAAGCTTGTGTGTTCACATCTGAGGGCCTCTGCTGGGAAAGCTCTTCCCCAGGGCGGCAGAAGCCTCTAGCCGTTCACCAAAATCTGCTCGCTCCACAGTGACAGCACTGTAGCCAGGCAGTGCTAGACTGTATTTCCCAGCCTTCTTTGCAGCAGGCCTGGCTACCTTATCACGTTCTCGCCAATGGCATGTGAACAGACATAAAGTGATGCACTTTCAGGCTGGACTGTTAAGCCAGTGGAACACCTGTCTTGGACTATATAGCATAGGCAAGATAAAAACTCTGTAATAAATTATTGAAATTTTTGGCCTCTTTGTTCCCTCAGCCTAGCCTAACACAGTGCACCCCAAATCCTTACCTGGCAGGAGCCTAGCCAGCCAGGTCTCAGTTTAAATGTTAGCTTCTCAGAAGACCTTTCTCCTTCATTACTCCATATTTAAGTAGCCTCTAATCCCTTATAGCACACCGACCTACTAAATTTTCATTGTAGAATGTATTACTATCTGCATTTTCTTGTCTGTTGTCAGTCTTCAAAGAGACTGCTAGAACATAAGCTTCATGGGAATATGCACCTTTGCTTAGTTCATGCAATGCTGCATTCACAGCACCAACTCAGTGTCTGGCACATGATACTCAGTGTTTATTGAGTAGTATCTTGATTAATTTTTTTCTTATAAATTTATTTATTTATTGGTTGTGTTCGGTCTTTGTTGCTGCGGCGGGCTTTCTCTAGTTGTGGCGAGTGGGGGCTACTTTGCGGTGCGTGGGCTTCTCATCGCGATGGCTTCTCTTACTGCGGAGTACGGGCTCTAGGCGCGCGGGCTTCAGTATTTGTGGTGTGTGGGCTCATTAGTTGTGGCTCACAGGCTCCAGAGCACAGGCTTAGTAGTTGTGGCACACGGGCTTAGTTGCTCCACCGCATGTAGGATCTTCTGGACCAGGGCTCGAACCTGTGTCCCCTGCATTGGCAGGCGGATTCTTAACCACTGTGCCACCAGGGAAGTCCCTGATTTAATTTTTAATTCAATAGGGATGCAGAAAAATTTTTTAGCTGGCCTTAGAAGTAAAAGCACAGAAAGAGAACTAGAGCCAAATATAAGGCTGCTTCTCTTTACATCTGATTTGGGCCTTTTCTATTCTAGGAAGACAATGGATGAGGAATTACGGCCCAAGTCTGTATAACCGTTAGCAGAGAGGTGCCGTTTGCCAATGTCCAGATTAGTCTTAGATGTGGGTCTGATAAAAAGTACTAGCTCACATGGAAGCCTGCAAACTTACTAACCTCAGAATGTCATCCACCTTTTAAAAATTTTTTATTAAAAAAAATTATTTTTTGGCCGCACCACACAGCTTGCGGGATCTTAATTCTCCGACCAGCGACTGAACCCAGGCCCACGGCAGTAGTGCCGAGTCTTAACCACTGGACAGCCAGGGAATTCTTTGTCATCTGTCTTTTAAAATCCACGTTAAACTCAAGGTCAACAGTCATCCTGGGCTAGAATCCCTAAACCTGAAAACTGACCTCAGTGACCTGGCTGGGTTTCAGGCAGTCACTCTACTTATGGGCCTTTGAGATGATAAACTGTGGAAGCATGACGCTGTTTACAGATTTATTACTTCAATACATATCTGAGGGCCTACTATGCACAAGGCAAAGTTCTAAGCACTGGGAGATAGCAGTGAAAAGGAGACATAAATCCCTGCTCTCATGGAGCTCACATCTTAATGGGGGAGAAAGATAATATGAGACAGAACTGAAATGCAGAGTATGGTAGGTAGTGTAGGTGTTAAGCAGAAAAATGAAGGGAAGTGACAAGATAAAGTAGACAGAGAAGGCCTTACTGAGGTGGTATTTGAGTAAAGACCTAAAGGAAGTGAAAGAAAAACCCATGAAGCTGTTCGGGGGGAAAAGAACATTCCAGACCAAGGAAAGAGCAAATACAAAGGCCCTGAAGAGAAAGAGCATGGTGAACTCGAGGAATATGGAGTTCAGGGTGGCTGAGCGAGTGAGGGGGAGGCAGGCAGGTGAAGGCAGAGAGGTACCCAGGGGCCTTGGAGGCATTATAAGGGCTTTGGCTTTCACCCTGAGTGAGATGGGGGCCCATTGAGGGGTTTTAAGGAGAGGTGTGATCGGATTTAACAGAATCATGCTGGCTGTTGTGCTTAGAACATCATGTAGACAAGGGCAGGAGACTTAATGCGATAACCCAGGTAAGAGGTGATGGTGCCTTGACCACGGTTCTAGAAAGGATCAGATTTCGAATATATTTTGAAGTGGAGCCAGCAGGATTTAGGATGGGTTGACGTAGTTGTGAAAGAAAGGAGTCAACATTTGAGTGAACAACTGGAAGGGTGAAGTTGCCATTTACTTCTCAGGGAAAGACACAGAGGAGCAGGTTGGGGCAGGGAAGTATTTCTGGCTCAGGGAACTTCAACTTCAGGTATCTGCAGTCGAACAGGGAAAATGTTGGCTTTTAGTAACTGTCTAGGAGGAACCAAGCCACCCTAGCCCTAATTTTTTTTAAGGACAAAAATCCATAGATAAGGACTGGTATAGTTAGTTGGTTAATCCCATTAGAACACTAATAGTTCTGAACAGGGAAGCAGTATCTGGTGACAGTTTAGCGCTTTTATGTAACATGGCAATATGTTCTGCTTAATTCACGTTCTGAAATTTAGAACTATGTTCTTTTTTGACGTCTTTTTTCCCATTTCTCTGTATTTCTATTTTTAAATGTATATCCTACCCTTTTCTTAAATTTTCCTCCTCCAAGCTGTAGATACATAGATTCCTGCCATAAATCCCCCAAAGCATTTATTTCCCTGATACTTTTTAAACCTTTTTTTTTTTTCTTTAAATAAAGATGCAGTGAATTCCCCTTTCTCTGTGCCAAGGACCTGGAATTCTTTCCACCGATAACTAATGTCTCACAATTTCCTACCACTCTATCAAGTACTAGAAATCTCATTTCAAGTGAACTGATTATCAAAAGATTGAGATCTGAACAATGGCAAAATAATTAGTACTTCTTACCTCCAACTAGAAGTAGGCTTTGCTCTCAGCATTCTTTTTATTAAGGCAAGGAAAGATAACAGAACACGGGGGGATTTGTTCAAACTACTCCCTGTATATACAAGCTGAGCCATGTACACTGGAAATCCTTTCAAATAAAGGCCCCACAGCACAAACTCATGCACAAAGCAGTAACTCCACACTAGTTAACATCCCAGGGTGTTTCCAACTTACTCACAAACCCCTATGACCACCCCAAAAGCCCCCCATTTTATAGACAGGGAAACTGAGGTACAGAAAGTTTAGGCAAGTTACCCAAAGTCACACAGCTAGCAAGTGGCAAAGCTGGAATTCAAACCCGAGCAGCCGAGCTCTAGAGACTAGTCTGAACCACAATACCCTGTCACCAGTGTTGTTCCTATTGCTGTGCATCCACTGCTTGTGCAGTCACCAAGTGCAGACATTTCACATCAGCAGATGGCCACGGCCTCCTGCAGTGTTTATCTGGAGGTGACTAATGGCTTGGAGATGCCCACTTCTTCTGGCGTTTAGGTTCATGGCCACAAGTCACAGTGCCTGGGTATAAGTTATTTAAAGGGCAGGGAGACAGAGACAAGGACAAAAGTAACCAACCATCTCAATTTAAAAGAAACTGATCAAACAAGAGTTTATGATAAAAACTTTATTGTCTTAAATATCAAATGTTTTACACATCACTTTTTCTTCAGAAAGTTCCTATTAAAAAAAAAGAAAAAGAAAATAAAGTGTTTTGATTACTTAGGGCTGACTTACATTTCAGTATCTGACAAAAACTCAAACCCAAATTCATCTAGTTCACTCAGCTGCAGACAGGTCCTATGTCTAGCCCCTAAACCAATGGCACAATGCAACCAACTGTGGGATTCCTGAGTTTGGTTCCCTTAAGTTCTCAGAGTTTTCCCAACTCTCAAAACCAAAGCATTATGGGAGTAAAAGAGCTACTGATTGGCAAGCCTATTTTGCCAATCAGCCTAGTTGCTCTTGTAAGATGCAGTAGCCTCAAAGCTTAAAGAAAAATCAGGAAAGCAATAAAAGTACGACTGCCAAGAACAAAGGGGAAAAGAGGGATTTTTTCTATTTGCTAAAATTTGCCAAATATGGCTACAAAACTGGTAAACAAACCTTACTTGAGTGCAAAGCCCATTAGCCCAACTTGCCATGGAAATAAAATTTTGAATAAAAATGGGCAAGTCAATGTTCATTGTAAGCGCATAGTAAAAAAAAGCAAATACATTGATCTGAGTATATCACCAGAACTATTTCAAAAGGATGATCAGGAGAATAGAGAATGGAAATATTATCATTCAGAGGGAAAGGTCTCAGATGGGAAGCATAAACTCAAAGCTGTGGGGCCTTCAGGGAAAGAAAAGGAAGTCTGGTGGGCATCGGGTAATCTCAGACCAAAGGAATCTAGACACAAACTGATGTGACTGCCTCTGATAGGAAATTACAGAGGTCTACCTTTCTTTAAGTCACTGATGCATCATTCAGAGTTGTACGTAAAACAAACTCATGGTAAACAAAATAATTTATTAGTCATGCATCTTCCCAGGAAAAAAATATACCAGCATGCCCCTTCCCCAAGTCAGCTAATGAAAACCTTCCTATGGTACGTATTCAAAGAAATATAATTCTGTAAAAATTATTCTAATTTTGTATTCCACACCCCCACCCCAAGTCTTCTGTAGTTTGCTTAACATTTTTTAGGTAAAAGAAATATCCTCCAACTCCTATGCCCTTGCACCATTTTCTCTGTAGCTTTCATTCCCTAAGATTGTGCTCTGAATCTTATCTGCTATATCCTCTCACCTTTCACAGCCCCCAGAGGGTCTAGATTACCAATCACCGATACATAACAGATAAACCTGTGAGAGTTTTCTAACTGTAAACCTCAGAAGTCACTAGCAGTTAAGGTCCAGAAATTCTACCTGTATCCTTCAGGATTACTACATACACGGTGATGTTTTTAATAATGGGTTAAAGAATGTCCTTTTGATGGAGCTGTCCTGTAGAAGCATTAGGTAGAGCCTTGAATCT
The DNA here is from genome assembly GCF_011762595.2 of Tursiops truncatus. Lineage (NCBI taxonomy): Eukaryota > Metazoa > Chordata > Mammalia > Artiodactyla > Delphinidae > Tursiops > Tursiops truncatus. Next base: position 171,905,952 of record NC_047034.1, read on the forward strand.
TCTTGTAAATAAATTTTGCCCACCATCCAGTCCCCGAACCACTGCTTGCTACATTTTCTGCTCTTGATTCCTATTTTCACATCTTGCACTCAGCTGCTTTAAAACAGCAAATCCCCCAGAATCCTCTGCTAAGTCCTGTTGGCCCAGATGGTTAGTATTCCAGAGCAGCCGTGCTCAGAGGGGGAGTGGGAAGGATGCCGCAGCACACTCCGTATTTCTATCCTGCATGGAAGGAGGTCCTGATGGAAGGAAAAGTTGACTGTCACTGGTGCATATTAGGTCATCTTCCATTTACTTGCACTTGCACTTCTATCCTGCCTAATTCCCCCTCCACCAACAGTATACGTTAATTTCTGAATCCTTGATCTCTTCAAGTGTTTTACCAAATGTTAGAACATTTTTTGTTGGTTTCTCCGATTCCACTTTTTAAAAAATATTTTTTTTAGAGCAGTTTTAGGTTCACAGCATCTAATTCCATTTTGAGCCTGATTTTCCCAGTTTTCTCTGAATTTGAACCAAATCATCCTAATATGACTTTTAAAATAAATGATGCTAATAGGCAAAAATAGATGTTGCACTTGAAGCTAAAATTTGTTTCATGTCTCTTTACTAGACTGAAGGCTTCACAAGAGCAGCTTCCAGTCTGTTTTAGTCACTCCTGTATCCCCAGTGCTCCCCAGTACCTGGCACACAGGCACTTAATGTTTGAATGAATAATGAACTCTTATTCAAAGATTCAAACTGCATAGCCTTCAAGAGAGTAAACATTCCCTGTAATATAAGATTTTCTTGAACTTCTGCTCTGCCTTCACCACAATACTGACAGTGCCACAAAGAACATAATAAACGCTTAGAAACCATTTTTGGGGGTATACCTGATACAAAAAAGCCGTGTCATAATCCTTCTACCTGGGGAAATCTAACGATTTGGTGCAGAATAATTCTCAACCAACAATAAAGGTGAGCCTTAGGACCACTCCACGCATGCCTATCTCCAGGAGAGCCATTTTCAGACTTCCCTGCTGCCCCCCTCCTTCCACTTTTATTCCCCACCCAAATTTGATGCCTCTGCTATTTGGAGAAACTAAGGCACAAGAGAAAATCAAGCATATCAAAGGTTCCTCCCCTAAGTTCTTTGATTTACTCCATGAACTCCTAGTAACATCTACCGAGGGACCACAAAGGTAGAGAATTTGAGCCATGATTTTACATTTCTGGTTCTCAAGGACATGCTTTGAATTTTTACTTTTTTGTTAACAGGAATTGGCATTTTTAAATCTTTCAAAAAGAAAGCTATTTTTATCTTACAGAACTAAGTTAACATTCATCTTCTCGGAAGGGAACTCTTGAGAACTCTGTCTCTTTCTAGTTCAGCCGTGGACTACACTAAGTCACCAAATTCAAAGGAGATATTTGGCTTTTTGGTACCTGTGCTAGAGAACGCATAATCCAGTTAGCTTCTCTTGTGATATGTCACCACTGATAACTAGTTTGAAATATGCAGCAGTTCAATTATCCTGCTTATACTCTCTGCAGGTGGCAAAGAGATAGGAAAAGGAAATCAGAATGTACTGCAACTCTTCTGGCCAGTTACTTGCAAGGCTGTTTTTTATATACATAAAAACCATCATAACTGAAGACTACATCTGTAGATATAAAAATTGTTCGCTTTTTAATCTATGTAAAATTAACTGTAGGATATCTGTCTATCACACATGTATATATACACATGAACTGATGGTTAAACCAACGAAATTTTTATGGCTTTTACTAGGGATAGTAAGCTGTGCTAAGGGAAAAACAGGCAGATTCCACCTTAGCTGGTTATCACAGAATCAGTGACACAAAGTCTCATATATCTTTCCATGTAACTCTCTTACTGGAGAAATGCTCTGGGAAAAAATACAAGGTGTGTGTCTCCCTTCAGTATATATGGAGACAAGGAGCTCTGGAAAGTTCTGTAGGCTGCAAGGCAGGACAGTTTTCATACACACTCACCATCTATGTAGTTCCCTTTGCAACTGGTAATCTTTATATGTTAATAGCTAAAGCCCAAACTGTGGGATGAAGGCTACTGGCTGACGTCTGGATGCCTAAAGAGGTACGAGTGGAAATAATTCTTACCAGCTGCAACGGCAAAATCTATAGCCTAGGTATAGCTGTCTGGTTACCAAGCACATTCTTATACACAGGAACCAACTAAAGGGAAACTGCAGAAGTCATATAGGTAAATCTTCTCCTCTCTTTGGTGAATAAACAGATACCACCCTTGGAGGTACGTGCTGACCACAAGGCTGTCCATTACCGGTTATGGCAAAGGAGCTATCCAGTAAAGCAGCCCATTACTGGTTATGGCTGGCCATTATCAGTTCTGTTGGCAACCAGAGGAGTTCACAATGATTTTATCCTATCCTTGGAGAAGTTAATCTCTAATTTCTGCACTTTGAATAAAAATTGAAAATGAAGGTTCACTAGTGTCATGTTCCTGAATTCCTTTTGTGTTTTACAACTGCTAAATTTAAAAATGATTTAAAATCTTGACAATGTCAACAACTTTACTTTCATACAAACGATGGACAGGAAGATTTAAAAAATCAAAAGCAGGGCTTCCCCGGTGGCGCAGTGGTTGAGAGTCCGCCTGCCCATGCAGGGGACACAGGTTCGTGCCCCGGTCCGGGAAGATCCCACATGCCGCGGAGCGGCTGGGCCCGTGAGCCGTGGCCGCTGAGCCTGCGCTCCACAACGGGAGAGGCCACAGCAGTGAGAGGCCCGCATACTGCAAAAAAAAAAAAAAAAAAAAAAATCAAAAGCAATTGTAAGTTGAAAGATAAATGATGAAAAAGGACAAGCATATTTGGCAAGTGGGTTAAGCTCAAAGTATTCCTAATAAGAATACATGTACAACGATAGGCCTATCCAATTCTCTCCTAGAAATAAATACACATATACATACAATAAAAGCTATCGTAATGAAACCTTTTCCAGATTGATATTCTATATCCCACCTGGGACTGACTCCCAAATCTCCACACTGTGAAAATTCAGTGGCCAAGCCTCTGAACGGTAGTCAGAGGAACTGCTAGTACAAAAAACCTCTGAGGCCCATCTTCATACAGAAGGCCTTTTTGGAGGAGTCTACTGTCACAGACTCACCCCACTTTGTAACCCTATACTCACCCCACTTTGTGACCCTAAAGATTTATAAGCTTAGAATAAATTCCCCAGCATACCCATAACGCAAATCAGGGGCCCATTGCATTGCTACTAAATTTTGCTTCAATCATAGCACCACTACTTAATTACAGTCACAGCTCTGAGAGTCGGTTGACAGAAATCCTATAAGCAGGTTCCTAGTGCATCTTACATCTTTGGTGTAGGGCAGGCAAAAGGATCTACAGCACATGATCGTCTAAAAGAACACTTTAAAGACAATCTGGCTAACCTGTTCTGAGCGCCCTTCTGAACACAGTAAACTACAACTCTTTCTGTCAACCATTCCCTAACTTCAGAGGGTCATGAGGAATCTATGCAACTTTCCATCATATCACTCAGGCTCCTAACACACATACGAACCTCACAGCTAAAAGAAAGAACATGGAATAGGGTAAAAGAAATGTCTAAGTGCCCCCAAATCAAACATTTTAAAACTCCTGAGATATGAGCCTCCATTTTGATTGTGCTCAATGACGTGAATTTTGACAGAAAGAATAAGCTTTTAAAGAGAGTAAGACTTCAGACAAAAATCACTTAAAGTTAAAAGTTCACAAATCACCCTTTTGAAGCTTCTGTTCCAAACACATTGCAAATTATAACCTGGAATAGGGAATTATCATTCTCAAAATTCTCTTCAATAAAACCAAGATTTCAGATTCCTGCTAGGTACTTAAGAGGGTTTATTTTCCACGAAAAAAAGTATCTAAAATCTACCCAGTAGAATTATTGCACAGTGGGGCCCACAGGACAGTGATTTCCAAGGGCTAGTCCTCATATAAAAAAAGGCCACAATAAATACATCTATATACTATGCCCCACTCTAACTTGACATGTGTAAACACAAATATGACGAAACCTTGCTTAAAAAAAGAAACTCCTGAGGAAAGAAAAGGATGGAAAACTCTACCAAGGCCACTTGAGTCAGAAACTCCAATTACTATTTCCACTGCCATGAAAGACACTCACCAAATACACTGACCATTCCAAGCACCAAGATAAACCAGTGACAAGGTTATTTATCACACTTGAATATTTCACTCAGATCACAGCTCAAACTGAGCTTTAGAAGAACCTCCTAGAAGAAGATGAGTTTGGAAAGGAAGTAAACTGCTGGCAACCAACCCACTAGCTGAACATAAGCTCATCATTAGTCACTAAGGGTTGAGCTGTGATCAGTGAGATGCTACCAAACCCAGTCACTAGTTAACTCCAGTGTTTAGGCCATTATTTTTCACTCACAGTTCTTGAAACATCACCATGACATTTGCAAATGGAATTACAGTTTTTTCTTTCTTTTTTTTAAATCTGGGTAGCACCATGGTTCGCGCTAATGTTAATTCCCTCACAGTATCCCACCCAAGGTATCTGGCAATCCATGCAGCAGCCTGTGATGTACAAAGCAGCCCAAGTTTTAAACCCTCCCAACTCATCCCATTAAAATGTCAAGTCCTAACCACACGAATAAAAACATACCACTCTAGGAGATAGTCTTCAATTTCCTGTGACAACTGATGAATCATAATACATAAAGCACTAAGTATGATTCCAAACACCAAACCATGTAATCAAGTTTGTAAACCAAAAATTGAGTCAACAAGCCACACCTTGCCTACAGCACAGACACAGCCAAATTATCATCTGTTTTTAGCTGCATGGGTGGTGGGACTTCTCACGGCTTCTGCTTTTTAAAGCATTCACTCTCATTCTAAAATGGTATGCTATACACAAAACCACCAATTTCATTCCAGAATACATCATCTTAATGTTAATAAAAAGCTCCTGTATGCACATACTGCCAATACATTTTAAAAGGCCCAAATTTCAACAAATAGAATAGACAAATTCATCAGACAAGAGATCATAAATTACTTTGGCCGAAAAAAATCTTTAAAAAAAATCTGGCTCAACATTCTGCTTGCAGGTTTCTACATATACTGTATATGTGGTGAGTGTGTATGTGTAAATATATAGCTTTTTGTAAGGGAATGGAGTATGGTCTAGCCCACGTTTCCATGGTTATGTAGGAACTACAATGTTCTTTGCTAGCAAAACAAGAAGTGCAAGGTCTGCATTTCCACCAACTCGATGCAAAGCCCCAAGAGCTTCCTGCAAAGTAAAGCCGGCACGGAGAATCCGGTCAATGTCCGCAGCAGGAAAAATTAATGGTGCAAGAAAGGAGGGACTTGATGATGGCTGGCTGGTAGGTGGTACGAATTCTAGAAGTGGCCCTGCAGCTTCAGAACAGACATTTTCTCTAGTCTCAGGCCTGTCTGTCACTGGATTCCGTGTGCCCTGGCCCAAATCTTTAACCAATATGAAACTGGATGACAAGGACTCAGTGTGCTCAGAAGTCTGATTGAGTGCATCCTCCTCACCTGCTAAAAGTCTGGGTGAAATTTCTGCACCAAAGGTGCAATGTAGTTGATTGGACGTTTCAGCTGAGGCTACAGTGACAGAACTGCTCTCATTTACTGACTCCTTAGACTTGGGGACACCTTCCCTATCAGTTAATACGCCATCACCTGGACCCCTGAAGTTAATATTTTCTTCATCTTCTACTCCAGCGTCAGTTGAAGTGTATGTTAATTCTTCTGTCTTCACTGTTACAGATGTGGCCTGATGAAAGGAGACCTGTGAACAGTGTTTGCTCTGGGTAGCTGTAAGATGCTCATTTTGGGTCCATCTCTCAGAAGGGTCCTTAATACCTGTTTGGCCCTCAGTTACTGTCTCTGATTGACAGATAACTTCTTCCGATGTGTTTTCTGAAGCTGGTTTACTACTAATGACCAAAAGTTCATGAAGTTCCTTCAAGGCTGCCGTTACAGATGAGCAAGATTCCTCTGTGGACTCTATGGATGGCTGACAACTGCCACAGAGACTTACTAAAGAGGAGGGGCAACTCCCGTATTCTTTACTTGTTCCAGACATTTCAACATTACTTTCTGGAAGCTGTAAATCCTGAGTGGAAATGGAATTACTCAAAATTTCAGAGGAAGGGTTACATTTTGATGTTTCTACTTCCATCAAGGGATTATCTAAGGTGAGATCAGATGCACCGATGTTCTTGACACTGGTATTCTGACCACCTGCTGAATTGAGCACAGCAGCTAGGGACTGTTCAACTATATCTACTTCCATAAGTGTTTCTGAACTTGAGCAGCCAAAGCACCCTGAAGGTAGAATATTTTTCTCTGTACCCGAAAGGTCCACAGTCTGCTCTAGCCTGTCTCCTTCCATTGTAGCTTCCGAACCAATACTTCTTTGTTGATCCTGTTGCCTTTTTCCAAGAAGTTCAAGGTCCCCTGTGTTACAGAGACGTGCTCGGTCATGGGGAGCATTCTGCTGTATAACCTCATGCTGTCCAGTCCTCGGTTCTTCATGCTGCTGAAGGCCACTCGCTTGACTCAGGTCCTGATATTCTGGATGCCAACCCTTTTCATCTTTAAGCCTCTGTGGTTCTTCCATCCCAGTGACAGATAAACTAACTTCCTGTCTGGTGTGGAGATGAGATGTGAGGCCCTGGGTGCTTCTTTCAGCAGATTTCTCTAGATTACCTGCAACAATGGCTTCTTCGAGTGAATTCTGCAAAGGCATAGCTGGCCTCTGGTCTGCTGGAGCACTGTCTGCTGAAGAAGCACAATCAGAAAGATCCTGTAGAGGAAGATGTTCTTTCTTTTCACAGGTTACCTGGAATTCAGCTGAAGCCTTCAAAGCCTTCAGAGCTTTAGGTTCAATGCTGTCTGGGTCGCTGGGCTCAACAGGGCAGACTGAAGCAGAGACAGAGTGAGCAAGACGTGAAGGATTACCAATCTCAGGACTCTGTCCTGAAGGATGGGCTTGATGGTTAAATCCATCTGAAGTTGGTAATGATGACATTCCCAGTGAGGTAGTTTCTTTACCGCTTTTCTCTACATAGAACAACAGTCAAAGGAAAAAAGATTAATTAGCAGGTTACAAAGTCCACTAAATTATCAGAGAACACAAATCTAAACAGGACAGAACAAAATCAGGTCCTTAAACTGGGGTTTGTCTTATATTTATAGACTTTATACAAGAACCATTCTCATCGTGGTGGACAATTTAACATCATAGCATCAGGATAAGAGGTAGGCATGTTCTTAACAAAATATGTGTACTGTAATTCAATATTTTAATTTAAGTACCACATAAGGGCTGAGTTAGTGCTCAAGACTGAAGGACATTTACGTATCTTTATTCTCAGTGGGTTCAGAACTCTAGAATATTTTCTCCAAGTGTGTTTTCTCTATCACTTGCCCTAAAATCACCTGGGATGTTTCCTAAGCATGCAGATTCTGGATACCATCCTTGGGATAAACCCAGGAATTTGTATTTTCAGTAAGTTCCTCAGGTGATTCTTAAAAGCACAATACAATCTTGAGGATTTCAGTACTAGAATGATTCTTGTGCCAATTCTCTTTCAGAGTGTCAAATGTGAACACTGAGAAGTCTAAAGCAGGTATATCTGAGACAGAGCAGGAATTATAAAGAGAAATAAGAATGTGATACTACTCAGGGACCTTCAGAAGACAGAGAAGCAAACATTCTATTTATTTCTATCCAAACATTCCAAAAACTATATGAGCTTGACTCAGAACAAAAAAAAGCGCTAAAGATCAAACAGATTAAATCCCAATTATTATCTTACCAAATAATGCAACTTTAAAAAGGATTATCAGTTACTTTATCACAGCAACAACTAAGTGAGAATATTTAAGTACTTTAAGGGCAGGGAAATGTGGGCAGGGGAGGGCAGTGGAGGGATGTAGTTCATAAGTTTTCCAATAAGCAATAACAATTTAGATCCACTGCAACTTACTGACCACTCATAAAAAATGGAAGGATTAAATACCACACCTCAATGCAAACATCATGATGTCATTAAACATCAGTTCCAACTCTCCTTTTGCCACTAATCCAATTAAAAATTGACCTCTATGCAATTATTACAAGATTGTTAATTAAAAGTCAAAGGCTGGTAACAAAAAATGACATCACAATACAAACTATTAGGACAGATGCAACTCAACTGCTTCATGACTTAAGAAGTCATGAAGCAATGCAGTTATGATTCAAAAGGCTCTAAATCATTCTAATCCAACACAGGTTAACAGCTTGAAAAGATAAAGCACTATGTCAGGAAGTTACTGACTTCTTGTGAAATAATCTTATAGTTTAGGGATAAACAGGAAAACAGCATATATCTCAGTGCAAACTATATTCACTAGAGTCTAGAAACACAGTTATCAGTTTTATTTATCAATCTCTAAGGCTGACTCTGAAAGAGGTTCAATTTCGAGTTAATGAGAACACAAAGATGCACTGTAGTCAAATATCCATGTTATTAGCAGCACAGAGGTGGGCAAAGGTAATGGCCTTCTGGCAACGGTATGTCAGTTATAACAGCTGGGGGAGGTGAAGGTGAACATGACCTCAAAGTACTCCGTACTCACTATGAAAGCAGCATATAGTCCTCCTGTAGCTGAGATGGTCAGTTTCACTGGCCTAAGTCCTAAATGTAGGGGAGGACTGGGTCAGTACTATAGGACAGGAGAAGAGGATGAGGTCAACGGACATTAATAATTAAAGATGGCTGCTTTTAACCCATCCTTACAAGGAAAATGAAAGAAAGAAGCAATTAAATGCTATATATCTAATTACAACCAGCCTGCAAACCCCTATAAAGTCCTAGGTTGGTAGAGTCTAAAAAGACCACTTTTCCTTCTTTTAACAGACAAGTCAGTGCACTCAGGCTGACATTTATCATATCTGCATACAGGGAGATGGAAGCAAAGAGCCTCCTGTGGAAAACTGTCAGGCTAGGGAGAGAGGGAAAAGCAAAGTTTCAGCTCTTGTTGGAAGATTGAACTTCAGTCCTGCCTATGTTATTGACTCTGTGACAATGGCCACGTCACCTGGCCTGTTTCCATTTCTTCTTCAACAGAATGAAAATTTCAGCCCCTCTATAATGCTGGTAGTTGTGTGCAGTAATGTGAAAAATACACTGTCAGTTTTTCAGAAGAAAGGGACTTACAAAATCCCTAATAACACAGTCATCTCCACCAACAAAGTGCTGTGATGCTAATATTCTTGATTTGATATTCACAGTGGTCATTTGTTTTCGCTGGGGTTTTTTCCCCCTCGAACTGTTCTAATGACTGGTAAAATTTTAAATAGGAAACCATGCTTAGATATGTATGTATGCCAACATACAAATACACATACAGGCTAGTTGTAACCAGATTAAACAAGGTGAAATGGTGAATGACAGAAGCTAAATTCTAGAACTGCTGAGGATACGAAGTCTTTCAGACCACAGACGATGACTGGGTGGAAGGCTTAACGTGGTGTCTATAAATACCTGGTCTGGGGCCCACTCCAGCTGCAGTACACACACACTACATGCATCATGGCTTCTGACGCTCTGTTTGAATTAGGAAACAGACAAGCAAACCTTGGGTTAACAATGCAAACCACACAGCATGCAGGGTTATAGTCTCCACTCCTTTGCCATCTTTAAGATCAGGAACTGGTAGAGTCAAAGTGGGGGAACGCTCCTGTAGTTTGGACATCAAAAAGATTTGCTGGTTGCTTTAATTCTCTCACAATACATAAAGCAATGTGTCAACTTCAACAGATTTTCAACAGAACTTGGAAAGAAATTAATTTTACACACCTACACAGAGAATTCATGGGCAAACATGTGAAATAGGTGAAAAAAAAGTAGATCCATAGACACAATTACACGATATGGAAATCTTATGGAGTCAAGGTGAGCAAACACATATTATAGAAACTTTCAAAGTTTCTTTTTCAGTTGAGATTTATTTTTAGAAGAAAAACAAACCAAACATGATTACTTATCCTGGCTTACCTTATTTTTTAAAATACTCTGAATTATTACTTTTTTGAATTATTTTTTAATCGATAGAAAAGATAAAGATATTCTGCTATAGAGTATCCACCAAAGAGACAGTTTTTAGCAAAAATACATTCACCTACTATGTCTAGGGGTAGGTGATTTTGATAATAGTGGGAAGCTGATGTTCCAAACAAATAGAATCTGATGTTGAAGAATTACCTCACTAAACATTACAAAAATTAGCGCAAGCCATACATACACTGTCAGTAACAAAAGGTCACATGGGTAAAGAGCCACTTCCTTTTAATCCTTTAAAACTGGTACACCTCCTTCACTATGGCTGAAAACATCTGTGGTTTCTATTTTAATCTCTTCAACTTTTTATTAAAAGAAAGTAATTACTCAAAGAGGGTAACTGTCAGTAGGTTATAAAGCACTGCTACCATCAGCTAGTGTTTCTCAAGTAAAAGCACCAGAACTGTGGGGGGAACAACAGAGGTTTCACAAAATGATAACATACCCTCATTTTATTAATGTATAGTATTATGACTAAGCTGACAAGTTACTAAACAAAATGAAACAAAACAAGAAGTAAAACCTTCTAAGTAGATATGTCAAATTCATTCAAGCTTGCCTTGCGGGTAAGGTTAAAACTATTAATTTAGTCTTTCTCTGTCTGGTTGTTCAAAATTCTCCCCTTCCTACCAAATACTTAAATCACAACCCAAACTGTACTTCATATGTAAAACTGAGCCAAAAGGTGGTGGTGGCGCAGATTCTGAACAAAGCCGGCTTGGAAACTCCATCTGCTACTCACGCTCATTCTAAAGAATCTCAAGGCTAGACCACCGGATGTTCTCTGGTGATACACACTGGCAAAATCTGGCTGCTTATTGTTAAAGCTCTTATCTTTTTTGTCCTTAGGAGAAAGCTATTCCCTGAACTTGTAGCTCTAATACATTTTACTATATCAGCAAATGCAATGTGTGGTATTAGTCACTAATGAAGAATTACAGCTCAAGACTTTAAAATAACTCAAACTTAAAAGTTAATTCTCTTTAGCTTCTAGAAAATATATTCCAGAGTCACTGTTCTGTAACAGACGGGGAAAATTTATCCACAGAAGTGGGATTTCGGCATAACTGTGTCCCTCCATTTTACCCAGAAAACTTGGTTTGATCTTTAGAATTAAAGAAGCTACAACTGAGACTTAGGGAAAAAAAGTATTACGTAGCTTCATTTCGGTGGCAGCACTTTCAGTAGATATTAAAAAGCTTAGTGCTGCTTAGTCACAGATACAACGTCATCCTCCAAAATAAATGGGCCTAAGAAAACAAGAAAATTTCCAGGAAATGTTGAACTCAAAAGGAAGTTTCTGCTTACTGTTACAATTTTCTTCAAGAAAAAAAAAAAAAAGACAAGATTCTTTAGGAATCCCACCAAAATGTGCCTAAGCAAAGAACTCCCCACTCTATCTTGCACACAGCAATGGACTGCTATTTCTGGATCTACTGAAACACGGGAGGTTTTCTGTACTGTATTTAGAGATGGGAAGAGGCAGTAAGAAGACAAGGAACATACCTACAACAGGACGATGAGACTGATTACGACTGGAAAGGTCCCTATTCCCCTTTGAAGCTCCAACTTCCCTGGCTCACCCACCAATAACGAGTATTATTTAAGAGCCTGGCCACTCCAAATACCTGCATCCTCTACAGATTTTTGAAGGGCTTCTGCTAATTCTTGGTCTGCAATCTCCTCTGGCCGTACTTCCTCTCGCCCGGCCCCATATGCCAACCGGGCACACTCTGGTAACTCCCCCTCAGGAAGGAAGGTGGTCTTTGAGCCTGTGGTGCCGATCACGAGTACATTTTTCTTGAGGTCAATGGAACACTTAGAAAAAGAAACCAAACACTGATGATAGCAGATAGAACACGATGCAGGAAAATTATGATCTTGAATTTAAAACTCCATTCACAAAGAGCAACACTGACAGAGATGGCTCAAAAAACCAATTTTATCTAAAGTATTTAAACTTTAAGCTATGTAACATTGTTAGTTTAGAATCTATATCTATATCTATATTTAAAATATCTATTCAATTTATTTATTTGTTTTTGGCTGCGTTAGGTCTTTGTTGCTGCGCACTGACTTTCTCTAGTTGCGGCAAGCAGGGGCTACTCTTCGCTGTGGTGCGTAGGCTTCTCATTGCAGTGGCTTCTCTTGTTGTGGAGCACGGGCTCCAGTAGTTGTCGCACGTGGGCTCAGTAGTTGTGGTGCGAGGGCTCTAGAGAGCAGGCTCAGTAGCTGTGGCGCATGGGCTTAGTTACTGCACGGCATGTGGGATCTTCCCAGATCAGGGCTCAAACCCGTGTCCCCTGAATTGGCAGGCGGATTCTTAACCACTGCGCCACCAGGGAAGCCCCAGAATCTTTTTTAATATTTAAACTGTACAGCAGAATGATCTTTATGGGATACAGTTTACACTTCTTTGTCAAACACAGCAATTGCTCATGTCTGAATTCAAATGTGATACATATTCATTGTACAAAATTTGGAAAACTGCATGCCATAATCATGGAAAACTGCACACGCCATAATCAGCAGCCACGCCTTTTAGAAACGTATCAGTGACTTTTTAAAAACTAAAACTGAGACATACCATTTATATAGGTCTACATTTTTGCTTCTTGCTTAGTGGATAAAGTACAGCTTATATTTAAAGTCTATGCCAATGGTCTCAAAAGTGATATATGGACCAGACGAGCTCTACAAAAGTATTCTGTATTTCATACTTATGCGATCCTCTTTTTCAGTATATATATATGTGTATATATATATATATATACACATATATATTTATTTATTTATTTTTATTTTTTATTTTTTTTGCGGTATGCGGGCCTCTCACTGTTGTGGCCTCTCCCGTTGCGGAGCACAGGCTCCGGACGCGCAGGCTCAGCGGCCATGGCTCACGGGCCCAGCCGCTCCACAGCATGTGGGATCTTCCCGGACCGGGGCACGAACCCGCGTCCCCTGCATCGGCAGGCGGACTCTCAACCACTGCGCCACCAGGGAAGCCCATCAGTATATTTTTATAATTACTTAATATAGGACAGTTACACACATATATTTTGAATTCGTAAAGCTGGAGACTGCTAGTCTATACCATGACTTAAAAATAGCGATAAATAAATAAATAGGGAAAGATTAGCAACAAGCTAATAAATCAGGTTTCATTTATATGTGCATTCGCTCATTCCTTCTACTTAAAACTGTGCCCCTTGATTGGAATATCAATATATTTCAATGGGAATTTAACACGAAACATTTGAGAAAGAGTATTAGTGCGCTTGCTTAGGCAGCACATATACTAAAACTGGGACGACGCAGAGATTAGCATGGCCCCTGCGCAAGGATGAAACGCAAATTCGTGAAGTGTTCCATAGTTTTATATTACTCAGCCATAAAAAAGAACGAAATGCTGCCATTTTCAGTGATGTGGATGGACCTAGGGATTGTCATACTGAGTGAAGTAAGTCAGAGAAAAACAAATATATGATACTGCGTATATGTGGAATCTAAAAAAAATGATACAGATGAACCTATTTATAAAACAGAAACTGAGTCACAGATGTAGAAAACAAACTCATGGTTTCCAAGGGGAAAAGGGTGGGAGGGATAAATTGGGAGATTGGGATTGACATATACACACTACTATATATATATATATCGATAAGATAGATAACTAATAAGAACCTACTGTATAGCACAGGAAATTCTATTCAATACTCTGTAATGACCTATATATATTGATAAGATAGATAACTAATAAGAACCTGTATAGCACAGGGATTTCTATTCAATACTCTGTAATGACCTATATATATCGATAAGATAGATAACTAATAAGAACCTACTGTACAGCACAGGGATTTCTAATCAATACTCTGTAATGACCTACATGGGAAGAGAATCTAAAAAAGAGTAGACAGCTGAAACTAACACAACATTGTAAATCAACTATACTCCAATTTAAAAAAGAAAAAAAAGAATATTAGTGACATAAAAATGTTGACTAGATATGAAACCTTGTTGGGAAAATTTTTACTACCCAAGAGCACAATAATTGCTTCTTCAATGAGTGAAGTTTATCTTTAAACAAATTATTAAGCTTCGGAATGGAAATATAAAAATCACTGCAAATGAAAATATTTATAAATCATTCTCCCTGTACTAAATAAACATTTCCATTCCCAATATCTTATGTACAACTTCTTCCTTAATCTCGAAGCTCTTCTCCCCAAGTATTGTCTGACCAGCTACTAAGGATTTACTAAACTTAGGCTAGCAGTAAAATCATCATTGTGTATTATGTACATCTCCCTACAAACCCATCAAAAAATTACTTGAGGCACTTCCCTGGTGGTCCAGTGGTTAAGACTCTGCACTCCCAATGCAGGAGGCCTGCGTTCAAGCCCTGATCTGGGAACCAGATCCCGCATGCCACAATCAAAAGATCCCGCACTTGGCAGCGAAGATCCCGCATGCCACAGCTAAGACCCAGAGCAGCCAAATAAATAAATATTTTTAAAAAAATGTTTTAAAAAAATGACTTGAGTTCTAATCAGAAACTAAAAATTACACAAGGGAACCAAATTGTCCAGTATAGTCTCAAAACAGATGGCAAGATTCAACAGATTCAGAAAGATTTCACAAAAAGGTTCTATTTCTACTGATACAGAATTTCAAACCTTGTATGACAACATCACCAATTAAGGACCTTTCCAGGTTTGAAGTCATGCTTCTTAATTTTCCAGTATATACAACCATGATGGAATAACCATTTAACACACAAAAAGCCAACGCAAAAAGAAAGTGAAGCTCTTAATTACCTGATGCCGTTTCAGCATGTCCAGTCCCAAAAGCATGTCCATGGGCTGTTCCTCAAGTATAGAGAAGGAACACGCCAGGAAATCTCCTTCAATTTGAACCTGAGCTAAAGCACATGAAGAAAGGAAGAGGTTACTGATTTTTCCAGCGAAGGTCTGGAAATGTATCTATCATTCTGTGTCTTTCTTCCTGCAATCAGTCAAAGTCAAGCCAAAGCATGCAAACAAGTGAGTTAAGGATGAAAATCCAGTAAGACCACTAATCAGGTTAAAAGCCAATGAAGGCACCAGCTCCTAAAGTGGATTGGGTAGAACTACTGCCCACAAGACCTGGCTTGATATATGATACACGCTCAGCTGGTGAGGAAAGCTGGCATTAAGAATTAAAAAAAAAAAAAACCAAGACCAATTCCTCCAATATTAACCACCTGCTTCCTGTACACTTACAAAAGACTTTCTAAAAGGAAAATAAAATCAGTACACTTTAAATCTTTTAAATTAAGCTCCAAGAAGTAAACTGTTTTTATTACTGCCTGTTATAACCAAGTTTCTTTGCTTGAAGTCTCCTGCCTTGCCTCTTTCCTCAATTACTCCTCTTATTTCATTAAGATGTTTTTTTTAAAAAAGATGACTTTGTCATTAACTATGTCTTACGAGCAGAAAAGTATATGAAATATATATATATATATATATATATATACACTGTATATATATAGTATAAAGCATAATAAAACAAATACCCATGCATCTATTTCCCAGGTTAAGAAACAGAAAACTAAGAAGTTTCCTGTATGTCCTACTGATCATAGCTTATTCTTTGCCTCCTCCAACCCTCCCAACTATCTTGGTTTTTATGTTAATCATTCCCATCTTTTCTTACCATTTTTCTATGATTTCTAAGCAACATTTTGGTTAGTTTTGTGGTTTTGAACTATGACTTGCTTCTTTTACCCAAAAGATACTTCGAGATATTTTATTCCTGTGGGTGCACGTGACTATATTTCTTTCGTTTATACCACCCCTAAGAGTGAGTACTGTAATGTTTCAGACACCACCACTGATTTATCTATCCATTCTGCTGCTACGGGACATTTGGGTTGCTTCCAGTTTCTGCCGTTGTAAGCAATGCTAACGTGAGCACTCTTGCACTTGTCTCCTGGTGTGCCATGAGTGTCTCTAAGGTATACTCTAAAAACATACTCTAAAAACATACTCTAAAAACATCCAGGGCTCTAGGGGATATTAGCTCAGCTCTACTTGATGCTGAATTATTTTCCAAAATGTTTCCAGGGGTTTTTGGAAAGTTCCCATTGTTCCACTTTCTCCCAACACTCAATATTATTAGATTTAAAATCTGGCAAGTAATTCTCTATTTCCCTGATTAATGAGATAAAGCAGTTTTTCACACTTATTAACCATTTGAGTTTCCTCTTAAAGTGCTTGCTCAAATGTTTCTGCAATTTTTTATATACCAGTTTTTCTTACTGAGTCGGAGGATACACAAACATACAGAATACATATATATTCTAAATATGAATCCTTTATTAGTTATACATGTTATTAAGTTCTTTCCTAGTTTGTGTTTGTTCACTTCCTTTAAGATGTGCTTGATGAAAAGTTCTTAATCGGCTGTATTTATCAAATAATTTCCTTCGTATCTTTTAAAGAACCCCTTCCCTACACAAGACATTCTCCTATATTTTCTTCTAAAAGTCTGACTTTGCCTTGCACATCCAGGCCTTTAATCAACCTTGAATTGACATTTGTGTGTGATGTGAGACAGGGTCCCATTTCCATTTCATTTTTTCCCCATGGATACCCAATCGTCCTAGCACATTTCCTAAAACTTTCCCACTGCTCCATAAGACTTCCCCTCTCATTTATCAAGGTTCATGTTAAGCATGGGTCTGTTTCTGTTCTAGTCCTTTGGTCTTGATATTATCTAGAAGGGGAAGTTATTCCAGAGTATCTTGACTACTCCTGCCATAAAGGGCCTACATAAAATTTAAAATTAACACATCAAGTCTCACGAACAAAACAAAACAATTTATTGGGGTTTTAAATTTATTACAACGACTCTGTTGACGAACATGGGAGAACTACCACCTCCAACATATTGAAACTTCCTATCCATGGTGTAGCTCTCCTTTACTTAGACTACCCTTACTGTTATAAGGTTTTCTTGATACCTATCATAGCCAAAGTTGCAAAATGGTACAACCTGTGCAACCAAAAGAAGGACACAAGGGACTGGTATTTTTTGTCTCCTATTATCTTCTCACTAAAAACCATGAGAAATCTAAGAACTCAGACTCTGAAGCAACTGGTTTGTGGTATTCTTACCCAATTTCAGTCCTATTGTGTGTAAGAAAGCACATAAGAGGTATTTAAACTATCCTTATTCTATAGAAAATCAATAATAGAAAACACGGAGACTTCTAATAATAGACAAATGTATTAAACCAGGAAAAATGAAACAGATATGAAGAGGAAAACAGGTAGAAAAACTACCACTTGCAATGAAAGAAAAGTCATTTACAGTAAAAAAAAACCCACCTTTTTATCTGCAAATTAAAGGGGTAAAACTAAGAATACTTGATTGTATAAGGAAATTAACGTGAATGTTCAATCAGTGCTGGAGAAACTAGATTGGTACCAGTTAACAATATCAAGAGCCTTAAAGGGTATTCATAATCTTGGATTTAGTAGGTTCACTTATGGGAATTTTAACTAAGGGAAAAAAAAATCAGTTTGCACAAAAATGCACTTCCATGTTACAATGACAAAATATTAGGGGAAAAATATATCCCAAAGGTTGACCATTAAACCCATACAACAGAATGCTATGCATTTACTTAAGTGATGCTTATAAAATTTATAATGGCATTTGGAAAATGGTCTTACTTTTTCTTAAAGCAAAGTATAAAAATTCTATATAGTATTATATGATCCCCTTTTACAAGAAAACAATGCCAGAAAGAGATATGTCCAAATGCTACTACTGATGGATTCTCACCTAAAAGAATTAATTTTGCTTCTTTTCACATTTCTATACTTTCAAAATTCTCTACAATGAGCAACTAATTAAATGGATAATGAAAGAAAAAAACAAAGAGAAGAACAATTCTGATTAAAGACGAAGGACTGAACACATGTATTTAACTTAACTTACTCCTAAAAAAAACCACAATAAAAAGTTGTTTTTCTTTTAAAATGTACAGATTACTAAGCCCAAAAATAATGGAAGAGATAACTGAAACACAATTTTGGAACTAGAAAGCAGATGACACTAAGGAAAACTAAGCAGCAACCCTTTTTATCCCAAGAGGCTGATGAGTTGGTTGAAACAAGTACCTCTGCAAACGGGGGGTGGAGGGAGACCAAAGCAGGAGCAGTGGTGAAGGGCTGTGGAGGCACAACTGCACCTCGGTGCTCCTTCTCCTGCACTCTGCTCAGCCAGGTGACTACCGCCTCACTCCAACAGTAAACAAAAGTACACAGGGGACTGGTGTTTTTTTGTAACCAGCTAAACGATGTTACATTATAACTCTGATAGACTATAGGATTTAAAATTGCTAGGGACTGGGCGTGCTGGATCAGATGCCCCTATCGAAAAGGAATTTTTAAAGTCCACTACCCTACAAAGACTCCCAGTGGCCTGCACTCACCTAGATGTACCCTTCCAATAATCTTCTGGGTGCCCACTCCTTTGGCGATCCCTGCCCACCGACGGTCCACCAGCCTCATTATATTACACCTTTCTGCACAAGCTTGGCTCATAATGGTCATCTGGGCACCTGGAGGTGGAGGGAAACATCAGATAACAAAGATAAAATCCACATGTGTGGGAAGATAAAAAAATGCAGCACTAAGAACAGGGCAGAAAGCAAGTATACTCCCAAGCTTCTGTCTGTGTACGATTTTTCCTACCTAGCGGGCTTCCTGCTACACTTAGTTCAACTTTCAGTTTTACATTGCAATCTGAAACACAGTGTAGAAACTTCACATTGAGGGAAATAACATTATTTAAATGTAATAATTAAATGATATTTTAAAACTTTAAACACAGAAAGCAAAACTACGTGGAAAGGATCTCCAAAAAGTCAAACTATGTCTACAGATGGAAACACTCAATTAAGCACTACTGCACCCTCAGATCAGTTTTCACTGAGTATCTCTAAACATCTTACCAAGTTATTTTTATTTCAAACTCTGGGACACTCTAATTTACCAGTTAAAAAATACATCATGCAGTCTCTCAAAAAACTGTAACTGAACTCTCCATTCTCTGCTCCAACAATTAGACCCTCTTTCCTATCAGGAAGAGGGCACTAAGGTCTTTTCTCTCCTGGTTACATACACTCACCCACAGAGCTGGAGTCAGCCTGTGCAGCAGACAGACACTTCTCTAATCTTTACCTAGGGTCCTAATCTCTCCCACAGAATCTAGTTCCACATTCCTGTGTGTTTGGACATGTCTATCTCAAAGCCAATAGGTATAAATACTCTTTCTCCCCAAATAATTCTCACTTCGGATTTCTCTCTTTGCCAATGGAATCCTTTTTCTTACAACCATAAAACAGAGGCAACTGTTCACTTTCGACCCCTCTTCTTATAGCCTTCTCCCAACTCTCAAACTCAGTTCCAATCCTGTTAATAAATTCTGGGCAATTTCTGACCTTTCTTCTTCTAACCATAGCAGTCAACCTGGCTCACGCTCTATCCCTCTAGCTAGTGGACAACTTCTCTGGCTTCCAATCCTTTCTGTGGATATACAGTTTAAAGCAAGGAAATAGTTCTGATCTTTAGGGGTACAGAATACTCCAGAACTGCCACTGCCTTCAATCTTCTTAAAATACCACCTTCTTCAGATCCCTTATTCATCTGCTCAAAGGTCCTCAAAGGTTCCTACTCTTTATAAGATCTTCAAACCCACATCACCACAGCCTCAGATCCCACCTCACCCTGGTCCAACTATTTCCAGCTGCTACAGACTGAATGTTTGTGTCCCTCCAAAATTCAGGTTGAAACCTAATTCCCAATGTGATGATATTAGGAAGTGGGGCCTTTGGAAGGTGATTAATTAGGTCATGAGTGTGGAACCCTCATGAATGGGATTTAGTGCCTTTATAAAGGAGACCCCAGAGAGCTCCCTCTCCCCTCCCACCATGTGAGGACACAGGGAGAAGATGTTCATCTATGAACTAGGCATCAGGTACCCAATTTGCCAGCACCTTTTTTTTTTGGGCTGCGCTGCACAGCATGTGGGATCTTAGCTCCCCCACCAGGGATCAAACCCGCACCTGCACTGGAAGCGCGGAGTCTTAACCGCTGGACCGCCAGGGAAGTCCCTCTGCCAGCATCTTGATCTTGGACTTCTCAGCCTCCACAACCGGGAAATAAATCTGTGTTGTTTATAAGCCACCCGGTTTACGGTGTTGTTATGGCAGCCCAAACGGCCTCAGATACCAGCCTTACAGCCTGACTGCTGTAAACCTTCCACTTTACGCAGAGGAAGGTGTCTCCTTTGTCTCTTACTCACTCTGACCCTCCTGTAGAGTGCCCCTTCCTCTACTTTCGCTTTCTCTGAACTCTACTTATGCTTTAAGGCCCAGCTCAAGACCCATCTCCTCCCCAGCTGACTGTCCTCTCCCAGTGATCTCTCCTCTCATTCAATTTCAACACTTCCTGTTCATATTACTCACAGATAACTTACACTTTATGGGCACTTAAACCTCTTGGCATTTGAGGAAGGTTAGAGTCAAGAAGGCCCAGAAATAATGAAGGAAAAGGGAATTTGGGAAGGCAATTCTTTTCTTCCCCGCTTCCTCACTCTACTCCTCATAAGCTAGTTATTGGTGTAAAGTCTGCAAACCCAGGATGAGAAGGGTCCCTTTCATTGCTCTCCTGCCTTTTCTTAAGACTCAGGTCAAAGCTCCAATCCTCTACCCATGGAGACAGCTCAGTTCAAATGCCCTCTCTTTGGAGAAGCCACGCCTGAGCAACCCAGTCAGAGTGAGAATGTGGTCTTTATGTTCATCCAACACACATCTGATTTTTGCACAGTGGTTAAGAGTTCTGATAGATCTGGGGCTGAATCCAAAGCCTACTGCTCATGAACTTTGAATACCTGGAAGAGTGACTTCCCCCCTTTATATCTAAGTTTCCTCATCTGTAAAACAGGGATAACAGAACACAGCTCATAGGGATAGTCTGAGGATTAAATAAAATTGAAGATGATATACTAAGCACCTAGCATGGTGCTTGGCACATAGTAAGGGCTCAATAAATGCTGAGTCTCTTATGAATTTATCTCTCACTCATAGGAGCCCTATGAAGCTCCAGTCTTACCCCCAAGCACTCAGCACAAGGTCCTGCACATAGCACTCAACAGTAAATAATCAGCAGATTTACTCCTCCCAGGAACATATGCATCTCAGGACACAAACTCTTAACAGTTGAAACCTAGCATGTGCTCAGGTATTTGTGGATGAACGAGTGGAAGAAAACCTACTTGAGCAGGGGTTTTTACTTCTCTAGGAACACACTCGTTATCTCACGGCCTCAAGAGAGATACCTAGAATGAAGGCACAAGACCACTCGATTACACTCACATGGTGCTGCCCTGTGTGGTCTTACTAAACAGCAAAGTGTTGTTATTAAGAGAAAAGGTGCCAGTTAGTACAGGCATTATCTGAATGCTCAAGTGGGGAACTCTCGTCTCCTGACCTGGCTGGTAAGTTCTTTAAGGGCAAGAACCATGCCCCATACACCCTTATACTCCTCACAGCTCCTGGTAGAGTGCTGGCACACAGACCAAGCTGAAATATCTGTTTGACCTCTACCCTACACACCTCCTTCTATATATATATATTTTTTTTGTGGTACGCGGGCCTCTCACTGCTGTGGCCTCTCCCGTTGCGGAGCACAGGCTCCGGAAGCGCAGGCTCAGCGGCCACGGCTCACGGGCCCAGCCGCTCCGCGGCATGTGGGATCTTCCTGGACCGGGGCACAAACCCATGTCCCCTGCATCGGCAGGCGGACTCTCAACCACTGCGCCACCAGGGAAGCCCTACACACCTCCTTCTTATAGCTCCTTATTCTAAACCCATTTACTCCCGTTTCTTATAGAGGTATCCTAGAAATTAGGATGCCAAATAAGGGGAGGTAGGAAGATAAAGGAAGACACTGCAAAATACAAAACTGGTTAAGAAATAATTAAAGAAAAACCTATTACAAAGAAAAGATTGGCAAGTGAAACAATAACCCTTGGGCTTGTTAGTTAGCTGTCCAAAGGACTACTGCCATCTTTAACGGACACCAGTCTCCCCTTCTCCCTGTGTCAGGTCAGAACGTTGGATGTAGAGACAAAGACACAAAAGATGGAGACATCACCTGAGTCAACAAAGGCTTTCACAGGATGTCCATTCACTTTGCAGTTAATATAAAGCATCACTACTTGGCCAAAACTTTCCGGAGCCTCTTCCATAGCTATTGTCATGTTTTCCTCAATGTTCTGTTGCCTGTAACAAACCAAAACCAGGCACACTAAAAGCATTATTTCCATGAAGAGCAATCTGTTTCAAAGTCACAATATTAAAAACAGACCTGTAACATATCTTTTCCTCCAACTATAGCGGCTGAGTCGTGGAAATGGAAATTGGTGCTCTATCCTGAAATATGTGATTTAGCAGGAGGAAGTGAGATATATAATGGGCAGAAAATCTAAAGGCATACAAATCACCTTCATGTAAAAACAATTATGTTCCTTTTACAAGCTCAGAAACAGGAAAACAAACTTCTGGAGAGTAAGGGTCACAACACTTTTTATCCTGTAGAATGTTAGAATTTCATCAATGCTCCAATTTAAACTGAGGATTTACTGGGTATCTGGGTACATTTTCTATGTCCACTGCATTAAAAATAGTTTGCAAATATAATATACAGATGTTTCAACTGCTTGTGTTACATCTGCTGCTTAATTTCCAAATCTGTACAACATTAGATTAGTTTCTAATCTGTAAAACGAGAACAATAATTTCTATCATAGGATCGCTGAGAGGTATAAAGCATCTAGTACACAATGCTAAGGTAAGAGCAGACGCTCAAAAATATCTAACTACCTGGCTGTCACTTAGAAAACTATACACACACACATGCGTCATAGTTCACCTGGTCCATCAAAATATTTCTTCAAAATCGAATATATTCTAATTCTTACGTGAGAAAAGCACATAAAACGGAGTTCCAGCTTACTCCAGCATCTCATGTCTTCCTCCCCAACTCTTCTAGAAACATCATCAAAACACTACAAACATTAATTTAAACTACAGCTGGGGCCAGGCAACTTTGCTGAAGACTGAGACAATTACAGAACAGGGTCCAAGGTGGGATCAACTACAGCTGTAAGCCAGAGGCTGGCAAACTACAGCCCACTGTTTGTTTATGGGAACACATCCACACCGTTCACATAGCTGCTTTCACACTGCACTGGCAGAACTGAGTGCTACCGACAGAGACTGCATGGCCGGCAAAGCCTAAAATATTCACTACCTGGCTCCTTATGGAAAAAGTTTGCTGACCTCTATTCTAAACTGTAGCGCCGGTCCCTTCTGTAATAATACTCTAGCCCAATTGTATTGATGGCTTTATCAGCCAGTCTATAATAAAATATTAAATTTTTCAGAAAGTCAAAGGTAAACTTGTTTAATTTAGCCTGGCAAATATGCGAGCTACTATATACCTCAGTGTACACATACCCTGTGTAATCACTGGTGTAGCGTATCAAATAAAACTGCTATAGGCATTCTATACAATTACACAGCTTTTCTCCTAGGTCACATTATTAAATTTAAAAATAACCTAAAATTAGTTGTGCACTCCTGACCTTACTTTGATTCCAACCAAGATACATTTCAGCAAAAAATCATCTGAAATAATACCAGTTACTTTGGCTATCCTGGGCTCTATGTCACTTTACAGGCACAAGGTTTTCTCCTCTAAAAGAACACATGCATTGTCCCAGTTCCCCTACCTCACCCCTGGGAAGAAACACGAGCCTATGGATGTGCCTCGTTTCACCTCTCTTCCAATAGCTCGGTGTCATGGTTTGGCTATGATGCCTCCCCACTGCCCCGCCCACCCCTCCTGCTTCCTGGCTTGAATGCAACTGTTCTTGAGAGTTATGTCAGGCTCACTTATAGCTGCAATGCGGTCTAGTTCAGAAAACACAAATATCTTCCCATTTCTCTGCATAGATTTAACTAGCGGGATGTTTCTCAAAGATAGTTATTAGTATCCAATACAATTAATGGGAACACTATACAGACAAGAACACAAGTGAACGGCTTAGGGCTATCAATTGATTCTGGTGTATTTACATTTCTCTGATTTCAAATGTACTCAGAGAAATAAGAAACCCTTTATTTGACTTCCAAGTTAACAGTGTAATATAATGACCAAGTTAGGCTTCATTTAAGTAACCAAAGATGATGATCAGGCCCCTAAAAGGAGTAGCCTTACAGTTATTGTTCTTAGTTATACTAAGCCCTTCACAACTAGCAATAAACCGAATCTGGAATGGGGGAAAGCAACTGTTCTTTTATTCAAAGGGACGGACTGAACAGCTTCTTGCTTGTGACTAGTAAGGGGACCAAGGTTGGCACTAGTATCCTTGTATGTGCTTAGGCCCCACCCCTTAAGATTCTATCTATCTATTTATTTATGGCTGCGTTGGGTCTTCGTTGCTGTGTGAGGGCTTTCTCTAGATGCGGCGAGCGGGGGATACTCTCCGTTGCGGTGCGAGGGCTTCTCATCGCGGTGGCTTCCCTTGTTGTGGAGCACAGGTTCTAGGTGTGCGGGTTTCAGGAGTTGTGGCACATGTGCTTATTTGCTCTGCGGCATGTGGGATCTTCGCGGACCAGGACTTGAACCCGTGTCCCTTGCATTGGCAGGCAGATTCTTAACCACTGCGCCACCAGGGAAGTCCCACTCCTTAAGATTCTGATTCATCAGATTTGGGAGTAAAGCCTGAGCACCTGCATTTTTAAAAGCTTCTCATATGACTTTAATGCTGCCCCAGGTGAGAACCATAGCACTAGAGAATCTGGAGCTAGAAACCAGTCCTGCAGTCAGTTTATCTGCTGAGCCCAGTACAAGAACTGTGGAAGGAGACCGGACTTAGGACTATAAGGTTCCTCTTTGTACAGTTTTCTCCAATTCAGTCATGTCCAAGCCCTGGATTTAATCAGGGCTCATGCATTATGTCTAAGGAAAGAGTGCCCAATCAGTTTGAGTAGCCAGCCTAGTAGTCTCACCAAACTGGGGGCTTCTGCTCAGTCCTGGGGTCATCTACCTGGAGTTGCCTTAATAATGTGCTGTGGGCTAGTCAGGGAGTCTTTATCAAAATTTTAGAAAGTCATTAAATTAGGTAGCTGTATTTTTGTAATGTTGAATCAAAATGCAAGGAAAATGGAAGAGGAGAGAATAAACTAGAAGACTGAAGCTACTACCTCAGATGCAAAATAAGGAATCTACCTCAAAGCAGATGCCCAACAAATACAAGATCACCTGGAGTTTGGGAACCCTAGATTCTCTAAATCTTGCTCTTTGGGCAAAGGAGTCATTACCTTATATCTTCTTCTATCTTTGCCTGAGCTTCAAGATCAAAAGGGTCCGCAGAAAAGAGACGAATCCTTTCTTGCTCTCTCCGGGCTCGGTCCTGCTGCTGCTCCACCAAGACCCTAGAAAATTTCTCTGCAAAAACAGTGGGTAAAATCTTAAAAACCATTATATTTTCATTCTTTATTAGTATTTTTCCACACTGAACAATTTCTCAAAATACAACTGTAAGAGATGCAGAAAGGATGGCTAGAAATCATTTAAAATGAGCAATTAACGTTTACTTTCTATTCTCTGCAGAAAAGATTACTTCTTCACCTAAATTTAGTGTAAAGAAATAATGTATCTGCTGGGGCTTCCCTGGTGGTGCAGTGGTTAAGAGTCTGCCTGCCAATTCAAGGGACACAGTTTCAAGCCCTGGTCCAGGAAGATCCCACATGCCGTGGAGCAGCTAAGCCCGTGCACCACAACTGTTGAGCCTGTGCTCTAGAGCCCACGAACCACAACTACTGAGTCCACGTGCCACAACTAATGATGCCCGCGCGCCTAAGAGTCCGTTCTCTGCAACAAGAGAAGCCACCGCAGTAAGAAGCCCGTGCACCACAAAAGCAGAGCCCGCTCGCCGCCAACTAGAGAAAGCCCACGCACAGCAACAAAGGCCCAACATAGCCAAAAATAGAAACAAACAAATAAATAAATTTATATATATAAAAAAGAAATAATGTATTTGTAGACATCATCTCAGAGACGATGACTTTTCAATTTAAATCAGTGTGGCAGATAAATGATGCTACCCCTCCCCTCCCCACTGCCCTTATTATCCTATTACCTAGAAATAAAAGAGAGCACTACTATCCCTCTTTTCCTCTTCTACTTTTGTTTCCTTTACAACACACTCTGCCTTAAAGCAGATAAATTATAAGCAAACTACTGTTTGTCTATATTACCCGATGGATACGAAGCAGGAAAATTAGCAAGGAGAAAACACTGCTTGCTGTAAGATGGATGTATGTTACAAGAACCACCTTTATTTGCTATCTCGTAAATGTGAGTACATTCAAATGTATAAATGTACAAGTGCCATCATCATGGTCTTTGGCAAGATACGCTGCATAAGACATTAAAGAAACCAAAATAATGGTCATATGAACTAATACACACAACAGGGATGAATCTAAAAAACACTGAGTGAAAGACGCCTGACACAAGGGAGGACATACTATATGATTCCATTTACATGAAGATGAAAATTAGGCAAAACTAACCTCTAAGTATCAGAATACTGGAGCCTATAAGGGGAGGAAACTGACTAGAAGAGAACATAAGGGAGCTTTCTGGAGTGAAAGAAATGTTCTATATTGTGATTGGGGTGCTGGTTACATTAGTTTGTCAAAACTCAACGAACTGTATACCTAAAATCTAAGTATTTCTCTGTAGGTAAATATTACCTAAATTTTAAAAATGGTTATTGAGGAATAAGTTATTAAGTGTGTTATGTTTTAAAATTTAATCAGTAGGGTTTCATAAACCCAGGAGTAAAACTGGAGAAATGTGCAGAGAAAACTTTATTCATAAAGATGGCTAAAAACAAATGTTCTGTTAAATACAAGAATGGCTAAAATATAGCCCCAAATAAACTGTTGGTGACAACCGCACTACTGTTAAATTTAGGGTGAATGAGAATAAAGGGGTTGCACTTTGCCAAACAGGCTGGTGGCCCTGGACCTGTTTTCCTGGAACGAAATCATTTTAACTGGCATCAGCTGGTTAACTGGTACTCTCTTTAACTGAGGTTCTAACTAAACAGGTTAAAATATCAGTACCTGGTCATTACAAGATATTATCTGCAGAAAAAGAAAAACCACACACACAAAATAACAAACAAAAAAAAACCCCTGAATCGCTATGCTGTACACCTGAAACTAACACAATATTGTAAATCAATTATACTTCAATTAAAAAAAAAATCTGTACCTGGGTTATACACTGCTAAAATGATTAGGGAAAAAAAAAAAGGAAGGAAAGGAAAACGAAGGTGCTGGTTGAGCTGCTTCAGAACTCTACATAGCCCTAAAACTGTCACTATTGCCAACTAACTCAGCCTTTGACATCAGCGCTAATTTACCTCTCACAGACCAACTGATATGTTCAATACAACATGCGACACAGTGGGCTGAACACACCAGTTGCTTGAGTTTCTCCACATTTGCCGTGATACAACTATTCACCTCAGGTCAGCTTGACAGCCTTCACATTTCATAAGCTTACCAAGATCTCCACTGAGCAGAGCATCTGCCAAGGGTGGATTGCGTTCCTTCAACAAGGACAGCTCATGGGGGTTGGCCAGCAACATGTCTCGGAGCAAGGCTGGATTGTCCAGGCCCTGAGGAGATGAAGCTACCTCTCCAGGAGATGAGTGGGACTGCTGTGCTCCTGCTGGCTGGCGCTGCCGGGTGTTTGACGTGCCAGGCACAGCTATGCTACGGAAGTCTATTCGGGGTAAGTCTGTTGGGGAAAATCGATTCGAAGTTTACTTCAAATGACTCCATAAAAACAAGTATTTGAAGGAAACAGCAGATTTGCACATATGTGGTATGCAGTAGTAGTAGATGGTAATCACAGACATTCCGAATGCGCTTTCCCTGGTTCTTTCTCACGCTGACCTTGAATACAAAGACTGCAGTCCGAGAGTGAATAGGTAGGAAAGAATAGAAAAACAGAGGGTTGGGGAGTAGAGGTAGGGATAGGAAGACAATGGTAATAATCCCAAATTCTTGGCTTATAAAATATCCCAGGATAATAAGTTTTTACTTACTTATGTCTTTAAAAAAGCAAAGCCAATCTCAAACATAACCACGTAAAGCTCGATGTGGTTCTTAAGAAAAATCCTAGTCTGCTTTCACATATGCTCCAAAGAGCCCTGACACCTTGGGTAAAGAATACCATACATAACAAGTGAACAGCATAAATGTTAGATGTTAACTTCTACAAGTATGTGCCACACTTATTAGTTCTTTGAATTTACACTTTCATCTGTGCATCACTGCTAACTCTTCTCATACCCTGGAAAGCTAGTAGGTGTAATCATTTCACAGGAGAGAAAAAAACAAGAAAAGAAACCTGCACAGGTTCTCAGTGCTCAGTACACCAAAAGATTTAACAGGTTCACAGGCCACACTCCCAGGTTCTATAATCCAAGGTGAGCTGACCTTACTAAAGTGAAAGGAAAATAAAAGGGAACCTTACCTCAAGGACCCACATATTATATGATTCCATTTATGAAATGTCCAGAATAGGAAAATACAGAGACTGAAAGTAGACTGATGGTTGCCTAGGGCTAGGAGGCATGAGGGCAGGTGGGGAATGACTGCTGATGAGTACAGAGTTTCTTGTAAAGATGATGAAAATGTGCTAAAATTGATCATAGTGATGGTTAGGCAATTCTGAATATACTAAAAATCAGTGAATTGTACCCTTTAAATGAGTGAATTGTATGGTAGTGAATGATATCTCAATAAAGCTGTTATTGAAAAAAAGAATTGTATTTTTAAATAGGAAAAAGAAAACAAAAAACGTAAAACCCTAGGTATAACCAGAATGATGGGCTAAGACTGAGTGAATCCACATTTCTTGAACCCCAAAATGTATCTGATGATTGCACCTGCTCCAAGTCTGGGGCTGTCCTGAAGCCTTTTGGACTTCAAAGAGAAAAAGAAAATGCTTAAACTCAGGAGTAAGGTTTGTGCCTCTTAGCATGGGTTCAAGTAGGCACTTTTCTTCAAACAGACCTCAGCTGGCAGTGTGTGTGTGTGTGTGTGTACGTGTACATGGACATGAACTTCGAACCAATGAAAAAGTGAAGTGAATAAGATGATCTTTGTGAGGTAGTTAATCTAGGTCAACCAGCAAAACATATATGGGCGGGTCTTCCTTATGGGTTGAGAAATTTTTATCTCAACCTTGTTATACTTATCTTGAGAGTCCACTCACTTCGGAATAATTTTGAAAAACTTGTTTGTTTACCTTATAGATCAGAATTGCTTCCCCTCCCCCACCTACTGGCGCTCTTGTCCCTGTGGCACAGCACAGGAAAAACAAGAAACAGTGAATCTCAGAACTAACAGTTTCACCAAATTAACCACAGGAAGATTTGGGCTTTACTGATTGGCTTATGTGAACCTCTTCCCTTTCTAAAGTTTAACAGTAGCCCCAAGGGAATAATGTAATCTGGATCTGAAAGTAACAGGGCTTGATCGTCTCTTATAGCTCCAGTTTCAGGCTGAATGGAAGCACTGTGTTCTAAACTGGAGTCGGTCATCACCCAGACACCTAAACTCCTTTGAGTATCAGAAGCAAGCTATGGACCCTCTCCCCATCAAATGCACAGATGCCCACACAATTCTGCACACTATTTCAAGGACACAGACACTTCCTAACTCCCAATGCACAGATTCTAGATGTAGCATCTAAGATAACTGACAGTTTCTTTTTACATGATTAACAAAGATGGTGGGAAAGAACCAGGATTTGGTGGTCAGCTGCTTCAGGTTCATAAGGCTCAGTGTAACGGGAAAAGCACCAAGTTTTAAATCCTGTGCCTTCACTTACTAGCTATGAAGATATGATTTAAAAATTGTCAAGAGGTATCTCTTCCCTACAAAAGTTATGAGGTGACCTGAAATGTGGGTGCAAGTGCCTGGCTGATTGTAAAATGTTCAGCAAAGGCCTATCACTGAATGCCAGACACAAAGCAGCAAAAGTCAGCCAGGAAGCAGAGGCATATGCAGCGTCTCAAGTCCTTCTCAAGGATAAAATGATCACTGCTAACAACGGAAGCTCATATTTACTGACGGCTTGCTATGTGCTGAAGGTTTTACATGCATTATTCTCCCATCAACCCTACGAGTTGTGGTTAATTATAACACACATCTTACAGATGAGGAAATGGACTTAGAGTGTTAGCTTGTCCTAAGTTACCCAGCAAGCAAGTGGCAGAGTCAGGCAAATCCAAAACTCTGGCAGCCTGAATCCAAGGCAAATCCAAAACTCTGAACTATGCTATCTACTAATGCTTGCCAGGGCTGTGAAACCATTATGAGATGCCGTACTTGGGAACTGCACCGAAGGGCGAGGGTCTGCATTCTCCTTCTGTCGTAAAATCACAACGTCGCCATCTTTTAAGCCGTAAGAAGCCAGTGATCTGTGGTTGTCTGTGAGAGGTCTTTCAGCGTAGACAATCTGCAACCAGAAAAGATTGAATAGAATAAAGCACCGAGAAGCAACATGTCACAAAACAGAAAGACTACAGTTTTCCTCTTCATTAGAGAATGTCACTCCCTGCTCAACACCCTCCAGTGATTTCCCATCATACCTAGAATAAAAGCCAAAATCCTTCTCGTCAACTATTAGGGCCAAACAATTCGGCTCCCTGGCTCCCCCATGACCTCATCTCATACCATGATTGCTATTCCTCAAATAATACCAGCAACTTCCCCCTCAAGGCTGTTTCACTTGTTGTTCTCTCTACCTGAGGAATGTTCTTTCCCGGTTCATTTTTTTAAGGTCTCTGATCAAACACTACCTCTTCAGAGTCCTTCCCTAATATTTAAAATGCACCCTCACCTCCCATATTATATATTTTTTCTTTATGGTCTCTCTGTCCCACTAAAATGTAAGCTACTCTGAGGACAAGGACTTTACTTTTTTCACCATATCCCAAATGCCTAGAACAGGGGCCTGGTAGATAAATAGTGCCCAAGTATTTGCTGAATTAAAGGACAAATAAAGCTATGGGAAGTAGACAATTTTAGATTTAATATTGAGCAGGGAGGGAAATGGGAATGATTTATTCTGGGGATGATAACTGCAATACTATTAAATAATATGTTCACTCCCCACCCACAGGTTTTAGTGAGGTATAATTGACATACAACACTGTGTTCGTTTTAGTTGTACAACATAATGATGTGATATATGTATATATTGTAAAATGATTACCATGATATGTTTTGTTAACATCCATCACCCCATATAGTTATACATTTTTCTTCTTGTGATGAGAACTTTTTTTTTTTTTTTTCCCCAGTACGCGGGTCTCTCACTGCTGTGGCCTCTCCCGTTGCGGAGCACAGGCTCTGGACGCGCAGGCTCAGCGGCCATGGCTCACGGGCCCAGCCGCTCCGCGGCATGTGGGATCTTCCCAGACCGGGGCACGAACCCGTGTCCCCTGCGTTGGCAGGCGGACTCTCAACCACTGCGCCACCAGGGAAGCCCCCGTGATGAGAACTTTTAAGATCTACTCTTAGCAACTTTCAAATATATGATACAGTGCTGTTAACTCCAGTCACCCTGCAGTACATGACTGTACTGTGTCCACTTTTAAATGGTCTCACACACAAGCTTCCCGAGTTCTTCCTTCTCTTCGACCTTCCCCAAACTTTTATCACTTTTATGTTTATGAGTGGAAGATAACAGTGGAAGAAATTTAAAAAAGAACAATTAAACACAGATGGAAAAAAGGATCAGGGATGTATTACTAAGGAAAATATTTTTATGATGTGCAATCGAACACTGAAGATAAGCCTGAGAGCATAAAAACAGATGAAACAACGGGCTGTGGAAAGAAAAGGGACAAAGGGCATACTATGATTTCACCATGAAGGAACACAAAACCTAACCCGCATCATGACCTACTCTGTAGAGGGGCATTCAGAACAGACTCTGGCTTTGAAAGGTTTTCTTCTTAACAATTCACTTTCCATGAGGCCACTGGCAAACTGAGGAACTTGAGTTCTGTCCTGGCTCTGACAGGGCCCCCGACACTCAGCTGGTCCAGGCTTCACAGTTCCCATTTGTCAAGCAAGCAGTTGGGGCTAGATAATCATTACACCTATCCCTTCCAGGTCTTTCTGCTACACTACCACTTTACAATGTTTCCTCAAGTGTCCTCATAGCTCTCATAGTAAAACTGCCTGACACAGAACCTGAAAAATACAGGATTTAAACTGGAAAAAAAAAAGATCTGTCTTATCTGATCTCAGAATTTGCAATGACATGAGAAATAGAACAGGAAACTCAATTTAGTTCCTTCCAAAATCAAATACTTCTGGGGTTAAACAAAAAAATGATCTGCAGAATTTGTAGGCTGAATTATATTTTTTAAGTTCTATACAGGACTAGAAAAAGTATTGTTAGTTCTTACCCTCACCTGTGAAGTTAAAATTTGTTACAATAGATTGCAACTGTCATTCTATCGACCCATTCACTCTCCCTTATTTAAGCATATATCTCATAGTAAAAGTATACCAGAATCAACATAGATGGTTTGCAATACAACCTGAGTCATATTATAACTTCTGGGATTGCTTTAAAAACCACCACAAATCTGAAGTGACAAGTGTCATGGGTTGAGGTGTGCAGCAAGAAAGAGGCATGCAAGAGAAATGCCATGCAGGCAGCTCCTACAAGGGGGCTTCAACTCTGTGAAGCAACCACCATGAAAGTACCAGTGGCCTAAGGCCTACTCCTTAATTTTCTAGGGTCAGAAATTCAACTATCAGTATATTTAGAGACACAGGATCAGTCAACGTACTCTAACTGTACTTATAAGAGAACATTTACTTGTCTACAACGAGAAATCAAACTCGGGAGAATCAGAATGCTCCTATCCACAAGATCACTGAATTTTCTTCAGGCTGGAAATGCTACATGGAAAGCTATATTAAAATGGCAGACGGCTACCACTGAGTGAGCTCCTACTGGGAGCCGGCATCTTACTAGGTTCTCGCAGTCTTCCACCTAATCCTCATATCCTCTCGTTTAAGTCTCATAATCAATTTATGAAGTAGATATTAATTGTCCCATTTCATGTACAGGGAGACAAATTACTGTTAGGTGACCTGAGGCTCCATAGCTATTGAGAAGAGAACTGGGATTGGAGCCACATCTGCCTGACTTTACAGCCCATACCCTTTCCTAGTACCACATACAACTTTCCCAAATATAAGTCCAAAGTGGCATGGTGAATTAGCTGGGTGACCTTTACAAGAGCTGTTAAGCCACCTATCACTCCTAAGGGCCTCTACTCACCAGGGGGATCAAACACTGTCCACTGCTCAACGTATCACCTGCCCTGAACATGAAGAAAGGAGCACTCACTACCAACCCCTCACTCTCTGGATTCCCATTTTACAGATGCCATACATCATTCCATCACTGTTCAGCTAAACAGTTTTTCCTCAGCAGACAACATAATTTTTTAAAAAGAAGGCGGCCTGACCTAACAACAAAAATGTAAGATCCAGGTAGTCAGTACCATCCAACATGTAACATGAAGTGTGGAGGACTGCTATCTGCCCCAATCTCCTAAAAATACTAGACTGCAGAATGTAGGTAAGGATCAAACATTCTTCATACTGACAAAGCAGCAGGTGTATACCATTCTAGTCCAAGGACATAGATGAGACAAGCAGTAGCTTAGTTGAAATTATGACTGCCACAAAGAACTGGTTTTTTTTCGTTGTTGTTAAAATAGGCTTAAGAATCTAAGACAATTATTCTGCAGCTTGAGTTCCAGAATAAATCAGAATGATTTTCCAACTTAATATGAGTATCTAGTAGACCAATGGTTTCAAATTTCTACCAGTCAAAACAAAATGAGTTTTGTTTATGGCATTGGTGATACTTTCTACCATTCATAATACCCAGCTCAAAGGTTATAAGGCTCAAAATTCAATTTTTGCCAGTTATAAGAACATACAACAGAAAAATTTATACAGCTACATGTCTTTTTTATTGCGGTACATGGGTCTTTCACTGTTGTGGCCTCTCCCGCTGTGGAGCACAGGCTCCGGATGCACAGGCTCAGCGGCCATGGCTCATGGGCCCAGCCGCTCCGCAGCATGTGGGATCTTCCCAGACCGGGGCTTGAACCCGTGTCCCCTGCATCGGCAGGCGGACTCTCGACCACTGCGCCACCAGGGAAGCCCTGCTACAAGTCTTAATCTCCAAAACTGGCACAACTGCTAGTACTTCTCCAGAGGAGGCACCCTAGAGACTGAATTCTCATCTTAACCAATATTTAACAATACACTAATTAATACAACTCCAAAGCCTTTAGGCATGATGTCAAATGTTTCCTGGTCTCTGAATGAGAGATTTCAATCAATCAACAGAAATCATAACAGTACATTTCTAGCATTAAGGATCATAAACTGGCCACGAAACCCTTGGAATCACATTTGAATGGCTTCATAATAGTATCTACCATTAGTTGAAAGCCCACTATATGCCAAGTGATCTACACATACCATCCCATGTAATAGTCAGCTTGACTTTTACAACCCTTCTGGAAGATAACTTGACAAGTTACTAAAAGCCTCCCAAAAGACCTGGCAATTCCATATCTAAGACTTTATCCTGAGGAAATAATCAGAAATGGAGACAAAGCCTTAAGTATAGGGCTTCCCTGGTGGCGCAGTGGTTGAGAATCTGCCTGCCAATGCAGGGGACACGGGTTCGAGCCCTGGTCTGGGAAGATCCCACATGCTGCGGAGCAACTAGGCCTGTGAGCCACAACTACTGAGCCTGCGCATCTGGAGCTTGTGCTCCGCAACAAGAGAGGCCGCGACAGTGAGCAGCCCGCGTACCGCGATGAAGAGTGGCGCCCGCTCGCTGCAACTAGAGAAAGCCCTCGCACAGAAACGAAGACCCAACACAGCCAAAAATAAATATAAATAAATAAAAACAAAAAAACCCCACAAAACTGAGGGACATCCTAGATTCCTCTTAAAAAAAAAAAAAAAGCCTTAAGTATTTAGGTATCCATGGACATGTTACTCATAACTGCTTCCAAATGTCCCCAATTCAATTCAAATGCCCAGCAAGGGACTTCCCTGGAGGCTAAGTGGTTAAGAATCCACCTGCCAATGCAGGGGACATAGGTTCAAGTCCTGGTCCGGGAAGATCCCACATGCCGCGGAGCAACTAAGCCCGTGTGCCACAACTACTGAGCCTGCCCTCTAAAGTCCCCGAGCCACAACTACTGAGCCCACGTGCCACAACTACTGAAGCCCACGTGCCTAGAGCCCGTGCTCCACAACAAGAGAAGCCACCGCAATGAGAAGCCTGCGTACCGCAATTAAGAGTAGCCCCCACTCGCCCCAACTAAAGAAAGCCCATCTGCAGCAACGAAGACCCACTGCAGCCAAATTTTAAATAAATAAATAAATAAATAGTAGACCATCACAAACTCTCTTGTCTCCCTCCCTCCCTCCTTTCCTTCTTTTTTTTAAAGTTTTTTTAAAAAAATTAATTAATTAATTAATTTTTGGCTGTGCTGGGTCTTTGTTGCTGCGTGTGGGCTTTCTCTAGTTGCAGTGAGCGGGGGCTACTGTTCGTTGTGGTGCACAGGCTTCTCATTGCGGTGGCTTCTCTTGTTGCAGAGCATGGGCTCTAGGCGCCTGGGCTTCAGGAGTTGTGGCTTGCGGGCTCTACAGAGTGCAGGCTTAGTAGCTCCATGGTATGTGGCATCTTTCTGGACCAGGGCTCGAACCTGTGTCCCCTGCATTGGCAGGCGGATTCTTAACCACTGCGCCACCAGGGAAGCCCTCCTTTCCTTCTTAAAAAAAAAAAAAAAAGCACAGCAAAATGAAAACTGTTAAATAAATTGCAGTACATCTGTATGATGGTATATTATGTGGCCATTAAAATGATAAACTGCAAGAATTTGAAATGTTATGGGAAAATGCTGACAATGCAGTGTTGACTGAAGAAAGGTATGAAATTGTTTATTACAGTTCAGGCCATATGTTTTAAAGATATATTTTACTATATAAGAAGAAAAAAATACATTAAAAAGCAAACTGCAGTTATCTCTGAGTTATAAGGTAATAAGTAATGGTGTTCTTTTCTCCTCTTCTATATGTTACAAGTTTTCTATAATGAATATGTGGTATTTATCAGAAAAGAAATACATGAAAATTACCTGTGAAAATAAACATGCCAAAACCAGCTACAAAAGAAATTCTGTTTCTACTGGTTTAAAATAGTGTTTTGGGCTTCTCTGTTGGCGCAGTGGTTAAGAATCTGCCTGCCAATGCAGGGGACACGGGTTTGGGCCCTGGTCTGGGAAGATCTCACATGCCGCGGAGCAAATAAGCCCGTGAGCCACAACTACTGAGCCCATGTGCCACAACTACTGAAGCCCACGTGCCTAGAGCCCGTGCTCCAGAATAAGAGAAGCCACCGCAATGAGAAGCCTACACACCGCAAAGAAGACCTAACACAATCAAAAATAAATAAATAAATTTATTTAAAAATACTAACAATAAATAAAATAGTGTTTTACAGGGACTTTCCTGGTGGCGCAGTGGTTAAGAATCTGCCTGCCAACGCAGAGGACACGGGTTTGAGCCCTGGTCCGGGAAGATCCCACATGCTGCAGAGCAACTAAGCCTGTACGCCACAACTACTGAGTCCACGTGCCACAACTACTGAAGCCTGAGCGCCTAGAGCCCATGCTCCTCATCAAGAGAAGCCACTGCAATGAGAAGCCCGCGCACCGCAACAAAGAGTAGCCCCCGCTCACCACCAACTAGAGAAGGCCTGTGTGCAACAATGAAGACCAACGCAGCCAAAAATAAAATAAATATACAAATAAATAAAAATAAACAAAATAGTTCTTATTTTAAACAAAATAAAAAAACAAATAGATCATGCTGTGTGCAGAGCTGCATTTCCAGGAACAGTTACTGCTATTATTTCGTATTTAAATATGCCTTCATTTGAGAGTTCTTATACATTCTGCACACTTTTTTTTTTTAACCACATGCCACCTACAGGGGTAAATTATAACAATCTTTCAAAAATGCAAAGATATTAATTTCAAGTGAAGCTAAGTTCTTAATAATTGTTTGAAGTTCCTCTAGCCAAGTCTGCATCAAAGCATCAAGCAGGGCCATGACCGGCTTCCAAACCCACACTTGTGTTAAGAGATGGAACATGCCCAGCTTCAATCACATGTGCAAGTGGAGATTGTTCCTATTCTAAATTTGTTATCACTGCATTATAACTACTGTAATCAGACTAGAGCTGTTAAAAATTAACACCCTTTCCAAGCATATCCTTATGCACAGTCGATGCTGATGCTGAAAGACTGAATTATAAACCAGTGATTCTTAATGTGGGGCAGACATGCGACACAGTTCTTTAAGGATGTAGGAAGAAAACAGAAAATAATTAGAATTTGCATTTCCATTTTAGTTTATCCTTCCTTAAATTCTATCCTGTGCCTGTTTATAATGACCTAAGATATTACTTCATGTATATAATTGATGTTTACAGCTATTACATACATGTAATATACATGCATTTATATTATGCATACACCATTAGTTCATATATATTATTTATTATATACATCACACAGATGCATGTTCCAAAACATTTTACTCAGAGGGATACGTGACCGAAAAAGTTTGCAGACCAGTGGTCTGGACACACAGTAACAGAAAAGAATAGCCAAAAACAAGAAAAAAAAAATTCCCGTTAGAAATGGAGTCAGAAATGGAGGTGAAGGAACGAGAACAGAGAAGGGAAGTAAGAGGAGTAAAGGTAAAGAGACCAGGAGAACTTGGAGAGGAAGAAGGGGAAGAGGAGTAATATGGGAGAACCCTGGGAGGTAAAGGAGGGGTGGGGGGAGGCCCCAAGTAAGTGAAAATGATGTATTTGTGCATAAAAACTACAATGATATTTACTATTATGACTTGGTGAAAGGAAATGACTCAAGTGTCTAGGGTGGATCCTGTTCCTGCTTGATGGGCAAGCAACTGAAAGACAACGGACCACCAGACATCCTAAAATAGACACTGTGTTAGGTTACAATGGAGCCAACAGAACAAACTTGAAAAACAGGAGCTGTTTACCGGCTATGTAATACAGGCTTAACACTAGTTGGAGCCCAGGTTTCCATATGCTAATTTGGCTTGGGAAGGAAGTGAATGCCAAAACACTGACCTAATGAATAAGAAAGAATTTGGAGTTAGCCTAACCGTTCAATTAATAAGGTACTGCTAACCTTCCGCACTGGCAGGACAGTGCCTGCCTTACCATACAATTAATCGTCTTTCGATCTGACACCCTCTTTTGGCTACAGCCATCTCAAAAAGTGCAGGACTACAGAAATCACAATCTTTGTCTTCTCCCAAGCCCAACAAAGTCAATTTACATTTTAATTTTTTATTTCCCCCACCAGCTGGTGATTATAACCAGGGTAGAAAGCACAGCCAGAGGGAAGAGAAACAACTGAAAAAGCCACCTTCAAAAATCTGAGTTGATTTTCCCTCCCTACTTAAACTGCTCTTTTCTAGCTCTCTACCTGAGGGATTCATTGACAGGAGCTGGTTCCTGAGTTTTTGTGGTTTCTTTTTTTTTTTTACAGAAGTTCCAAGAATCCCTTTTGCCAGAATGCCTATTTGAGTGACACCTTGTGCCCCCAAATAAATTCTTTCTTGATATTCAGCTTATGCCAAGGTTCTAAAGTTCAAAGTGTAAAGGAATCATACTCACTTCTGAACAAAATATTGACACACTTGTTTACCGTAGCACAGGGCAGAACAAGCTGTAGTGAGGCAATAGTTTTTGGAACTATTTCATAACTGCAGTAGCAAATCAAGATTTACCTTCTGGGGCCTTGGATGACTTCTATAATTTTCTTAATGTTTAGACTATGCCCTCCGAGGCCCACTTATCAAGTCAGGATTTAGATGTTTCAGTGTGAAGGCCACAGAGTTATTGCCACCAAATCTGTCTGGTGGCAGCGTCAGAGCATTTTAAGAATACATTTTAAGAATAAATTAAAATGTAAGAGCAGCTTAATTTCTTTCCAGCAGGGCAAGGGAAATGAAACAACCAAATCACACTGAGGCCATATTTAAGCAAATATCCTCATCTAGCACTGAGCTTTGAACTCACCCAAACTGAACTGTGACCTGAAAGAAAGAGGGATCTTGGCCTACTACCAGGGAAGAAACCACAGAAACAGTTTCGGTTGAACTAATAAATTACTTTAAAAAAATAATAATTTAACCAGAAACGCATGTGGTAGGGAAAAGAGCATCTCCAGAGGCTTCAAAACAAGGTGGTGCAAGTCTCAAACTTTTCCCTTCACTTCGAGCGCAAATCTCTACACTTAAAGGTAAATTACGTTTACTTAGGCAGGAGCCCTCTCCAAAAAAGCAGATGAACATCCATCTACCACAGTGATCCAAACTGGTATTTCTGGTTGGGGAAGCAGAATGCATGAACCCTTGCAAATCCACGGCTTCTTCTTAGGTCTACGCCGACACCCCAAACTCAAGAAATTAGAGAAGGGGTCAAAGAGCCACAAGGTGGGGCGGGCCGCCCGACAGTGCACGCGCTCCTCAGGCTGCAGTGGGTGCGTCTGCGGTCAGGTTCTCCGCTCTCTCCCCCAGCACCCCACCCCACGCTCGGGGCGTATGGGGGCAGCCACCGATTCCAGCTCCCTCCCGGATGCGGGGGTGGGCTGGGAATGGCCATCCTGCTTCTCCTCCACCCCCCAATTCCTCACCAGCAGCAAAAGGAGTGCGTGAGGCCCCAAGGCGGGAGGGCTAGCTCCGGAGGGAGGCCCCACTCGCCGCTCAGCGTACCTGGCTCTCGGCTGCGGGGATGCCGGACTCGAGCTCACACAGCGCGCGGAAGTTGTGCAGCTCGAAGTCGGCGTCGACCTGGAGGGAAAAGGTCACCTCGGAGAGGTCCCTCCGCACACAGTACACGGTGAGCAGCATGGCCCGGGCCCGACCCAGCTCGGCTCGGCCCGGCCTCGGCGCGGGGCGGCGGCGGCGGCGGGGCCTGGCTGGTGCTGCAGGCGGACGGCGCGGGCTGCTCGCTCGCCCGCCCGTTCGCTCCTTCCCTCCCTCACACACGCTCAGTGACTCACTCCCTCCCACCCTCACCAGCAAGTACAGCCGCCACCACCCGCCTGCAACTTCGTCTGCCTGCCTGCCTGCCGGCCTGCCTCCCTCCCACCGCTGCCGCCAAGCGCGCCAGCCGCCCGGCGCCCCGCCCCGCCGCAACGCCGATGCCGTAAAGCCCGCCTGACCCGCTCCGCCTTCGCGGCGCACCGGAGGGGCGGAGCTGGGAAGGGGAGGCGGGAAGTAGGAGAGGATTGCAGGGCTCTCGGGGCGGGAGAGGGTGGAAGGGCGAGGAAAGGGGAGCAAACGAAGAGAAAGAAATAAGTATTAATTGCTTGATTTAGTAAGTGACGTCGGTGGAGGACTCCAAAATCTCATTTATTCATCCGACAGGCATTTATTGAGCGCGTGTTGGCAAATAGCCACGTGGGTACAAAAATGCGTAAAAATACAGGTCTTTGCCCTTAACGAACTCTCAGACTGATACAGGAGACTGAGAACCTAGCAGATTGTTCTCAGACATATTTTCCAAAGTAGAAATTGAGGCTCAGACAGCTTACTTTTCTTCTTGTTCTGATGATTTACGGTTAAAACCAAAATCACGAACCCCTGCTCACTGGCCCCTGCTTTGCTCTTCAGCCCTGCCTCCTGAGCCCTGTCTGCACTCTGCCCTCTCTGCCACATTGTGACTTTCAGTTCCTCCTAAGCTCCATTTCCCTGCCTCGTAAATAGTTTTCCCTCTACTTGGACTGCTTCTTTCCTAGCCCTGGCAAACCCCAGCACCTATTGCAGTGCTTTTTATTGGGCACAGCTTAGAATCCACTCGATAAAATATGTGTTACTTTAATGGCCTGTTTAAGGCCACATAGCTGATGAGAAATAGAAGCCCAAAACATGAGGATGAGTCAGAAAACCGAAAGGGAAAGAGGAGGATACAATGGATACAAGATTGGCATCTCCCCATTTACTCCCCACTCCCCCATCCACGGAGTAGGGACACCCTCTTCTATTATAACAGGAGGGAAGGAGGGGTCAGGATGGCTATGGATGCAGGTAAGTGTAGGTAGGTTTGGTGGCAAGAAAGTAAGCGAAAGACCAGCAGAAGATGTATCTCTGTAAGGGAAGAGGGAAGGTTTTCTGTGGAGCATAAAGACAGAAGGTGGAGGGAGGGGGCGGGGTGGAGAAGAGTGGTTGTTATCAGGTACAGAAAGCCCACCACCAATGGCTTACGCAAGTGAGGGTTTATTTTTCTTACGGGATAGGAAGCCTGAAGGTAGACAGCAACATTGGTTCAGTGACTCAGTGATACAAGGGACAGTATTTTGGCAAATCTTTTGGCCTTTCCCTGAAGGTCATGATATAGCTGGTTGTCTCCACCCCATGCATCATTTTCTTGTTCAAGCAAGAGGTTGCCCAGGAGTCCCCCAGTAGGTTTCTGCTTACATCTGGCCAGAACTGTGTCACACAGATGCAAGAAAAGTCCAGGAAGGGGCTTCCCTGGTGGCGCAGTGATTGAGAGTCCGCCTGTCGACGCAGGGGATACGGGTTCGTGCCCCGGTCCGGGAAGATCCCACATGCCGCGGAGCAGCTAGGCCCGTGAGCCATGGCCGCTGAGCCATGGCCGCTGAGCCTGCGCGTCCGGAGCCTGTGCTCCGCAAGGGGAGAGGCCACAGCAGTGAGAGGCCCGTGTACTGCAAAAAAAAAAAAAAAAAAAAAAAAGCCAGGAAAAGTGAGTGTTTAGGTTTTCTCACCTCATTAAAAGGTATGAATGGGGTGCGCGGTGGGGGGTGGGGCAGGGGAGGGGTTGTAACAGGTTTTAGGTGAGACATACCTAGCGCCTACTACAGCAGAGAAGGTTTGAAATAACCATTGTAAGTTGAAGCAAATTGAGTAGAGAAATGATGTAGAATTTCCAGATGGTATCAAGGGTTCAGCTGAAGTTAGAATCATGAGCTGACAGATTTTTGTGTTACATTTTTTTCTGTTGGTGCCCAGATGTGAATGATTTTGTTTTCCAAAGATGGCCACGGCAATATCTTCCATCTTATATGTTCATGCTATAATGTAATCATGACATTCCTCCCATTAAGACATGGGGTATATGTCCCTCCATTTGAATTATGGCAGATGGACTTTGGCATAAGTGTCACTGTGTGACTTCTGAGGCTAGTTCATAAAAGGCAATATAGCTTCTGCCTGATTCTCTTGGAACACTTGCTCTTGGAACCCAGCAGCCATGCTGTGAGGAAGCCCAAACTACCCCAGGCAGTGAGACTACATGGAGAGAACATGTATAGATGGTTCAGGCAACAGCCTAGCTGAGATCAAAGCCAATTACCAGGAAAACCCTCCTAGAACGTGAATGAAGACACTTCCAGTTGATTTCAACCCTAGCTGTTGAATCATCTCCAGCCTTTGAGTCTTCCCAGCTGAGGCCCCAGACATCATGGAGCTGCCTCCACTGTATTCTTTCTGAATTCCTGACCCACAGAATCTGTGAGCATAATGAAATGGTTATTTTACATGACTAACTTTGGGGTGGTTTGTTACAAAGAACAATAATTGGTACACTGAATATAGGCACAGCCAATAAACTAAAAAAAAAGAGAGAACTTTTTATTGCAGCATAATACACAAAAAGTGCATGCATTTTAAGTGTATACGGTGAGTTTTCACAAACTGAACACCCCTGTTCAGAACATTATCAGTACCTCAAAAGCCCCCCTTGGGCTTCCCTGGTGGCACAGTGGTTGAGAGTCTGCCTGCTGATGCAGCGGACATGGGTTCGTGCCCCGGTCCGGGAAGATCCCACATGCCGCGGAGTGGCTGGGCCCGTGAGCCATGGCCGCTGAGCCTGCGTGTCCGGAGCCTGTGCTCTGCAACGGGAGAGGCCACAACAGTGAGAGGCCCGCGTACCGCAAAAAAAAAAAAAAAAAAGTCCCCCTTATCCTTCTTTCTATAATTAATAGTAATCTTTTAAAATATATATTTATTTGACCGTGCTGGGTCTTAGTTGCGGCACGTGGGATCTTCGATGCCGTGTGTGAGATCTTTAGTTGAGGCATGCGGGATCTTTTAGTTGCAGCATACGAGATCTAGTTCCATGACCAGGGATTGAACCCGGGCCCCCTGTATTGGGAGCGCAAAGTCTTAACCACTGGACCACGAGGGATGTCCCATAGCCTTCCTTCTAATCACTAACTCTCCCTCCCCAAACCCCTCCAAGTGTAACCAGTATCCTGACATTTAATAGCATAGATACATTTTGTTTTTCTACCACATATAAGTGGACTCACACAGCATGTAGTCTTGTGTCTGCCTTCTTTCACTCGACATTAAGTGGGTTTTGTCCATATCGATGTATGTAATTATAACTTGTACATTCTCGTTGTATTTTGTTTGGGAAATACACCATAATTCAACCATTCTGTGGCTGATGGGCATTTGAGTGGATACATTTTTCCTTGAACCATTTTGACTTATGGTTTTCAAAATTTGCAACCAAAAGAATCCTAACTAATATAAGCCCGCAGCTTTCTACCAATCAGACCCTTTCCTCTTGGGCCTCACGCCTTTTGGACTCTGATCAGTTGCCTCCTGTGATCTGGCTCACAGTAGCTCCTCCCACTTCTCTCTCACCACTCTATGAGATGGACTTTGCACCTCTATTACTTGTGACCACAAATAGCTTCAGACATCTCTGGTCCTTAATTCGAAGTCAGGATGGGGTGGGTTGGACAAGGCCTGGACAAGCAGGGCTACCAAGAAGTTCCATGATCATTGCTGTTTGTCAAGAACCTTGCAAATGATCGCTAACTTTGCAATGCTCACTTCTTGCCAGGCACTCCTCCATGAATGTCATGCGTGTTGAGTCATTTAATCCTCACAACAATCCTGTGAGGTATTATCTCCATTTTACCGATGAAGAAACTGAAGCATAGAGAGGGGTCAGTCACTTGCCCAAGGACACACAAATGGAAGCTCGAATTCCAGTCAGGCAATCTGACTTGAGTCTAGGGATTTCCCTGGCAGTCCAGTGGTTAGGACTCCATGTTTCTACTGCTGGGGTGTGTGTGGGGGGTGGGGGGACAGGGGGGCGGGGGGGGGGCGGGTTCGACCCCTGGTCGGGGAACTAAGATCTCGCAAGTGGCAGGGCATGGCCAATAAATAAATAAATAAAACTCAAGTCCACAGTCTTAACCATTATTTTACACTGCTGAATGTGAGACCTCATTTTATCCTTCTAAAAGCCCTCAGAGATAGGAACGATTAGTATTCATTCCCATTTCA
The DNA here is from genome assembly GCF_011762595.2 of Tursiops truncatus. NCBI lineage: Eukaryota > Metazoa > Chordata > Mammalia > Artiodactyla > Delphinidae > Tursiops > Tursiops truncatus. The sequence goes on from NC_047034.1 coordinate 171,950,777, forward strand.
TGGATAAGGAAACAGGTGTGGGGATTTTAATTAACTTACCCAAGTTCGCTCAGCTAGTGAGTGGCAGATTCTCCAAACTGGAAGAAACTCGAAGAGTGAAAACATCAATTTGACTAGAACACAAATGCTCTGCCTGCACTTTAAATGTGGGGAAATCTTGCTGTGCTCCAAAACCCTGACTTTCCTCACCATTTGGTCACCACCAGCAAAGTTGCTGTCTACTTTGAGATTCTTGCCTAATTCTTCTGTATATTAAAAAGAGCAGGGCTTCCCTGGTGGCGCAGTGGTTGAGAGTCCGCCTGCTGATGCAGGGGACACGGGTTCGTGCCCCGGTCCGGGAAGTCCCACATGCCGCGTAGTGGCTGGGCCCGTGAGCCATGGCCGCTGAGCCTGCGCGTCCGGAGCCTGTGCTCCGCAACGGGAGAGGCCCCAACAGTGAGAGGCCCACATACCACACACACAAAAAAAAGAGCAAATCAGTAAAGATATCTACTCTAGTTGATTTAAAAAATTCCACACAATAGGAATTAAATCTCCCAAATACTGTAAGTATTTGTTTGATATTTGTGCCTGCTTTTTCTTTGTGGGGGGTGGGGTCAGCACTTAACAGTAAACCATTTAATTCTCATAGCTCTGAAGGTTGGGAAGTCCAAGATCAAGGTGCTGACAAATTTGGTGTCTGGTGAGGTTGCCTTTCTTTTTTTTTTTAAAGCAGGTATTGATATATATTGCTCTTTAAAACTTTACTTCCTCATCAGCTCCTGGTTGCTCAAAGAGGCCTATCTCTCCTCATTTTTCCTGGCACGTCAACTGATAGCAGATGATGCTCCATTTTTCTCATTTTACCTTAACACAAAAACTCTTTGGGTTTCCTATTTCTTAGGCTGGGATCATGTGCATATGTATAATGCAATGCCTCCTTCCTTTCCTGCTTATCTTTCCTAAAATCTGATAGCGTTTCAGTCCCACTAAATTCTAGGTCAACGCTTCCTCATTTCAGATGCACCTTGTACTCATTGGGCTATCAAAACATTTCAGGTAAATATGGCTGTAATTTCAAGCGCCATAATCTCCTACTCAGAAGTTTGGAGCTAGAGATCAATATATACTTTGATTATTAGAGTCAGCGCTGGGCAAAACTACAAAATAAGCCAAAGTTTGTCCTTGGCAAGCTCCTTCCTTGGCTTCTGAACTTTCTCTCCACCTGTTCCTCTTACTTCTCATGTGCTCCTACTTTCTTCACTTGCCTTTTCAAAACTTGCTCTCAAGAAAGGATTTGGACTAATTCACACTAAGGTACTAGTGACAGCGGAAACTCAATATGATCTCTCTTAGGGTATTTGCATTTTAACAGGGTATAAGTCATCAGCTGGGCTTCCCTGGTGGCTCAGTGGTTGAGAGTCCGCCTGCCAATGCAGGGGACACGGGTTCGTGCCCTGGTCTGGGAAGATCCCACATGCTGCGGAGCGGCTGGGCCCGTGAGCCATGGCCGCTGAGCCTGCGCGTCCGGAGCCTGTGCTCCGCAATGGGAGAGGCCACAACAGTGAGAGGCCCGCATAGCACAAAAGAGAAAAAAAAAAAAAGATACAAAGTGGATACAAAGCATTCTGAGAGTGGGCACTGCCAATGTCAGAGTCATTACAATACTGTGGATATGTTCAAAGTCCTTTAGCCACATGGAGCAACTTTGGTCCACTCACCATAATCAGCGGTAGAACTGTATGGGGCATAGACCATTTATTTATTTCTTCAACAAACCATTATTAACACCTACTGCATGCCAGACATTGTTCTAGGTACTAATGGTACAGCAGGAAACAAGGCAAAGTGCCTATCCCCATGGAGTTTATGTTCTAGGAGGGGGTGGCAGACAAAGAACATATAAAATGTGTTAGGTGGTGATAAGTGTTATATAGAAAAAAAAACAAACAAGCAGCAAGCAAGTGTTCGGGAGGGGTGGGGAATTAGGGCACACAGTGGTTGCTACTTTACACATGGTGGTCAGAGAAAGCCTATATTACAAGGTGACACCTGAGCAAATGAATGACGTGAAGGCATGAATCATGTGGACATCTGGGGAGAATACTCAGCACAGGTAACAGCAAGTGTGAAGAACTAAATATGGAAGGATACTGGCCCTGTTGAAGAAACACCATGAAGAACAGAACTGGAGATTAATGAATGAGGAGAAGTGGATAGGAGCCCATCGGACCAGATTATGTGATAAGTAATTGAAAGGACCTTGGCTTTTACTGACTGAAATAAGAAGCTACTGGAGCATGTTGTGCAGAGAAGTAACATGAAAAAAATCACTTTGACTGACTTGTGGAGGAAGGCAAAAGTGGACTAGTTAGAAGGCTATTACAAAAACTCAGGTGAAAGATCATGGGGGAATCTAACCAGTGTGGTAGATGTGCAGGTAGAGAAAAGTGGAGATAGTCAGATTGTGAACTCATTTTGAAGGTATAGCCAATAGGACTCGTTGATGCATTGGATATGGGGTGTGAAAGAAGACCCAAGGATAGCTGCAAGGCATATGCCAGTAGTACTTTATTTTATTTTTTTGTCATACAGAACTTCCCCGACTAGGGATCGAACCCTGCAGTGGAAGCACGGAGTCTTAACCATTGGACCACCAAGAAGTCCTGCCAATAGTACTTCAAACCCCTCTGCTTGCTAGAGGGAAATTTGTTAGAATGAAAGGATTGCCAACAACCTCCTGGGCAGTTTGTAAAAAGAAGAGCTGGGCCATCCCAAGTTCTCTCTTCAAATTCCTTTCAAATTAGATTTTTGTTTTTTCTTTTTGGCCAGGCCTCACAGGCCTGTTGCAGGGTGCCCACACATCCTGGTCTGCACGCTGGGACCTAGACTTCATGAACTGACGTGTGGATAACTAGGCTCCGCCCCCTCACTCACGAGAAGCTGAATTAGTTCTCTAAATTCACAATGTAAGTTCTACCTTTTCAACAACTACTTCAGCAAGACAGTCCCTCTACCCGCCCCCGCCCCAAAAAAACTCCTCTCGTCCCAGATGCAGTATCTCTCTTTTAGCCAGCGCTGAATATACTGCCCAATTCAGTATCCTTTATATCCCTAATTTTCACCCCTTATTTGTCACGAAACTTCTTGGCATCCTAACATTTGCTCGTGTTAAACCGGTTGGTCAGAACTGTCTCTGTTTCGGAAGGCAAATTTCAGCATCTGACGAGTCTTATTCTCAGGAAATGCTCCTGCACGACCAAACTAGACTCTTGAGCCCAATTCAGCACCGTTTCGTCGCTTCGCTATAGCCGGCGCAGAAATGCCTCAACTGCCGGCTGCGTTTCTCTTCGGTCAAGCCAGCCAAAGCCAGGACTTCTTACGACTCCAGGGCGGAAACCCCAAGAAACGCCCCTCCAGCCCCATCACCACGCCCGCCGTCCCAGAGCCTTGCAGAAACTCGCCTGAGCCGCATCACGTGCCTGCTTTGTAATCTCCCAGTGGGCAGTGGCGTCTGATCACCTGACGCGCGTGACCAATGCCTTGCGTCCGCGCTGTGGGCTCCTGGTTGCTAAGTGACCCCAGCTCCCGCTAGTTTGCGCTGCTTGGCTTTATCCCGGGAGGTAGTGGTGGAAGCTTCAGACCCGGCCCAGGCTCTTGGACACGCCAGTGGAGGGTCTTTTGCGGCTGCTGCCTTCTCTCTGGCGGAATCCCCGATGGTGGCCCCCACACCCTTGCGCCTTCAAGGCTTGAACCTGGGCTTCCGGGCATCCGCGATCAGGCGGGCTCCGGCTCCTCTGGGACTAACCCGGCGGCTGGGGTGCCGCAGGGCCGCACTGGGTGGACCCGGTCCACACTGCCTTGGCCACCTCAGCCTAGAGAACCGGCTCAGACTCTAGTTCCGGCAAGGATGTGACTGAGGCAGTGGCTGGCTGAGAGACAAGTGCCTGTTAGTAGTCCCTGGCGTGGCTTCCTGTAGTTTCCTTCCTTGTGGCTTATGTGAAGACTTGGGCTTGATTGCTTTGGCCAGAAAAGAGACATAGGAACTCTGTGTGCTGTGCTTTCCTGAAACGACTGTGTCTTGAGTACTTGTAGACTGAAGGATAACAGATTTCGATTAAAAAAAAAAAAAAAGATACTCCCAGAAGTCAAAAGAGTCAAATACTTAAATTTTTTTTTTATATATTTAGCAATTTTTTAAAAAAAGCCTTGTCTTTGGGATATCTAGTAACATTGGCAGTCTTTTTGCTGTTCAGCATTTTTGTTTGTTTTTGTTTGTTTTTTGCGGTACGCGGGCCTCTCACTGTTGTGACCTCTCCCGCTGCGGGGCACAGGCTCCGGATGTGCAGGCTCAGCGGCTATGGCTCACAGGCCCAGCCGCTCTGCGGCCTGTGGGATCTTCCCAGACCGGGGCACGAACCCGTGTCCCCTGCATCGGCAGGCGGACTCTCAACCACTGCGCCACTAGGGAAGCCCACTGTTCAACATTTTTAATCCAGAAATACCGTGTTGTGCCTGGGACTTGTGTGCACTGCTTGTTAGAAAGTTTGGTATTTCATGTGTTCCTAACTTATACTTGGATTGGGTTTCACTTATTTCATTCTGATCATCAACTTGTGAAATAAGGTGGGCAGGTTTCGCTTTTTTTTTTTTCATGCATAAGGAAACATGATCAGAGAAACTATTTGCCAGACACCAGTGCTTCTCGAAGTTGAATGTGTATAGCAACCACTTGCGGATCCTGTTAAAATGCATATTATGAGTCTTCAGGTCTGGAGCAGGGCCTGAGAGTTTCTGTGTGTCCAGGAAGCTCCCAAGTGCAGAAGAAGCTGTTGGCCTGATGCATTGCTCAAATAGCAGTCGTCCTAGGTAATTGCTATTCCTAGTTAATGGCACAAATGCCTCCTTTCTGTATCTGATTTTATGCCCAAACAACAATTTCTTAACATCTGTGAACTTTCTGTACATATGAAGGGAAAATCATAGGATGGAAATGACAAACAGCAGATAGTCTACATAGAATTTGTATCCAGTACTCATTTCAGTTATTCTGTTAGTTTGATCTTCTGAGGATTTAAAATATTTGAGAGAAAGGGCTTAAAACTATCAGCCTTTTTGTTGTTAAAAAGGCTTTTAAATAGAGAAGGTGAAATTTCCCCTGGCATTGAAGGACATATTTAACTAGGAGGACCCATATTCGGAGTTGAATCCCACTGAATCCCCGCGCATTCCCAGTCCTTTGTTTCTTTAAAAGCTTCATCAAGTTAGAACACATGTGCAGTTCTGAACACAGAGACTAAGCAGTGAAGACTAGCCAATTTATCCTCTGGTTAAAAGAGAAGAAATTTTAAATGGAATAAGAAAAATTAGATATCCAGGAACCTAGCACAATGATTTTTAAAATTAATTAATTAATCTATTTATTTATGGCTGTGTTGGGTCTTCGTTGCTGCGTGCGGACTTTCTCTAGTTGTGGCGAGCGGTGGCTACTCTTCGTCGCAGTGCGCAGGCTTCTCATTGCAGTGGCTTCTCGTTGCGGAGCATGGGCTCTAGGCTCACAGGCTTCAGTAGTTGTGGCACGCAGGCTTAGCTGCTCCATGGCATGTGGGATCTTCCTGGACCAGGGCTCAAACCCATGTCCCCTGCATTGGCAGGCAGATTCTTAACCACTGTGCCACCAGGGAAGTCCCCACAATGATTTATAGAATTGATGGTGCTTCATATATATAAAAATTAATGAAAATCATTATGTTGTCATTAATGAAAGATTTGAATGTCCCAAGTAGGCTCTTTGACTCAGGTATGGTGCTGTAGTTTTCTTAATGTTTCTTGTGCTTGGGGTTCATTGAGCTGCTTAGATCTACGGTTTTCATTAAATTTGGAAATTTAAAAAAATATTTATTTATCTATTTGGGATTTAACTAGATCCCTCATGCTGCAATCCACTAGTTGCGGCATGAGGGATCTAGTTCCCTGACCAGGGATCAAACCTTGGCCCCCTGCACTGGGAGCTCGGAGTCCTAACCACTGGACCGCCAAGGAATTCCCAGTGCTGTATATGTTTGTATTCCTATAAAACTTGAGGTTTGTTCTGGGGTGTTGTTAAATTACTTTGGAATTAGTTTGATTTTTTTGCGTCTTGCTTTTTTAAAGATTTGTTAGATAGGATGAGAGCAGTGCTGACTCTAGGACTGATTATTCCCCCTCAGGCAAGACCTCTATGAGTACTCTTCCCAATGCTCCATAAATTATGAATTTTTCTTTTTTTCTTTTGGCCGTGCCACGCAGCTTGTGGGATCTTAATTCCCCGACCAGGGATTGAACCTGGGACCCTGCAGTGAAAGCGCCAAGTCCTAACCACTGGACTGCCGGGGAATTCCCAAACTATGAATTTTTCTAATCTGGCTAGTGGGAATAGGCACTATTCCCAGCCGGGTATAAGAGTCAAGAACCTTTCCCTCCAATCCTTTCAAGTGGTTCTTTCCCCAGCCTGGGGAAGTTTTCTTGTGCACAGATGCTAAGCAGTACCTTGGTGAATACTAGAAGAAATCTCTGGGGTTTTTTCTTTCTCTGAACTGCTCCCCCATCTCTGTCACTCCGTCCTATGAACTCTAGCTGCTTTGGTCTCCTTGGACTCAGCTCTGTATGCCGGACTCAGGGACTCCACTGAGCTCTGCCTCAGTTTTCCATCCTTGCACTGTAGCCTGGAAACTCAGGTAGTTCTGGGACAGTAACAGGGCTCGTCTCATTTGCTTCTTTCTCAAGGATTACCATCCTTTGTGGTCTGATGTCCAATGTATAAAGACCATTGTTTCATAATTTTTTGTTCCTCCTTTGGTTGTTGTAGGTGGAACAGTAAGTCTGGTCCCTGTTTCTCTATCGTGACTTCTGGAAATGGAAGTCCAAATATCACACCAATTTTACCACTTTTATCACTCAAACCCATTGAATATTGAAACTCTTAAGTTAGGTTGCATACTGTTGAACTCACATCCAGTTGATTCCAGGAGAAGACAGCTATTCTCGTTTTTATATTCCTACAGACTTAACCAATAGCCCGGCACTTGGCTGACACTCAGTAAAAGTTGGAGTGGATGAATAAACTATTTTGAGCAAACAGCTGTCGATCAGCTTGTGGTGTTTTCTTCCAACATTTGTTGATGGGCTTTTGCAATTTTCTTCTTGCCTGCCAGCAGCAAATGAAAGCTAGGCAAAGTGGAAATTTCTGGGACTTGTTATTCATGATTGTAATTATCCACAAAAATGTACCCTTTAAAAAAGTTTATCAACAGGCATGAGGGAAGTTTTTGGGGGTGATGGACGTGTTCTAGAACTGAGTTGTGGTGGAATGGTTGCACAGGTTTAGAGAAGAAATCATTGAATTGTACACTTAAAAAGAGTTGATTTTTGTGGCATATAAGTTACACCTAAATAAAGCAGTTTAAAAAAAAAAAAACGCTTATCTTGAAGATTCCCAAGGCATCTTAAGGTGAAAAAAGGAAGTTGCCAACCATTTTGTATAGGCTAAACCCAGTTTTGATATTATCTTTTAAAAAAATATTTATTTATTTATTTGGCTGCACCGGGTCTTAGTTGTGGCACTTGGGATCTTCATTGCGGCGCGTGGGATCTTTAGTTGTGGCATGCGGGATCTAGTTCCCTGACCAAGGATGGAACCCACGCCCCCTGCATTGGGAGCTCAGAGTCTTAACTGCTGGACTACCAGGGAACTCCCAGTTTTGATATTTTCAAAAATCTCATATGCATTGAAATGTAACCTTGAGCAGGTAGGGATAGACTATGGTGGACTTTCACTTTGTACCCTACACATGTATTAGTTTTGTAATCAGAAAAAAAATAAAGATTTTAAAAGGAAGATTGTATTTTTTCATTAAAGGAGAGAGAAAATCAAGTAAAAGGCAAGAAAAAAAAATGTGTATTTGACCCACCCACAAGGCAGTAGACAGATTAGAAATCAGAAAGCCTGATGATGATTCTTGTTCTGTTTTTGAACTCCAAGCTAGGACAGATTACTTAGCTGCTGGCTATTGTTCCAGAAACCAGGTTTAAGTAATGAAGTGCATATTTGTTTTTTTTTTTTTTTGCGGTACGCGGGCCTCTCACTGTTGTGGCCTCTCCCGTTGCGGAGCACAGGCTCCGGACGCGCAGGCTCAGCGGCCATGGCTCACGGGCCCAGCCGCTCCGCGGCATGTGGGATCTTCCCGGACCGGGGCACGAACCCGTGTCCCCTGCATCGGCAGGCGGACTCTCAACCACTGCGCCACCAGGGAAGCCCTGAAGTGCATATTTGGAGTCTGAATCTTAAGTGTCAAAAGTGGAGCTCTGAAATGAGTTTGAAAGTAGCTATGGGAATAATGTCAATGCAGGGGAATCCTTTTATCCTCTTAGCTATCCAATAAATTATGAGATTCCCTCCAACCACTCTGACCAGAACCTTTGACAGGTAAAATAATCTCCAATTAGGGATTCTAGGGAGGAAGTTGCTTTGTAATATGCAGTAACATCACTGGCTTAGCACTTCAGTTTCCTTGTTAAATATAAATAATATGTCATATTTATTTTATAGGATAATTGGAAGGACAAATGAGATAAAATATAGCAAGTGTTGAATTCAGAAGGAAATTGGAATGTAAAAACAAGTCATCATGAAACAGAACAAATACTGATTTTATTATACTACAGGAAATAATGTATCACACATGCTGTATTTGTATGAGATCTCTATCTGTACTTCAAGCATTGATCTTTATCCTCCAAACACGTATATGAAGATGTTCTGGGTCTTCCCTGGTGGTCCAGTGGGTAAGACTCCGCGCTCCCAATGCAGGGGGCCCGGGTTCCATCTCGGGTCGGAGAACTAGATCCCACATGCATGCCGCAACTAAGAGTTCGCATGCGGCAACTAAGAGTCCGGGTGCCACAACGAAGATCCCACGTGCCTCAGTGAAGACCCCGGGCAGCCTAAATAAATAAATATTTAAAAAAAGAGAAGAAAAGGAATGCATCGGAGACTGACCGGGGCTTTGAAAAATCTAAACCTTTTCCTCAAGAAAAACTCAAATGGTGCAAAGATTACATTAAGATAGCCTATTGTATTATCAAATTGTTGAGGTGTCAGGATGAAATCTGATTGACTAAACCATCTAAACTGTATGTCACCTGATTGAGCGATTGAATGAGAGCTCTGTCCATTTTCTGAATTCTCCTTTCTTTGTTAGATGATCAAGCAGAAGTTTTCTGTGCCCTCTCCTGGTTTGACTTTGAAACTGCATAACAGTGATCTTTAAACTTCATTGGGTGGGGCTTTTCTTCAGTAAATTCATGCTCTCCCTCCCCTTCCTCTTGCCTTCGAAGGCTCATTTTGAACTACAGAGAGACAGGGGGCCGCAAGAACTGTTCATCATTCACTCACCTACTAAACATTTATTGTATTCGTTTTTTTTAAACAAAGCACTGCCCTTGGAGGTCAGCCAAAAGGAAGAAGGAGATATTGGAACTTAAAATTTACTAGAACAGAGCTTCGGAACCTTTTTCCCGTCACGGCACACATAGAAAATTACACAATTTTAAGAACGTAAATGGGAAAAGAATTTGAAAAAGGATAGATACATGTATATATATAACTGAAGCAGTTTGCTGTACACCTGAAACTAACACAACATTGTTAATCAACTATATTCCAATATAAAATAAAAATTAAAAAAAAATTACACAATTTGTATGTCCCACTGAGGTAAAGGGGAAGAAGGGGGAGGAGGGATTTAGGGGCATCTATATGGGATTTGGTAAAAAAAAAAAATTCCATTTTCTACATATTGTATCATTATGATTTGAAAAATAAAATGAAAGTATTAGAGACAGCATTAAATATTGAGCTTATATAAAGTTTCCAAATAAAATATTTTCCAAATTTTCACTTTCTTCTGTGAATGTAACTATTTTTTCTCTTTTTTAATTTTATTTAAAAATTTTCTTTTGAATGTAACTTTTAAATATCAGGTTATGCTTAAAATGGTTACATGCAATAATGACCAGAACTTTTCAAGAAGGATCTCTTCAAGTTCTTTTTTTTGTTTTTGTTTTTTATTTTATTTATTTGGCTGCGTCAGGTCTTAGTTGTGGAACTCAGGATCTTCGTTGAGGTGTGGGGTCTCTTCCTTGTTGTGCTTGGGCTTCTCTCTAGCTGTGGCGTGCAGGTTTTCTCTCTCTAGTTGTGGCACGTGGGCTCCTGGGAACATGGGCTCTGTAGTTTTGTGGCACGCGGGCTCTCTCATTGAGGCGCAAGAGCTCAGTACTTGTGGCCCGTGGGCTTAGTTGCCCCGCAGCATGTGGGATCTTAGTTCCCTGATCAGGGATCGAACCCACGTTCCCTGCATTGGCAGGTGAATTCTTTACCACTGGACCACCAGGGAAGTCTCTCTCTTCAAGTTCTTGATAGCCATGAACAATTAGAAACTCAAATAGATAATACAAATTTAAAATTTTAACATTAAAAAACATAAAAGTTAAAATATTTAAAGAGGGCTTCCCTGGTGGCTCAGTGGTTGAGAGTCCGCCTGCCAATGCAGGGGACACGGGTTCGTGCTCCGGTCCGGGAGGATCCCACATGCCGCAGAGTGGCTAAGCCCGTGAGCCATGGCCGCTGGACCTGCGTGTCCGGAGCCTGTGCTCCACAACGGGAGAGGCCACAACAGTGAGAAGCCGCGTACCGAAAAAAAAAAATTAAAGAAATGTCTATTTTCTTTCATTAACAATTGTACAATTGAAATTTCTTGTGATAACATTAATGGATCTTGAATCCAATCAAACTCTTTTGTGCCAAGCATTTAAAAATAATGACACGGGACTTCCCTGTTGGCGCAGTGGTTATGAGTCCGCCTGCCAATGCAGGGGACATGGGTTCGAGCCCCGGTGCGGGAAGATCCCACATGCCGCGGAGCAACTAAGCCCGGAGCAACTAACCACAACTACTGAGCCCGCGCGCCTAGAGCCTGTGCTCCGCAACAAGAGAAGCCATCGCAGTGAGAAGTCCACGCACCACAATGAAGAGTAGCCCCCGCTCGCCACAACTAGAGGAAGCCCACGCACAGCAACGAAGACCCAACACAGCCATAAATAAATAAATAACAACAACAACAAAAATAATGACAGCTCTGACTTAAAGCACATTCCTTCAGGGGTGATATCCACCTGGTATTCACTGTTAATGGCCAGCTGGCATATGTTCTTTTTTTTTTTGGCTGCATTGGGTCTTCGCTGCTGCACACGGGCTTTCTCTAGTTGTGGTGAGTAGAGGCTACTCTTCGTTGTGGTGCGCGGGCTTCTCATTGTGATGGCTTCTCTTGTTGCAGAGCACGGGCTCTAGGCGCGTGGGCTTTAGTAGTTGTGGCATGCAGGCTCAGTAGTTGTGGCTCGCGGGCTCTAGAGCGCAGGCTCAGCAGTTGCGGTGCACGGGCTTAGTTGCTCTGCGGCATGTGGCATCTTCCCGGACCAGGGCTCGAACCTGTGTCCCCTGCGCTGGCAGGCAGATTCTTAACAACTGTGCCACCAGGAGAGCCCCTGGCATCTGTTCTGATTGGTCAATATCTGTTCCATCTCAGATGTTAAATATTTTTAATGTCACCCTGCCCATAAGCATTGTTAAAGCAGTCACACCCTGAAGTTAGCTTGGACACCAGCCAAAAATGGACAGAAATATCTGATACTATGTGAAGACAGATTTGGGTCAGCCATCTGGGGCTGCTCTGGCCAGAGCCCTCCAACCAGTGTCCTCGCCCCTCCAGCCCTGACCAGCTGCATCTCGGGTTGCTGCTGCTCCCCCTTGGCCCCTGGAACTCACTTCCTCTAGCAGGGCCCTGGACGCTTGTCTGTAACGTGCAGCGGTGCACTCTGCAGCTGGCCTCTGAAGTTGATGGCCAGGTGGTAACACATGGCAAGCAGCAAATGCTGCTGATCCTTCTGCCTACTTGTAGAGATTGAAAGGCAGGATGACAGACTCTGTTCTGCTTGGATCATATCCGCAGGAGCTCCCCATGGGCTGCATGCACCCAGAGGTGTTTAGTCTAGCTGGCAGCCCCAAGGGCCATGGGATCTTTATGTTGTATCCAACCTGTAACCCAGTTGCAATATACCAGTGTACTATGACCATGGTGAGGAAACTCTGCAGTAGAGGAAATAAAACATGCAATGATAACGCTACCTATTATTTATCAATGGATGGTTTACAGTGCTTTCACAGTGGACCTCATTTAACCCCCATAAGAACCACCAGTAAAGATTATCATCCCATTTTACAGAGTAGGAAATAGGTTCAAAAGGGTGAGTTGCTCAGATTGACATGTTAGGTCCACCCTTCCCTGACTGGGGTGCCTTAAGGATGTACACATTGGTGGGCTAGGTTAAATGATGAGTTATTGGAGTGACAGATTTACTTGAAAGTTTTTGGGTAAGCTGTTTTTTTTTTTTGGGCTGTGCCACACAGCTTACAGGATCTCAGTTCCCTGACTACTAAGCCACCAGGGAACTCCCTAGGGAATTTTTTTTTTTTTTTGCGGTACGCAGGCCTCTCGCTGCTGTGGCCTCTCCCTCTGCGGAGCACAGGCTCCGGACGCGCAGGCTCAGCGGCCATGGCTCATGGGCCCAGTTGCTCCGTGGCATGTGGGATCCTCCTGGACTGGGGCACGAACCTGTGTCCCCTGCATCGGCAGGCAGACTCTCAACCACTTGCGCCACCAGAGAAACCCCCCTAGGGAAATTTTAACTGGTAAATTATATAGGTGTTTCTTTGTTTTTGTCTTGTTTTGTTTTGTTTTGGCCGGCGTTGCACGGGATGCGGGATCTCAGTACTCCGACCAGGGATTGGACCCATGCCCCCTGTAGTGGAAGCTCGGAGTCCTAACCACTGGACCACCAGGGAATCCCTTAACTGGTAAATAATATAAAATATTTGGAAATTCTGCCAACAATGATTGAGATTCACTGATAGTGGACCCAAGATTTAAGTTGTTTCTTTAAAAAAAAAAAAAAATTATTATTTATTTATTTTGGCTGCTCCGCGTCTTAGTTGCCACACATGGGATCTTTGTTGCAGCATGCAGACTTCTTAGTTGCGTCATGCATGCGGGATCTATCTCCCCGACCAGGGAACGAGCCCGGGCCTCCTGCACTGGGAGCGTGGAGTCTTACCCACTGGCCCACCAGGGAAGTCCCAAGATTTAAGTTGTTTCTGATTCCAGATCCCAATTTATCCCAGGTAGAAAAGTGTTAAGGTTTTATGAGAGTTACAGAGAGAGTCGTGTAAGCACGGGTTTCAGCTGAACATTGGGCATGTGGAGATGGGAGCTAGGGAGAGAGCATTCCAGCAAAGGAAAGGAGGCAAGAAAGTGGGGCTGTGTAAGGTGAACAATGGCTGGAGAGATAAGGGCGTGAAGATGCATAACTGGAAATACGATTAGAAAGTGGATTGGCTTCAGGAAGCTTTATCTGGCAGGAAAGTCTATGTGATACTAGCTGTGGTGAGACGAATTGGAAAGCTAGAGGTGGGAAGGCTTGAACCAGAGTAGCCGTGGAGAGCTTTCACATGGGAAACCATCACGACTTACCAAAGGATGGTGGGGGAGAGGGGCAGGATCAAAGAGAGGGACGTGGGAAGTTGCTGGCTGAACTTGTAGCCCACCTGAGGTGTTGTCAAAACATCCAGGTAGGGCTTCCCTGGTGGCGCAGTGGTTGAGAGTCCGCCTGCCGACGCAGGGGACACAGGTTCATGTCCCGGTCCGGGAGGATCCCACATGCCACGGAGCGGCTGGGCCCGTGGGCCATGGCCGCTGGGCCTGCGCATCCGGAGCCTGTGCTCCGCAACGGGAGGGGCCTCGGCGGTGAGAGGCCCGCGTACCGCAAAAACAAACAAAACATCCAGGTAGGGAGTTAGCAAATGGGTGACTGGAGCCCAGGGCTGGGATATGGGTTGTGAGTTATCTGCCTCTAGGTGAAAATGGTTACCTTGCTATTGGAAGAGACTGCCATCAGAGAAGGGGCCATCGGAGAGCAGGGGCACAGCTGGTCAAAGAAGCCACCTGCGGAAAATTGAAAGGAAGGGCGTGTTCGGCAGCAGCGAATGATGAAGAGGAAGGTTGGAGCTGCTGTCACATAGTGCCTGGCACATAATAGGCACGCAAATACCTGTGAGAAGAATGAAAGGAAAAAAAGACAGTAAGAAAATGATACATTCAGGACAAACCATATGAAAGAAGTAGTGGTAGAATCTGGGCATAAGGGTGTTAAACTAGTAAGGACCTACCGTATAACACAGAAAACTCTACTCACTCGTCTGTAATGATCTATATGGGAAAAGAAGATAAAAAAGAGTGGATAGATGTATAGGTATAACTGATTCACTTTGCTGTACACCTGAAACGAACACAACGTTGTACATTAACTAGACTCCAATAAAAATTAATTAAAAACTAAAAAGGTGTGAAGGGAATAACCAAGAGATTCTTGCATTTGCTCCAGAAAATGGCAGGGACCTGCTCGGCAGCCTGTGGCCACACTGAGTACCTGTTATTGATCTTTAGGAGACTTTGCCTCACCCTGCAGGGTGGTGTGAGTTCATGTGTGATTTTATATAAAGGGACAAATTTAATGCAAACTCGGGCCTTTCCCATTCAATCTCAAGTTCTAGAGATTAAAAAATATATAATACCACAAAATGGCTCCCATAACTGCATTACAGATCACTTCTTCCCCCCCCTGCCCAGGGATAAAGAGGACTGCACATGTGGGCTCGCTTCTAAGTCCTTTTTAAAAAAGGTTAGTTTAGAAAGACTCTGCTTCCTGAGACTCCCGCCCAGATATTTCTTGGTACATTATTTTTTAAAAAGTGCTCCAATTTCTCTCGCTTAGAGAAAGGTCTTTCCTCTTCAACTCTTTCAGGTTTTTGTGGGATCTCAGTTCCCCAACCAGGGATCGAACACGTGTCCCCTGCAGTGGAAGCCTAAAGTCTTAACCACTGGACGCCAGGGAAGTTGCATTAGGTGTTACTCTGGGAGAAGGAGCTGCCAAGGGCCTGATTTCGGTGCGGAGGGACCCACCTGGGCCAGTGCGGTGGACGTCGGTAGGGAGTCCCGGGCCTGGCTCTAGTTACGAAAGGAACTAGAGGCCGAAGTCCAGGAAGGTGTGCAGGGAGAGAGCGGCCCGATCCCTGGGCCCCTCCCCCGCCCGTGATCTCCAGGCGCCCCTGCCCTTTGAGCCCGGGGCGTCTCGGGCGCTGGCACACTCGCCCCGGCCGCTGCGGGGACCAGCGGGGCGGGCGGGATGCTGCGGCTGCTGGCGTCCGGCTGCGCCCGGGGCCCGGGGGGCGGCGGGGGCATGCGGGGGCTGGTTCTCGGGGGTCGCGTGCGTCCTGCGGCGGGGCTCTGCGATCCCGGCAGCAGCCAGAGCCGCCAGGCCTCCGACGCCCCCCGGAACCAACCTCCCAGCTCCGAGTTCGTGGCTCGGTCGGTGGGCATCTGCTCCATGATGCGGCTGCCCGTGCAGGCCTCCCCCGAGGGGCTGGATGCCGCCTTCATCGGGGTGCCGCTGGACATTGGGACCTCCAACCGGCCCGGGGCGAGGTAAGCCCCGAAGGACTCGGGGACACGTGTTGGGATAGCCTGGCGGCCACTGCGCACACAAAACTCATGGAGAGGCGCTTTCCCTCACCCAGGGTCGAGTTGGAAGCCAGTGCCTGGCTCCAAAGTGCCCCCAATCCTTTGAGAGACAGCTGGTTTCCCTCAAGCAACCCTGAGGGCTCAGCCGTGTCATCCATTGGTAAAGAAAGGGGGTTTAAGGACTAAGCCTTCTCCCTGCCCCGTTCCCTGGCCTAGCTGGATGGTGGCTGTGGGTACCCCAGTTTACAGAAGCAGGGGACATTAAGTTTGAGAACAGAAGCTGGTTGCCCTTCCCCAAACCTCTAGATGTCACGTGACTCAAGAATTTGCTCCAAATAAGGCAATTTTTTCTTCTTTCTTTGGTCGCGCAGCCTGCGGGGATCTTAGTTCCCCCACCAGGGATCACCGCATGCCCCCTGCAGTGGAGATGCGGAGTCTTAACCACTAAACCGCCAGGGAAGGCCCCAAAATAAGGCAGTTTTCCTAAGATCAAGTTAGAGGAAGTAAAATCGATTTTTCTAATTATTGAACATCAGCTATTTACGATTCCGCAGCAACAGTTTAGGAAATTGAGGCTCAGGGAGATTAAGAAATCATCTAATGCCATTTAGTAAATTGGTGATTGGTGGGCTTCTACGTCTGTACCTTTAATCTCTACACTATATAGGCTAGATCAGTGGTCCTCAACGTGTGTGGGACATTGTCCCCCCAGGGGGCATTTGGCAGAGTCTGGAGGCATTTTTGGTTATCACAACGTGGGGGAAGGGCTGCTACTGGCATCTAGTGGGGAAAGACCAGGGTTGCTGCTAAACGTCCTGCAATGTATAGGATGACCCCTACCCTCTGCAGCAAAGATTCAGCCAGCCCCAGCGCAGAGCCTGGGAAGCCCTGGCCTAGGCAGAGCCTCTAAACCTTTAGGGATGGCTCACAGGCTGATTCTTTCTCCTCCAGATTTGGACCCCGAAGGATCCGTGAAGAATCAGTGCTGCTTCGGACAGCCAACCCTAGCACAGGAGCCCTCCCCTTCCAGTCCCTCATGGTTGCAGACCTAGGCGATGTGAATGTCAATCTTTACAACCTTCAGGACAGCTGCCGCCTAATTCGAGAGGCCTATCAGAAGATTGTAGCAGCTGGCTGTATTCCTCTGACCTTGGGTAATGTCATCTGCAAGGGAGAGGGTAGTTCTCTGAGCTCAGGGTCTATTTATCATGAGCTGGAGTACGGTTACTTCTCCAGGGGGAGCCACTGGCAATATGGAGACAGTAGGAAAGGGAACATTTTTAGTTCATTTATTTTAACCCCTGGGGAGAGGATATTTACATTTTTGGACTAACGTGACTGACAGGGATGGACCAGGGTGAAGCCAGTGAGGCACTCACCTTGGTGCAAAATTTAAGGGGTGCCAAAAAGTCAGCAATACATATTACTGATTTCCCTTTCTTTTTGCCTCAGGTTCCAGTATGGCTCAGAACAGCACAGTTGCTGATCCTTTCTTTATTTAGAGTTTATCATGGGGGACTTCCCTGGTAGCGCAGTGGTTAAGAATCCGCCTGCCAATGCAGGGGACGTGGGTTCAAGCCCTGGTCCGGGAAGATCCCACATGCTGTGGAGCAACTAAGCCCATGTGCCACAACTACTGAGCCCGCGTGCCTAGAGCCCATGCTCTGCAACAAGAGAAGCCACTGCAGTGAGAAGCCTGCGCGCTGCAAGGAAGAGTAGCCCCCGCTCACCGCAGCTAGAGAAAGCCCGTGCATAGCAATGAAGACCCAACGCAGCCAAAAATAAAAATAAAAAAAAGGGACTTCCCTGGTGGCGCAGTTCCCTGGGACTACCCAACGCAGCCAAAAATAAAATAAAATAAATTTATAAAAAAGAAAAATAAATAAATAAAAAAAAGTAGCGTGGGCTTCTCATTGCGGTGGCTTCTCTTGTTGTGGAGCACAGGCTCTAGGCACACGGGCTCAGTAGTTGCAGCATGCGGCCTCTGAGGCACACGGGCTTCAGTAGTTGTGGCTCTCGGGCCTAGTTGCTCTGTGGCATGTGGGATCTTCCCAGACCAGGGCTCGAACCTGTGTCCCCTGCATTGGCAGGCGGATTCTTAACCACTGCACCACCAGGGAAGTTCCTATCATGGATCCTTTTTTTTTTTGCATTGATTTTGATTTTTTAAAATATTACATTAAAATAATATTTATCTTGATTACTTAGTTTTTTTGTTTGTTTGTTTTGGCCACACAGCTTGCAGGATCTTCGTTCGTCCCCTGGCCAGGGATGGGACCCAGGTCCCCTGCAGTGTAAGCGCAGAGTCCTAATCGCTGGACCGCCAGGGAATTCCCCAATCACTGAGTTTTTTTTTTTTTTTTTTGGTGTCCCTTCAATTTTGCATCCGGCAAGTGCCTCTATCCACCTCACCTTGTCCCAGCCCTTGATGCCAGGCCCGAGGAGGCTGCCAGCAGGGGCTTAGTTGTGATTTCTTAAGTATTCAAGGACGTTGTTTCAATGACTTTATTTGAGAGAACTGCAAGGGGGTCTTTTCCTCTCGTCAGGGTCTATGTCAATCTATAGAGCAGCTTTCCTCTTACCCTCCCCCACCCTGCCCCACTCTCACTGTAGCAGTTCTTTCTCTTCCTGTTCAGCAATAGTCAAAATAGTACCTTTTTCTAAATATCCAAATTTATTTTTGCCAAATGAGAGGGCCCAGCCTGCAGAGCATAGTGGTAAGGAGTGGGGTTTCTGGCTGACGTGGTTTGAAATCTCAGCTCCACCTCTCACTAGCTTTTTTTTTTTTTTTTTTTTTTTTTCGGTACGCGGGCCTCTCGCTGCTGTGGCCTCTCCCGTTGCGGAGCACAGGCTCCGGACGCACAGGCTCAGCGGCCACGGCTCACGGGCCCAGCTGCTCCGCGGCACGCGGGATCCTCCCGGATCGGGGCACGAACCCGCGTCCCCCGCATCGGCAGGCGGACTCTCAACCACTGCGCCACCAGGGAAGCCCTCTCACTAGCTCTTGAGGCTTCATTTCCTTATCTGTAATATGGGAATAAAAATACCACCACCTACCTTCTTATATTGTGTCAGGGGCATATAACAAAAGTGCATATAAAGTGCCCAACTTTGTGACTGGCATGTTTTAAGCTTCCATAAATATAGCTGTTGTTGTTATTAATAATTATCAATGGTAATACTTTTCTAGGCCTGTGCTGTCCATTATGGTAGCCCCTAGCCACATGTGGCTATTTAAATGAATTACAATTAAATAAAATAAAAAATGCAATTCTTCAGTTGCGTGAGCCACATTTCAATAGCCAATGGCTAGTGACCACCATGTTGGCCAGTGCAGATACAGAACATGCGTGTCACTGCAGGAAGTTCAACTGGACAGAGCATTTTCCCTATAAGCCTTAATTTAATTTCCTCTTTTAAATGACAATATAATGTCAAACATTTAGTGGCCATTTCTCCACCACTGAACAAGATCATATTTTAGCTGGGGTTATAGTTCTTCCAGTCTAATCGAAAGGGTGGCAGAATTGGGCAGATTAAAGATCGTTCTAGGTGATACATGGTCTTCGAATCTTATCCACGTTCCAGATGTTTTCTTCTTTTTTGTCTCCTTGAAGGTGGAGATCACACAATCACCTATCCTATATTGCAAGCGATGGCAGAAAAGTAAGTCCCAAAGGCCGGAGCTGGGGAATGAGTTGCTTTCTGCTAGATGGCGTCAGGTGACCTCTGCTGCCTCAGGTTATTGGGGATGATAGGAAATTCCCCACTGAGTTGCTTCTATGGATCAAAATTAAGGTCAAGCTCCAGGTGTGTCTGTCAGTCACCAGATGGCAGCCAAGACAATTTATTATTAACACCCTGGCCACCCGCCCTTGCCCTAGATCTGCCCTGGTATGCAGGCTCAGCATTTGCCTCTGTTTTTGGAAGATGAGCCCCTAGTGAAATACACAACCCCAGTTAACTTCAGTTTCTGTTTTGCTTCAGAGGCCAAATACAAATACTGACAGGCACAATGGTGTTGCTTGCTGAGGAGAGGCCCTGTTTTTTCCTGAAAGGGCCCCTTTCCCAGAGGATGAGAAGATGGATTTTTCCAGTAGTGAAAATCTAGCAGGGATTGACTAATTTTGGTTAGTTAGTCTGAGAAATAGACAGATGGGCCAAGGTGGTGAGCTCCAGAATTCATATAGAGGAAAGCTATGTGGGTGGCATTCTGGTTGGAGGTGGGTGGGTGGGTACAAGGCTTTTCTGGAAGCTCTGTTTGCCTGGCACTGATTTGGATTGTCTGTTTTTTTGGGGCGGCTGGCAGGGTTGATGGGGATTATAGAGAGAGAGCTGAGTAGAAGCTGCTTCTTGGTTACCGCAGTTGGAGGAAGGGTGGTGCTGATTAGTTGAGCCTTCAGACGAGCTCACCTGAGCCGCTACCCTTTACTTTCATCCTCCCAGCCCTCTCCATCTGTAAGTGAAGAAAATTCTGGGTGATAGGTAGGGAGTGTCAGCTGAAGCACGTGACTATCTTCTGCGTGACTTCTCTGAGCTTATTGTCCTTCTGAGAAGCGAAGTGGTTTGAAGACAGAAACCAGTTGCAAGGCTGGTAACTGATGCCAGGTCCCCCCTCCACGGCTATGAATCGTCATCAAGTTTTGGCGGCCTGGAGGGTGGTGGTGTTCAGGCCCCACCGGGAGGCCTGGCTTCTGAGCCGCCCTGTTGTCATCAGGCATGGGCCTATGGGGCTGGTGCACGTGGATGCACACATGGACGTGGCGGACAAGGCCCTGGGTGAGAAGCTCTATCACGGGACGCCCTTCCGCCGTTGTGTGGACGAGGGACTCCTGGACTGTAAGCGCGTGGTACAGATCGGCATCCGGGGCTCTTCCATGACCTTGGATACCTACAGATACAGCCGGAGCCAGGTGACAGGCCGAAAGCCCCTCCCTCTGTCCCCGGCCCCAAAGTGCCTTCCTCTCCATTGCCCACTCAGTGGAGGCTATGGATTCAAAGGGACTTTGCTAATCAAGCTCAAAGTGGGGACAGAAGGGTGAGTTTGCGTCATGTGGAGCAGATAGGAGCGGGGATGATAGTTCACAAGGCAAAGGAGGCCTCTTATCGCTGGGGAGGGGGACAAGCAGAAACAAACCAGGCCCTTGGATGCTGCTGGCTTAGAAAAGAGTGGAGGAGGTCCAGACCCAAGGCGATGGGTCTGATATGGGGATGATAGTTCCCTCCTCGTGGATATTGGGGGTCAACTTTGAGGTGCACATAAGCTGAGCACGGGGTAGGCCTATAGGAAATGCCCAGTAAATGCTGCCAGGCCCAAGTGTCAACTTTCTGCTCTTCAATTCTTTCTCAGGGCTTCCGGGTGGTCCTGGCTGAAGACTGCTGGATGAAGTCGCTGGTTCCTCTGATGGGAAAAGTGAGGCAGCAGATGGGAGTCAGACCCATTTATATAAGCTTTGATATCGACGGCTTGGACCCCGCCTATGCCCCAGGGACAGGGACACCCGAAATTGCTGGTCTCACCCCTAGTCAGGTAAGGAGGCTCCACCAGTGACACTTCCTGTGGGTGAGGACACTTAGCTCCCCACTTTCCTGGGACCTGAACTGAGTCTCTAGACATCAGGATGGGCTGTTAAAATCAGGGCACCTGGGCCTTTATTGTGCTCAGGGCAGATCACAGGTTTGGATTCTCCCTTATTGATGAGTGACTGATTTTGGCAAGGGCCCTCATTTCCTATCTGGGATATAAGAGTCCGTTATTTGGTCTTTCTGCCTCTGGTCCACCTGTTCATGGGGACAATACTGTAGTGCCCCCTGTTCAGACACCAAACTTACCTTTTTGGGGTTAAATTTTAAAGGTATGCACAGTGGGATTAACACCTCCTAGGGTAGTTCAAGAGTTTTAGAAACCCCCAAAGAAAGCTCCCATGGTATGCTGAGCATAGCACAGGGAGGCAGAACTGGAGGGTGGCTCTACCTAGAAGGAAAGCTCCAGGGGTGGACCTTTGTTCTGTTCACTACTCTCCGAGCCGAGGAGAGTGTCTGACATATAAGTAGGAGGTACTCACAGATACTGGAGTAAATGAATGAAGACTGCTTGAACTAATCAACTATCTTCTATCCTCTCAGAAAGGAGGATGGCCATAACAGCCTCTCTAAAGCCTTTCCCAGTTCCCGTCAGTTTTCTAGAACACACTCCTCATTCCTCGGCTTCGCATCCTTCCTGCTTTTCACCTGCAGAACGGAAGCAAAGTGATGCTCTTCCTGCCACGCCCCTCACTCATCCTATCTCCGGCCACGTCTGACTACTAGTACTTCTTCCGTCTTGGCGCCTTTGCATGTGTCTTTCCCTCTCCCTGGGCTGCCCTCTCCCTACTCCTCTGCTTGGTCAGTTCCTTGAGCTAAGTGTTTCCACCTTGGAGGAGCCTTCCCCAGCCTCTTCAGGCTGCGACACGTGCTCAGACTATTCCTGAAGCCCTTCATGCTGGCATTGAAGCGATTGGTTTGTCTCTGTGATCCCACCAGGGTGCCTGGTGGTCAATGAATGTTTATTGAGGGAAAGCGACAGTTCCAAGTCGAAGGGCAGGACCGTGTTGGGAGAAATCCATGGAGGCCTCTACTGGTTGCTTCTGTTGTCAATGATTACCTCTCTGGACAACTCAAGCTTCATCTTGGACAGGCTCTGGAGATCATCCGGGGTTGTCAAGGACTGAACGTGGTGGGTTGTGATCTTGTGGAGGTTTCACCGCCGTACGATCCTTCTGGTGAGTAAGGGAGACAAATGTGATCTGTAGGCAGTGGCTAGTTTATTTATTTATCATATTTTTTATTTTTGGCTGCGTTGGGTCTTCGTTGCATGCGGGCTTTCTCTGGTTGCGGCAAGCGGGGGCTACTCTTCGTTGCGGTGCGTGGGCTTCTCACTGCAGTGGCTTCTCTTGTTGCGGAGCACTGGCTCTAGGCGCGTGGGCTTCAGTAGTTGCAGCACATGGGCTCAGTAGTTGTGGCTCACGGGCTCTAGAGCGCAGGCTCAGTAGTTGTGGCGAACGGGCTTAGTTGCTCCGCGGCATGTGGGATCTTCCCGGACCAGGGCTTGAACCCGTGTCTCCTGCCTTGGCAGGCGGATTCTTTTTTTTTTTTTTTTGCGGTATGCGGGCCTCTCACTGTCGCAGCCTCTCCCGTTGCGGAGCACAGGCTCCGGACGCGCAGGCTCAGCGGCCATGGCTCACGGGCTCAGCCGCTCCGCGGCATGTGGGATCCTCCCGGACCGGGGCACGAACTCGTGTCCCCTGCATCGGCAGGCGGACTCCCAACCACTGCACCACCAGGGAAGCTGGCAGGCGGATTCTTAACCACTGCGCCACCAGGGAAGTCCCAGCGGCTAGTTTAAATTGTATTAATCTAGTTAATAAGTAGATGGATGGGTCCCTTTATGTAACTCGGGAACCGGCTGAGTATGTCCTACAGTGAAGAAAATAAACCTATTACTGTACACCATACAGATGTGAGCTAATGAACCCTAACAAAACCCCTGGGAGGTGGCTAAGGATTGATAGCTGGCCCACCCGTCAGCAGAAGAGAGAGAAACCAGCGTGCAGTTCAGCGATAGGGCTGCCCAGTGCCATCTGCCTTGGATATTTCATTGAAAAGTGAATTCTCAAGGCATAAATGGTATTTATTAATATTTATAAAGTGGGGGAGTTAGCTGGTTTAGGAGAGAGATTCAAAGCCAATGCCATCCCAATAATTTTAATCTAGAAAAACTTACAGGGTTAGGCCCGTTAGCCTTAGAGGATAGATAGTAAATACGATACACACCAATATGATAGGTTTTCCTTTGGGGGAAATCTGTTCTCAGAGTAAACAGAGAGCCTTCTGAATTTTAAAATACCTTTTCTGAATGATGCTTGATAGAGAGAACGCCGGGGAAAGCATGTCCACGGGGCGGTGGGGTGGGGCGGTGGGGAACCGCAGAGGAGCGCACAAGGCAGGACTCTGGGAAAGGAAGCACAAAGGGACAAAGGCTGAGGAGCCCGAGGGGCTCGGCCTCAGGAGGCGGTCTGTGTGGTGTTCACGCTTGGGTTTTTCACTGCTTTGTAGGAAACACAGCCCTCGTGGCGGCTAACCTGCTGTTTGAGATGCTGTGTGTTCTCCCCAAAGTGACAGTCGCCTGAATGTTGTGCTACGATGTTCAAGATAAAACAAGAGCTTACCTGGATGACAAATTCTCCAAAACTTATGTGCAAGCAATCTGAGTACTAAAGAGTTTATGCCAATAAAACGTTCTGCTAAAAGTGTCATTAGTGGCTCTACAATCGGGTCTTACGGTAGAACTCTAATCCAAACAGCTAATATTCCTAAGGTGTTTGAATTAACTTAAAAAAAAATGCACTTGTGCTTTTTTAATTTTTTCCTTTGATGAATGGTGATGGAGGATAAAGGGGAAAGGGATGGAGAATTTAGTTTATCTATAATCTGGAGGAATGAAATGAAAAAACCCTAGGAAATAATACTGTAGAAAAACATTCCATATTTCTATAGTATCTTCCTTTAAAATACAGCCCCTACGCTGAGGAGCATCTTGGTTTTAGGACCATCGTGAACATAGAAAAAGTTTGAAAGAAAAAATAACAGGCAGATCCTAATAAAGAAACTTCCCACTCAAAAGCCCAGGAAGATGCAGGAATGTCTTCAAAACCAGGTGACATCAGCTGGCTCTTAGTGGCCTTGCCTTAACCCCGCTCCCTCTGAGCCTGTTTTGCATTATCTTCTCTTCAAGCTGACCCACCCTCTATGACAGCAATTCCCCAAATCTGCAGTGGAGGCGTGATGACCTTAAGCATGTGTTGAGTTACATGCGAATTCAGTTTTGTTGATAATGTGTCCATGGTCAAATCATCATCTCGTGACATAAGAGCTACCCATAATCATCACACATTAAAATAGTTTATTTCTGTTTCCAGTCTGTAATATTCTTAAAACAAAATAACATCAGCTTCAGTGCCTGTTCACAATACAAAACAAAAACAACATAAAAAAGACACCATTTGCCAAATAAGTTATTTGTTCCTAAGAGTATCAAAAGTGCAAAATATTCACCTTCTTTTCAGGTCTGTCTCGAAAGCATCATCATCCTCCTTGACAAACTGAACAGATTCGGCAGCAGACACGCTGCGTTTGTTTCAAGGGACAATGTCAGGTATTTGGACATGACCAACGTTTCAGCTGTAAAGAATGTTTTGCATCAGCTTTTCAAGAATTTTACTTAGAAAAAAATGTTTGAGTGTTTGCTCCTAATCCCTTTCCCCAAACAATGCAAATCACTTAAAACACATTCAGATCCCACTTCTTTTTATAGCAGGAAAACATTTACGTACTGAATAAGGAGGGAATCAACCTATTATTTGAAACCACAACCAAGTTTTCATGGTCAATAAGCGATGACAGCAAGCCTGTGGTGCCCAGTGGGAGTTAGGGCAGGCCTGCTCGCTGACATGTTGCCTAGCTGGAGGTGATGAACTCGGTGGTAGACAGATTGTGCCACCGACACCTGGGCTGATAAAAAATTTTTTAAAAAATGGGTGCGTATATCTACAAAGGCTTGTTTTAGGCCAGTTGTTGTCCTCATCTGCTAAACATGATGCAGAGTCTGTATCAATCAGAAAAACCTACCTCTGAAAACATCCACGTTGTCAGTTTCAAGACACTCGAAGACTAGGAAGTTAACTTAGAGCCAAAATTGGGTCTGTGGGATTACATATGTAAGATAAATGGTAGCACTGGCTGACCAGGACAGTGGCTCATACATTTGACACAAAAGTAAACAAATTCATGGAAATGACATTCAGGAGGAAAGGCTTGGGTGGTCAAGGGTAAAGGTCAGTTTAAAAGCTTCCCCGTTTCCTCTTGGGGGGCATAGATAGCTACCAGCCCCCAAACGGATCTGTAGATGACGTTTTTTGGATTGAAATATTTCCTAGGAACGTTTTCACTATTATCACTTTCCTTTCTTTATACAAATGAAAGGTGCAGCTGTCTGAAGGTGCTTTTTATTTTAATGATACAATTTTTTTTTTTTTTTTGCGGTACGCGGGCCTCTCACTGCTGTGGCCTCTCCCGTTGCGGAGCACAGGCTCCAGACGCGCAGGCTCAGCGGCTATGGCTCACGGGCCCAGCCGCTCCGCGGCATGTGGGATCTTCCCGGACCGGGGCACGAACCCGCGTCCCCTGCATCGGCAGGCGGACTCTCAACCACTGCACCACCAGGGAAGCCCACAATTTTTTAAAGTGAACGAATCTGGGGTGTTTTTGGTTTTCAGAAATTAAGGTCAGGAATCCCATTAGTACCAGAAATTAAAAAAATAAAAACCTACCACTGAACCAAAACACTACTCGTATAAGCAACCTGGCCACAAGAGATGCAGAAAATAATTTTGAGGACTTGGTGCATCACAGAGCCAAAAATGAATTCCTTGATCAGTTCTACCTGGGCCAGATGCCATGAGACATGGCAATAAGAATAAACACCCACTTTTAGAGGATCATGTGGAAAAATAAAGCCTGGCAGTGATTTATTTTTTAAAATAAAGCTATAGATTCCATGAAAACTAGGGATTTCTGGGCTCAAATAATTTGTTACTTGCCACTGCAGCTCAATCCAAATGGCTTAGTTTAAAGCAATTACGATTAAAGACAATATTAACCTATTTTGTCCCATCACTGATTTTGACCCTTCACTTTACAAAAAGGCAACTTGTTTTGACATTTGAACTCTTTGAGGTTGTCCAAACTCCACTGGTGGTGTGCTCTAAAAAGAAAAGGTAAGCTCTCTTAACTGGCTGGTAGCGCCCCGCCTGGGGTCCATCGTTCACTGGAGCTCAGCGAGCTGGGGTGCTGATGACAGGTCTGACCCTGTTACTGGTGAAGCAGTTGTAACTTAAGAGTGAAAACAATTAAGATGAGACATCAAAATATAGGCCAGAAGCTCAAAGTGAGCAAAACGGAAGCCTAGAACGTGTCTTGGCTCACTTGTCACCAAAGAGGACTTGAAGATACAGCACTTTTGGGGTAACAGTATTCAAAATACAATTGCTGAGAAATTTTAAGTTCCTTGATACAAAGATATGTCTGATAGTTTACTAAAGAGACATCACTGTAGGGAAGAGGTTCCTTGAGCCTGACTCACGGCAGGAATGACGTGTCGTCAGTTTAACATCTACTGGCTTATAGCAGCTTACCTCTACGTTCAGAGAGCAAGATTACAAGTTATGGCTCCTAATATCCACACCCTAAAACTGACAGAGGCAGAAAGGCATCTGAAAACATACAGGTAAATGGCTCAAGGTCATTACAGTACTTCTTGCCACGCGGATCCCTCCCCGGCTACTCTTAGTGTTTGGGAGGGGGCCGATGGGATGCTCAAGAAGGCATCGCTCAGGCACTGCCCAGCCCTCCCTTCTCTAGTCTCGGGAAGAAAACCAAACATACGTGCAGAAACCCCCACGCAGTCCTAACCTTTTAAAACCGTGGCTGACAAGCTGTTGTAGGAGGATACCCCCCAAATATACTTTTAGCCATTTACTACCAAAAAAACCACTAATGTAAGATCGCTTGGAACTAGGCCTCTTTTGAGACACAGGGCCCAGAAGCTGCGGTGGCTTGTCCCACCGTTACAGCATGCACCGCGGCAGAAGCACGGCCGAGGCGGGGCAGGGGACAGATGGCCCGACTGGCACACCAGGCTCGCGAGGTCCCCCCAGGCTCTGCTGCAGGGTCCAGCCCTGTGCTTGTCCCACAGCACAGAGACAGGACAGGGGAGGTGGGGGGCGAGCACGGGGCGGGGCGACAAAGGAAGAGGTAATGAGCAGTCTATTTTAAATAGTGTGGCATTCAAATGAGGAAAAAAGACCTAAAGGAAAGTATTCAGATCTGGGGAATTCAGCGTTTGGTGTTTTTCACTCCTAGGTTAGAACAGGACAAAGGAAAGATTCTTCTAGCCACTGTTCTGGAAGAATAATCTAAAATCTATACTCTGCCCATTGTGATAGTTTGAGTCCTGAAAACACCTGTTCACAGGGGCCTGTTAAAAAGTCTGAAGAGTTCGAGCCTCTTTTAGAAATTCTCAGTCTAGTTCAGGCCATGACGGGATATAAAACCTCTGTAAGGAGCCTTCCAGCAGCCGTTCCATCCATAAGGACAACTTGCTCAATTTTCCTTTGATGGGCCTGGATCCAAGGCCAGAAGATTTCCCTCGAGATTCACCCAGATGGAGGGAAGAGTCAAGGTCACTGCACGACCCCATGGCTTCCTCCTCTTCGACTGTTTTTTGGGGCTTGAAGAGGCAGAAGTATTTCTTGTGGCCATTCAGAGCCAGTACATAGCCCGTGTAGTCGCGTTCCATGAAATGCTTGTCGTATTGGTTTGGGATCGGGGCCACATCTTGAGCAAATTCTAGTAAGTATTCCAGCCATTCTCTGTGTTTATCTAGACTCAGGAAGGAAAAGTGCAGGCAGCTGCTCCTGTAGGAAGGACAGAAGGAGGATTTAGGGTGTTTCCCGACACATTTAGTCGCAGGGAACACAAGGACCTCAGTCAGATTTTAAATAATAGGAAAAGGCTTTGTGCTGGGTGGGGCCTGAATACAGAAGAAACGAAGGATTTCTGCGGGACCCGGAGGGCTTCTGCAATGGCGGCAAGAGCCCCTCATCCATTTCCTGCCCCTTGCTGGGCGTCACTCACATCACTCTCGGTGTCTGGCTTCAGGAAAAGGCACAAGAGCTGGAGAAGAGAGTTTCCTGAAAGGGCTCAGGGAAGACTGAGTTCAAGCTCTTCTGTTCAGAACCAACAGTCAAGGGGAAAAAAGGTCCCCACACGATGGCTTAGAGGTCTGGGTTGGAAAGGTCACAGCCAGCATCATGCTGCACGGAGAAAGCCCCCGCAGCTCCCTCCTTACCCAAGGGTGCAGGCTCCCCCCCTCCTGCTTCCACAGCCCCTGCCCTCTCTCACATGCACCCAGGAGCTCACCCAGTGAACGTGTAGACCTCCAAAGCGAACTTCTGCAGCAGGCTGGTCTTGGTGGAATTTGACAGGATGAGGACCACGTTCATGTGGCCTGGCCTCAGGCGTACCAAGTTACTGGTGTACGTTACATCTGTGAGCTCGGTCACCTCCACAAAGCCTTTTTTAGGAATCTTGCTGTGGAGAAAAACTGAGGAATTAAGATCTTGTAGGATAAGGGAATGCCACGAGTTTTAAAAGGAACAAGTGGAAGAAAATGATACGTTCTAACCAGACTAGATATGTTATTTACTAGTCTCGAGCCTGGCGCATGGGCAGGGCGGGACTGACCCCCGTCTGGTTATCCCGGGACCGTAAGGAGCCTTGCCGGGGCCGCCGTGCAGCTGGTGCAGAAGCGGCTTTAGGACAGGATGAAGGCCGTCAACACAGTTATGGTGTGCACCGTTCTCTGCTTCTGGCTCATCTAGCATCTCCCTGACACGCTTCTTTGCTTGCTTCCCGCCTTCATGATTAAATCTGGGATTGAGAAACTCAGGGTACTGAGGAGAAGATAACTAGTCCTGCGTCTGAACGCCTAGGCAGTCTCAGTCAGTGCTCGTCAGCTGCGACTCTTGCCTAAATCCACATCTCTCACAAGGGGGGGAGCCAGGGCTCTGAGCTGTACTAGCCCCTTGGACGCTGCTTATCAGACCCCGCGGCGCGCGGGGCTGCTGCTGAGGGCGAGGTGCTGGTGTTTGGTTAGGGCGACCTGCTGGGCTCCTTGGTGAAGCTTGGCTCTGTCCTCCCGGTCTTCTCGTGGGCTTCCTCTTTGTCTGGAGGGCTTGACTCTCGCTCCTCATTTGAGTCACTGAAGTAAGAGAAAGGACTTTTCCAGAAGGTTTGTACGGTCCGGGGCTCACCCTTCAGACACGGCACTGAGCAGACACGGAGGCTCTTACCTGAAAGCCTGGATGATGACGGTGCCGAAGAGGATGAAGAGAGCAGAGAAGACCAGGGACAGAAGGGGCATCATTTCCCGCCTACAATGAAGTTCACAAGCTCTGGTCAGCTCTATGTGGGCTGCTGTGACATGCCAATGAATGGTTTTAGGTTTCTCCTCTCTGGCTTAAGAGAAAAACCCTAAACAGCCCCAAACCGAAAAGCTTTCACATCAACAAACACCTTTTTTTTTTTTTTGGCTGCGCCGTGCAGCTTGTGGGATCTTAGTTACCCAATCAGGGATCGAACCCGTAACCCCTGCATTGGGAGTGCAG
Organism: Tursiops truncatus; assembly: GCF_011762595.2. Taxonomy (NCBI): domain Eukaryota; kingdom Metazoa; phylum Chordata; class Mammalia; order Artiodactyla; family Delphinidae; genus Tursiops; species Tursiops truncatus. The sequence continues at coordinate 171,980,688 of NC_047034.1, forward strand.
AGTCTTAACCACTGGACCGCCAGGGAAGTCTGACACTTTCTAATCTCATACAAACAGAGGTTTTTTTGGGAGGTGGTGGTGGTGAAAGCAGAGGTTTTTCCCTCACTGTTCTAATGCACAGATCACTTATTCAAAAAGTTTTTGTGTCTCAGTCTTGGTGACTAAATTCTGCAGAAGGAAACAATGAGATGGGTAACAAACGATTTAAGTTGTAAACATGGAGGAACATTCTAATGTCAAGGGTAGTATCAGGTGACTAAAAAGGTCTGTGGAATTATTTCCTTTATTTTGATTGATTTATTTTTTTTTTCTGGCCAGAATAATTCAGATGTGGCCCAGAGGGGAGGAGAAGGGAGGCAAAGTTGACTTCTCAAGATCTCCACTAGGTGTTCTGAAATTTTATTCACCCACAAACACCCATCAAAGGCCTGCTGTTTTTCAGGAGCTGGGTTGGGGGCCAGGAAGCACGAACATGAGTGGGACATGGTCTGTCCTCAGGAGCTCATGGTCTCATTGGGGTGGGAATGGTATAGCCCTCCCTTCTCCAATTAATTCACTGATTCATTTGTGCATCTATTCACTGGACTCCATGTGTGTCAGGCCCTGTGCTGGACACCAGAGGTGCTCTGATGAAGAGGATGGTCCCAGGCTCTGCTAGCTGGAGGGGCAGCCAGGGGTGATCCTTTCTTTCCCCACCAGTGGGAAAGGGTCAATCAGCAAATATAAAAAAAGGGAAGTCACTGAAAGAAAGAAAAAGGGGAACAGTTGTTGAAAATATGTAAACACTCTTCCACCTGCCTATGGAGTCCACACTGAAATCAAAGAAGAGTGGACTCTTCTCAAAAAAAAACAGCGGTCCTGGTAGTTAACAGAGAGAAAGAAATTCAAACTTGGCAATACTCCTACCAGTTGCTGTGAAATATGCCGTCCCAAGAGTCTGAGATGTAGTCAGAAGCAGAATAGAGCCAACGAAGGAGAAAAATCTGTTGAGGGAGAAAATGGGTGACGGTCAGGCCCGGACCCCTGAGCCCTGGAGGGAGAAGACCCCTGCCTCCAACATGGCACTGTTGCTCTGGGGGCTCAGGAGCCCTGCCTGGTGCCCGTCCTCCTGGCTATGTGCTTACAGGGGCAAGTTCATCGGTCAAGTCGGGGAGCACAGCTTCCGAGGACAGAAGAGCTGGGTCTTTCCGCAGTTGGTCAAGATAACCCAAAAGGATGAATTTATCGCTCTCACTCCCGGTCCAGGGATCCTCCAGGGTTTTATATACCACCCTCCCTGCTGTGTTGCGCCTTTCTAAGATAGACACCTGGGAGAAAAAGAGAGCAAAAACCATGAGAATTCTCAAAAGAATGCGAAGTTACTGTTGCTTGGGTTTTTTCCAGGGAGGATGGAAAAAACGGGTCTAGCGAAGCTCAAACACAGGTATGGATGAGTGTACAATATCTGCAAGAGACTGACATTTTTCTAACAAAAGAAATTAGTTTTGTGGTGACTTTCCAGAGCTTTTGCTAAAGTTAAAGGTCCTTCTTCTCAATAGACTTTGTTCTATAACTTCTGACTTAATGTCATAAAGAAGGAAACCTTTGTTTTTTCGAGAGATTTTTTTCCCATAATTACCAAGATGATGAAAAAGACAGAAGAATTTCATGCTTCTGCAGAGAGTGATGATGAAGGAGGGGAAAGGAAGGTGAAATCAATTAGGATGAAGTAAAAGAGGCAGAAGCACAGAAGGGAGACATTTGGAAAGCCTATTACTGGTAGCCTAAGGAAGATTCTACAAACTAGGTACTGTAAGACTAGACCTGCCAAGGGGAAAGGCTGGTGAAAGGGGCTGATGCTCTTTAATCTTTACCCAGAGGGAAGATGCTTTCTGCGAAGGTCCAAGGCTGAAAATCTAGGAGGTGAAATCAGCATAGTTTAGGAGTGCTTTCAAAACAGGCTTTGGACAGCACAGCGAACTATACTCAATATCCTGTGATAAACCGTAATGGAAGAGAATATAAAAAAGAATGTATATATAACTGAATCAATCTGCTGTACAGCGGAAATTAACACAACATTGTAAATCAACTATACTTTAATTAAAAAAAAAAAAGTCAAATGGCTTCCAAGCGCTCGGAAAACATAAGGCAAAACAAAACGGAACAAACAGGCTTCAGAGATTCCTGGACTTCCTGGAATCTATACTGAAAACTCCTGAGGAAGGAGGACACAGAACTAAGCGTCACGTGCTTGTGAAGAGCTCGAGACCAGGACAGCATCCACGACTCACCGCTGATTTTCCTTGAAAGGCGTCGCTGTCTGGCAGTAAGGTGTTGGCAAACTCCTGCTGCCGATTGCTGTAGACGTGCACGAACCTCACTGTGTCCTGCGTGTTTGCCAGAGCAAAGGACAGGAAAGCCTCGAAGGGTTTACTCAGCTTGGTAGCTTCCGCGGTCAGTAGAACCACACAGTACCTGCAGGTCAACAAAAGACAAGACTTTAATCCCTGAGGCCACGGCTAGAACCTGAATGGCACGTGAAGGTGAAAGAGAGGAGACGCTCATTTACAAAGTGAACGAGCATGTTTTAGGAATGAAAGCTTCATGGGGGAGCCTCTAATGAGAGAAAATGTCCAAGGCATTAAGGACCCGCTTCTTTCTAGACTGGTGATGCTCTCCCCAAACCAAACTTCACGACATTTAGAGATGCCTTTGAAGGCAATGGTCACTGAACCCTTGATGCAGAAGGGCCTTGCAGAAGGCACCTGTTCTAGTTCTCCCACCGCAGGCAGGGCTGGTTGAGCCTATCTGAGGCCAGGGCCACTGGGCCTCATTCTGAAGGGCTTCCTTTGTAGTGGTGCCAAGGGAAAGTTCATCTAATCATTCATTCATGCATTCATTCTCTCAAATACTACTGAGCACTCAATAGATGCCAGGTAAGACAGACAACGCTCTTGCCCTCATGGAGCTGATATTCCAGTGTGGAAGGCAGATAACAAATAGATAGATGGACAGATCGTGACAAGTAGTGACAAGGGTCATGAAAAAAAAAAGAAGTGAAGGGGAGAGAGTCAAGGGTGGGCTGGGAGTCACGATCCATCAGGCTGGCTGCGCAGAGGTGTGAAGGAGATGCCATGAGGGGAAGTGGGGTCTGAGCACTCCAGGCAGAGAGCAGCGCAAGTGCAAAGACCCTGAGACTGGGGCACTCGAGCCAATTCACAGTGCTAGGAGGATCGCTGGCTGACATGAACTGGCTGAGGGTGGGAGAGTGGAGCGGAGGCAGAGGAGGTTAGGAGGCTAACACGGTGGCCTCGACGAGAGGTGACAGTGACCTGGCGAGGGTGGCGGTGCTAACAAAGGGAGGAGTGCGTGGACCGGGGATACTTTCTGAAGGCGGTATAAATACCAATCCTTAAAGCCCAGGATCACCTGCCTTACGGTTAATTAAAGTCTTTCTTCTCTTAGTCTATAAAGGAAACTGAAAAGCCTGGAAACACAGGGAAGTTTTCCTATTTTAAACAATATTTTAGTTGTATTTTCACATAACGTGATCAAAATGTTTCCCTTTCATATCCAGACCGCTTTCACTCATATCCAGACAGCTTTCACAGATGAAACAGCCCTAAATTTAAAGGCACTGATGCATTAATCTGAAAGAGGTATAATAAGTATTTTCCTTGTATTTCCAGACTGTAGTCACTCTGTATGAATAAGTATGCCTCAGCCTTACTATTCCCATTTAATTATTTTACCATTTCCTCAGTACTCTCACTTCTCTACTGTTCAGTCATTAACCTGGCTCCTCTCCAAGACCCCCAGAGGCTCACCCTGTGTGGAATACTCTGGTAGGAACAGTAACTCTCTCCTACTCCATGCTGCTCTACAGTGACCCAGGCTCTCCTTGACACCCGGCAAAATCTCCTCATCCTTCAGGGCTCAGCTAAAGTGTTACCTCTTAGGGGGATCTTCTCTGGCACACCCGATAATTTGGTCCTAAGGTGCCCTGGACTGTTATACCCCTCGCTGTCATAGTTGTTCATCAATATCTGTTACATGAAGAATAAATTCTGATTGTCTCAGGGTCGATGTTTAACTGCCTTGTAGTAAAATGCAACATGCCCCTCTGCTGCACTGATGAGCAGGGGCAAAGCCTTCAGTCCTTACTTCCTCTGTCGGTGAGACCGTTTCACGGGGCAGAGTTCATGGAACAACTTCTGGCTGGTGAGCCTGGCTGCCAACAGATACTTGTTTTGGGTGATAAAGTCATCAATGACCTGTTTCTTCATACCTCGGGCCTGGAGAAAAACCAAGAGACAGTGGATTCCGATTCAGTTTTCTCACTGAAAATGGGCTTTACTTACAGCTTAATAAACATGTAGCTGAGGGAATTCCCTGGCGGTCCACTGGTTAAGACTCCGTGTTCCCAATGTGGGGGGCACAGGTTCGATCTCTGGTCAGGGAACTGAGATCCCGCATGCCGTGCAGCGCGGCCAAAAAATAAAAAACCAAAAAAAACAAGTGCCTGATCCTGGCTAAAGTAATAAAACCACTTACGTCAGACTCATTTGAGCAGATAAACATGTGGTGATCTTTTTAAAAAACGCAGGGCTGGGACTTCCCTGGTGGCGCAGTGGTTAAGAATCCGTCTGCCAATGCAGGGGACCAGGTTCTAGCTCTGGTCTGGGAAGATCCCACATGCCGCAGAGCAACTAAGCCCGTGCGTCACAACTACTGAGCATGCACTCTAGAGCCCATGAGCCACAACTACTGAGCCTGCATGCCACAACTACTGAAGCCCACGTGCTTAGAGCCCATGCTCTGCAACAAGAGAAGCCACTGCAATGAGAAGTCCGCGCACCGCAACGAAGAATAGGCCCCTCTCGGCACAACTACAGAAAGCCTGCAGGCGGCAACAAAGATCCAACGCAGACAAAAAAAAAGAAAAGAAAAGAAAAAAAAAAGCAGGGCTGAGAGCAATGACGTAGCTATCTCAGGTCAAAGGAAAAATCAAGTGCTCTTTTCACTGGACAACTTTTATATACTGTTGTACGGTAGCAGATTTAAAAAGTCAATAATTTGGAATTTTTAGGCAAATTTACTTCAAGATTTATAGGAAACTGAACAATTGAAAATAAACTCCCTGGGACTTCCTGGCAGTCTGATGGTTAAGACTCTGTGCTTCCACTGCAGGGGGCACGGGTTCAATCCCTGGGGAACCAAGGTCCCGCATGCCTTGCTGCATGTGGCCAAAAAAACAAAAAGAAAGAAACAAAACCCCCCACAAAACTCCAAAGTAACAATGTTACTGAGTATAAAAGGCGGACAACAAAACTGTAATATGACCACTTTGTTATTACTGACTTTCATATATTTCAAAGGACTGAAATTTTATATATAGTAGCTTCTCTGACCACAATTAAACAAGAAATCAATATAAGATAGAAACCAGAAAATCCCTTTTTGTTTAGAAATTAAGAAACTCTGAATAACTTATTGACCTAAGAAGAAAGCATATCAGATATAAGAAAATATTTTGAATTTGAAGTGATTAATGAAAATACTATTTATCAAAACTTTGGGACTCAGATAAAGTATCAGTAGTACTTGGAGAGTAATGTTAAAATGAATATAATAGAAAAGAAATGAATGAACTAGACATCCATATCAAGAAGTTACAGCAAAAATACAACCATAGTGGGCTTCCCTGGTGGCGCAGTGGTTGAGAGTCCACCTGCCGGTGCAGGGGATGTGGGTTCGTGCCCCGGTCCGGGAAGATCCCACATGCTGCGGAGCGGCTGGGCCCGTGAGCCATGGCCGCTGAGGCTGCGCATCCGGAGCCTGTGCTCCGCAACGGGAGGGGCCACGGCAGTGGGAGGCCAGCGTACCGCAAAAACAAACAAACAAACAAAAACAAACCGTAGAGAAAAGGAAATAGTAAAGATGAATATAGAAATCAATAAAACAAAATAAATATATAAGAAGAAGAATTAACAAAAACAAAATTGGTTCTTTGGAAGAGCTAATAAAATTGACAAACCTCTGGTAAAACCAATCATGAAAATAAGAGAGAAGGCACAAATAACCATTATCAAGGATGACGAGGGACTTCTCTGGTGGTCCAGTGGCTAAGGCTCTGCGCTCCCAATGCAGGGGGACCCAGTTTGATCCCTGGTCAGGGAACTAGATCCCACATGCCACAACTAAGAGCTTGCATGCCGCTACTAAAGATCCTGCATGCCACAAGGAAGATCCTGCACGTGGCAACGAAGATCCCAAGTGCCGCAACTAAGACCGGGCGCAGCCAAATAAATAAATATTAAAAAAAGAAAAAAAGGGACCTGCTTGCTGGCACAGTGGATAAGACTCCATGCTCCCAATGAGGGTTCGATCCCTAGTCAGGGAACTAGATCCCACATGCGTGCCGAAACTAAGAGTTCACATGCCACAACTAAGGAGCCTGAGTGCTGCAACTAAGAAGCTGGGGAGCCACAACTAAGGAGCTCTGGAGCTGCAACTAAGGAGCCTGCTGCAACTAAGACCTGGAGCAACCAAAAAAATAAATATTAAAAAAAAAAAGGATGACGAGGTGGAATCACTCCCTATGTTGTAGAAACTAAAAATATATACGTATACATACATATATATATATATACACATATACATTTAAATTTGAAAATTTAGATGAAACAGAAAAATTTCTAGAAAAATAAAACAACATCTGAAAAAGAGAAGAGTTAACTAGTTCTATAACCATTAAAGAAGATGAGTCAGTAGTCAAAAATCTCTCCTTGAACACAAACTCAGGCTGAGATGGCTTTACGTAGGTGGTTTTGACCCAATTTTCAAGGAGGACAATCTAATCTTATACAAAGTCTTCCTGAGAAGAGAAAAAGGGAGAACACACCCATCTCGTTTCATGATTCAAATCCTCACATGGGCATCTTGAGAAAGAGAAGTTAGAAGTCAATCTCATTTCTGAACATAAATGTGAAAGTCCTAAACAAAATGTTAGCAAACTGAATACAGCAATATACTGAAAGCAAAATATAAATAATGATCCTGTTGGATTTATCTCATGAATGCAAGTTAGGTTTAACACTAGAAAATGATTAATATGATTTAGCACATTACAGAACATGAAAGAAGAAAACTCTGGATAATCATAATGGATGTGTAAAAAGTATCTGATAAAAATCAACACCATTCATATCAGAAAAATTAAATTGGTCTAGTGTTGGCAAGGATATGGAGCAATGGAACACTCACACGTGATTGGTGGAAATGTACTTAGGAAAACACATTAGCTAGTAAAGTTAAAGATATATATATATATTTAATCATTAAAAAAAATAAAGCCATATATGTTAACATAAATAACTTTTTTTAAACATTAAAAAAAATAATTTCCAAAACCAAAAAATGTTTAGTGAGAAGATTAACACTGCTTTACATTTTTACAAATCTTTTTAATGTCTGGTTTCATAGGAGAGATAGGTGGATTCTCATATCTGCTTCTATATACAATCGGGGGTCACATATTGTTTTGGTTGAAAACCCAGCCTCACACAGATATATGGTTAGAAAAGGGAGGTTTATTTTAATAGCTTTTCAGATAACTGTGGATATCCTTCTTTGCCACTACACTGAAACTGGACAAATGGTAGTTTCTTAAAAGTTAGTTGCTATGTGGATTCAATGAACTTTTTTTGTTTTTTTTTGGCTGCACTGCATGGGGGATCTTAGTTCCCCAACCAGGGATCGAACCTGTGCCCCTGCAGTGGAAGCACAGAGTCCTAACCACTGGACCGCGGGGGAATTCCCATCCATGAACTTTTAGTACTCTGTTAAATTAAAATTCACTGATCAAAAATAAAGAAGGTAAAATTCACTGATCGCTGTGCACTTAGAATGGATCTTTTGCTCATGCATGGTCATTCGAAAAATACTGGTTCACTGATCTCCCAGATGCTGACAAATTTTCTTATTCATATGAAAAAATGCATCACATCGATGAACCAATCTCGTAAGCAAGTTTGAGAAGCTATCAAGGTCACGATGGCTGATACAAATTTTTCAAAATTAAAATTTCCTTGGAAGCCTGGATTCTATCGTCAGCAACAGATGCTGTGAGTTGTTTCCCTTAAAGTGCCAGGCTCACTTCATTCATTTTAAAGAAAATGTCTGCCCTAACTCTGAGTAACCATAGTTGTCCGTCAATTATTCTTTCAAGTAAAAAATGATGTTCCATCAAAAAAAAAAAAAAAAAAAAAGAAAAGTTGCCAGTTCAAAACTCCTGAGTTAGGCAACCACACAGACATTTGTCCCCAGGACACCCTCCCAACTTGGCCTGCAGCAGAGCTTTCTGCACACTTCCTATTTTGTCACAGAGAACATTAAAGATACCAGAAAGACGTGGACTTGAGTGTCAATTTACCTATTAATAAAATTCATACTTCTTACTGCTTCATCAAGGCTATTCAGTGAAATGGGAGTTGACCCTCTGTGTTGTTACGGTGAGTGCTTAGGCGTGAAGAACACACGGCCACCGGCAGCCTGGTGCCCGGGCCTTGGTGTGTGCACTCGGTGGTTATGCACTGGAAAGTTTACCCACCATTACTTTTGCACCATTGGTGCAAGCGTCAACACAGAGAAAAGACAAATTATGTCTTAGTGGTTCCTGTGAAGACAGCTTTGATCTCACAGACTCTCTTAAAGGGTCTTTTGGACCCCCGCCCCCCGCCCCCAGGGGTCTGTGAACCACATTTTTAAAACTGCATCACTGGTCCTAAAGCCCCGAAATGTCCATCAACAGAATGAATAAACCCATTATCATGTGGCCATAGCCACTGTACAGCAGATGAAAACAAGTTAACTAGAGCTAAGAGAAACCACTAGTGCTACTAGTGTTTGCTAAGCCCCTTGCCATTGGGAGGACTCAGTTTATGTTAAGAATGCAGTTTTACATTCATAAAGAGCAAACTGGTAAAGCATCCATTGTACCAGCAATTTTGTTAATGTATCTGATTAACGATTTTCCCCAGGGAATAAATAAATAACAATTCCCAAGAGTACAAGCTATCACTAAAAAGCCATTTAGGAAATCTTACAGATTAATCTTGGATTGAGATGACCTTTCCTCTCTTCCACAACTGGCATTTTTGTCTGCTTCCTGACCCTCTCTTGGCTCCTTCTTAGTCGCCATCAGGCATCCCTTCTTTTTTTTTTTTTTTTTTTTTTTTTTGCGGTCCGCAGGCCTCTCACTGTTGCAGCCTCTCCCGCTACGGAGCACAGGCTCCGGACGCGCAGGCTCAGCGGCCATGGCTCACGGGCCCAGCCGCCCCGTGGCATGTGGGATCTTCCCGGACTGGGGCACGAAGCCGTGCCCCCTGCATCGGCAGGCGGACTCCCAACCCCTGCGCCATCAGGGAAGCCCTCCCCTCTTTTTATTTGCTGGTGATTGTCCAGAGTTTTGTCCTTGGCTGCCTTCTCTCCTTACTTTACATACGATGCCTGCGAGATCTCCCCACACTAAAGATTTCACCCTCTAACCAGTCACTGACGATTCACAAATCTCTATTCCAGCCCCTCCGCCCTTCCTTGGATCTACAGCCCTGCCTGATGGGCATCTCCCCTTGGGTTTCCTGAAGGCAGTTCTAATTCTTATGTCCACAACTGAACTCATTACCTTCTTCTTAAACCTGCTCTCCCTTCCTTACTATCCACTTTCCCCATCTGGTTCTGTCACACACAACACCCTAGTCCCATAGTCTCAGGACCCCTTCTACATCCACAGGGCACCCGGAGGAACCCTCCATCTTAGTGAGACACCTACTACAGTGGACGGTCTTTTTCCTCTCCTGACTGTGAGTCAAAGGAGGACGAAGACTAAACTGGATGTCGGAGCTGTTCTGTATTTAGTGTTCAGCAGGCAGGCAGTGAATGTACTGAATAAAGGATTTTAGAGAATTTCTCCTTCTTCTCGTTCTAGCCTCCTATAAGAGAAAGTATCAAAGGGTTCTTGACCATTTAAAAAAAAATAACATTAAAAATATTAAAAAATACATGTCCATTATAGGGATTTTTGAAAACCTAAATATTGAAATAATACCTAATTCCGCCATCAAAAGATAACCATTAATGTTTTGATGTATTTATTTCTAGTTTTTTCCTGTGTGTACACATGCACACATGCACTCACTTTACAAAATTGAGGTCAGTGAATAAACTGCATATACAATTCTGCATCCTGCTTTCTCTGTAACATCATGTTAGGAAAATTATACCCATCATTAAGTATTCTCGAGTTGCCATTTTAAATGGCTATATAATAGTCTCTGGGATGTACCAATAATTATCCTGCCGTTGGATGTTTATATTTCCACCTCATTTTTGGTATTATGAATGATACTTAACATCTCTGTATGTACTTCTTTGCCCGCGTTCCTATTCCTTTAGGATAGAGCCCTAAAAGGTAATCTCACCTCCCTCAGGTCTTTCCTCGTGTCACCTTAATGAGGCCCTTCCTGGCTGCTCCACCTTAAAAATGTGAACCCTCTCCCATAATACCCTCTTCCCTGTTTTATTTTTCTCCGTGGCACGTATCACTATATAAATACCACGACAGAGTATGTTATGCTGATTGTCTGTCGTCCCCACTAGAACACAGGACGGGGAATTCTGTCAGTCTTGTCCAGGGCTGCACCCTCAGCACAGAAAGCGGTGTTTGGCACACAGCAGGTACTCAGGAGTGCTCTTCTGCTAGGCAGTTGATGTTTCATCACCCAATCGCTTTTCGGAAAACTTTTGAGGCTTCTTCCAGCAAGGCAAGAAAGACAAGTCCCTGTTTCTCTGTAGTCTCAACTCTACTGAGGATTTTTCCTTCAAAAATCTTTAACAATTTGATGAGAGAAGAAAATGTTTATTTTGCTTTTCTCTGATTATTAGTGAGATTTATTTTTTTAAAGGTGTTTATTAGTCACTTGAATCTCTTCTCAGGATTTTGTTCACTTCATTTTGGGGGGAAGTTTTAAAAATTTTTTTAAAAATTGAGGTAAAATTCACATAACATGAAATTAACCATTTTAGTGTACAATTCAGTGGCACTTAGTACATTCAGTGTTGTGCAGCCCTCATCTCTATCTAGTTCCAAAACATTTTCATCACCCTAAAACTCTGTACTCATTAAGTGGTCATTCTCAAGAAGTTTTGGGTTGATTTCCTTGATTAGAAGAAGCTCATTAGAAATTAAAGATAATGATCCCTTTTATATTGGTTGTAATTACTTCCCTTATTGTTTAATCAAAAATTCTTAAGCATTTATATAAAAATTTAAAACTTATAATCAAGTTATTAAGATTTTCCAACAAGATTTTCCCCAATGTTTTTAGCCCTTCCCTATCTTAAGATCAGATAAATATTCAGCGTATGTTCTTTAACTTAGTTTATGGGTTTTTTTCTTTTTTTCCAGTGATGTTATTTAGTTAATTAATTAATTAATTAATTTTTTGGCTGTGCAGCGAGGCATGTGGGATCTTAGTTCCTGACCAGGGATCAAATCCGCACCCCTGCAGTGGAAGTGCGGAGTCTTAACCACTGGACCGTCAGGGAAGTCCCTAAAGGAAGAGATTAAAACTAGTTTCTTCTCCTCTCCTGCTGTGCTCGATTTTGCTGTTTATTTATATGACATCTTGAGATAAAATGGGAGGGCCATCTTGAAACAAGGTGACACTCACATACCTGGATAACATCTGCAGGCTTGTGTATGTGTTCTTTAAAGATCAGGATGGTGGGGGTATAGACGTTGACGTTGTATTGCCTCGTCATCTCTTCCGCCCCTCTCAAACCGACGTACACGTATCCAAATGACAAATAATCTTTATACGCGAAAGCAGTCAGCTGTTAGGGCATAACAGAGAGGAAGAAATGAAATTGATAGCACAGCATCTACATTAAGTGTGACTTGTTCTCATCAGTGGGTGCAGATGAACGCTAGCTTATACAGCCCCACTCAGGCTGCTACACCCTCGTTCCCTGGTAGGAATGCTATGGTGCTCCATGAACAAAAACTGTACCAACAAAGCTAAACAACAACTAATTCTTTTTTTCAGACAGAGCAAGATATTCATCTTACTGAGATCTGTACTGGGTGGGAGGTTTGAGGAGTTAACTGTACCCTAATTAGGTAAGATGGCAGTGACCATGCCAACGGTTTAGCACTTTCCTCTCCCATCTCATGTCACAGTGATAACCAGAGGTGTGCTAGACAGAAGTATAGTATATATTCAGAGGGCAGGTTCGGAATCAGACAGGCTACAAGGGAATCGATATTCAACATGGGAGACCTTGGGCAGGTTACACAACCACTCTAAGCTTCAGTAAAAGTAGGGATAATAATCTGTATCACTGGGTTCTTCTGAAGATTAAATGCTATTATGTGTGTGGAAAGTACTAGCACAGTAATAGCATCAGTAGGTCCTCAATGTATGGTGGTTAAAGCAAATTTCTGGTCTTCAAGCATTTCTCTTGGGATGAGCTATTACTCACAGAAAAGAAAATCACCAAAATAAGAGAAAACATTACCCAGCACCTAAAGTACCTTGTAGAGCAGTGGTACAACGGGCATTTGGTCAAACAGAAGGACATGCGGTTTATTCTCTTGCTGCCAGCCAGAGAGGAATCTGACATAATTTTTACTTGTAACCTTAAATTGAATAAAGGATGTTAGTTTCAACATTTAATTCTTAACAACTGCATTATAATCCAGTCAGGAGATAATTAAACAAAATCAAATATGTGCAAAAGATTGTTTTGTAAAAAATAAAAAATGCAGACAACTAATTTTTTGCCTTTATGTGACTAAAATTCATTAAAAGAACAGAGATATTGATTTCATATTTTCATGTGATCCAACCCTTACAGACTGAAATCATAATCTTTTCTGAAACAAGTACTGACCATACTATAAAAAAAATGAGCTTTCAAAGTTGGTTCTTGCTCAATTATAGACTGCACTTGTTAATCTATTAGAAGATAATGCAACAACTGTTCTTTTAAAACGGCTTGAATAAAAATAAGTGGGCCCACCCCACCTATACATTACATAAGCTCATTCACTGCCATCTGAATTGCTACTTTTGTGTTTCCCTGTTTATGCCTTAAAATAATCCCAAGAAAACAAATTAAAAACTTGAATAAATTAAATTTCTATCTAGAAAATGTTCATAGTAGTTCAAAAAAGTTTATCTTTCCACTTTGCTTCCAGAATGATCTATATAAAGCTGCAATCTCATCATTTCACCCCACTGCTCAGCCCCTTTCAATGGCTCCATCACCTGCAGGCCAAGTCCAAGTTCCTTAAAGGAGACCCTCACAGTGAGATTCCCATTAACCCCTTTAATCCTGTCTTCTCCCACTCACTAATGACTACTTCATACAAAGCAGGCTACCTCTGTATGCCTGGAACTCATTCCCTTCTTCTCTCTCCTCACCTGGCAAACTCAGTACAGGGGTCATTTCTGCCAGGAAGCCTTTCTCAAATCTCTAGGATGGGCACTCTACATATAGGATGGAAACAATCACCTACTAGGACTGTGAGCTCCTTGGAAAGTGTCCTCAGCACTTATCATAATGTCTGACATACAGCAGGCATTTTAAAAAGGTTTGAGGACCTGTCAGGACAACCTATCATCATTTTAGGAGGCTACAATGCTCTCTGACAATTTCAAGGTAACTCCAACAAATATTTCTTCTGTGGGTAATGATCCTGGTGGGACAGGCTGTGTAGAAATAGGATGGAAGTATCTGTATGTTCACTCTCCTTGGTATTATTAAAAGAATGAATCATTTTCATTTAAAGCAACATAAGAATCTTCTTCTAGTTCCTGTGATCTCTAACCTCAGATACTGAGGGAAAAATGCTTCTTAAATATAAAAATCATAGTTTATAGTTTGTGGGAATTTCTGTGCCTGGTTTCTCTAGCTCAATCTTTTGTTTGTGAAGTTTATTCACACTGTTGCATCACTATATGTTTTGAAACTTCCAAAAATAATATCTGATTTCATGGAATCTGGTGTTTTCAATAGATATGATCGTTAAATATATAACCAAATATAACTTAATTTGAATACTCTCATAAGAAAAGTATCTTTAAACGAACACATGCATGAGTTGGAAAGACCTCCTTCATCCTATGTTGTGATCTAATTTTTTGTTGAGAAAAGAAGAGGCACTCTCATTTTAGGCTCAGATTCCTATGACAGCGTAAGTCTTCCCAGCGGTTTTGACAAGGATGATTCTTTCAGTCTCTCTACTTCATCTGTTTCAATTTTCAGTCTCTGGCAGACTTCATTTAAATGATTTAGTTAGAGTAATTAATTAATTAATTAATATGTGTCTTGTCCTGCCCCAAATGAAACTCAGGTCTGAGGATGACCACAGGTAGAGTTCAGGGCAGCCAGCAGTCCCAGGAGCCTCTTAAACTACTTCTCAGCCAGGTACTTACTTTCTCCACCAAGTTCCCTGGAAGAAGACTCTCTACAAACTGTCGCAGGTTCTCACGGACAACTGCATTATGGAAGAAGGAGATTTTCCCATTTATGATTCCTAGGATAGCCGGTGTGCTGTGTGCTCCCAGGTGATGGGCCAGGCGTCTCTCGTAGCCAGCGTGGACCACGCCGATTCCTACACCTGAAAAATATGGAAGACCTCCATGAAGACTTTTTATGCCCTCATGGCAGGTGAAGAAATGCTGCTAAGTAATTTTCTGGTGTGAAAATGAAATCCCGACTTAGTAGGAGGGGATATCTTTCCTGATAGACTGTCTAGCATTCTATCACTGCTGGAATGCTAAATTGGTTCAGTTTTTCTGCATAGCCATCTAGCAATGTTTAAGAAGGGCCACAAATCTTTCTATCTTTCAGTCCATGGTTTCTAATTTTGGGAGTAGATCATGAAGAAATACTTCAAAAGAAAAGAACAATCTGTCCACAGTGTTCCTATTCATAAAGAACACCACCTGTAAGCAATTCAAGGGTTCATCAACTCCGCAATGGTTGAAAAAACCTAGAATCTAACGATGGGCTGGAATCATAATCTTCTCACCTTTCAGAGCATGTCTCCCTTTTACATAAACTATTTTATAGAGATTTTGTACAGATTCTCAGAAAGAGAAAGAGATTAGGTTAAAATTACTTGGTCATATCCCACATAACTATTGTTAACATTTTGGTATCTATCTGTGCCTTTTCTTACGCAAATATGTGTGTGTGTGTATGTATACACACAGGTATAAATAAAATAAAACGGGATCATCTGACACTTATTTCACTTAGTATTTGAATAACTTTTCTTGTCTTTCATTCAACCACTGTATTTGGAGGGCTAGCTCCTCTGCTAAACATTGGAGATACAGTAAATGTTAATAGACAGTAAATATGCTTTTTCTCTTGGGTGTCTAACAGACCTCTAAGTATAAAGTTTTCAAAAACAAACTCCTGATCTCCTCCTCAAACCTGTTCTACCCTGGCTTTCACCATTTCCATTGACGGCGGCTCCCTCCTTCCCGTTACTCAGGACGAAAGTCTTAAGGGTGATCTTTGACCCCTCTCGTCTCTCACACCCTCCACCCGATCCATCAGCAAGTCCTGTTGGTCCTGTCTTCAAAATACAGCAGGAATCCGACTGTTTTTCTCCACTTCCATTGTACCCCGTCTCTTATGCATCTTCATCTCTCTCCCCTGAGTTGCTGCAATAACCTCCTCAATGGTGTCGTGTTTCTCCTTGTCCCCCTACTGTCTGTCCTCAACACGGTAGCCAGACTGTTCCTTCTAAAACATAAATAACGGACCATGTCGCTCCTCTGCCCAAATCTGGCAAAGCCTCCCCTTTCAACTCAGAATAAAACCGCAATCTTCACAAAGGCCGACAAGACCTCTGGGATTTGGCCCCTGGCCCCCTTCCTCTCCCATTCCTCAGGCTCACTTGCTCTAGCCCCCAGCATCCCTGTTCTTTAAACACACTGGCACGTTCCTTCCTGCCTTTGGGCCTCGGTGCTGGCTGGTGCACCTCCTGACATCTGTGTAGCTGGCTCCTTCACCAACCACAGGTCCTTCTCAATGAGGACGACCCGACTCCTGTATTTAAAACTGCCCTCCCCACACTCAGGATCCCCTTCAAGTCCCTCACTTTCCCTTTTCCATAGCACTTACCATCTTCTAACACACCGCCCAAGTTCCTCATTCTGTGGATTTTTTTATTGTCTGTCTTCCCCTGTTAGAATGTAAGCCGTTTGAAGGCAGGGGTCTTTGTTTAGTTCTCTGATGTACTCCAAGCACCAGAACAGAGCTTGGCACACAGTAGGAGCTCATCACTGAAACTGGACCATCAATCTATTTAACCCATTCTTTATTGTTGCACATTGAAATGGCTTCTGGCTTTCACTATTATAAGGCATGTTTCGATAGACATCCTTGTACATCTCTGTACACACATCTTTGTGTACTTGTGTGATAACTTAATTGAAAAATTCCCGACTGCAAACTTAATACTTTAAAATTGCTGAGTAGGCTAAACAAATCTATCTGCTGGCCACCTGACTGTGAGTATCTCAAGGGCAGGAAAGGAGGCACCTCAGACATCACATAGTCCATTCCCCTCATTTTACAGATAAAGAGACTCGGAGAGGTGAACTGACTTATCCCAGTTTGCAGAGGTGATAAAATTGCAGAAAAAGAATCCCAACTTGATGTTCTAGAGTCAAGTCTAGTACACTATTCTATCACACTAGAGGTATTAAAAATAACCACTGAACAATGTCAGTAAATGAAAGTGCACCTAAGATTGTGTGAGCAGGAGAAAGAATGAGAACATAGCAGGCACATACCTGAGAGACCCAGTCTCATGTAAAGCGAGAAGAGACGTCACCTAGCAAGGTCAAGTGGCCACACAGCAAAGGTCCAAGGGGGGAATCAACGTGTCTTGAGCCCTTTCTAAGACAGGCAGCATGCCTACAGCTTTATATCCGTTATCACTTTTCACACCCACAAACCCCGAGTGGTTAAGTATTGTCATCTTCATGGATGAGGAAGCTGGTGCTTGGAGAGGCTGAGCCAACCTAGCCGGCATCCCAGTTAGTGTGCAGTAGGACCAAGATTTGAACCCAGGCCCAGCCGACTGCAAAGCCAGTACCCTCTTCCACCCTCGGCTCTGAACGCTGGAGGGATCAATTTCTTAGAGACGGACCCACCATCAATGACTACATAGGCCAGAAGCCACCGTATTTAACTGATCCTGGGGAATATGCCTTCCCAGTAACTGCATCATTCAGCGGTGCCGTCTACCAGACTTTGGGACTAGAATCAGTAATTAGAATGGTGGCTGGTGGGCCCAGAATCAGGACAAGGGATGCAGGAGTCTTGGGAGAGCAAAGGAAACTGAAGAGATCTTTTGCGCTTGCTGTTCCCCCCCACTCTTCCCTGATATTCCGGAAGCTCGTTCTCTCGCCCCCTATGGGCCACCTGCTCAGGGAGCCCTTCCTCATCTGCCTGATTTAAAACTGAAGCCTCTCACCCCGGCATTCCCTAGCACCTGGTCTTTTTTATCACACTCTACCACCATCTGGCGGGCTGTATATTTTGTTTGTTTGTCTCTCTTCACTAGAATATAGAAGCTCTATGAATGTAGGGGTTTGGGGCTATTTTGTTTACTGCTGTATCCTTAATATCTAGAATAGTTCCTGGCACTCAGTTTTTTAAAAACAAGTAAATGAATAAAGTATTCAAAGTCAGATCCAGATTCAAATTCCAGCTCTGCTACCCATTAGCTGTGCAACCTTAGGCAAGTCATTTAACCTCAGCTTCCTTATTTGTAAAATGGAGATAAATTGTTGTGAGGACTAAATGACATAATATAAAAATGAGCCTAGCCCAGAGCCTGGAATATAGTGGGTGCCTAATTAATTACAACTCTTATTATTAAGTATTATTTCATCCAGACCGTGTGAAGTCTGATCTAGAGACTTGTCTCTTATGTGAGTGGAATTTTAACCTCCATGAGTCTCTCTCCCTTCCTTGTGTGGAGTGGGATAAACAATGTTACACTCTCACTCTTTATGTCATCCTCCCCCCACCTTTCCTATGCTCCCATCAATATAGCTTTTTTCTAGTTAAAACAGAATACAAGTGATTGGTTTCATTTATTTTACTTAAAATTACCATTGAGTCCTTGGAATTACCTACATCACCTTCATCAAACATAAGCATTTCTCAGTCTATAAAAGGCTATTCCTTGGATCATCTCTACAAAGGACTTCGATTCTTAATATTATACCGATTTCTAAACTCTGAAGGAATGTTACTTCTTTCCTATAGACTGACTATCACACGAATTAGAATAGCATAAAGAATGATACATATTTGGTGTTTAAATTTGTGGTATTCTTCCTCTTGAAAAGATACTTAAGATTATAATAAGAATACCGAAATTCCTTAAAGTCCAGACCTAACTAATCCCTTCCTCTCCCTCCATCCAAGCTGGGAAGGAAGAGTCAGAAAAGTCGACAGCACTGTTTTCTCCCTAAGACTCAGGCTGGGAGATGACCACTATGACTGGTGGTGACTTAGGGTCTCTGAGTTACAGTGGACAACACAATTTCTATCGTCTCCTCCTCTGCCTTGAAACTCTCTACACTCCAAAGTTCCAGGTTCATAAAGCGAGTTCAGCAAGTACAGTTCTCCTATGCTTATCCTGATTCAGCATAACCTGGCTGGATAACAAGGACACACCAGAATCCACACGAACTTGAGTAGCAAATTTAAAAGAAAGGCAAAGTGTGTTACCGTTTTCAGAAACATTTGATTTTTCTACGGATCAATGTTTCGGGCTAATTTGCAGATCCCGGGGAATTAAAAATACAAATACCTTCTCCTCTTTTTGAGTTTGTAAGAGGTTGTTCTTTCTGTAAAGTACTAAAGATCTCTCTTTTGAGGTGTCAAATTATATTTGCTTTCATTATGCAATCCTAAACGTGTATCACGTCTTTTAGGGAAATTCTTTCATTTTCCCCTCTGTCGCATACACATATTCATCTTTCTTTCAACTTTTCCATATGCCTTAAGGGATGGTACAGAGCCAACTCAAAGAACATGGCACTGTCAAATCTGGCTAAATACAAATCTGTTAATAAACAAACTACTAAGGTGCAAAATGATGTGAAACAACACAAAATCAAGAACACAGAGCTTCAGGAGGAAAAAAAAATAACTAGTATCTAGGCAGACCGTTTTCCTACACAGTATGAAGTTGTTATACACTTAGCTATTTTTAGGAATAATTCCTTGAAAGAGAGGAATTATTCTTTCTTTTAAAATAAGAAGTCATGGTGGATAAACACTACATGATCATCCAAATTGGGTTTCTCTAAAATGATATCTGATTTCAAGACACGCAACCTCCTTGACGCCCTGGTAACTGTCTGCAGCTCCCAGCGAGCACTGAGGGCACTGTGATGATTCAGGTGTGTCTCTTGGTTGAGTTTCCTGGGTGCGAGGACCAGGTTTTACTTATTTCTGAGCAGTGCAGCACAGTGGTTAAGACTGAACTCTGGAGTTAGACTTCTGGGTCCATATCCCAACACTGCTGCTTATCAACAGTGTGACCTCAGTTGTTCCTTAACCTTCCTGGGCCT
Source organism: Tursiops truncatus (assembly GCF_011762595.2). Lineage (NCBI taxonomy): Eukaryota > Metazoa > Chordata > Mammalia > Artiodactyla > Delphinidae > Tursiops > Tursiops truncatus. The sequence continues at coordinate 172,000,352 of NC_047034.1, forward strand.
CAGTTTCCTCAACTGTAAAATAGGGATAATAATAGTCTCTCCCTCGTTGGGTTACTTTGGGGATAAAGACAATCCATACAAAGCATTTAAGACAATGAAAAATAAGTAAAATGCTAAAAAAAAAAGTTATAATATTTACTTTAGTGTTTAATATGGTACTTGGTCCATTAAGAAAAAAGTTCTTCTTTTTTTTTGGCCATGCCATGCAGTTTGCGGGATCTCAGTTCCCGGACCAGAGATTGAACCCAGGCCATGGGAGTGAAAGCACTGAGTCCTAACCACTGGACTGCCAGGGAACTCCCAAGAAAAAAGTTTTAAATAAGAACATGCAGTGAATTCCTTACCATCTTCTACTTATTCCTGTAGTACTATATTATTCTGTACTTGCGAATGTGAGGTTGGTGTGAATTTTCCAGGTACCTATTTTCTCTTCGATTAACAGTAAGCTCCTCAAGGTCAGGGGCAGTGCTGACTACTTCTGGACCCTCCTCCACTGCCTGGTTGTCTATAAATGCTGGATGCTTTTGCACACTAGTTATTACCAAACTGCATGACCGTAGATTCCATCTAAATAGCTACATTTCTCCTCTGGGTGGAACTGTTCCATTTCCTTCATTTACTGCAATTCAGCATTTTATGTTATTCTGAGATAATGTCCAGGCTTCCCCAGACCACCCAGCTAATCTTTAAGATTGTCCGCTCTTTCTGTCAACGCAGAATAGAAACATTTTCTGCAGTAACTCTCTTAAAGGATAATGCTGCCTTGCTCGGACAGGGAGCGGCCATGGACACTGGCCATGGATACATGGATACATGGATATCTCATCTCATTGTCATCTAACATTCCAAGTGGAACCTGACTGTCAGGAATCTTCAACAAATCCGAATGTTCCAAAGAGGAAAACCAAACTAATTTAATACATTTAGTCAAAACCTGCTTTCGAGGAGACTTGGGGGGTGAGGTGGGGGAACAGACTAAATTCCTATAAACATTGCTTCTATGGATCTAAATCCATCTTCTTCCATCCTTGTCATTTTGAGTCCTGACTTATTAGGATTATACAGCACAGCAACCCCAAAGGATGGCAAGACCTTCAATCATCACAGATTTAAGGACCCCGAAAGGCAGCAGGGCATCGTGTTCTCCACGTGGATTACAGAGCCAGACTCCCTGGGTTTGAATCCCAGCTCTGCCGAATACCAACTGCGGGACCTTGGACAAGGTACCAATATGAGCCAAGTCTCTATAAAAGCGGGGTGACAACAGCAGCTGCCTCAAGGAGTTGTTTGAGTTGATACTCACATTAGTGCTTGGCATACGGTAACCTGTCAATAAATATGCTATTATTATTATGCTTATGTTATTATTGTCATGTCATTGCACTTGGTATGTCCAAACCAGAGTCATTATTTAGAATCACTTCTCCCCAATTCAACTCTTCTCTGTATTTCCTGCCCATCCAGTTGCTCAAGTCAGAATGCAGAGTCAACCTTGACTCCCTCCCTTTTCCTCATTTCTCACATTTAAATGGTCCTCAGGTGCCAGGTCCCTTCGTGATCCTACCCCTGAAATATCCGACACTTGGCCCCTCTCTGCTCCTACTGCCCAAGCTCAGGCCAATGGTTGCTGTCTTGCCAGGACTGGTAACCTCCCTGCCTCTATTCTCACCTTCTTTAATTTGTCCTTCACGCAGCTTGAACAGTTAGCTTTCTAAAGCACAGACCTGATTAGATCACTCTTGGCTTTACTACGTACTATACAATAAAGTCCAGCTTCCTTAGCCTGGACTTCAAGGATCCTTACCACCTGGCTCCCAGCATGCTCTTCCTGCTTCCTCCACTCTCACCTGCACTCAAGTCACACCTTGCTGCTGGCTCTTCTGAGGATGCTCTTTGTTGCCCTGCCTGCACTGTTCCCTCTTGCCTGAATGTTACTCCTCCATTTCCTGTCCAGCCAGCTTCTAATCATCTAATCATCTTTAGCTAAAAATAAGGCAAAGGTCAGTGCTTGACAGTCTATGAGATGAAGAAAACTAACATTTGAGAAAGATTTTTAAGAGGAATTTACAAAATAGGTGCTTTCAAAAATTTTAGTTTGGTAAACCAGAAAACCCCGTTAACCAGAAGTTCTCTAAGGTTCATTTATTAAGTACTTCATATATACCAGGCACTTAAAACACATTTTTTTCTCATTTAATATTCATAACAATCCTGTTGGTTTGACATCATAACCCCATTTTAGAGCTGAAGAAACTTAGGCTAAGTAATTTGTCCAAGGACACAAAGTAGTAAATGATACAGCTGAGATCTGAAAACTGGTCTGACTCCAAGGCATGTGTTCATAACAGCTGACCACTGTGCTATGTTGCCTCACGTCATGTATGTTTGCCTGTTGGCTCTGATCTGACCTTGGTGTAAATGCATTACCGTTCTAAATTATGCACTGGGTCAATGTTTACGTTCTGCTATGGGTTTTTTTTTTTTTTTGGCGGTATGTGGGCCTCTCACCGTTGTGGCCTCTCCCGTTGCGGAGCACAGGCTCCGGACGCGCAGGCTCAGCGGCCATGGCTCACGGGCCCAGCCGCTCCGTAGCATGTGGGATCTTCCCGGACCGGGGCACGAACCTGTGTCCCCTGCATCGGCAGGCGGACTCTCAACCACTGCGCCACCAGGGAAGCCCTGCTATGGGGTTTTAATGTCAGCTCCTAGACTGAAGAGGTTAAATGATTTTCAGCACACCACCTGGCATGGCACAAAGTGCAGCTGTGCTGTGTGATGAACCCGGTGGCTTCCGCCTGACCTCGGCCTCTCATTCGTTCATCAGACGCCACAGAAAGCATCTGCTGACCGCCCGCCACACGTGAGACAATCTGCTAAACTTACTCCCTTGTCTTCCAAGAACTTGATTACATCTTAGGAAAGCATTCTGGCAAATCTGAGTACCTGAGTGCCTCTGGACAACAGGTTGAAATTTCTGCTTTAGAATAAATGAACTGATGGCTTTCAGGGGTGCACGCTCTCCAGAGAAATCCAGGCCCCTCAGCCCCTATGGTTGAGTTTGTCCCTTTTTAGTTACTCAATAGGTCTGCTAATGCCTATAAAACACATACATATACACGCACACACATTTAATTCAGTAATTCCAACTTTTAGGAGTTATTAAAATAAATATCCTTCCTGGATCAGTAAAATTTTCCTGGCGCTAAGTGGTGCCTATGAACAAAGGAAAGGCTAATCTGTGATTGAGAGTGGTAACCTATAACCATTAGCATACTATGGGTTATAGGCTGAATTGTATGCCCCCCAAAGGCATAGGTTGAAGCTCCAATCCCCAGTACTTCAGAGTGTGATTATATTTGGAGATAGGGCCTTTAAAGAGGTAATTAAGTTAAAATGGGGTTGTTGGGGTCACAGAAAGAGTGTGATACACCAGAGCCAGACACATGCATAGAGAAGACCATGTGAACACACAGGGAGAAGGTGGCCATCTGCAAGCCAAGGAGAGAAGCTTCACAAGAAACCAAACCTGTCAACACCTTGATCTTGGACTTCTAACCTTGAGAACTATGAGAAGATAAATTTCTGCTGTTTAAGCCTCCCTGTCTGTGGTATTTTGTTATGGCTGCCCTAGCAAATTAATACACAGAGTGAAATCACAAACACCATAAGGATAACCTGCAGATCCTACCAGCATTAAAACTGGTGCTCGAGGGCTGCTTTGTTCAACCAATAATTTTTAAGTTTTTCCTCTATATTAGGCCCTCAACTAGATGTTAGCAGACTATATAGATAAAGCTTCCAGTTAGTAACGCTAACTTGATGAAAGTGGCTTACACATTTCCCCTCTCTGAAAATGTGTCCCCAGGAAAACACCAGTCACCATGAATTTGTGAAGAGAAGTCACAGTAACTGTTCCTTCTCCCAAATATCCCATAAAATTCAAGAGATGTAAAAGTCACCTTCTCCTATACCAACATCTTCCAAGGAATAAAATGATCTTACCCAACCCTTCCAGTTCTTGCACTACTTCCTTCCAAACAGGCTCAATATGGATACAGCTAAAGCACCAATCTGAGGTGATCTTAATGAGGTAGGGTTTCTTGAAGCTATCTGGAACCACTTCGTTCACATAATGTGAAAAGTGCAATAAATACTTTTCATCAATTGAGTCTCGCCGTTCAGAATTAAAAGGGAAGTGAAAAAATGGTTCATCAAAATAAAAATTCTCATGGAAATGGCGGAAGCGATACTCTCGCTGCGGCTTCTGGTGGCCCTGGTTCTCCCCGGCATCTCCATAGTGGTCATAATGTGATCTCTTTTCTTCATTGGAAAGAATCTATAAAGAAAGGGGAAAAAAAAATAAGAAATCCGGGAAACGAAGAAAAAAAAAAGAGATCATCTAAAGGACTTTCCTGTAAGCAGCTTGGAAGACATAGGAAAGAAATAAATGTAAAGATACAACACAATTAGATGTTTTAAACACAATCACTCAATATACCATGAAACGCTTCTCTTAATAGAAAAATTAAGTATTTCAGAAACAAAATACTTCAGTTGTGCAGCTACTCATGATCATCTTGGCTTTAAAGATTCTCAGCTATCACACTACTAAACACGTCAATAAAGCAAAGAAAACTTAATATAACTTTGATCGCTAGGGCTCAACCTCGAGAACGTTGACTCAGTCATACCATCTAGGTTGGAGTCATTCAAACGAAGGTATGGAAAGCTGAGAACACCAAAAAGTAGCCACAGGATTGAATTCTGTGACTGTATGTTAGCTGACTCTGTCTTACTTAGAAGTCACTTTGACGTCTAAAATTCAAGAACCTGTTTTAGGATGAAGCATCATTCTATAAGCCAAGCACTGTCTGTGGAAGAACATTACCCTACACAAATCAGGAAGCCATGGGCTTATCTTTCTTGCATATTCCAGACCAACTTACTTAACCTGATACGTTGGAAAACTGTTAAAAACGTTGTGTTTAAATGTATTTGTAACCTTAATTCACTTTAATAAATATAGGCAAATTGTTCTGTGATTCTTTAATGTAAGTTTCTAGTATATGTGCTGCCAAAGTGAGCATGTAACATAAGGAAGTAGAGACATACGTTCAGGGTGACTCTAAAATTCCATTTAAAGCCTTTAAAATAGGCCAGTTTTCCTAAGAGCTGAGTGTTCAGGTACTAGTTTCAACATATTGGATGTGGCCAAATATGTTGTCTCTATCATCACCTAGAAACGGGGTCAAGGGCATGGGGAACATGCCCTCTCCGAGAGGACTTTACCAAACTGATCACCTAAGATATATTTTATAAGAGCTAAAAGATACATCACAAAGTTTGCCACGATACCTCGTAAGCTTTGCTAATCTGAATGAACTTGTCTTCTGCTCCAGGATCTTTGTTTTTGTCAGGATGCCTGAAACACAAAGGGGCAGGCAGTGAGGACGGATTTACTGTTCTCTACATGGTCAATTGACATCTTCGTACACACAGAGGCAAAGGGAAGGGCATTCTGTTAGGACAGTTTCTTCAAAATGGGAGAAGCAATAAGTTGCTTCACGTGACTACAGTAAATAAACTGTGAACAGGCAATTTCTTCCCGAAGCGCTTCAGCTGGGCACATGTTCAAAGCACCAGATAGCGCTCCAGGCTCTCACTGAGGAAGGGTGGGATGTGTATCTGTCTTTACACTGCTCCCAAACACTGCTGGAGCTCAAGGGTCAAGTCACTTATCCGTAAGAACCAACTTCTTTTCCCAGGATGGCAGCATTTCATCCCAATGTTAGAATGGTATCAATGTAGGTATTTCTTCTGACAACTCAGGTAGACAAAGCGAACAGTTTTTAGGATATTCCATGAATTTGTTTAGTAACAACCATGTTCCAAATGGTATCTTGCTGCTGATGTTCAAATTAGAACATTTTAGTTTTCACTATTCCCTTGGTTATCCCACCTGCCTGATTGCCTACTTACAAATGGATAATAATTACAAGGCCACATGTTTTAAAATGTGAGAAAAATCTAGTTTGTACAAAGTGATTTCAACTAATACTGGAACTAATATTTGCTATTATACACAGTTGGCAATTAACTGTATCCATCTTGCTGCCATATATTATTCTGTAATCTTCTTGTATTGGTACCAATTTCAGCTTTGGGGATTCTAAAGTTTTGGAAAGTAGGGGCTGGGTTTTATTTCCTTAGAACCGCTTAAGATCTAAATCAGTGTTTTATACCAACTGATTTTTCAATGTTCATTTTATTAAGAGATTCTATTACAGAGCTTATTTTTTTGTAATCACTCCTGCTAACTTCTAGTACATTTCCTCTAGCAAAGGTTCTGGAAAGAAACAATCCACTGGGAAGCAAATGACTACTAAAAACAGCACCGAGTACATCGGAATAAAAAAAATTTACAACTTGACCAACTTATTCTAGCAGGAACACGTTTGAATGAATTACACCAATATTCTGACTTCTCTAAAAATAAAAAACCTTCAAATTATTGGCTGTTGAATTTAGACATCATTCCTCCCTTAAATATTTAAGCCTGTTACGAATATTAGTAGGGAAAAAATCTCAGCTAGATGTCAATGAAAATAATGACTTAAGGAAACAGGATGGTGGTTCCAAAGTATGTTTCTGGATGACTGGAAAAAAAATGCTTTCAATGTTCAAACTTAGGCCAAAGGTTGAGAAGATAAAAATTATGCAATTGCACAAATGAAGATTTAACATACAGAATTCTGTAGGGGAAGAAGGGAAGGGTAGGAAGGAGCTTTTAAGGAGACTGAACCAAAGACAGACTATTGAGACCTGGGTTAAAACCACAGATCCTGAAACAGAGGAAACCAAGGCCCAAGAACAAGGAGGATACCATAAGACGGTTTTAGCTTATAAGGAATATTTTCCTTATTACAGGAAGATACCACAAAGTTGAAAACATTTAGAAAAGGATAAATTCAGCTCTAGGAAAGTACCATCTAATGCTATTTTCAGTGTACATGAAACATTTCACAGACTACAATATTATACACACCCTTTAAATTTCAAAGTGAAGAAAATACTGTACTTGGTATCTACTGGCTGTCTAACGCTATCTTTAACGGAAAAAAAACAAAGGTAGAAAAAGTAATATAGGAAAGTATCAGACCAATCAATTACTGTTGGGGTGAATGACTACATTATACTCATTTGCTTCAAATCAAATTTTATGATGCCTTTTTCTTGGGGTGGGAGGAGTTATTCTGCCAGTGTAGATGACAAAAGAAAAGTACCGATAATAAAACTTAATTATTGGGAGAGAAACAGTTTTTTTGAGATAAAAAGTAATTTAATATGGTTTCTGGACTACCTGCCCTTTGTTGCAAAACCTCTATATATCCTAGCTCCCCCCATCGCCTCCTCGGAGCAGTTCTCTCAGGATTACTTGAGATGCTGCCTCTCGGGCTTGAAGTCCTAAAAACTCTTGCCAAATAAAACTCTCAAAAAAAAAAAAAAAAACCCACCAGAGGTTTCACCAAGCAAAGGGAAAGCTCTTGAGCAATGTAAGAAATACTATTAAGTGGTGAAACAGCAGAGGAAGGTTACAAATCCAATTCAATAATGAACCATTCCCCACTGTGACAGCTCATTCTGAAAAGACAAACTGGGAAACTGCTATTTTCAGTGTACAGCTGACCCTTGAACAACATGGGGCTCAACGGAACTGCACAGTTCAAACCCATGTTGTTCAAGGGCCAACTGTATGTGAAACCATTATGAAATGAAACAAACTGTTTCATTGATAAAATGCTGCCATAGCCAAAACAGCAGAAAATAATAGTACAGTGAAAATACAAATACAAAGGTGAAGTCAAATTTTAGACTTTCATTGGATCAAATTTTAGACTTTCTATGGTGACATATTATGCCTAGAGAGACTCTAATTAAGGAGGAGAAGCATATGATTTATTTAATTAATATCATAACACCTTTTTTAGCTCTGGAAGATAGAAAAGTCACAGCTGTACATTTTAATAGATCCCACATAACCAAGCTATCATTTCTGCTTTCAAATTGTGTCAAAGGCCATATCCTGTCCAAAAGAATATTGCTACCTTGTGAATTAATTCAAAGGCCACACTGTGTCTAAAAGAATGTTGTTACCTTATGAATTGCAGATTTATGTATTTTGCTTTAAATACAAAGAGGCAAGCGTCTGAAATGATGTAGGAAAAAAAGCAACTTTGCTGTAGAGTCCCTGGAAAGAGGCCATGCATAATCAGAGATTGTGTTTTTAGTATCCAATTCTGGGTTCCTCATGATATGAATATATGGTCTAAGATAGTTACATATTCAAAACATTCAAAAGTATATTTTAAACTATCTTTCACCTTTATTGCAACCAACTGAATACTCAGACGCATCTCTCACTGAAGAAAAATGGTGTCAGGCAGAGTCATGCACAGCCTGCAGTGTCATCTGCACGTGGCAGCTTTGCTCCTGCATAACTTCCTACCCACCCAGACACTAACCCACTTACTCTCGCTTCTGCCCAGATGGGTAAGTGATTAAAAAAGAAAAGAGCAGGGCTTCCCTGGTGGCTCAGTGGTTGAGAGTCCGCCTGCCGATGCAGGGGACATGGGTTCGTGCCCCGGTCCGGGAAGATCTCACATGCCACGGAGTGGGCGGGCCCGTGAGCCATGGCCGCTGAGCCTGTGCGTCCGGAGCCTGTGCTCCGCAACGGGAGAGGCCACAACAGTGAGAGGCCCGCGTACCGCAAAAAAAAAAAAAAAAAAAGAAAACAGCAATAAACTACCTGCTGGTGAGGAAGGTCAACCTATGGAACCCACAGGTAATACAGACTTACCAACCGTGAGCCTAGTTCCTCCCCGGAAAAACAGGCACAGCAATATCCGCCCTCAAAGGGTAATTATAAGGTTTAAATGAGATAAACAGCGTAGAACCTGGAGCCTAGCACGCAGTAGGTACTTGATGATGGCTCCCATCCCAGACTTCCTCTCCTTACTTCTGGTTGGTCCACCCAGCTTTAGCCACCTGTGTCCTCACCATCCCTTCCTCCTCCTGCTGCTCCCCTCCAGCTATATAATCTACCGCTTCTACTGTGTCATGTCCAAGGCGTCGGTGGAAGAAACTGATGTTTGTCCAAAATAAGGTTTAAATTTATTGCTAGCCTGCTAAATCACAAACACTTGCTTATTCCCCAATGTCTACAGGTAAAATTAAGAGTTTTCTATGTGATAATTTTTTAAAGTAATGTACTCAGTTCCTGAGTATTCTTACTAAATTGAGGGCAAAAAGTTCTTACTATAAAATTTTTTTGAAAGCTTAAAAATTAATAACCTAGGCAATAGGACTGGATAGTGTTCCGTTTAGCAATGGCACTCATAAAGAGCTACTTTACGGGGCTTCCCTGGTGGCGCAGTGGTTGAGAGTCCGCCTGCCAACGCAGGGGACACGGGTTCGTGCGCCGGTCCGGGAAGATCCCACATGCCGCGGAGCGGCTGGGCCCGTGAGCCATGGCTGCTGAGCCTGCGCGTCCGGAGCCTGTGCTCCGCAATGGGAGAGGCCACAACAGTAACAGGCGTATCGCAAAAAAAAAAAAAAAAAAGAGTTACTTTATGAATCACGGGAAGGGCAGCTTACCCACTCTTGACTATATATATATATATATATATATATATATATATATATATATAAAATTTATAATATATATTAAAAATATATTTATTAAAGTTTCCTCCTACTTACTTTAACATTAAATAAGTGAACAGTATCAAGGCAATTCTTTAAGCCAAAGAATTCCTAACAGGGGGTTTCATAGTTAACAGAGGCTTTGGATCTCATCACTAAAAATTCTAGAATCACACGAATACAAGTCCTTCCACATAAAATACGTTAGACAAATATATATTATATATTTAATGAACACAGAAACAGAGACAAATAAAAGCTAACCATAATTTAGGCTTCATTCTCCTGCTAAAACTGCTTAGCTTATTTTAAACTGCTATTTCTTTGTTTCACCTACCATTCCCGGGCGAGCTTCTTATAAGCCTTTTTAATATCAGCCTGACTGGCTGTTCGGCTGACCCCTAGGACTCTGTATGGGTCAAAATCCAACGCAGACAGAATTTGCAGGATCAGAACCAGAACTATCAAGAACTGCCAGGAAATGCTCAACTTTTTCACTTCCATTTCTCTTCCTTTCCAGAGCTGAAATGATTGAAGAGGCAGTAAGTTTTAGTGGTAGAAATCTGGAGAGTCTTGCTTTCTAGGTAAAGGTATAAGATATACAGATGAAAAACAAAACAAAAGATACTTTGCAGGAAAAGTGCCAAGCTGTTTGACCACATCTTCTTAAATGAACAATCTTGCTACTGTTTTTGAATATCACAAATAAGAACTATTATAGATGAAGAGATGAGCAATAAGAATAGCAACTCTCCAAAATCCTTGTATCAGAAAAGCTTCAGAAATGACTGAAAACGAATGAGAAGAAGAAATAATAAGCAAACGTGGGAAAACATACACAGGGAAATCAAGGCAACTACATCTCAAATACACTATTTCACTTATTCTGACAATAATAGTTTAAACTTAAAATACGTAGTTAGAGAATACCTCACTGAGCACATGCTAAACAAATTCATGAAATCTTAAGATTTACCATGTGCAAAACTACAAAATGAGATAGTTGTGATGCTCTTGGGAGTTAAATAAGTATAAGAATGAAAGTGAAATACTCTAAAAAAAAAAACTGCAGTTACAACTTTGTGTGCCCCAATTCTATTCTTTCTCACCATGCCCATTCAAACAAGAAAATAAGAAGCTGTTCTTTAATCACTAGCAATACTGTCATTACAAATGGAGATCTCAGATGAAAAAAAAGTGGTGAGAAAAATTTTAGTTTGCCACGTGAAGGGGGATTAATGGCAAAGATCGTAGACCAGGCATGGTCTTCAAATGTTAAAGCTCCAGCTCTGGTGAGTGTAGTGACTGAATTCACTGTGGATTTTGGAAATAATCCCGGATGGTAAATGAACAAGGTAGTGCTGTACTGCAGGGACATTTACACTCCAGGAGTATGATCTTTGTGATATCACACAATGATTTTTCAAGGGCCATATCTTGGTTTCTCACAAATCACTAAAATTTTAAGGATCAAGTATCTAATATGACACCTTACTTAAGGGAGGCAAAGCTGTAACATTGTGGATTTTGACAAGTGGGAGTCTAAATCCTCAAGAAATTGACTAATCTGATGGCCACTGTTTAGGACTGCAAGCATGCTGAATAAAATCCTAAAACAAACCCGTTTCTTTTCTGTAAAGGCAATCTATAACCTATTCTCTCACAAAACACATACAGCACGCTAAAAACTGAGAAGGTGATGTAGCTACTAATTAAGCACATGGACTCTGGAATCAGACTAACATTGGGGTCTGTCCTCTACCACTTTATGACCTTGGACAAATTACTTAACACTTGCTAAGCCTCATGTCCTCCTTCATAAAATGGGGGTAAATAATACCACCTTGAAAGGATCAAAATGGGAGTTAAACGTATGTAAAGGATTTACTGAGCACAGGGTCAGCAGCCAATAAGCGGTATTTACTGCCATTATTTTTTGTACCATGCAGTGCAACCAGTGCCTTATTCAACTGTGTCAGTCGCCTCCACTTAGAGGGCCCAAGTGCCGGGGGGCTGTGTTCTTTTGCTGACAGCTCGACGGTGCCGGCCTCAAGGCAGGAAACAACCTGCCCAACAGGTAGGCTATCGCCCTCGGGCAGTATACCCCGGACCAGGCAGCCGGTCCCAAAGACATGGTTAGCTCTGAGCCCCGCCTCGAGCTCCCCCCGGAGGTCGCAACCCTCCAGGAGACAGCCGCATCCCTCGCCGCCCCCGAGAACCCTGGGCCAGGCCCTATCGGCTCCGGGTTCCCCCCGGGCCCAGCGGGGACCGGGAACGAGGAGGAACTGACGGGAGATCCCTGAGCCCGCCCGGCCCCGCCGCGTCTGCGGCTCCGCGCGTCACGCCGGGAAGTAGTTACCTGGAAAGGGCACCGTCCTAACCGGCTGCAACGTCCGTGCTCCACTTACTCCGCGGGGCCGAGAGCCTCCGGTCCACACCAGCGCTCGCCGGGGCCTGGGGAGGGGAAAGAGGAGGGACGAGCCGGAGGGCAGTCACGTGGCACTTAAAGGCCCGGCGCACCAAAGGCGCGGACTGAACAGTTCTAGGGCTTCAACTTTGAAAATCTGTTTTGACCCTTGCCACCCGCCGTCTGCGCGTGGACCTGGCGCGGTTGTCATAGGAACGAGGCTCGCGCTCCGGCTGGATCCAAAAGGATGGTGGCGACCAAAGAGGCTAAAACGTCCTTCCTAGCAAGGCGAAGTCGCGATGCATGATGGGATGCCAAAACACCTCCCCTTCCCAGGGAGGAGTTTCCACTTCTACCAGGAGATGGCCCTTGTCTAACAACAGTTGCTGGGGTGGGGAAGCAGTCGCTGGTCCCTATATTCTCTTTAACCCTATTCATAGAATCCTAGAGCGTCAGAGTTGGAAGGGACCTTAGGGATCGTTTCTAGTCCAACTCCACCGTATCCTGATGGGGGAGATTGAGACCCAGAGACGGGCAGGGACTTGCCCAAGGCTTAGAATCCAGGACTCCTAATCCTATATAACCAAAAGCGATCTCCACTCTAGAATGTACCAGGTCCTAAGCACGGGAAAGGGATATGTGTATGGTGATGCTGGTGGGGGCGGTGGAGGAGGGGCACAAGTGAGTGAGGTAAACTTTCATTGAGCCAATGACATAGGTTCCTTGGGGATGTAAAGAAAGAGATTTCATGTCCTCCTGCCCTGCTTATTTAGTCTTTATCTCCTTTGCATTTATCACTATCTAACATACTGTATCTTTTATTTATTTACATTGTTTATAATCTGTCTCCTCCCACTGGAATGTAAGCACCTAAAAGCGGGGCTTTTTGGACTTCCCTGGTGGCGCAGTGGTTAAGACTCCACCTGCCAATGCAGGGGACACAGGTTTGATCCCTGGCGTGGGAAGATCCCACACGACGCGGAAGAACTAAGTCCATGCGCCACAACTACCGAGCCTGCGCGCTAGAGCCCATGAGCCACAACTACTGAGCCCACGCGCTACAACTGCTGAAGCCCATGAGCCCTAGAGCCCGCACGCCTAGAGCCTGTGCTCCGCAACAAGAGAATCCACCAAAATGAGAAGCCTGCGCACTTCAGCAAAGAGTAGCCCCTGCTTGCTGCAACTAGAGAAAGCCCGCGCGCAGCAACGAAGACCTGACACAGCCCAAAATAAATAAATAAAAGCAGGCCTTTTAAAGTCTGTTTTGTTCGTCTCTATATTCTTGGTGCCTCTACAGACCTTGGCACAGATAGGATCTCAACAAATATTCGGGAATAAATGGATGAATGGGGCTGAGGTTTCACTGCTCAAGAGAATACATTCTAAAGTGGATTCCCGGTTGTGTGTGGACCTTGAGCTGGGCTCGGGTTTAAATCCCACCCGCCTCTGCCACTTACTACCTCTGTGATCTTGAACAGTGACTTCACTTCCTACAGCCCCAGCGTCCACATCTGGGAAATGGAGGAAAAGACTATCACCCTGGTAGGATTGTAGTCAGGGAGAAATGAGGTAATACAATGTAAAGTGGCTAGCACAATGTTTTTTTAATTGAAATATAGTTGACATAGGAGCAATTTTTGAAATGAGGAAATGAGCCGTACAAACGGATCAGAGGACATGATTTCTGCCGGTTTTTTTCTTTGTGGGAGGTGCTAGGGTGGGAGGGAGGGAAGAGGGGAATGGGAGACCTATAAGGTGGACTTGGTTGCATGAGACAAGTTTGGCAAAGTAAACCAGGATATCTGGGCACGGGGCGGAGACTTATGGTTTCATTGGGGGCAGGGCAGGGGGCTAGAGGGGAATCATGCCCAGGAGAGGGTCGAATGGGGCGGGACAGACCATCGCTCCAGGCATGACAGTCTCTTACTAGAAGAGTAACCCACTCCGAGTCTGCGAAAGCGAAGTGGTAATGAATTCCCGCAGAGGCCCTTGACGGAGCTGCGCGGGTGTGCCCTGGGGGCGGGTCGCACCCTGCGGGCGTGGCAGGGCGCGGGGCCGGAGCCGAGGGGCTAGAGGTAGTGAGGTGGCGGGGCCGGAGGGCGGTGCAGTAACGCTGGGGTGGGTTTCGAGGGCGGTGCCTGGGGGCGGGACCCAGGGGCGTGGGGAGATGGGGGCGGGGCGGAACGCGGTGGCAGGTCCCGGGGCAGGTCCTGAGGAGAGGGCGGGGCTCGGCGGCCGAAACCCGGAAGCGCTCAGAGGCGGCCGGGGCCTCTGCCGTCTGTCCGACATGGACGAGGCTGACCGGCGGCTCCTGCGGCAGTCCCGGTTGCGGCTGGTCGGCGAGCTGCAGGTGGCCGCGCTCTGGGACGCTCTGCTGAATCGCGAGCTCTTCACCCCCGACATGATCGAGGACATCCAGGTGCGGCCCACCACCCCCCCAGCCGGCGCCCCCAGCTTCCCGCGCCGCGCACACTTCAGGTCACAGATGGGGACAGCGAGGCCGCGCGGAGAGGGTTGCTGAAGCCACACCGTGACTTAATGGCCGAGCTCCCGCCCTCTCTTCTCGCGTCTGTGCCATGCAGTACCTGCTCCATTTGGGGAACCATTGTCAGGGAACCCCGTTTTCCCGGAGGGCGTCGAGCCCACTAAATTGCCCAGAGGAACCAAACAACCCCAAACGCCTTTTCGAGGGTTTGCTAAAGCGATTCCATCAGAGTACACCGTTAGCTGCTGCAGCGGTGTACTGTTTTTTCCTCTTCTAACGTGGAGGTTCAGGAAACCCATTTGGGCGGTCAGACTGCCTGACACTGTATCCTCTTCGATCTGCAGTGTCCTGGGCTGTGAAGTGGGGACAACAGCAGTACTGTCCTGAGGGCTAAAAGAGATAACGGGTGTGAAACAGTAAAGTTTCAGGCACAGAGTGAGGGCACATCATATGGTAGCTGGCTGTGCCCTGTCCTCCTTGGCCAGCCCCTCATGAGTTACGATTATGTTTTGTAAGGGGTTTGGAGATGAGGGGCCTACTGCAGGTAATGAAGAGAATAATAAAGTCAAACATTTGAGGTTCTCTTTAAAAGCACTGTCATGTCTTTGGCTTATTTGACTCTCCCCACAGGCCTGTGAGGTCAGGAGGGAACAGGAGGTTTTTTTTTTTTTTGCGGCACGCGGGTCTCTCACTGTTGTGGCCTCTCCCGTTGCGGAGCACAGGTTCCGGACGCGCAGGCTCAGCGGCCATGGCTCACGGGCCCAGCCGCTCTGCGGCATGTGGGATCTTCCCGGGCCGGGGCACGAACCCGTGTCCCCTGCATCGGCAGGCGGACTCTCAACCACTGCGCCACCAGGGAAGCCCACAGGAGGTATTTTTTTTACCACAAGATACAGTGGGAATGTGTGGCTTCCTAGAGGCCCTTGCACAGTGCCCTGTGGGCTGCTTGCAGGCCAGTTTCTGCATCATCCAGGAACTTGGCCTGATCCAGTGAGGAAGTCTTTAATAGGATAAATATCATATGGAAAATTGCCAATGAATAATAATATTACAAGAAGTCTTATGAGCATCTGCTGTGTACTGAGGAGTGGAAGTGATTTGAGGCCATACCCTTGCCATCAGGTACATTCACAGGAGTCATAAACTCGAATGTCATTGGAGGCCCAATGGGTGGGCACTAGAGCGGGCAGCCTCTGCCCTGCCCCCCAGCTCCAGATGAGTATGGTTATACCAGAATGTTGGCCCAGTGTTGCCAGGTTAGGGTTTTTTTTTTTTTTGGCTACGCTGTGTGGCTTGTGGAATCTTAGTTCCCTGATCAGGGATCAAACCCAGGCCCTTGGCAATGAAAGCGCAGTCTTAACCACTGGACCACCAGGGAATTCCCGAGAAGCTGGAAATCTTGACTTCGATGTCGAGTTCCCTGATTTTAAATGTTAGCAAAAATAGCACAGGGAGCTCTTCTCAATATTCTGTAATAACCTAAAGGGGAAAAGAATTTGAAAAAGAATAGATACTTGTATGTGTATAGCAGAATCACCTTGCTGTATACCTGAAACTAACACAATATTGTTAATCAACTATACTCCAATATAAAAAAAATGTTAGCAACAAATTTGGAATTTTTAAAGAATGTCTTATGAACAATGGGCCACCATTTTGCCACCCCTAGTATGGCGGAGCCACATGGATCTGGGCTGTCATCTGGCTTTGTTACATATTAGCAAGTTGCAGCACCTTTCTTAGACTCAGTTTCTCTCACCCATAAGGTGGGGATAATTGTAATTTAACCCCTTAAGTTTGTTGAGGAGGACTAAATGAAATGATGCATTTAACACAGTGTCTGTGAGTGTTCAGTAAATGTTGAGAGAAACCAAAACACCATGATTTACTTGCAGAGAAGTAAGCATGCAGCTAATTTTGCTAATGAGAATTACCTTCTCAATGATAGTATAGGTCTGTGCTATTCAATATAGGAGCCATTAACCACATGTGGCTATTTCAATGTAAATATGAAGTAATTAAAACTGAACAAAAAATGCAGCTCCTCACTCATATGACCCAAGTTCTCAGTAGCCACGTGTGGCTGATGGCTGCCATATTGGACAGCACAGATAACATTTCCATTATCCTGGAAAGTTCTCTTGGACCACGGTGCTGTAGGATATTTGAGGACAGGGTGATGTCTTATCCCTGTGGAGCTTGCCCAGAGCTGGGCCTCAAAGGACAACCAGCAGATAACCTGATCGCCGTCTCGTTGTCTGGTACCACCATCCTGACACCTGTCAACCTGGACCATTCCTGCAACTTCACAGTCCACCCGATCAATGCCCAAGTCTTGTCAATTTCCGCTCCTTATTTCTCTGGTATGTCCTCTCGCTTTTCTCCATTCCAGCTGCAAAGTCTCTGCCACCACCTGACTTGGCTATGGCCCACTCCCTGCCATTGTCCACCCTACCCCCAGGATGATTTTTAAATTTTTATTATTTATTTATTTTTAATTTTTAAATAAATTTATTTATTTATTTTTGTCTGTGACAGGTCTTTGTTGCTGTGCACGGGCTTTCTCTAGTTGCGGCGAGTGGGGACTACTCTTCATTGCAGTGCACGGGTTTCTCATTGTGGTGGCTTCTCTCGTTGCGGAGCACGGGCTCTATGCATGCGGGCTTCAGTAGTTGTGGCACGCGGGCTCAGTAGTTGTTGCTCGTGGGCTCTAGAGCGCAGGCTCAGTAGTTGTGGCACTTGGGCTTAGTTGCTCCGCGGCATGTGGGATCTTCCCGGACCAGGGATTGAACCCGTGTCCCCTGCATGGGCAGGTGGATTCTTAACCACTGTGCCACCAGGGAAGTCCCAAGATGATTTTTTAAAAGGCATCTGACACTGTCACTCCCTTCTTTTTATTTGTTTATTTATTTGGCTGCGCCGGGTCTTAGTTTCATCACTCGGGATCTTCGTTGCAGCTTGCGGGAACTTTTAATTGCGGCATGCGAACTCCTAGTTGCGGCATGCGGGATCTAGTTCCCTGACCAGAGATCGAACCTGGGCCCCCTTCATTGGGAGCGCAGAGCCTTAGCCACTGGCCTATCAGGGAAGTCTCCGTTACTCCCTTCTTAAAACTCTTCAGTGGCTTCCACAGCTTTCTTGACACAACAGTGCAAAAGTCTCCTCTCTCACTTTGTCTCCCCCCTTATGTCTCTCATTTCTCTGAATTCACTACTCACTTCCTAATGTTCCCTGGGGTCTCAGCTAAGATAGCCCCTCCTGGAGGCTTCCCTGACGCCCCAAGGCTGAGTTGAGTGCCCCTGTACCCTTCCAGCCCCATGTGCTTTCCCTTCTGTCACTTCTCTCTTTGCTGTGTCGTTGATGTGTCTGTTCACATCCCCCGCTAGACGTTTGGTCCCTGAAGACTGTGACGCTTTGCTGCTGCATTTTCAGCACTTGGCACGGTGCTGGGCACACCGCAAACACCTCCAACATACTGATTGAAGAGATAAAGACTGGCAGGTGGCACACGCTCAGTGCAACTGCAGGCTCAATGTTTGCGGAGGTGCCTGATTGTTTAGACTTAGGTAGATGGGGAATGGGGGGACAGGGTGAGAGTCACAGGAAGGCACGTGGATAATAGTGCCATGTCTTTCTTTCCAAACAGCGGGCAGGCTCTGGGTCTCGGCGAGATCAGGCCAGGCAGCTGATCACAGATCTAGAGACCCGAGGGAGTCAGGCCCTTCCTTTGTTCATCTCCTGCTTAGAGGACACAGGCCAGGAGACTCTGGCTTCGTTCCTGAGAACCAGCAGACAAGCAGCAAAGCAGGATCCAGAGGCCATCAGACCCCTGAACCTCAAGCCTGTGGTGCTTGGACCAGTGAGCCTCAAGCCAAAGGAGCTGAGAGGGGCGGAGCAGGATCCGTCGAGGCCGAGCCAAGGAAAACTCGCTCCGGTGGTGCTGGGGCCTGAGGAGCTCTGGCCAGCCAAGCTCAGCCCCGAGGTTCTCAGACCAGAGGCCCCCAGGCCAGTGGACATTGGTTCTGGAGGATTCAGTGAAATCCGTGAGTACCAAGAGTGGGTGGTGGGTGGGTGTGCTGAGCGGTCATTGAGGAGTGACCAGTGGTACAGCTGGGTAGGGCGAGGTTTAATTTAATTTTGGTGTTGTCTTTCTGAGTACTCGTAGGGGATGGGTGGACTGTTCTGGTAGGTCTTCAGGAGAGCCCCTGCTCTGAAAAGCAAGTGTTGAAGTCTGTTTTGGATGTTGGAGGTTTTGATCAGTATTTCCAGATCAAGCTATTGTTTAGGATTTTGCCTTTGGTTCCAGGTGGGTGGTGTGGACTAACCCAGGCCTGGGGGCAGGAGGGAGGCAGCTGCCTGTTAAGTGTCTGCCCCAAGCAGGCACCGTACATACCCTTACCTCCCTCCCTCACAACAGCCCTGCAAGGCACGGGAAACTGAGGCTCAGGGAAGTTAAGTCATCACCCAGGGTCACAAAGCTGCATCCGGTAAAATGCAGAAATCCAAAGAGTGCAGCTGGGTGATTTTTACCTATGGGTACACACAGATAACCAAACCCCAGATCATGAAGACACAGAACATTCTATGGGGGTGGTGGGGGGTTGTGGTGGTGAGATGAATTGGGAGATGGAGGTTGACATATATACACTAATATGTGTAAAATAGGTAACTAATAAGAACCTGCTGTATTAAAAAAATAAAGTTAAATTAAAAAAATTGCATTTTCTACTTAAGGAATTTAAACAAAACAAAACAAAAAACAGACATAGAACATTCTGATGTCCTATCACACTCTCTTGTACCTCTTTCCAGTCTATTCCCACTCTTACCCCATTCAAGGGAATCACTATTCTGAGCTCCGTTGTCATAGATCCCTTTTGCTTGTCCTTGAACTTCAATATAAATGAAATCCTATGTAAACTTTGAGTCTGGATTCTCTTGCCATCATTATGTTTGTGAAATTCATTCATGTGGTTGTGCATATCAGTAGTTAGTTCTTTTTCATTACAAGGTAGTTCTTATTCTGAATCATCCACAATTTATTTAACCATCTCTTGTTGATGGACATGTGGTTTTTTGTTAGGGCTTCGTTTCCATGGCAGCACATGGAGATCCAGCACATCCTTTTTCATGGATGCCTAGTGGGCCATTGCATGGATGCTAATAATAATAATAGTAGTAATGGTTAACCTTACTGAGTGCTTACTTTTTGCAAGGCACTGTCTGGAGTGCTCAATAAATGATTTATTATATTTATTTATTTATTTATTTTTGGCTGCGTTGGGTCTTCGTTGCTGCACGTGGGCTTTCTCTAGTTGCGGCGGGCGGGGACTACTCTTCATTGCAGTGCTCGGGCTTCTCATTGTGATGTGTCCCCGTGTTGGGGAGCACGGGCTCTAGGCTTGCGGGCTTCAGTAGTTGTGGCACGTGGGCTCAGTAGTTGTGGTTCGCGGGCTCTAGAGCGCAGACTGAGTAGTTGTGGCGCCCGGACTTAGCTGCTCTGCAGCATGTGGGATCTTTCTGGACCAGGGCTTGATCTCGTGTCCCCTGCATTGGCAGGCGGATTCTTAACCACTGCGCCACCAGGGAAGTCCCCTCAATAAATGATTTAATTTAATCTTACCAACTCTCTTGTAAGGTAGGTGCTACAGTTTTCCCAATTTACTGTTTTTTTGTTTGTTTGTTTGTTTTGTTTATGTTTTTTGGCCGTGTTGCTCGGCTTGCAGGATCTTAGTTCCCCCACCAGGGATTGAACCCAGGCCACGGCAGTGAAAGTGCAGAGCCCTAGCACTGGACTGCCAGGGAACTCCCCAGTTTACTGTTGAGCAAAGTGAGTGACAGATTGAGAAATGACTTGCCCCAAATCACGTAGTTAGTGAGATGTGGAAATAGGACTGCAGTCCAGGCTTCCCCACTGTCTGCTCTGCTGTATGGTCTCACATGTACTTTGCACTGTATTTCATTTATCCAACTTCTGTTAATGGACATTTGTGTTGTTTCTGCAGTGGCCTTGCATGTTCATCTATCTCCGACTGGGGATACATTTCTAGAAATGGAATTACTGGGTTAAAGTGTACATGTTCCCATCTGATAGATGCTGCCAACTTGGACTTCAAAAACATGCCATTTTATAATCACACCAACCATAAGTGAAGGAGACCATTTTCCCACACGCTTGCCAACAATGAGTATTAACATTTTTTCCTATGTGATGGGCAAAAAGTGGTGTCTGTTTTCTGTGCTGGATAACTGCATGATTTTGGATGACTCGTTAACGCAGAGAAACAAACATACATACTGAGGGTCTGGGGAAGAAGACCAGTCCTGGAATTATTCTACCATTAGGGAGGGAGGGAAAATACCAAGTCCAACTGTTGCTATCTTGTTCGGGGAAATGTCAGTGTGAGTCATTTAGGGCCAACAGTCTTGACTTAAAGCTTCCTGGTCTTGTGTGAGTTATTTTATTTCCTGTTTGTTGTGAATATTTTTTCCCAGTGGAAGCTTAAATCTGAAGGGTAAATGATAATAACAATAATAAGATCACTTTAAAATGTATATATTGATACACAGTGCTTTTCAGGTCATCAGAACAACCCTGTGGTAGACAGGGCAAGCTCCTCTGTTATCATATCCCATTTACAGGGGAGGAAGCTGGGCTCTGAGAACAACTCAGTCACAAAGCAAGTTCAAGGTCAGAGCTAGGACTTGGGCCTTGGTCTCCTGGCTTAATAGAGCGACTGCCCCATCCACCCATGATCTGCTGAAGGATGTCCCTTTTAGGAGCTGGGCTGGAGGCTCCTAAGTACTGCACAGGAATGTTTCCCAAGGTAGGTTTCATGGTGACCCACAAAGGAAGAGTTCTGTAGTCATACCAGTGGATGAGTAGGATTAGGGCCATCAGCTGGACTTCTCAGAGCCTTTAATAAGTTAATATGGGAAAGTGTGCTCTAGGTCAAGGTTTCTCAAGGGGGAGGGGCAATCTCCCCTCCCCACAAGAGACATTTGGCAATGTCTAGAGACATACTTTGTCGTTACGACTGAGGGTGGGTGAGTGCTGTTGGCCTCTAGTGGGTAGAGGCCAGCGTTGCTGCTAAACATCCTACAATGCACAGGACAGCCGCATAACAAAGAATAATCTGGCTTAAAATGTCAAGAGTGCTGGGGTTGTATATACATACTGCTCTGGAGTATGAGTGTTAATAATAATCATAGCTAAGCTCACTTTTATTAAGTTGTCAAATGTGTCGGGTTTTATGTACCTCACATGTACTAATGAACTGAGGCATCACCGCAGCCCTATGAGGTTGGTAGTTGCTCCTCTTATCCAGTAATACAGATGGGAACTGTAGCAGCCCCGAGACTGAATAACTTGTCCAATGTCACGCAGCTGGTAAGTGGTAGAGTAGGGATTTGAACCCAGGGACTCTGGCTCCAAAGTCCAGATCCACTCCATCTACTGCCTCATAAAGAACTAATTCTCTCATTCTCTTTCTTGTTCCTGTTTTTGTGCCATTTACTCATTAGTTCACTCAGATATTTACTGAGTACTTGCTGAGACCCAG
This sequence comes from Tursiops truncatus, assembly GCF_011762595.2. Classification (NCBI taxonomy): domain Eukaryota; kingdom Metazoa; phylum Chordata; class Mammalia; order Artiodactyla; family Delphinidae; genus Tursiops; species Tursiops truncatus. The sequence goes on from NC_047034.1 coordinate 172,022,508, forward strand.
GCATCAACCTGGTGTTGGGGACGCAGCATTAAACAAAGCTGCAGAGTCCATGCCTTCACATGGGAGGGTCAGACATTCAATCCATGCCTGCATAGCTGGGTCTTTAATCACCACTGTGGTTAGTGCCTCAAAGAAATTGAATACAGTGCTTTGGGGGACTTACCAGAGTGGGTGGCTTTGTCTTTTGATGTTCGGTGGGAAATGCCTTTTCCTTCAGAATGGAATTAACTTTCTTAGTTTTGGACATGATGCCTTGTCACTGCTTGTCTCAGCCAGGACCGCTTGCAGGGGGCGGGCTGGGAGAGCTGTTGGTGGCGGCATGAGTCAGCGTTCTCCAGAGAAACAGAATATAGATATAGGGATGTATAAAGAGATTTATTATAAGGAGTTGGCTCACGTGATTGTGGAGGCTGAAAGGTCCACAGTCTGCTCTCCTAGAGACCCAGGAAAGCCCACGGTATATTTGTGGTCCAAGTCCAGAAGCCGGAGAACCAGAGAGCTGTTGCTGTACATTCCAGTCTGGGGGCGGAAGACCCATGACCAGCTCAAAGTCAGGCAGAGAGTGAGTGAATTCTCCCTTCCTCCACCTTTTTGTTCCATTCAGGCCCTCAACGGATTGGACGGTGCCACCCACCGTGGGGAGGGTGATCTGTTTACTCATTCTGGAGATTGAAATGCTCATCTCATCCAGAAACATCCTCCCAGACATACGCAGAAATAATGTTTAAGCAAATATCTGGGCATCCTGTAGTCCAGTCAGGCTGACACATAAACATAAATTGGCCATCATGGTGGCCTGCTTACCTGGGCTAAAACTTTCTTGAAAGTTGGCTTTTTAGCCCTACCTGGTCTCCTGGCCCCTTCACCGTGGAGCTGGTGAGTGTGTTCACCTTCTATTAACAGTCAAGCTCTCTGAGTCTCCAGTTCCCCTCTGGCAGCTGGGGATAAATGACAGTCCTTCGCAGCTGCAAGGCCTGCTCCGAGGAGTCAGTGAAGCCATTCTTGGAAAAGACTTCACGTGGGGCCTTGCCTCAGGCGAGCACTCAGGCTGGTTGGCTTCCTTCTGTGATTTCTGAGTTGGCAAGGGCCAGCGCTAGGACATCTACCCCTCCTTCCCTTGGGCAGCAGAGGGGATGTGCTTCCCCCTCCTCCTTGTGCTGGAGACATGGGCATATGCCCAGTAATGCTCAGGCTATGACTGATTCTTTTGCACACACACTTGTCCATATGTGCTTCTTGTCCCCACGGGAGCTGTCATTTTGGGAAAAACGGCTTTCACGCACGGTACATCTGACCATGTCGTCCTCCGTGAGGGTCCGCAAGCGTGCCGTGCTCTTGTACCCCTCCCTGCCTTTGTTAGTGCTGTGACTGCTGCCTCGAGCCTTCCCTACCTCTTTATTTTGGTACCTTTGTCCGTTTACTCCTTCTACATGTCCCTGTAGCCTATGGACCTCTCAAGAGCAACCATTTTGCTTTGTGTACCTTTGAAAATTTTTTATTTATTTCTATTTTTTTTTTTAATTTTTGTAATTTTTACTTTTTTTTTTGGCCGCGCCATGCAGCACGCAGGATCTTAGTTCCCCGACCAGGGATCGAACCCCTGCCCCCTGCAGTGGAAGCATGGAGTCTTAACCACTGAACTGCCAGGGAAACCCCCCCCCCCTTTTTTTAAGTAAAAAGTAAAAAAAAAATTTCAAGCTTTATTTAGGTATAATTGACGTATAACATTGTGTAAGCTTAAGGTGATGATTTGATACATGGATATACTATGGAACGATTACCACAATAAGGCTAGTTAACGCATCCATCAACTCACATAATTAACACTTTTTGTGTATGTGTCATGAGAGCATTTGAGATTTACTTGCTTAGCAACTTCCAACTGTGTAATACAGTACTGTTAAATATAGTCACTATGCTCTACATTAGATCCTCAGAATGTATCCATCTTAAAATTGGAAGTTGGTACCCTTTGGCCAACATTTCCCCACTTCCCCAGCTAGCCACCACTATTCTACTCTCTGTTTCTATGAGTTTGGCTCTTTTAGATTCCACATGTAAGCGAGATCATATAGTATTTGTCTTTCTCTGTTTGACTTATTTCATTTAGCATAATGCCCTCAGGGTCCATCCATGTTATCGCAAGAGGCAGAATTTCCTTCTTTTTTGTGGCCTAATAATATTCCATTGTATATATACCACATTTTTTATCCATTCATCCTTCTGGGGACACTTGGGTTGTTTCCATGTCTTGCCTATTGTGAATAATGCTGCAGTGAACATGAGGGTGCAGATAGCTCTTCGAGATCCTGGTTTCATTTATTTTGGATATATACCCAGGAGTGGAATTGCTGGATCATATAGTATTACTATTTTTGATTTTCTGAGGAACCTCCATACTGTTTTCCATAGTGGCTGTACCAATATACATTTCCACTAACAGTGCACAAGGGGTCCCTTTTCTCCACATCCTTGCCAACATTTGTTATCTCTTGTCTTTTTAAATAGCCATTCTAACAGCTATGAGGTATATCTCACTGTGGTTTTGATTTGCATTTCTCTGATTAGTGATGTTGAGCAACTTTCACATACCTGTTGGCCATTTGTATGTCTTCTTTGGAAAAATGTCTGTTCAGTTCCTCTGCCTATTTTTTAACTGGATTATTTGGGTTTTTTGCTATTGAGTTATATGAGTTTTTAATATATTTTGGATATCGATCCTTATCAGATATACAGTTTGCAAATATTTTCTCCCCTTTTGTAGGTTGCCTTTTCATTTTGTTGATTTTTTCTTCTGCTGTGTAGAAGCTTTGTAGTTTGATGTAGTTCCGCTTGTTGATTTTTGCTTTTGTTGCTTGTAATTTGGTGTCATATCCCAAAAAATCGTTGCCAAGACTAGTGTTAAGGTCTTGTGTTTTCTTCAAGGAGTTTTATGGTTTCAGGTCTCACATTTAAGTCTTTAATCCATTTTGAGTGATTTTTGTGAATGGTGTAAGGTAGGGGTCCAATTTTATTCTTTTGCATGTGAATATCCAGTTTTCCCAACACTATTTATTGAGGAGACTCTCCTTTCTCAATTGTATGTTCTTTGCTCCTTTGTCATAAATTAATTGTCCATATATATGTGGGTTTATTTCTTGGCTCTCAGTTCTGGTCCATTGATCTGTGTGTTTTTCTGTCAATACCATGCTGTTTTGATTACTATAGCTTTGTAGTATAATTTTAAATCAGGGAATGTGATACCTCCAGGTTTGCTCTTTTTTCTCAAGATTGCTTTAGCTGTTTGGGGTCTTTTGTGGTTCCATATAAATTTTAGGATTATTTTCTATTTCTGTGAAAAATGTTGTTGGGATTTTGATAGGGGTTGCATTGAATCTGTTGATCCCAATTTTATGTTTTTGATGTCACAATTTATATCTTTTATATTGTGTATCCATTAACAAATTATTATAGCAATAGTTATATATAATATTTTTGTCCTTTAACCTTTATACTAGAGTTAAGTGATTAACACTCCACCACCACAGTATTAGAGTATCTGATTTTGACTAGGTACCAGTGTGTTCTATATTTTCATGTGTTTCCACATTACTAATTAGCATCTTTCATTTCAGCCTGAAGACTTTCTTTCTGCATTTCTTGTAAGGCAGGTCTAGCAGTGATGAACTCCCTCAGCTTTTGTTTGCCTGGAAAAGTCTTTCCATTCCTGAAGGACAGCTTGGCTGGGTAAAGTATTCTTGGCAGGCAATTTTTTTCTTTGAGCACATTGCATATATCATCCCATTCTCTTCTTGCCAGCAAGGTTTCTGCTGAGAAGTCTGCTGATAGCTGTAAGGTGGTTCCCTCGTATGTGAGGAATTTTTTTCTTTTGTTGCTTTTAAAATTCTCTCTCTGTCTTTGATTTTAGACAGTTTTATTGTAATGTGTCTTGGAGAAGATCTTTTTGGGTTGAAATTGTTTGGGGATCTGTGAGCTTCTTGAACTTGGATTTCCAAATCCCTCCCCATATTTGGGAAGTTCTAAGCCATTATTTCTTTAAATAAGCTTTCTGTCCCTTTGTCCCTCTCTTCTTCTGAGACTCCAATAATGCATAGATTGTTTCTTTGAATGATATCCTACAGGCTTTACATACATAGGCTTACTTCGTTCTATTTCATTTTTTTCCCTATGTTTTCTTCTGAATGGGTAATTTCAAATGACTTGTCTTCTATACAGATTCTTTCTTCTGCTTGGTCACGTCTGATGTTGATGCTTTCTATTGCATAGTTCATTTCATTCATTGTATTTTTCTGAGCCACAGTTTTTGTGTGTGTATGTGTTTAAGATTTTCATCTCTCTGTTAAACTCCTCATTTTGTTTGTGTATAGGTTTCTTGATTTTGTTGAATTGCCTTTCTGTCTTTTCTTATAGCTCACTGAGCTTCCTTAAAACAATTTTGAATTCTTTATTGGGCAAATCATAGATTTCCATTTCTTTGGGGTCAGTTACTGTGGAAAACTATTGTATTCTTTTGGTGGAATCTTGTTTCCTTGATTCTTCATGTTCTTCAAAGTCTTATGTCACTGTCTTTGCATTTGAAGAAGGCGTAACCTCCTCCAGTCTTTACTCTTCAATGTGTCCTATATAGTTGGATTTTTGCACCAATCGTGTACTGGAACTTCTCTGCTGGACTCCTGGACTTCCACAAAGGCACTCTTGTCTGTGGGTGATTGTGAAAATTGGTGTTCTTTGGGAGGAGGAAGGCGGTAGAAAACTCTTATTCTGCCATTTTGATGATGTTACTCTCTCACTTTAGGGATCATTACTGCTAATTCAGGAAATGAATACATTTTTCAGTTGTAGATAATGGTATATTTTTGGGGTATAGTGGAATTTTGGAAATGAGCAGTTGTTAAAGATTTAAGTCTGTGGCCTAATAGGAGTCTTCAGGCTAGGTAAAACCATTTCCAATTTAAAAGATGGAATGTAAATGCATTTCTGGCATGACTTTTATTTTTTTATTATTATTTTTTTTTGTGGTACGCGGGCCTCTCACTGTTGTGGCCTCTCCCGTTGCGGAGCACAGGCTCCGGACGCGCAGGCTCAGTGGCCATGGCTCACGGGCCCAGCCGCTCCGCGGCATGTGGGACCTTTCTGGACCGGGGCACGAACCCGTGTCCCCTGCATCGGCAGGCGGACTCTCAACAACTGTGCCACCAGGGAAGCCCCTGGCATGACTTTTAAACTGGCAAAAGAATAGTTCCCAACAAGGTCCAGGCCCACTCTGAGCAATGAATGGCACCATAGTTGGATCATGAGAATAGTCTCCAGTGTGACTTGGAGATGGTCAATGTGTTCTATTTGTTTAAAAAAGAAAAAGTCCTGTAACCTTGTAGGCTGGTGGCCAGTTGACTTCTTGCTAGTTGAAATGAAAACTCTTTTGATACTGAAGGAAAAATGACCATCTTTACTTATTTATTCATTCTTCAACTATTTCCTGAGGACCTACTGTGTGCTGGGCTCCATGGATTCCACAGAGAGGGAGCAGACCTGGAGCTTCCTTATGTCTTTCTGTTCTAGAATTTCACATAAATGGAATCCCACCATATATACTCTGCTGGCTTTTTTTTCCTTGGCCTGGGTTTTTGCGGTTATCCGTGGTGTTGGCATGTAACTCATTCCTTTTAGGCTCTGTGTATCCCTTTGTATGGCTGTATCAGTTTGCTTACCCATCAATTTGTTTTTTTTATTTTTTAGTCTTTTAACAACTTTTATTTGTGACGTACAGCAGCATTAATCATCTTTATCATGTTGTACATTACATCCCTAGTACTTACTTAGCATTTTAAATTAATTAATTAATTAATTTTGGCTGTGCCGGGTCTTAGTTGTGGCACACAGGATCTTCGTTGCGGCATGCAGGATCTTTAGTTGTGGCACACAGGCTTCTTAGTTGCGGCACGTGGACTTCTTAGTTGTGGCATGCATGCAGTATCTACTTCCCCGAACAGGGATTGAACCCGGGCCCCCTGCATTGGTAGTATGGAGTCTTACCCACTGGACCACCAGGGAAGTCCCCCCATCAACTTGTTGATGGACGTTTGGGTTGTTTCTGGTTTGGGGATTATGAATAAGTCTTCGGTGATCATTCACGGGCAAGTCTTTTTGTGCCCATTGTGCTCATTTCTCTTGGGTATATATATACCTGGGAGTGGAGTTGCTGGTCAGAGAGTAGGTGTGTGTTTAACTTTATTGGAAACTTCTAAGCAGTTCCCCAAGGTGGCTGTGCCACTTGGCTCTCACCAGCAGTTCCTGAGGGTTCCTGAGTTCCTGCTTCTCTGTGCTTCTGTGGGAGCTGTCCTCACAGTGTCCCTTGCCCTTCCCCTGTTGGACCCCGACATTCACATTTTCCTTCTTTCTCTCTCTCCAGGTGCTCAGGACAGAGCCAAGGGAAATGCCGACTTGGTGAGTCTTCATGTGATTCGGGGCCAGTTGTGTTGGCTTTGGGTTCTTCGGCTCTCCACTTCCCAGATCCTTCCTGCAGCTGTGTCAGGAGCCCAGGGAACTCAACCCAGCTGGAGAGAGGGTCCCAGTCCCAGGCCTTCTACAGCACCCTGGCCCTGGTGCAGCTCTTCCTGCGGCAGATAGTCTAACTCTGCTCTTTCCTCGTCTGTGAAGTTTAGATCTGACGAGGGGTGGGCATCAGAATCGGCTGCAGCAGCCTCCCCAGACCAAGTCAGTCTCTGTCTTAGTCACAGCATTTATCGTGTGACTCCTGTGTGTCAGCCCTGGGCTTCGTGCTAGGACACCTGGGAACAGACCACTCAAGTTTCTAGCCCTCATGGAGCCACCAGCCTAGCAGAGGCTAGTCACACAAAGAAATATATAAGTATAAATACTGTTAAGTACCATAAGCAAAAAGAACAGGCTGCTGTGAGAGAGAATTACTAGGGAAACGTTGAACCTCTGGAGGAAGTGGCCTCAGACTCTCCGAGGGTGGCCCGGGTGAGAGTCTGCTGGCAGATCTGACCACACGATTCTCAGGTGCTCCCCTGGACTGGGCGACCTCTAGGTCCTTTTGGGGTGAATGTCTAGGGGAGTTGGATTTCTAAGCTAGCAGCTCCTATCCCTGAATACTGCGATGGGAGCTAATCTTTGGTCCCACGTTTAGCTGTTCATCTGTCACACAGCTAGTGCGCACCCTAGTCTGCTTCGCAGTCTGGAATGCTGGGTGTAGATCCCAGACCCCTCCTTCAGAGGGAGGCAGACTGCATGCTCTGTCCCGTCTCTCTAAACTGTCTACCCCATGAGTGAAACCCAGGGGGTCGCCTTCTCTCCCGAGGAGTGCAACGAGACCCCGGTTTACGCTGGTCCCCGTGCTTGGGCAGGCATACGTCCTGAACGCAGACCCCTGTGGACACTGCCTCATTATCAACAATGTGAACTTCTGCCACGAGTCGGGGCTCAGGACCCGCACGGGCTCCAGTATTGACTGTGAGAGGATGCAGCAACGCTTCCACTTGCTGCATTTCGTGGTGGAGGTGAAGTGTAACCTGACTGCCAAGGTATGGTCCCTGTGCACAGAGAGAGACGGGGGGCGGGTGGGGTAGTGTCCTGCGAGGGACCCTGGAAACAAATGACTCCCCAAGATGAGCCCTTCGGTCTGTAGGACTGTGAGAGGCAGTATGGTTCAGTGGTTACCAGTGCAAGCTTCAGACTCAGAGACCCGGGTTGAGGACTGGCTCTCCCACTCCCTGTGTGACTCCCAAGCCTTAGCTTCTTTGTCTAGACAGCGAGAACCATGCTCACCTCCTAGGGTCATTGTAGGAGTAAATAAAGAGTGCCTAGCCCAGCATCCCTTCCCCAAGGATGGTGGCTATTGTGATTGCTGTGACTGTCATTACTTCACTATTGGCCCTGGGAGCAGGGGGCAGGCCCGGGACAAGGACCTGATCCGTCAGCGGTCTGGCTCACCTTCAGCCCTCTCTTGTAGCAAATGGTCCAGGCTTTGGTGGAGCTGGCGCGGCGGGACCACAGTGCTCTGGACTGCTGCGTGGTGGTCATCCTCTCTCATGGCTGTCAGGTAGGCGACCTCACCTCCTTGGGCAGGTGCCTGGGAAGCCTGCCCTGAGAGGCTGTGCAGAGCCCCGTCCTTTCCTGTGTCCAAGACACCCTGGCCCTGTAGGAAGAGCCGCGGGGCCCTGTCCACCTCTTGTTGTTTTCTCGGGAGCCATTTGCCCTCTGAGGGGTTGATGCTCCTCCTGGGTGGCACGGTGTCCCTTGGAGAAGCTGTCTGGGAGAGGCAGGAAAAGACAAGCTGGATTTTGTTCAGAGCTGGACATTGCTCTGCTCATGTCAGCTCATAAGAGCTCCCAGTTCCTGCCTCGGTCCTGCTTGGTTTTGTTCCGGGCCGTTTGCTGCTGGCTGGGAGTCGGGACACTGGGACCCACTCTGGGCTTGGCCACTAATGTGCTGGGTCATTGTGGCCACGCCCCTCCCCCTTCCTGGGCCTCAGTTTCCCCATCTTTTGAGTTGAGGGGTTGGACAGAACAGAGGTAACAACCCCTATGGGTTGCACAGTGTTTTCAAAACTCGCAGCTTTAGCACTAATATCAGGATTTCCGGCTTCTCTTGAAAAGCCCCAAAGGTCTGACCTTATCAGGCCAGCATCGTCATGGAGCAAAGCTCTGGCCTTTGGCAGGCAGGGGCTGCCCGTTTGGTTCTTTCATTCACAGTGTGGTTCCTAGACCGGCAGCCTGGGCATCACCTGGCAGCTCTCGAGAATGCGGACCCTCATTCAGAGCCTGCACCTTAACGAGATCCCTGTGCACATAAAGTTTGAGATGAATTCGTCTAGAATAGCAGTTCTCAACGTTTCATTGCAAGAGAGGTGCCTGAAGGACCAGACTGCTGGTCCCACTACAAGGGATTCTGATTTAGGAAGTCTGGGTGGGACCCAGGAATTTGTATGTCTTAACCAGTTCCCAGGTGATGTTGATGCTGCTGCTTCAGGGACCACACTTTGAGAGCAGCCGATCTGGAGGTAGCTGCCCAGTGTCCTCGAGTTAGGCTATCTGGTGCTTATAGGCATGTGAGTTTCAGACCCCTGCAGTAGAGGTGGACAAGGGGCTGCCCGGAACCGACCTGCTGTAACTCAGCCTTGTGCCCCTGGGTGGGACCTTCTAAATGCTTGGCCCCCACAAAGCCTCTGAACAGGCTGTTGGATTCCTACCCTGACTTCTTGGGTTTGTCACCAGGATTCATGGTTTTCTAGGCTAGCCACCTCCAGTTCCCGGGCGCTGTTTATGGCATGGATGGATATCCCGTGTCTGTCGAGAGAATTGTGAACATCTTCAATGGAACTGGCTGCCCCAGCTTGGGAGGGAAGCCCAAGCTCTTCTTCATCCAGGCCTGTGGTGGAGGTAGGCCGGTCCTCAGCCTCCCTGCCCCTGTGCGTCTAGTGGGGAAGCAGCCACCGCCTACTTCCTTCTCCATCGCTCCCTCGATGTCCCAGGGGTTGATCCAGGCAGCCGGGGGCGTCCCAAACATGGTCACTGCTCTCCGAATGTGGCATCTCCATCTAGCTGGAGTAGCTTCAGCTCTGTCCAGCCTTTAGAGGTTTGCGTCTTCCGTCTCACAGTGCCATAGCATCAGGGGATCATTCAGCTGTGGCCACTTCAACCCCAGAGACTTGGCAAAAACAAACAATGCAGAGGAGAGAGAAAACCTCTTTCATTTTCCTTATCATCATTCCCCTGACCTCTATCAACCAGGCTCCCTTCCCCCTTTCGCAGAGAAAGGGAGGCCATTGCTGAATTAACTACTGGAATTCCCAAAGGCTTAGGTTCTGGGGATTCAGTAATTTTTAAGGATTATTTAGATTGTTTGTAGTTTTGCTATATGTCCTGATTTTAAACCTGAGCCCTACTTCAACGTTACCAGGTTTTCTTATAAAATAAAACAAGAGGGAAGAGAGAACAACATTATGTGTCCTGGATTATGGGACATGATGGCATCTCCAGGGGCAGGGATGTCTGAAAGGCATATCACTTCCTTGTCCCTTGGCCTGATCTGCCAGAGAAGCGGGCATTGTTATACCATAGAGCTGTCAGCTTGCATGCCAAGTGTGCACACCAGTGACCTGTAACGTGGGCACCTGAGGCATATTCTTCTGCACACGGTGATTTGTCCCATACTATTCCACATTGGCGGGGGAGTCATGGGAGAGATTGTCTAGGAGGGCAGGCTCTGGTCATATGATTCATCCAGTAAGTTTATTGACCACCGGCTGTATACACCAGGCTGTAGAGATGCAGAGGTGGGGTCTCTGTCCCCTGGAACTTATAATTTGACGGGAACTGTGTTAAGTCACTATCATGACCCAGGCCTATAACTTGGCCACGAGTGATGGAGAACACTGGGTTAAATCCTGCGTTAGCTACTCCCTGCACAGCCACGGGCCAGTTAATCTCTAGAAGTCTTGGCAAATAGGGATAGCAACAGAGCCTGGCTCTTAGTGTTACTATCTCTCACATACTAATCAGTGTGGCTCCTTTTTTTAAAAATAAATTTATTATTTATTTATTTGTTTATTTATTTTTGGCTGCGTTGGGTCTTTGTCGCTGTGTGTGGGCTTTCTCTAGTTGCGGCGAGAGGGAGTTGCTCTTCATTGCGGTGCGGAGGCTTCTCATTGCTGTGGCTTCTCTTGTTGTGGAGCACGGGCTCTAGGCACGCGGGCTTCAGTAGTCGTGGAACACGGGCTCAGTAGTTGTGGCTCGCGGGCTCTAGAGCTCAGGCACAGTAGTTGGGGTGCACGGGCTTTAGTTGCTCCGCGGCATGTGGGATCTTCCTGGACCAGGGCACGAACCTGTATCCCCTGCATTGGCAGGCGGATTCTTAACCACTGCACCACCAGGGAAGCCCTAGTGTGTCTCTTAACACACTTAACACATTGCCTGGTTCATTTTCCTAACTGGAAACATGGCCTCCCTCCTCCTGCTGACCCCAGAGGACTCAGGGTCACATAAGAGCCCCACCCCTGTCACCAGTGCAGTTATCTCAGAGTGATGATGACAGGTAGATGGAGAGGCTGCTGTTCTTGGGTTGAAATCCTTTGTAACTTGTCTTTCTTCTTATGATCCAGGATGTGTGGTCAAGTGATGTGCTTACTCAGAAGTGTGTGGTCCCTCTTTCTCTTGTGAATCAAAGGAAGAACAGACTGAAGGGTGAGCCGGGGTGCCAGCTTTCTGGGGAAGATAGCCGGTCTTCTGGGCCAGGGCCCACCCCACTGTCCATTCTCAGCAGCGAAGGAGGATCTTTGTGGTGTTACTCTTTGGACTCCTTAGCAGGGCCGCTGGGCCCTTGATCTGGGCCCGACCTCTTTGCCTCCCCCACCTGGCATGCTGTGCCCACCCCAGGGCACAGCCTTCCCAGGACACCAGGGTCTGGCTTACTCCTCAGGCTTTCTATGTGCCATTCCTCTGCCTTGTCTCCTGGCCACCTCTTAATCATCCATCCTTCTGGTTACAGCTTATTGTCACCGCTTCCAGGAAGCCTTCCCTGAACACCTCCTTCCTTGCAGAAAGTCAGGGTTCACGCCGGCTGTTGTGCTCCTGCAGCCCCCGTTCTTTCCTTGTCTTAGCACTTTCTCCTTGCGTTCAGATGGCCTCGTCCCCTGGTCAGCTCTCTGAGGGCAGAGCCAATCACATCCGCCCTGCAGCTGGGTCCCCAGCCTGGCACAAAGCCCACAGTATGCTTGCATCTTATGTGCATTCTAATTGTTTGAATTTGAAATAGAACCATACAAAAATATGGTTTGAAGTAATGTGGACTCCTGCCATTAAAAATAAAACCAAACAATTCACTGACAACAGCAGGATTCCAAAGCTGGAACGCAGTGATTAAGGTGCCACTTTCGGAGCGGCAGTCTCTGCTTAGCTCCCTGCTGCGGGATCTTGTGTTTAACGCTGTTGCCACATGGTGGCGCCACCATCAGCTGAGGACAGAAATACCCAAATGTCAGTGACAGTTGTTTGGTGTCTGGTGACTGGTGTCGTGTTGTTTACAGGTCTCTGAATGTCTGCCCTGGATTTTGGTGACTCTTGTGTTGCTATTTTAAGATTCACTGTTGTTACAATTTAAATCAATTAAAAAATCTTCTAAATGTCATCCGCCCCTTCGTTAAGAGGTAGTGCGGGCACCAACACGGAAGAGCGTACCTCAAAGTCAGTAACTCTGGTGTGAAACTTCAGTGTTAGCATGATGAACTCAGCCAGAGCTGAGTGGCCTAAATTTTGGGGTGACCCCTCCAGAACTTTAGAGATCATGCTGAGAAGCTGGAAAGGAAGAATAATGTACGACAGTGGTTGTGGATTTTATGTGCTGAGGGAACGGCTCCTCTTCCCACTGTGAATTCTTATGGGGTGTTATTCTTCCTCGTAGGGAGTTTTGAATCAATAAGCCTGCTTAAGAAGAAAGCAATGGCTTAAATGCATAACCCATAGGCGAGGCCTTCCCAGCAGATTTGTAGGAGGATGACACGTGGATGGAGACACGGCCAGCATCCCCTGTCTGACCCCTTCTTCCTCTGACCCCGATCCTCCCCTCTCAGATCCCATCGTCCCATTTTCACAGGCAGCCCCCACCCGTCTCCTTAGGCCCTTCCTACGGCATCCCCCACTGAAGCGCTCCCTCCCCCACGGCACCCTGCTTCCCCGGGCAGACCCAGCGGCAGCCCCAGATTCCCCTCTCAGGTCCCCTCCCCCGTCCGACTTCCCCTAGGACAGATTCGAGAATCTCGACCAAGCAAACAACCGGAAGCAGTGACCTGAGGCAGCTATGCCAGCGTCCAGCTCTCACAGATCTAAGAGGCCCCCTTGGCAGGCTTGGGAAGCAGCAGGTTGAGAGGCGCAGAGGCCTGGTCCCCTGCGCCTTAGGTGTGAGACCACAGACAAATTACCGAGTTTTCTGAGCTTTAGTTGTATGGGGTGAGAGGTCAATAGATTTTTTATTTTAAAGGTTTTATTTATTTATTTATTTATTGGCCACACTGCACGGCAAATGGGATCTTAGTTCCTCGATCAGGGATCGAACCTGTGCCCCCTGCAGTGGAAGCACGGAGTCTTAACTGCTGGACCGCCAGGGAAGTCCGATCAGTAAATGTTGGGGTTATTATTATGGGGTTTCCAGAAGCATCTTTGTCCTGTCTCTGTCCCCTGTGGATGGGACCCCAGCTTCCCTGGGTGAACTGTGACCTCCCTCCCTCCTTGCTATTACCCACCGTGGATCTAGCCACACAAACCCTCCAGCTCTCCTGCCCAGAGACCTGCCCGACAGGTGCTGTTTCTCCCACCAGGATTGCTCTCCCTTCTCACATGGGAGCCTGGGTCACAACTGCCTGCTCCAGAAACCCTCCCCTGCGGAACCCCGGGCCCCTCGGCCCTCTGCCTGTCTTTGCTGAAGCTCTTTTCAGCTGCTTCCTTTCTGAAGTAACACTTTGTACTCTGCAGTGAGCTCTGCTTTGGAGGAACTCATCCCAGGACATGTCCTGCAGCGTCACCGCCCCAGTGACTCTGTGGCTGCGCTGTGTGTGGCCCGAGTCCTGCCCTGACTCCTAACCCTCTGTTTTCCAGGCCTGCCACTGCTCTGGGGCAGTTTGGGTTTTAAAACAGAAAAGACAGAAAATATGGCAACTTAAAGAAAGAAACATCCAGAATCCTACGAGCCCGACATGGCAGCCTCATTTTGCCTTTTACCTCTGGATCTTGGCCGAGGGGCGTGGTCTGCGTTTCTCATTGAACCTTATCCCTGAAGCATCACCCCACGTCTCCACAGTCTCCACTGTCACCGTTCAAATGGCTTATAATCTTGCATTGTAGTGATACGCACTCACTTACTAAACCAATCCCTAGTGTTGGCCATTTCGGTGGTATCCAATTTTTGGCTCACATGACCACCAATGTCTTTGTATTGAGGGCTTTTGGCTTCACTTGAATTATTTCCTTAGGAAATTACTGAATCAGGGGTGTAAACATCTCCATGGATCCCATTACCTGTGACTTAATGCCTTCTTTGGTTTCCATAAAAGGGTTTGAGGTAACTTAAGGAAGTACAAGTGATGTAGCAGAACAAAATACAGAGAAAAAGAAAATAAGGAGGAAATAGAAATGCAAGGAAAGAAGAGGAGTAAGTTTGGCATCTAGAAGTGCGTCTCGTGAGGTTCTGCGTGCTTGCTAGAGGTGGCCTGCAGATCGGCTTTGTGCTTTCCAGCCTCTGAGGCACGATAGGGTGAGGTAGAATTGCTCATAAGATCCACCTTATTTGGTATTCGTAAGACAGAATTGCCAAGAATGACAGTTTTTCTCCCCTGGGTTGTCTTAATAGGGGACACTGTAAGATAGTGGACAGTTGCCTCAACTGTATACCTACCAAAAAATAAAAGAGATCAGTTTTATATCTTTTGTTTTTAAAAAATTTTATCTATTTGGCCGTTCTGCACAGCATGCAGGATCTTAGTTCCCCAGCCAGGGATCGAACCCGTGTTCTCTGCATTGGGAGCACGGAGTCTTAACCACTGGAATGCCAGGGAAGTCCTTTTTTTAAATTAAAGAAAAAAAATCCAAGTCTCAATGTAAATTGAGGGCAGAGTTTTTTCAGTTTGGGTGTTTAGCTCCCCAGACAGGATCCCATCTTCTTCTTCTTTTTTTTAGCTGCACTGCTTGGCTTGCAAGATCTTAATTCCCTAACCAGGGATTGAACCTGGGCCCTCGCCAGTGGAGGTGCGGAGTCCTAACCACTGGTCCACCAGGGAATTCCCCCATCTTCTTATTTTCTGTCTTCTTCGGTGCCCATGTTGGTGCTCTGTACCCCAGGGGTAGTCCGTGGGTATGTGTCTCTGCCATCTGTGTCATAAACCATGATTTTAAAGAAGCCTTTATCGTAACCTGAGGAAAATCCTCATGATGCCCTGTTAAGGGAATAAAGCATGATTAGTTGAACCTGCAAATAAGCAGGTAAAAACAAAACACAAAAGATTGGAAGGAGGTGCAGCAAACCATTAGTCATGGTTGTCTTTGGCTGCTGCCAACATGGCCAGGCTTTGTTTTGTTTTGAATCATAATGTTGAGATTTAATGTGTGTTTGGGGAAGAAGCCACAAATATGGTTACAAAAAAATCAACAAGGACAAAATGATCAAAGTGCATAATAATTGGTCGGTAAACTCATGAGATCAAAAGTAGTTCATGCTGGGCTTCCCTGGTGGTGCAGTGGTTAAGAATCCGCCTGCCAGTGCAGGGGACACGGGTTCGAGCCCTGGTCTGGGAAGACCCCACATGCCACGTAGCAACTAAGCCCGTGTACCACAACTACTGAGCCTGCGCTCTACAGCCTGCAAGCCACAACTACTGAGCCCATGTGCCACAACTACTGAAGCCCGCGCGCCTAGAGCCTGTGCTGTGCAACAAGAGAAGCCACCGCAATGAGAAGCCTGTGCAGCGCAATGAAGAGTAGCCCCCACTGGGGCTTCCCTGGTGGCGCAGTGGTTGAGAGTCCGCCTGCTGATGCAGGGGACACGGGTTTGTGCCCCGGTCCGGGAGGATCCCACATGCTGTGGAGCGACTGGGCCCGTGAGCCATGGCCGCTGAGCCTGCGCATCCGGAGCCTGTGCTCTGCAGCGGGAGAGGCCACAACAGTGAGAGGCCCGTGTACCGCAAAAAAAAAAAAAAAAAAAAAAAAAAAAAAAGAGTAGCACCCGCTCACTGCAACTAGAGAAAGCCCGTGCGCAGCAACGAAGACCCAATGCAGCCAAAAAATAAATAAATAAATTTATTTAAAAAAAAAAAGTTCATGCTCATTAAAAAACAAACAAAATCAAAGTCCTCAGAGTTGTATAAAGGTGAAAAGTCAAAGTCCTGGGCCCATCCCTACTCCCATTCTTGTTCTTCAGAAGAGCCACTGTTAACAATTGGTGTTTCCTTCCAGACTTTTCTCTTTCTCTCCTGTCCATTTATCCATCATATCTATGCCAGACAGGTCATACGTTATATACTGTTCTGTGACCTTTTGGGGGGTAATTTCTTCTAATTTAAACACGTTGTGATAAAATGCACGTCACATTTACCATGGGAAGCAGTCTTAGGTGTATAGCTCTGGAGGGGTATTAAGCACATTCCCGCTGGTGTGCAGCCATCACCACCGTCCATGTCCAAAACTCTTTTCATTTTGCTAAACTGAAACTCTGTACCCATTAAGCACTAATCCCCATTCCCCGTTCCTCCAGCCCCTAGTAACCAGTATTCTGTTTTCTGTTTCTATGAATTGGGTTACTCGAGGCACCTCATGTAAGCAGAATCATGCAGTATTTGTCTTTCTGTGACCGGCTTATTTCACTCAGCATAATGTCCTCGGGGTTTATCCATGTTGTAATGTGTCAGAATTTCCTTCCTTTATAAGGCTGTATAACGTGACTTTTTTTTTTAATCTATATGCTGTTTTAATTAATCTATTTATGGCTGCGTTGGGTCTCTGTTGCTGCGCGTGGGCTTTCTCTAGTTGCGGCAAGCGGGGGCTACTCTTCGTTGCGGTGCGCGGTCTTCTCATTGTGTGGCTTCTCTTGTTGCAGAGCACGGGCTCTAGGCGCGTGGGCTTCAGTAGTTGTGACCCGTGGGCTCAGTAGTTGTGGCGCATGGGCTCAGTTGCTCCACAGCATGTGGGATCTTCCCGGACCAGGGATTGAACCCATGTCCCCTGCATTGGCAGGCGGATTCCCAACCACTGCACCACTAGGGAAGTCCCAGTGTGACTTTTTTTTTTTTTTTTTTTGCGGTAGGGCCTCTCACTGTTGTGGCCTCTCCCATCGCAGAGCACAGGCTCCGGACGCGCAGGCTCAGCGGCCATGGCTCACGGGTCCAACCGCTCCGCGGCATGTGGGATCTTCCCGGACCGGGGCACGAACCCGTGTCCCCTGCGTCGGCAGGCGGACTCTCAACCACTGCGCCAGCAGGGAAGCCCCCAGTGTGACTTTTTAATGACATAAAATTTAGCATTTTAAACTATTTTAAATGGTACAATTCGGTGACGTTAAGTACATTCACAATGTGTGTGACCATCATCACCATCTAATTCTAGAACATTTCATCTTTCCCCAAAAGAAACTCCTTACCCGTTAGCAGTCACTCCATTCCCAGCCCCTGGCAACCAATCAGCTTTCTCCTCTCTGGATTCGCCTCTTCTGGACATTCCATATAAATGGGATCATATTCTGTGGCCTTTGGTGTCTGGCTTCTTTCACTTAGCATGTTTTCAAGGCCCATCCACATTGTTTTCTGTATCAGTACTTCATTCCTTTCTAAGCCTGAACAATATTCCATTGGATGTTTATACGACATTTTGTTTATCCATTCACCTGTCCCTGGACACGTGGGTGGTTTCTAGCTTTTGCCTGTTGTGAATAATGTAATGAACGTTGCTGCACAAGTTCTTGCTTGAGCACCTGGTTCCCATTCTTTTGGGTGTATACCTTGTAACTTATTTTTATAGCTATTTTAAACATTTCTGCATTCTTGCCCTCACCCCAGCTTGACTTAATGAATGTGGAAAACTCTTGTTATAGTAAAAGTAAAGCTCCTGTTTTGATTTCCTGCCCATGTTTGTCCAGCACTAGGCCCCTGGCTCGAGAGGAAACCAGGCCTCTCAGGCTGGTGGCACCTCTCAGGCTGGTGGGAGCTCTGGTCTGGGTGTTTTCACTGGCAAGTGTTGTCTGTTTCTGTTTCCTGCAGAGCAGAAAGACCAGGGGTTTGAGGTGGCCTCCACTTCCCCTGAAGACAGGACCCCTGACAGCGACCCTGAGCCAGATGCTACCCCGTTCCAGGAAGGCCCAGTCACCGTCGACCAGCCGGATGCCGTGTCTAGTTTGCCCACACCTAGCGACATCTTGGTGTCCTACTCCACCTTCCCAGGTGAGTGGATCGTGTGAGAGCTTGTCCTTCCAGCCAGCAGGTCCCCCCATCTGCCCTAGAAGCAGCTGTGTTGTGAAGAAAAGACCTGCGTGTGAGACTTCGTTCTGCCTCTCATGACCCTGAGTAAGTTACTTCACCTCTCTGAGCCTCAGCTTAGGGCGAGGCAGTCAGGGTGCCTAGAATGCAAAATGTGAGGAGGCATGCATTCTTGCGTTGGTGTGCCTCACGCGCTTCACCCTCGTCCTGGCCCTGCCTCAGTCTTCTCATCTTTAAAATGGGTATATCCATTGTACCTTAGGGATCGTCATGGTGATTTTAACAAGGTGGCTGCTCCCCCACTGAGCACAGTGCCTGGCACATAGCAGGTGTGACAAGTGTTAGTTTCTTTCCTTTCTTATCCCTCGGGAGAGTCACTTGACTTCTCCGAGCCTTGGTTGCCTTGTCAGGAAAATGGGAACCGTGACCAAAGTCACAGGGTAGTGGTGAGGATGAAATAAGATCACGATGGGACAGAGCACAGAGATGTGGGCTGCTGCTGGCTGTGTACATCAGTCAAAGTGTGGAGGTGGGCCTGTCTGCATACGTGGGGAGGGGCAGCTTCCCAATGAAGTTCAGCCTTTCTCCTTCGGCAGGTTTTGTCTCCTGGAGGGATACCAAGAGTGGCTCCTGGTACATCGAGACCCTGGACAGCATTTTTGAGCAGTGGGCTCACTGCGAGGACCTTCAGACACTCTTGCTCAGGGTGAGGCTGGTGGGAGGGCCAGTGTATCCTCCCCAGGGCAGGTGGTGGGGCTGAGCAGGGCCCCAAGCCCAAGCCAGAGGTTTCTTCTGCACCGGGCTTGCCCTGAGAGTTGATGCTTTTGCTCCTTCTAATGCGAGAAATTACTGCCTGCAGTGACATTTGCCCATCATGCAAAAGACTGCTTTCCCCAGCCTCTGAGGTCCCAGGCTGACACCTCTGTCCGCCCACTGATGGAGCCAGTCCTCAGTGCCAGGGTGGGATGGCCCAGTGCCTGGGCGTGGCCCTGAAGGCAGGTCGCGGGGCCTACACCGTTTCCCCACTGCACGGCCTTCTACTCTTGACCCTCGAGAATCATGAATCCTTTTAGTGTCTCCCCTTCTGGAAGGCCGCAGTGACAACAGGGAAGGACAGCCGGATAGGGCCCCACTCAGAGCAGTTACTTTCTCCAAGCGTCTCAGAGCACGCATGGGCCCCTCCTGCTCTGCTCAGGTATTTTGTGCCGTGAGAAGGAGCTATAAGGGCTGGGACCTCCTCCTGGGGAGGCTCCCCCCCCCCCCCGCCCCGGGCTCTGAGCTTTGCTGAGCAGAGGAGAGAAGAAAAGCAGGTGCAGGGCCACCACGCAGCTCGACTCTGGGGGCGCCATGAGCCATGGCCACGGATGAGCGGGTCTCAGAGGCAGCTGGGGGCCCATCAGGGCTAAGCAGTGCACTCGGCTCGTGGGCCCAGTCTCTTCTCTCAACTTTCCTTCATGCAAACCTTTCAGTCTGATTTGAACTTTGTGAATTTCTGAGCTTTGAAATTCTGAATTTTGAGTTTTCTAAACTTATAGTTGAGATGCTTGTTCTCTAACCCCTCCCCTATCCCCCCGCCCAGCGTGCGCGTGTGCACACACACACACACACACACACTCAAGGAGGCTGCAGCTAGAGTTTTTTTTTTTAAATTAATTAATTAATTAACTTATGGCTGCATTGGGTCTTTGTTGCCGCGCCCGGCTTTCTCTAGTTGCGGCGAGTGGGGGCTACTCTTCGTTGCGGTGCGTGGGCTTCTCATTGCGGTGGCTTCTCTTGTCGCAGAGCATGGGCTCTAGGTGCGTGGGCTTCAGTAGTTGTGGCACGTGGGCTCAGTAGTTGTGGCGCATGGGCTCTAGAGCACAGGCTCAGTAGCTATGGTACACGGGCTTAGTTGCTCCGCGGCATGTGGGATCTTCCTGGACGAGGGATCGAACTCATGTCCCCTGCATTGGCAGGTGGATTCTTAACCACTGCGCCACCAGGGAGGTCCCTAGAGTTGTTTATAAAGTTCTGACTCGGTGGGGACTTCCCTGGTGGTCCAATGGTTAAGACTCCGTGCTCCCAATGCAGTGGGCCCGGGTTCGATCACTGTTCAGGGACCTAGATCCCGCATTCCGCAATTAAGACCTGCACAGCCAAATAAATAAATAAAAATAAATAAAATAAAATTCTGACTTGGTGGACGCTCCCCCAGCCCTTCTTTGGAATTCTTACTTCAGTCAAGAGAACTCACAGGCCTCCCTGTGGTCGTGTTTTCACAGGTTGCTAATGCTGTTTCAGTGAAAGGAGTTTACAAACAGATTCCTGGCTGTTTTAATTTCCTCCGGAAAAAACTTTTCTTTAAAACGTAATGAGGCTGGGGCCTCTCACCCTGCCTTACCTTTCACCCCCAAACCTTCCTGCTCCAGCCCTGGTGGCGGCTGAGGCCTGGACTTTCCTACAACTGTGGCTGACACCCATTGAAGGATTCTGTAGCCTGTAGAGGTCTGCTCTTTCCCCCGCTGGGCTGCAGACAGGCTCCTAGCAGCTTTCAAACTGGAGCCAAATGACCGGCGATGGAGGAAGGAGAGCAGAACGCCGTGGACACCACGGGGCTCTTCGCCAGTGGTCCGTTCCTGCCTAGTGGCTGTGGCCTGTGACCCCTGTGTTTTCTCCACATCAGGGCTTCTCAACCTCAGCACAGCTGACATTTGGGGCCAGAGAGTCCTTAGTTGTGGGGCCCTCCTGTGCACTGTGGGCTGTTTAGCAGCATCCCTGGCCTCTCCCCACTAGGTGCGAGCAGCACCCCTTCCCCGAGTCGTGACAACGAAAACTGTCTTCAGACGTTGCCAAATCTCCCTGGTGGGCCCCCGCTGGAGAACCACTGAGCTACAGGACATTTTGGTGACAAACAGACCAGCATCTCTTAGATCAGCAGTTTGGGCTGCTAGAGTCTGAAGAGTTAGAATCTGTGAATCCTAAATGAAGTTTTAAAAATTATCAAGTTTTGTCTATACTGCAGTGTTCTTAAAAACAAAACAAAACAAAACCTTAGGTGAATGTGGACTTTCTTTCACCTATTGCCCCCCCCCCCAACATTTTGCTCTAACTCTTTATTCTTCCTTATATAAAGGCGACTTCGGAGTTTTGGGAAACATTTCCCCAGCTCTTATTTCTTTTGACTTTCCCCCCTACCCCATCACAGGAAGGTGACTGGGGTGGGAGCCGTGTGTTCGGGGAGGTTAAGTCACCTGTCCAGGGAACACAATTAACCAGTGGAGAGACCTGGCCAGGCCCAGGTCTTCTTGAGTCTAGCCCATCCCTCCAGGTGCCTTCCTGGCTGCAGGACCCGCACCCTTACCCCCACCGCCAAGGCCTTTAAGCTGCCTCGACCCCAGCCTGTTTCTTGCTTTCAGGGCCCTAGATATGAGGACGATTTGCTAATAAGACTCTCACCAAGATGTGATTCATGTAGTTGTCATTTTATTATTATTTTCCTCTTGTGACCTTTCCAAGTCCGAAACAGTCCCGGGGACTTCTGGTGGTTAGTTATTTTCAATCACCTGCAGGACACACACAAGAAAATAATCCGGTTAACCCAGCAGAGCAGAGCCTTGCTTGCAGGTTCCCGGCTTTCTCCCTCCCGGCTCCGCGCTGCCCGTGTGAATCAGGCGGCCCGCGTTGAAGCAGCTCTCCCTAGGGGCTCTAATGATGCTCCAGAGAAAAGATGTCCTCACAGCTTTACACTGACCTGTTGGGGCTTCCTGTAAAAAGGAGTCTTAGCCTGGAGTGCAGTTTGGACTTCAGGGCGGGGGGCCTGGGAACTCTTAAAAAATTATACGCCGAACGTATGGACGGGCATGTTTGTAGATCTCGTTTGTTTCTCAAAAGGTTTGAGAGCCCCTAAATTGTTAACAATCCCTGCTGTTGTCAAGGCACCATCCCGTGCTGGGAGTGGGGCTGTAACCCGTTTTCAGAGGCGGTTTGGCATCTACTAAACATCCTAACGTGCCGACTCCGTGATCCAGTGACGCTGCTGGATCTGTGTAGCATAGATGCTCTCATCAGTGTGCAAGGATATACGTCCAAGGATGTTCACTGCAGCCATGTGAGAGTGGAAAATAGGAAACAGAGGAAAGCTTCATTCATTATATTCATACTCTGGAATTTTATTTAGCTGTTCAAAAGAATGACATAGATATATGGGCTCACATGTAAAGTATGATATGGTGTTAAGTGAAACGACTAAGCTGCAGAACAGTAATGGAGAGTCAAATCCTATTTTTGGTTAGAAGACAGTATGTTTATATGTACGTATATAGATATTTTATAGATGCACCGAAATAAATCCAGAAGACCACACACCAAGCCACTGGCTATGATTATCTCTGGGGGGTAGAACTGCAGATGTCATACAAGGGGGATGTCTACTTTTTTACTTGATATACTTTTAATACACTTGATATGCTTTTAATATTTTTACCAAGAGTATGTATTACCTTCTAAAATAAAAATAAAAATAAAGCTGGTGAATGCTGAAGATTCATGTGTTGCTGTCATTCAGTGAACATCTGTTGAAAGGATGAATGCCCTTGGCCACCTGTCTCCTATCGCTTCCCAGCCCCTGACCTTGGCTCGTCACTTGTCTGGGTTTGGAACTCCAAGCTACACACGGTGTGCCCCTGGGCTGGGACCACTGCAAGGCTTCACTGGCCCCTCTGCAGTTGCCGGGGCGGCCTCTACCAGAGGACAGCTGGCAGCTTGGCTCTAATGCTCCTGGAACCTGTCACAGGCACATGAGCCTGCCCTGGCTGCTGTCCCGGGAGCCTAGGGCCTCTGCCCGGCTGCCTCGAAAGGCTTGCTTTCCCCATTGATCCCCTCTGACATCTGCCCAGGCTTTCGGCTGAGTCCTGCTCTGTTGTGCTTGTGTCTGTGGCTGGGAACAGCTGATGCTGGGACCAAAAGATAGGACAATTGCTCCTGGCCCTGCTCGGGGTCCCCAAGGTGCTGCCAGGGCCAGCCGCGTGGTGACTCACGCGGCAGCTGGGGCTGGAAAGGACCCTCGGCTTTGGCTGGGAAAAGGCCCTAAGCATCCTCCCATCTAATCCGTCTCAGGCTCTTTTGAAATGCTGGTGCACCTCCAAAGCTGGACTCAGGTTTTCCTCTGGCAAAAGGGGACCAGAGCTTTCCCCCAATGGACAGAGAGAACCTGGTAAGTTAATGGCCACTCTCTTCTTGATTTTACCTTTCTCCAACAAACTTTCCTGGCACTTCTGGTGCCTGTAACCACTTGTTGGTAGAGAAATGCCAGCAGACAGACAAATGAACAAGGAGCCCTCAAGTATTAATGGGAAAACCCGGAGGCAGCCACCTGCTTATTTTGACAGTGCCCATTTGACAGTGTTGTTTTCGTCCTGGGACTGCAAGCTCACGGCTGTGACATCATATTTGAGTTTATAATGGAGTGTCGGTTTGATTTAATTAAACAGCTCTCTGTAAATTCAACTTGAAATAATGAAACCAGATGCCAGCTTTCCCTTCTTTGGGGGCTCTGTCACAAACACCACAACCCCGACTTGTTCTGCCTCCTAAAAAAGTGGATGAGTCCTGGTCTAGTTCAAGTCTCATTTTACAGAAGAGCAAACCCAGGGGGTGGCACTGCTGGGAGGTGGGTAAAAAAGTGCCCCCGATCGGTATGGTGCCCTGCTTTTCCCCTCCAGCATCCATTACCAGGCACGATGCCTCCTCCGCCCTCCCCCAGGTCCCCCCCACCAAGGCCTGCCCTTCTGTGACAACTGTCCCTGTATCCATGGCTGCTCCCAAGATTGGTGCCAGTTTTTGGGTTTTTTTTAAATAAAATTTTTTTCTGGTTTTCATTATAAATGAATGTTTATTCACTGTTTTTTTTTTTTTTTTTTTTGGTACACGGGCCTCTCACTGTTGTGGCCTCTTCCATTGCGGAGCACAGGCTCCGGACGCGCAGGCTCAGCGGCCATGGCTCATGGACCCAGCCGCTCCGCGGCATGTGGGATCTTCCCGGACCGGGGCATGAACCTGCGTCCCCTGCATCGGCAGGCCAACTCTCAACCACTGCGCCACTGGGGAAGCCCTATTCACTGTTTTTTAAAAATAGGAATTGAGCTGGTGTGGAAGTTTGTGAGGCACTGGTTTTGAGCTCACAGGCTAAAGCTCTCTGGGGACACATTCACAGTCATAGTGGGATCAGCTCAGCCCCATTTACCTGGACTGCCTTGGTCTGAAACAGAAAGTCCTGCATCCCAGGCAACTTCCCAGTCCAGCGCAAACTGAGATGATTGGTCACCCTACAGAACAGCTGGGGGACCCTTTAGAATGACTAATTTCCAATAATTAAGGCTGTGAGGATCTCAAAAGACCAGGTTTTGGGCTTTGCAGATAAATATAGCATTGGGCAGTGGGGTCTGGGCCTACATGTAGATAAGCAAAACCAAAATACCCCATGAATCCTAGGGAACCTGCTATTAATGCTGGAGGAGTAACCTTTATTTTCAACCTCTTTGGACAAGACCACCCTCTATGTGCCTTTTCACTCAACTCACACAGAAATGTTGGGGCTTATGGGGGATCCTGCAGGGGTTGCCCAGGTCTGCAGCCTCCTAGCTCTCAAGAGGAGGGAGGGGGTCCTCAGAACTCAGGTGGGCATGGCCCTCATGGGGCCAGGGCCAGGGCAGGGCCTGGGGGGCACAGGGCTGGTCCGGTTCTTACCGAATTGATCTGGTCAACGTAGCTGGAGACCCGTGTGAAGACGGAGGGCTGGCTTGTGGTAGTCGTTGCAACCAAGGGAGGACCCGAAGCTGACCACGCCGTGCACTTGCCCCTGGCCGTTAGCCGCCTGGCAGTTCAGTGGTCCGCCGGAGTCCCCCTGGGGAAGGCCGGTGTTCTGTCAGGAGGGGCCTTTGAGCTTGGGTGGGGCGATGGGAGGGGAGGGGAAGGGGCCACCCTTCAGAGCCCCGTGTTTTACATGTTGGCAGTGCATTTATATTGTTCTGCGGTGGGTTGCCGTATTCTCGGAGGCCAGGCCTTGCGGTCACAGCTCAAGACGGCACCATAATACCGACAGGAGCTGTGTGTGTGCCTGGAATGGTGCTGGCACTTTATAGGCCTTATCTCGTTTAATCTTTACCAAAACCTATGAGCTAAGTGTTGCAGCATCCCCATTTCATCAAAGAGGAAGACAGAAGCCCTCAGACAGGCTGTGCAAGCAGTAAGGTGGAGGAGCTGGGACGTGAGCCAGAGTTAGAATGCCACGTGCTCAATCACCACCGGCCACTTCCTCCCATTGACGGAGTGTCCCGGGGGCCCGTCTGCCTGGGCAGAGAGTGTAGGGGCCCAGTGTGATCTGAAGGACACATGAAGCTCCTTCCCGCTCTGTCCCCACTCTGCTTCAAAGTCCACCACATAGCAAGTCCTTTTGGTTAAGACACTGTATCAGAAAGGCTCTGTGGCAGCTACCATGAAGGGATACGTTGGGTCATGAATGGGACTAATTCAACAGATAAACTTGAAATCACCTTAGAAAGGTCCTAACCCAGCAAATATGTCCCCTTGGCTCCCTTACTACACAGAGGAAAGAATAAGAGAGATGACAGTCGTGAGAGACCTCAATGAGACCCAAGGAAGGACTTCCCAGCAGTGAGAGGGTGGACACTACTACAAGGAGAATCTCAAAATATCTTTTCTGGAGACTGCAAGGACAAAGGTCAGGGTTCAAATGTGTGAAGCTGTTTCCCAGTGCTTTGCTAGCAGCTGGGAGGATGGAGTCCAGGACCCTGAGAGACTCTCCCCATCCTCAGCCTCATTTTGTCAGTGTGTGTGTGGGGTCACCTGACTTCCTGCACTCACACTGCAGCTGGAGATCACACCATCACCCCCAGCACAGATCATATTGGTCTTCACAGTCCTGCCCCACCAACCAGGTTGGGAGCATGCGGCAGAGTCCACAGCCAGCAACTCGCCCTGCTGCAGGATGTCAGGAAGAGCTCCGCTGGCTGCGTGAGACAAGAGAGAAGGTGTTACAGGGACAAAGGGACTCCTGAGAAAAAGCGAGTAGTGGATGCCCAGCCTCTTTCTTTATGGTCCCTCTTACTTCCCTCCATCCATAGGGTTGCCATGAGAGCAGCCATGTTTGCCCATACTGTATCCTCACAGTTGATTGGGTAGTGTTCTGGCCACAGCTGATTGGTTCAGGGGTGAACATCTGACCCCAGCTAAGCCAATGAGCTCCTTCTCCTGAGAATTTGGGGGTGGGACTAAGAAATCCCAGCCAGAGAGGATATAAATCTGGGAGCTGTTGGTAGTGGCTGCCATTTTCTTCTAGGGAGAGAAGGATGAAGTAGATCCACGAAGAAAAGAAATTCTGAGAGAGGGTTTCCTGAGGTTCTCATAGTCTTTCAGCCCCTGATTCTCTCCTGTTCCTGAAGCTTGGCTGTCTCTGGCCATGGCTGAGTCTCTTAAACCCTTATAACAAACTCTCCATTTTGTTGTGCTGGCTCCATGGTTTCTACCACTTACCTTAAATATGACGGTGAGCCTGCTGGCATCTGGAGACCCAGCTTGGGAAAAATATTTGAATGCATTGAAAGTAAAGCTTTCCTAATGGCTCCCAACGACACTGCCACCATCACTTTCATTACTATCGTCACTGCTACTCATGTCAAAGACTAATAATATTCTTCACTTGCATTTTATTAGGCCGTTCAAAATACTAAACTAATCCTCACAGTAAGTATTTATTCCTATTTTGGACATTGGGACAGATGGGACATTGAAGCCAAGAGAAATTAAGCAGCTTTCCCAAGACCATCCTAATTAAATCTAGTCTAACCTGTATTATATTTTGCAAGTGTCTAAGCATTTTCACATCTCTTTTGTCATCTCTTTTAACCTTTGCCAACCGTATTTCCATTTTACAGATGAGAAAACTGAAGCTAAGTTTACACAGCTAGTGACCAACAGAGCTGGGGATAAAGCCAAGCATTTGGACCCTTCCCTGGCTCTTGCTGCCTCCAGTGAAATACTTTCTGCCTGGGTGTTTTCTGATAAACGAACCAGTGGTTGTGCTTGTGTCTCAGTAAGCATGAGATACACTTCCCACTTCTTACTTCTGCTGAGTTTCCATGTATCCATGTTTTTGCAGATAAGCCAGGCAAGAGGGTGATACTAATTTGAGTGTATGTGTGTTGATGTACCTCTGTAAAAAACGTGTCACTTATAGATTTATGTCATTATGAAAAAAAAGTAACCACTTATCTGCATGAGCCTTCCTAGACTTTTCCAACCTCTGGTGATTTTACAAGGGGAGGGCAGGTCCTCTGTTCCTTCTTGGTGGCCTGCTGTCATTGGATTTCTGACCCTTAGGGCTTATGTCAAAAGGAGACCCACATGTAGCCAGGGTCTGAGCAGCAAGGTCAGGAGGCACGTGGGACAGATGAGTTTTGAGATGGGGAGCAGAGAGTCTGATGAGGGCCCCAGGGACCTTTGTGGAGCTCTGGAATCCTGAGGTCACAGAGTGAATGCTATTTTGGACTCTGGCTTTCGGCCATAAAAAGGGACTTCTGGGGACTTCCCTGGCGGTCCAGTGGTTAGGACTTTGCACTTCCACTGCAGGGGGCATGGGTTCGATCCCTGGCTGGGGAAGTAAGATCCCACATCCCACATGCCATGCGGCATGGCCAAAAAAGGGGGAGAAAAAGAAAAGGGACTTCTGTGCCAGAAGTCATGTAGTCAATGTAACCCTCATTCCATCATAGTGACAGTGACAACAATTAACACACAACACCTACTATGTGCCAGGCGCTGGGCTAAGTGCTTCCCATGGATTATTGACAACTCTGTGATACAGGTGCTGTTATTATCCCCATTTTACAGATGAGGAAACTTCAGTGTGGAAAAGCTAATTAAGTAACGTGCCAAAGGTCACATAGCAAGTAAGTGGAGGAGCTGGATTTGAACCCAGGCAGTCTGAATTCTTTTTTTTTTTTTTTTTACATCTTTACTGGAGTATAATTGCTTTAAAATGGTGTGTTAGTTTCTGCTTTATAACAAAGTGAATCAGTTATACATATACATATGTTCCCATTATCTCTTCCCTCTTGTGTCTCCCTCCCTCCCACCCTCCCTATCCCACCCCCTCTAGGTGATCACAGAGCACCGAGCTGATCTCCCTGTGCTATGCGGCTGCTTCCCACTAGCTATCTACCTTACGTTTGGTAGTGTATATATGTCCATGCCACTCTTTCACTTTGTCCCAGCTTACCCTTCCCCCTCCCCGTGTCCTCAAGTCCATTCTCTAGTAGGTCTGTGTCTTTATTGCCATCTTACCCCTAGGTTCTTCATGACCCTTTTTGTTTTTCTTAGATTCCATATATATGTGTTAGCATACGGTATTTTTCTTTCTCTTTCTGACTTACTTCACTCTGTATGACAGACTGTAGGTCCATCCACCTCACTACAAATAACTCAATTTCGTTTCTTTTTATGTCTGAGTAATATTGCATTGTATGTATGTGCCACATTTTCTTTATCCATTCATCCGATGATGGACACTTAGGTTGCTTCCATCTCCTGTCTATTGTAAATAGTGCTGCAATGAACATTTTGGTACATGACTCTTTTTGAATTATGGTTTCCTCAGGGTATATGCCCAGTAGTGGGATTGCTGGGTCATATGGTAGCTCTATTTGTAATTTTTTAAGGAACCTCCATACTGTTCTCCATAGTGGCTGTACCAATTCACATTCCCACCAGCAGTGCAAGAGTGTTCCCTTTTCTCCACACCCTCTCCAGCATTTATTGTTTCTGGATTTTTTGATGATGGCCATTCTGACCTGTATGAGATGATATCTCATTGTAGTTTTGATTTGCATTTATTTAATGATTAATGATGTTGAGCATTCTTTCATGTGTTTGTTGGCAATCTGTATATCTTCTTTGAAGAAATATCTATTTAGGTCTTCTGCCCATTTTTGGATTGGCTTGTTTGTTTTTTTGTTATTGAGCTGCATGAGCTGCTTATAAATTTTGGAGATTAATCCTTTGTCAGTTGCTTCATTTGCCAATATTTTCTCCCATTCTGAGGGTTGTCTTTTGGTCTTGTTTATGGTTTCCTTTGCTGTGCAAAATCTTTGAAGTTTTATTAGGTCCCATTTGTTTATTTTTGTTTTTATTTCCATTTCTCTAGGAGGTGGGTCAAAAAGGATCTTGCTGTGATTTATGTCATAGAGTGTTCTGCCTGTTTTCCTCTAAGAGTTTGATAGTTTCTGGCCTTACATTTAGGTCTTTAATCCATTTTGAGCTTATTTATGTGTGTGGTGTAAGGGAGTGTTCTAATCTCATACTTTTACATGTACCTGTCCAGTTTTCCCAGCACCACTTATTGAAGAGGCTGTCCTTTCTCCACTGTACATTCCTGCCTCCTTTATCAAAGATAAGGTGACCATATGTGCGAGGGTTTATCTCTGGGATTTCTATTGTGTTCTATTGATCTATATTTCTGTTTTTGTGCCAGTACCATACTGTCTTGATTACTGTAGCTTTGTAGTATAGTCTGAAGTCAGGAAGCCTGATTCCTCCAGCTCCGTTTTTCGTTCTCAAGATTGCTTTGGCTATTCGGGATCTTTTGTGTTTCCATACAAATTGTGAAATTTTTTGTTCTAGTTCTGTGAAAAATGCCAGTGGTAGTTTGATAGGGATTGCATTGAATCTGTAGATTGCTTTGGGTAGTAGAGTCATTTCCACCATGTTGATTCTTCCAATCCAAGAACATGGTATATCTCTCCATCTATTTGTATCATCTTTAATTTCTTTCATCAGTGTCTTATAATTTTCTGCATACAGGTCTTTTGTCTCCTTAGGTAGGTTTATTCCTAGATATTTTATTCTTTTTGTTGCAATGGTAAATGGGAGTGTTTTCTTGATTTCACTTTCAGATTTTTCATCCTTAGTGTATAGGAATGCCAGAGATTTCTGTGCATTAATTTTGTATCCTGCTACTTTACCAAATTCATCGATTAGCTCTAGTAGTTTTCTGGTAGCATCTTTAGGATTCTCTATGTATAGTATCATGTCATCTGCAAACAGTGACAGCTTTACTTCTTCTTTTCCGATTTGGATTCCTTTTATTTCCTTTTCTTCTCTGATTGCTGTGGCTAAAACTTCCAAAACTATATTGAATAAGAGTGGTGAGAGTGGGCAACCTTGTCTTGTTCCTGATCTTAGTGGAAATGCTTCAGTTTTTCACCATTGAGGACGATGTTGGCTGTGGGTTTGTCATATATGGCCTTTACTATGTTGAGGAAAGTTCCCTCTATGCCTACTTTCTGGAGGGTTTTTATCATAAATGGGTATTGAATTTTGTCGAAAGCTTTCTCTGCATCTATTGAGATGATCATATGGTTTTTCTCCTTCAATTTGTTAATATGGTGTATCACGTTGATTGATTTGCGTATATTGAAGAATCCTTGCATTCCTGGAATAAACCCCACTTGATTATCCATCTACGCTATCCTGCTTCTCCAAGGCAGCAGCCATTTTTTCCAGACTCCCTGGATGATGAGTGGGGAGAGAGCCCCTGACTGGACAGGGGTGACATTGCCTCCCTTCCCTCCCTTGGGATCCTTGGGGTTCCCAGCACCCACTTACTCTGCAGCCTTCCCCAGCCCGTGACATAGCAGATGTAGTTGTTGGGTAGAATGGCGCCAGTGGGCGGGCGGTAGGCAGCTAAGCTGGATCTTGTCAGTCAGGGCGATGGGGTTGGCCAGTTTGAGCAGGGCAATGTCGTTCCTGGGTTTGTCAAGAGGCAGAGCATAAAGAGAGGGTTGACTGGTCCTGCCCCAATTATATTTCTGATTTTAGCCCCAGCGGGGACCATCGAACCCCCTCCTCGGCCAGCCTGCTGGTGAATCTTCCTTCTGTTGGGGCTATGAGGGATTGGGGAGCAGCTGTGGTTAAACCCCAGGATTGCATTTTGTCCCTGGTGGAGCTTGGAGCCCTAAATTCCCCTGAGGCCTTTCAGGGGACTATACAGAACAGGGAGGGCAAATAGGTTTGTCTTGCAATGTCTACTCTGATGGATTAGTTTGTGGCTGCCTGGCAGGCTGTGTTGACAAGGATTCTGAGGCTCTGTCCAGGGTCAGCAAGGAAATAAATCCATAACTGCTTGGTAATGTCTGTCCCAGCCATATGCTTCCTATGTTTGGTTTAGAAAACAGTAGATGTTCAGGCTGAAAGGCCTTTTTACCTTTACTCTTTACTCACCCTTCCACCTTGAGTTCTGCTGCCAGATTTATCCATTAGTCTCACGTCCTTGTCTAGGAAACCTTTAGTGATTGGCAGATTACATTTTCCACGATGGCTGCAATGAGATCTCCCTTCCCATCGGTGCTTGTTGCAATGTGATGTTGACACTCTGTCCTTTGAGAGGAGGGGACTGGGTTTCTTCCCTCTGGTTGGGGGGTGGGGGACTGTGATATAGAGGAAGTGACACCATGTGACTTCTGAGACTAGGGCATGAGAAAATGCAGCTTCTGTCTGGTCCTTCAGGATTCCTGTTCTTTGGTCCTAACCTCTATGCTGTGAAGAAGCCCAGGCCACATAGAGAGTCCACGTGTATGTGAAAAGGCCCTTCTCCACTCTCTGCCCACCCATCTCCTCCCCATCTCTTAAGGCTTCCCTGGACCCATTCTGTGTCATTTTACGGTTTTCCAGCGTCTTGTCTGTGTGTATTTCATCTAGTTGACAAGTCCCTTTGGGGGCAGAGACTGACTCATGACTCACGGGCACCCCGCATCCTTTGTGCACCATCATCGGTGCTGGACCACAGCAGGCTGCCCAGATGAAGAATCACAGGGTGTTATGGCCACAGGGCATCCTCCCGCTCTCCCCAGGGCTGTGATGCAGAGTCTTCTGGACGATATGGCAGAGTGAACTTTCTGGGCAGCCATTCAAGAGTGGCATCTTGGGCTGCAGAAGAGCCCTTGCATGTGGATAAATTATGCAGATTTGAAGAGATGGCTGGGGCTCTTCTTTCTAAAGGCCCTTCTGGAACTGCAGATCTGCTCTTGGGGATTGGGAGAGGATGATGGATACCTCTGGGTTTCGGGAAGGTGATGGGGAAGTAGGAAAAGGGAAGACAACTTTCTGTCCCCAGAAAGTGGGGACAATCATGACGACAATGATGATGAAAGTGTTTTGAAGATGTGCTCAGATCAGGCCTCTGCTGGGCACATCACACCTGATTTAATGCTACTTTCTGGATCTGTATCTTCAGGCAAGTTCCTTCACTTCCTAGGTCGTGGTTTCCTCATCGGTGAGTTGGGGATAATAACAGTACCTCCCGCCTGGGGCTGTTGTGAGGAATAAATATGATAACGCTCAGGAAACACCTAGCACAGTGCCTGGCACAAGGAAAGCACTAAGTGTTCGTTGGCGTGATTGTGCAAGCTAACTCCTGGGGGTGGAAGAGAGCTCACTGGGAAGGGGGCCTAGACTGTGAGGTTCTGGAGGGTTGGCGACCCCCACCACTCCTGCCTGTCCTTGTGGAAGACCAGGCTGGCTGGGCACAGTCTCTGCTGGTCACTGGAGTGCCTATGCTTGCTTGTGTGATCAGAAAGGGGGAGTTCCCTGAGCTGCAATGAGATGCTCGAGTTTAGGCAGCCCCCTAAACCCCGCAGGACTGGGGGCCTTGTGTATTTCACTCACTGTTGTTTCCTGGTGCCTAGAACAGGGCCTGGCATATAGTAGGTGCTCAACAGATACCTGTGGAATGAAGGCGTGAGTGAACCCATGGCTCTGAATTTTGTTTAATACCACCTGGATCTCAGGATTAGTGATGATGAAAGAAGTTTGATGTTCCAGCAACTATTCCCTGCCCCTACATGTGCCCGCTCCCTGGGGTAGGGGGTGGAGATTCAGGGGTGAATCAGGCATGGCCCAGCCCTTGCAAACTTCTGGCTAGAAGGGGAATTAGATGTGAATTCATCTCTAATGCACCTTGAGAGTGGGCCGGGCGGGAGGAAGGGGTTGATTCCGCCAGTTTTCTGACGGGCAGAGAACCTTCCCTGCCTCTTCTTCCTCTCCCTCCTTTTTTCCACTTCCTGGGACCACTCCCCTCTACTTTGATGGCTCAGACATAGATCCCAGCACTTACACCTCTTTACTGCACCATTATTGTACTATTACTGCTAATAGCCCACACATATGGCTTCTATCATGTGCCAGGACTTTTTCTAAGCGCTTTACATACATTATCTCATTTAATCCTCGCAACAACCCTAGAGGTAGACACTATTACTGTCCTTATTTTACCAAAGAGGAAACTGAGGCACAGAAAGGCTAAGGAACTCGTGCTGGGCCACGCGGTCAGTATTCGTATCTAAGCCTCCAGGCTCCAGAAGCTCGACCCCTAACCACCACCCCTCACTGCCTCCCAGCCACACTTCTGGCCGTGGGCTCCTTGAGAGCTGGCGTGGTGACCTGTGCATCTCTGTGCGTCCAGCACCCAGCACGGCATGTGGGACATGGCGGGTGAACATAGGATGGTATGTGCTTGTCTACGAGGAGTTGGGGGAAGCGGAGTTGCCATCTCCTTGCAGGTCGGGGAACAATCACTGGGGGGCTTTGCAGAGCTCTGTACCCCTTGCCAGCTTCCTGTGTGTGTTACCCCAGGCTGTCCCAGCAGAGTATCAGGGAATCTTTGAAAAATGTCAAAGGCGTGTTGGGAGGGGACACAGAGTAGGGGACAGCAGAGGGACTGTGTCCTACTCCACTCATAGACTCCACTTATAGTGGGACCTGCAGACCTATCCCTGTGTCCCCAGGACTTGGCACAGAATAAATACACGGTCAGTGAGTGCCTGCGGTGGACAGGGGAGCTGCAGGCTTAACTGGCAGGAGATCCAGGTCACTCTGACAGTCTATGCCTCTCCCTCCCCTAGTCACAGCCCAGCCCAGGCATCTTTGGGGCCGAGAGCTCCTCCCCACTCCCTACAGAAGGAGCAAAGGATGGGGCAGGGTTGCACCCACTGCCTTCTGGGAGACGCCCTATCCCCGCTCTGCACCCCTGCCAACCCACCCCCCAAGCGCACCCAGACAGAACACACCCTTTGGAGAGCTGGTTGGAGTTCCAGTCCTCTTGCACCACAAGCTTGGAGACCTTGACGGCCAGCGAGCCGGGCTCATGGGTGGCGAGGCAGTGCTGGCCCAGCAGCACGCTGTAGGTCCTGGAGGAACTGGGAGAGGGGGCCAAGCGGGGAAGGTAAGCTCTGGGCTGTCCTTTCCTCTCTCTGGGCCCCTATGGGCAGGGACACCCCAATCAATGCACTGTCTGGAGGCCTGGCTCTGGCCAGTGCTGGGATGGGCCCAAGTCAGTGCCTGCCCCAAGAGCTACTAGTTGGCGCTGGGAATTTTTCTTCCCTCTGGGCAATCGGTTAGTTATAATAACTATAACCAAACAGTAATTGCAACTATATTATACCAACTGTAAACTATGATATAAAATAAAAATTATAATAATATAAACTCTGTGTTACTATCGGGGAAGTGAGATGGATACAGAGATAACAGAAGTCATTTATCCTCAAGGGCATCTTTTAATTTAACCCCTCACCTTCCATTTTTAGGTGGGGAACCTGAGGCTCAGGGAGGAGAAATGGTCCAGAGTTTTGCAGCTCGTTAGTGACAATTCAGAGCTAGAACCAGGACTCCTGATGCCCAGGCCTCTATTATTTCCCCCCGCCTGCCTCCTAGAATTTGTAAATCAGGTGAGGAGAAGGGACCTCTCCTGGCTATGAAAGCATCACATTGGCCCAGCGGAAACTCCAGTGAGCACCAACCGGTGTGAGATAAGCAGAGGCTGTAGGGAGGGAAAAGGACAGCTGAACAACGAATGTCACAGAGCCCTTCCTGTCCCTTGTGGGCCTTTATAATGGTGCCAGTTCACTTTTATTGAGCACTTACTAAGAGCCAGCCCCTTTAATGCATCATCACATTTAATCCACACTAAATTCTGTTGCCTGATTTTTAGCAGGTGATGGTATTGAGGCTTGGAGTAGTAGTTCAAGTTGCTCAAGGGAACTCAGTTCCAGATCCTGAGGCCACATCTAGTTCCCCCAAGAGGACAGGAAATGGGCCTCCTCCCTCTCCATAGTCCCCCTCAGCGCCCCGCAAGAGATACTTAACCCATGTCGCGTATGGGCCCATCAACTGACCAACAGACGGAACTATACATTGATGAGAACTTGTTTTCGGCTGAGGAAGTGGTTATGTGCAAGGCTCCTTCACACAGGGTGGCTCAGGCCATCTGGGCTCCAACTCTGAGGGATGAGCATTGGCCAGTGGGGTGAGTGGGCTGGGAGACTGGGGAAGAGCACTCACCTGATGTAGTGGGCAGCTGTCAGGACCCAGTTTTGGCCTGTCAGAGACCCTCCGCAGGTGTGGCGCCACTGGCCTTTAGAGCTGTACTGCAGGGAGACCTGGGAAGAAGTGCAGGTGCTCTGGTCACTGAAAGGACCAGGCGCCTCTGCTCTGCAGCTTCCCAGCCCTGAGAGCGGGGCCAGGGTCAGGTGAGCAAGGCACTCCCCTCAGGTGCAAAATCTAAGGGGGCACCAAGAAACTCGGTAATCAGGATAAATAACATTTTTAATAATCTTTAGAAAATTAGCACAAAAAAATCTCTGATGAACAAAATGTCAAAAATTTAAATAAAGACAGTATTAAAAAGTAATTGTTGGGCTTCCCTGGTGGCACAGTGGTTAAGAATCCACCTGCCAATGCAGGGGGCACGGGTTCGAGCCCTGGTCCGGGAAGATCCCACATGCTGCGGAGCAACGAAGCCTGTGCGCCACAACTACTGAGCCTGCGCTCTAGAGTCCGCGAGCCACAACTACTGAGCCCACGTGCCACAACTACTGAAGCCCGCGCGCCTAGAGCCCGAGCTCCGCAACAAGGGAAGCCACGACAATGAGAAGCCCGCGCACCTCAAGGGAGAGTAGCCCCCCGCTTGCCGCAACTAGAGAAAGCCTGCACGCAGCAAAGAAGACCCAACGCAGCCAAAAATAAAATAAATAAAAAGTGATTGTTTTGAACATCTTTGGGCAACCTGACTTGTTGGGTTTTTTTCCCTTCTTGGGAGCTATTTCTTTAGGACATATTCCTCCAATTTAATATGTGTAAACCAAAATTTTGATTTCCCCCCCCGCCCCAAGTCTGTGTTTTCCCATCTTGGTAAATGGCAACCCCACTGTACCTGCTGCTCAGGCCAAAACACTAGGCAGTGAATTTGCTGCTTCTCTTTCTCTCATATGCCTCATTCTAATCTACCAGCAAATCCTGCCAGCTCTACTTCCAGAATATGTAGACAGAACGCATCCCTCTTACCACCTCAACTGCTGGTCCCAACCATCTTTATTTAACTCTCACCTGGATTATTATTGTAGCTTCCTATGTATTCTCCCTGCTCTCACCCTGGCCCCTCCCTCACCCCATTTCTCAACACAGCAGCCAGAATGATCCTTTTAAAATGTAAGCATGATTATATCTCTTCTCTGCTCGAACAGCCAGTGGCTCCCCCTATTACACAGTGTGAAACCCCAAACTGAACAAGGCTCTACAAGTCTCCACATGACCTCCCTGACCTTATAGGCTCCCACTCCCTTCTGCTCCAGCCACACTGTCCTCCACGAGGTTCTGGAAATGCACCAAGCCCACTTCTGCCTCAGGGCCTTTGCACTTGCTTTTCCTTCTGCCTGGACTATTCTTCTCTTATGTATTAGCATAGCGTTCTCCTTCACTTCCTACGGGTCTGTGCTCAAGGTTTTCTTCTCTGTGAGGCCTTCTGTGACTTACCTAAAACAGAGTATGCACGCTCATGTGCACACGTACATCCTTACACACGTATGCACACATATGAACACACACATCCCTTTTCCTCTGGTCCTGCTTTATTCTTCATCACAGTAACTATCATCACCTGACATTATGAATTTACCCATTCAATTGTTTATTGTCTCACTCTCCCACTTTAATATAAGCTCTGTGAATTTTTTTTCCCACTGCTGTATTCCAGGTGCCTAGAACAGTACATGTCTCATGGTGGGTCCTTAATAAATTGAACAAGTGAGTGAATCAGCAAATGAATGAATGAATAAATGAATGGATGGATGAGTGAGTGAATGAATGAAAGTAGACTCACCAGGCAAGGGTCTGGTCTTTCCTGCAGAACTTGTCACCTGTTGCTCTAGTTTTTCCCTCAAGACTAAACCCACCGATAGGAATATGAACATACATAAGTGTACCTTACCCTACAGCTCCTCAACTTTTAAAAAATATTTTTGTATTTTTTAAAAATGTATTTTATTTTATTTATTTTTGGCTGCATAGGGTCTTAGTTGCTGCGCCTGGTCTTTCTCTAGTTTCGGCAAGTGGGGGCTACTCTTCATTGCGTTGCATGGGCTTCTCATTGCGGTGGCTTCTCTTGTTGCGGACCATGGGATCTAGGCACGCAGGCTTCAGTAGTTGCAGCATGTGGGCTCAGTAGTTGTGGTGCGTACGCTTAGCTGCTCTGCGACATATGGGATCTTCCCGGACCAGGGATCGAACCCGTGTCCCCTGCATTGGCAGGTGGATTCTTTGCCCCTGCGCCACCAGGGTAGTCCCTCATTTTTTTTTTAAACAAAAACGTGTTTCTATTTAGATTTGATAGTTTAATAGGTGTGGGTTGGAACTTTAAGGCGGTTGCACTTGGCACTGTTTGGTTCTCTGCCAAAGCTGTCCCATCTCCTTCCCCTTCCTTTCAAGTCCTTGCCAAGGCCAAGCAGAGAGGAGGGAGGTGACAGCAGAGCATTGTGTGCTCTGACCAGGGTTCCCGTGGAGGAAAAGCAGGAATGATGCCTGCTTTTCTCCAAACATCCTCATTTCTGATTATCCACGTGGCATTTTCTTGTTCGCTTGACATTTAAGGGGCCTTAGATGAACTGGCTTTTTAAACAATGCTTAAAATTAGACAAAATTAAAAAAGACACCTTAAAGGATGTCCCCACCCCCAAAATCTGAAAATAGGCTGAAACCATCCTACAGATGTGAAAATTTGAAATAATATGGAAACATAATTTGTGGGTAGCTAAGTGTGGCCATATAATTTGTGGGTAGCTAAAGAGCAAAGGTTGAACCAGATTTGAATCTCCAGTTTCCGCCAGGCTAACGGGGTGACTTTGGGCAATTATGAAACTTTTCTGAGCCCCAGTTACCTTGTCTAGAAAATGGGGATCATAATGCCATAATGCCTGTCAGGGGCTCTTGGGATGATTAACAATTACAACAGCTAACACTTTAAATGTCTAATAATTTGAACACTTACTATATACTAGACACTGTTTTGAGCTCAGAGTGTGAATCAGCTTACATCATAATCACAGCAATCCCATGAGGCACTATTATTATTCCCATTTTACAGATGAGTAAACTAAGGCAACCAATAGAAATTTGTATAATGTGGTCCACGCCATAAGGGCTGTTGTACATTTTTAATATTACCCACCGGGAAAGGTAAATTGAGTTGCTCCACTCATACAGCTACTATGTGGTAGAGCAGGGATCGTCTGGCTCCACGATCTGTCTGGAAACTTTATACATCCTACTTTAATTTTGAATCACATAGCACTTTATTTTCGAGTGTCTGGTGGGTTATGATCTAGGATCATAATCTTAGGGTGAGTGTGGAACAAAAGAGACCTCTCAGGCAACTCAGAGCAAATTATATCTGTTTAAAATTTTGATATTTTGTTTGTTATGAAAAAGTTTGATTTTTTAAAAATATTGCATTTAAATATTCATTTTGGTTACTGAGTTTTGTGATGCCTCCTTAGATTTTGCACCCAAAGTGAGTGCCTTGCTTGCCTCACCCTGGTCCCCACCCTGCTTGACCTGCCCACCAACCCCAATAAAAAAATCTCCCAGGGAAGCAGAAGCAGGAAGTGTAGAGAGACACTTCCAAGACCAACATTAGTCAGTTCCCAAGGCAAGGATGCTTTTGTACCAGCAGTGTCAGCGGGTCCAGAGGATGAGGAAATATTTTGGTAGGCAGCATTGATTGGTTCTCAGCACAAGGGTGACCTCTGCTTAAGGGGGAGGTATAGGATCACTCTTCCAACTTTCCAGAAAAAATATATTATGTGAGTGTGAGAGAAGTGCCAAAAGAATTGGCAACATACACAGAGCCAAGTGTATAAATTGCGAACTATCGGTCACCATCTATTAATTGAGGGGAAGATGAACGGATGTTGCCATTCCCTCCGTGAAACATACTGATGGCTGTGTGGGGCACCCTGAACGCTCACCACTAGCACTCACCCCAATTCAACCTTTTTGTTCCCAAACCCGTGTATGCCAGTTGTGCTTGTATTGTAATTATGTAAATTGATTAAACATGTAACCGATGAAACGTGAGTTCAAAAAGTGAGCTGTGATTTATATGGAAACTAAGTTAAATGCTTGGAAGAGACCAGATAACCCTGACTTTTGAAAAATTGCTGTGAAATTAGGCATCGAAGAGAAAACGGAAAAATTGAGAAAATAGGTCATAAAAATCTGGAAGAGCTCATTCCGATGGCTTCTTGAATGTCTCACAGTCATTGCTCTACTCTAAGGAAATGGAATTATAGATGATGTGTTGTGGGGGGTGGTTTACGCAAGACAGACTGGTGAACAAATATATATGTACAAGGTTTAAATTAAAATAAAATGTTTAAAAAATGTATGTGTGGTTTCTAATAATTTCGCTATAACCAAGCTTTCAATTACTTAGTCCCAATCACGTCAGATTAGAGAGATTTTACAATATTTATTTATGTCAATGTCAGCCTCATGTATTTTCTTCGGGAGTCCTACCACTAACAGGTCCTGGTAATTTGTGCCCGTGCCCCAACCAGAATTTTTAGTCTCCATATCACTAGGATTATTTTAAGGTAAGGAAGCATTTACTTTCATTGGTAACATCTACTTGTCTGTAGTTAAGAATTAATTTGCGGGACTTCCCTGGTGGCGCAGTGGTTAAGAATCCGCCTGCCAATGCAGGGGACACGGGTTCGAGCCCTGGTCCAGGAAGATCCCACATGCCGTGGAGCAGCCAAGCCCGTGCACCACAACTACTGAGCCTGCGCTCTAGAGCCCGCGAGCCACAACTACCGAGCCTGTGCGCTGCAACTACTGAGCCCACGAGCCTGGAGCCCGTGCTCTGCCACCGCAAGGAGAAGCCCGTGCACAGCAATGAGACCCAACGCAGCCAAAAAGAAAAAAAATAAAAAATAATTAATTTGTACTAGTTGGTTCCTTAAAGCAAGGAATATTTGCATAGGGGGTGATGAATTGTTCATAGGATAACAGTACATGTGTAAGCAAGCATCTGATTGGTTAACAGAGCAAGACTGTATTTGTGAATTTGTGTGTATGGGTTGTGGGTAGGGCAGGTCTTTATCAACGCTGGAGAAGGCACCTCTCCCTCCACCCCCAAGGTTGACCAAGGGCACAGAAATGTATTTTTCATTGGCGAATTTTCCCATCCTGCTCTCTGAGTCCCCACCAATCCTCATCTTTGCCAGCGCAGTAGACCCCGTGGTGGAGGGCAAAGGGGTGATGTGAGGTAGGTAAGGGCGGGGGGGCAGAAGTGGAGGGGTGGGGGGACTCCCCTGCCAGGGACAGCTGTTGGCTCTCACATCTTCACCTCCAACCACCCTGGGCAGGTTGGGCAGGTAAGTGGGGAGCCCACAGCTGAGAGCTGTAAAAAGAGAAAGGGTCGTGAGCCCAGGAAGCAATGACCCAAACGATGTAACCTACACTCGCTGAATTCCCAAATCCCAAATAGAGAATCCCTGTTCTGGAAGGATCTCCACACGTTGCAGAGTCCTGCCCTTTGCTCCACTTATTTGGAACTTCCCTCCAGCTTTCTTATAACCACAGGACTGAGTCCAGTGGGTACAGGGAGGTCCCATCCCCAGTCCCACCAGGAGACTGAAAATGTGCCTCTGGGTGACAGGACTTACCTCCAGCCACCAATGTAGGCAGCAGTAGGGCTCTGATCACGGTGTGTCTGTAGGAGTCCGACATGTGTGGCCCTGGCTAAGGCCCTGGTTTTATGAGTGAACTTATCGGCCAGAGATACACTAGGAATGCAAGATGGGGATTTTCTCCAAGCCCAATGGAAAAATGGCCTGTGTCCAAATATTTTTTTCCATTTCCCCCACCTGTCA
This sequence comes from Tursiops truncatus, assembly GCF_011762595.2. Taxonomy (NCBI): domain Eukaryota; kingdom Metazoa; phylum Chordata; class Mammalia; order Artiodactyla; family Delphinidae; genus Tursiops; species Tursiops truncatus. Next base: position 172,063,734 of record NC_047034.1, read on the forward strand.
CCCTGGCACTACTTTGAAAAAATGCCAAAGGTGGATATTGAAATATGAGTTCTATCTGCTTTTAAGAGATTATGTTATGTGTTAGGGGAAGAAGAAAAATATTGTTGTTGGTCCTTGGAGTTGTGTTTTCATAGAAAAGATTAGGTTGGTGTGCTGAGCAAACAGCATTCTAGGCCAGTGGTTCTCAATGGAGCTGGTATTGCCTACCAAGGGGACATTTGGCAATGTCCAGAGACATTTTTGGCTGGGGATGGGGTATTACTGGTATGTAGTGGGGAGAGTCTAGAGATGATGTTAAACATCCTATAAGGCCCCCGGCAGCCCGTCATAACAAGGAATTATCCCACCCTGAACGTCAGTGGTGCTGAGGTTGAGGAAGCCTGTTCTAGGCCATGCTGTGGCTTGCTGTGTGACCCTGGACAAGCCATGGAAGTCTCTAGGCCTGGGGCCTTCCCTTCTGTGAACCAGGCAGAGAAACGTGTGCCCAGTCTGTTTTGCAACAATGTGGTGAGGATTTGAAAAACATGAACGTGCTTACCTAGGAGAAGCACAAAACAGACCCACACAGGTAGGGTTTGGCAGTCCCAGCAACAGTGAGGAGGGAGTGCTGGCCGAGGAGGGCTGTATCTATCATCTGCTCCTAAGACGACAACAGTTTGTACTTCTCCAGTAACTTCATCTGCCAAGTGGGGTCAGAGAAGGAACTTCTTAGAAAGGGAGGCTGACACTCACCAAACATATACATCAGATGCACTCAGATGTCTTACCTAATCTAAGCATTACAAAACCTTGCACAAGGGTCTCATATTTCAAGGGAGGAAGCTGAGGTTCAGAGAGGTAAAGTGACTTGCCCAAGAACACACAGCTTCTAAGCGGCAGAATGGGGATTCCAACATAGGTTGGTCTGATTTCCAAGCCCTTTTACTTGATGCTGCTGAAGGTGGCCTTCCGAATGTCCTCCTAGCACTGCAATAAGCCCCTTGTTTTTGGCGGGGGTGGGGGGGCGGGGAGACGGGTGGAGAAAATGAGCGAGGCTTCCTGATGGATGTTCTCGTTCTGCCTTAAACCTTCACTCTTATTGCTTGTGGTCTGAGCACGGTGCCAGGCAGGCCAGGCTCTGGTGAGACAGTCCTGCTCTGTGACCACAGATTCTACCTTTTGCCCAGCTAGAAAAGCAGAGCAGAAAGTGGACTCCATCTGTTAAGATCTGAGTTCAAGCCCTCACTGAGTCAGATCTGAGCATTATAGCTTGGAGGGACAAGTCACTTCTCTCCTGCGCCCGAGTTTCTTAAATAACAATCCAGGCCTGATTGCAGGATCATTGTATGGGTGAGAAAATGGGTGTGAGAAAATTTTGTAATCTCCCCGGGATCGTGAGGAAGGTGAAGGAGGCTGGGGTACAGAATCCCGTTGCATTAGACGTCAGAATATCTGGGCTCTAGTCCCAACTGCATTCCCTAACTCCTTTAACAGTGTGGGCTCTTGTTTACAATCTGTAGCAGTCACTACAACAACAAACTATTTCTGAAGTTTCCTATTTTATCTTGAATTAATGTGACCATGCCATTCTGTGTCACGTATCTGCGTTTGTTTTACTATAAGATTTTCCCTGTATGAGGTCACTGGACAAATACCAGTTTTGTGCATGCCATGGGCTTGCTGTGTGATCACACAGGTCCTCTGGCCTGGGGCTGCCCATGAATGAAAACAGTGAGAGGAACATATGCCTGGCCTATTTCACCATATTGCTGGGAGGGTTTGAAAGTGACAGAAAACGTCATCAAACAGGCTTAAGCCAAAGAGTCATTCATTGGGACACAAGATGGAAAAGTCCAGGAGCAGGGCTCACTTCAGGCACAGCTGGATCCAGGGCTCTGGTGATGTCCCTAGGACTCGGCTCCTCTCCGTCTTCTGGCTCTGCTTTCCACTGTGAGCGTCCACTCTCAGGCTCCATTAACTGGCCTGTAGGAGCTCCAGGTGGTCCTATGGGGGCACGAGGGCTACAGAATCCCTGACCCAGGGTTTCTCAACCATGGCACTGTTGACCTTTGGGTGATGGTTCTTTGCGATGAGAGCCCTCCTGTGCATTGTAGGGTACTTAGCAGCAATCCTGGTCCCCGCCCACTAGATGCCAGTAGTCCCTGCCCTCCTCCCTTAAGTTGTGACAACCAGAAATGTCCCTACACATTGCCGAAGGTACCCTGGAGAGCAAAACCATCCCCTCTTCCTCTTTCCCCCATTTTGCTGTTCTAGCCTCGCATCCCTCATCCTCAAACACATCAGGGAATGAGTGAGAGCTTCCTGGTAGTTCCCGCAGAAGTCCTGCAACTCTCTCTGATTGGATCCGCCTCAGGTCGCGTGCCCATCCCTGAACCAATTGTTGTGGTGGAGGAGGGGCTGCTAGGGTGGATTGGCCAGGCGTGGAGCACAAGTCCCACCTCTAGATCTGGGCTCCAGGCTCCTGATGGAGGTGCGGGGGAGGGACAGCACCAAATAACCATGGAGGCTTCTGGAGGGGGAACGGAGGCTGGGAGAGAGAGTGGGGTTTACAGCCCACTTCCCCCTCTGGGGCTCAGTCCCCCGTTGATCTGTTGTGGGACAACAAGGCAATCTGTAAAGTTCTAGCCTCGGCTGGGTCTTTGAGGTCTCAGCGGGGCCGGGGAGATGCAGATGCGAATTTCTCACGGGGCGTATGACTCATTCATAAGGGTTCCTCTGAGACGCCATATGCTCTGTGGTTAGAGGCTTGGGTTTGCACCCCTGTGCCTCCTGGTAGGGACTCTGGTCTGGTTCGTCGCTACTCACAGAGTGGTCTGGACCAGCCTAGTTTAGGATCTGGTTAGAAATGGAGACTCGGGGGGACTTCCCTGGAGGTCCAGTGGCTAAGACTTCGCCTTCCAATGCAGGGGCTGTGGGTTTGATCCCTGGTTGGGGAGCTAAGATCCCACATAACTTGCGACCAAAAAACATAAAACAGAAGCAGTATTGTAACAAATTCAATAAAGACTTTAAAAATGGTCCACATCAAAAAAAATCTTAAAAAAAAAAAAAAAGAAATGCAGACTCAGGACTTCCCCGTGGTCCAGTTGTTAAGACTCTGCGCTCCCAGTGCAGGGGGCCGGGGTTCCATCCCTGGTCAGGGAACTAGATCCCACATGCCACAACTAAGAGCCCGCATGCCACAACGAAGATCCCGTATGCTGCAACTAAGACCCGGGGCAGTCAAATATATATATGTGTGTGTATATATAAGTATAAAAGAAATGCAGACTCTCCCACCCAGGCCTACTGATTCAGCATCTGCAGTTTAACAAGATACCTAGGTGATTCTTCTGCACGTTAACATTTGAGGCGACCTGGGCTAGAACAAGTTTCATCTCTTTAACTCAATTTCTTCACCTACCAAATGCAACAGTAACAATCCCATCTATCTCTTAGGATTGTTGTTAGAATTAAGCAACGGTTTATTCACTTAAAACACTGAGAATCATAAATGTTCAATAAAATGTTCCCTCTTCAAGCCTTCGACCTGTAGGCCTCAGCTATCAGAATAGCACAGAATTCTTCCAACTTTGCCATCAAAGAATCCTAGGAGATCAGGGGTTGGCAAATTGTTTCTGTAAAGGACCAGATAATAAATAGTTTAGAATTGCCGGCCATACGGTCTCTGTTGCAACTACTCAACCTTGCTGTCACAGTGCAAAAGTAGCCCGATAGGCATAGCTGTTTTCCAATAAAGCTTTATTTACAAAATAGATTTGGTTTGCAGGCTCCGGTTTTCAGTAGATTAACGATGTGGGGTCTAGCATGTAGCAGTCACCACAAGAGCAAAATGTCTCCGGAGTCTCATTCTTCATCTTGAAAGCTTGATCTGAATTTTGCAGCTTATTTCATAGCACAGCTGGGTTTATTTTAATGTGCATTTTTTTCTTCCCACACAATCTTCATAGGAAATCAGTGCTTTGGGAAGGTGCTCTATGTTTATTCTCTGTCATTACCTGCTCCCCAGCCCATCATCTTGTGAAGCTTTGCAGATAGGTGCCCCCCACCTGATGAGAGTGAGCTTCAGAGGACTGACCCCCACGGGCTGCTGGGAATGAAGCTCCCTCTCCTTAGGAATAAAAGGGAGAGGGAGGATCTCCTAATAAGGGTCCAGGTGTGAGGTCAGTAGCAGTAATGATGCCTCCGATCACAAGCCCCTGTTATTTTGTTGGCTCCCAAAGGGAAGGAGGGAGGGATGGAGGGGAGGTGCCCATTTTACAGATGAGAAAACTGAGTCTCTGAGAGGTTAAGTGACTCAGCTGCTGTCATTGCCTATCAGTGGCAGAGTTCAGAGCTCCAGCATAGTGATCGCCTTCCCTTCTGCCCTGCCATAGTTTATGCTATTAATTTGTGTCCAAGATAACGGGGTGTGTGTGTGTGTGTGTGTGTGTGTGGGAGATTGCCAGGATGGCTCTGATCCTTCACCCCTCCCTGTATCCATGCCTTTTGTTATATAACTTTGCGGTGGCCTCCTGGGAGGAGGATGAGAGCCCTGTGGAGCTGAGCTGTCCCAGCCAGACCCAGGCTTGACCCCTAGACATATGAGTGATTCCAGCCAAAATCAGCAGGGCCACCTAACTGACCCCAACTGACCCCAGGCGTGTGAGCAATAAATACTTGTCATTGGATTCCACTGAGCATCTGTGGTTGGTTTTTGCTCAACATTATTAATTATGCTGGAAGTAGCTGATACAGTGGGTAAAAGCCTTTGTGAACGTCTTTGAGCAACAATTCTCCTCTTAGGTTTCTGTCTACGTGGGCTCATTGCCAGCTTCGCTCAAGCTTGTCAGCACATGTACAGCCTCCACCCTTTCCTGGCAGGGCCACTAGAGGAATCAGTGTGTGAGGGGGGCCTTGAGATTTCGGGATTAATGGCAGAATAACATGGTTGTTAGTCACACAGGCTCTGGAGTCAGACTACCTGGGTTTAAGTCCTGGTGCCCCATTACTAGCTGTGCAATCTTGGGTGAGGGTTTCTTTTTGTTTTGTTTGGTTTGGTTTTTGAACAGAGAATGGTTTATTGCAGGGCCAAGCAAGGAGAATGGGCAGCTCATGCTCAAAAAGCCTGAACTCTCCAAAGGTTTTCGGGAAGAGTTTTTATAGGCAAAATTTGCCGAGAGGGCTCCAAGGTGTGTAACCTTCCTCTGATTGGTTGGTGGTCAGGTGACAGGGTGCTGTTCCAGGAATCTCCGTCATGAGCCTTCTGGCTCTGACCACGTGCTTGGGCTCAGCCTGAAGTTACTGTCCTTCACCTGGGTGGGGGCCTTATTTCCTGTAAAAGAACTCAGAGATAGGTATCAAATTGTTATTGGGTGTTTTTTTTTTTTTTTTTTTTTTTGCGGTACATGGGCCTCTCACTGTTGTGGCCTCTCCTGTTGCAGAGCACAGGCTCCAGACGCACAGGCTCAGCAGCCATGGCTCACGGGCCCAGCTGCTCCGCGGCATGTGGGATCTTCCCAGACCGGGGCACGAACCTGTGTCCCCTGCATTGGCAGGTGGACTCTCAACCACTGCGCCACCAGGGAAGCCCCTTGGGTGAGTTCTTAAACCCCTCTGAGTCTCAGGTTCCTCATCTACAAAGGGGGATGATAATCGGGGTTGCCAGGATTATTAAATGAGATTGAGTATATAAAGCCCTTGGATGGTACCTGGCACACAGATTACCAAGTGCTCAGTACACACTAGCCACGGTGCCTGCATTAGACACACAATGGCACTCTAGTGGGTCACTGGCATGAGGGCTCTCATGCCCCCAGGCCAGGGGAACTCCTGCCAAGGCAGAAGGTGGAGGTGGAGGGTCACTGCCTAAGTGCCCACTCTCCCTGGCTCCCAACCACTGGTTTGTGACCTCTTGGACAAAGTCTACAGATCCTTGCTCTCATCCCAGCCAGATCCCAGGGAGTCCTTCCTGACCCTTCCTTTGCCACCCTCTTACACTCCCCACCTAGTACTTTAGATTTGCTGGAAGGGAGGAGTGATGGTGTATTTAACTCCTATGCTGCTTTAACAAATTACCACAAATAAGGTGCTGAAAACATAAAAGTGTACGTTTTTACAGCTCTGGAGGTCACAAGTCCACAATCGGTGTCACTGGGCTAAAGCAGGGCTGGTTTCTTCTGGAGACTCTAGGGGAGAATCCCTTCCCTTGCCTTTTCCAGCGTCTAGAGGCTGCCTGCATTCCCTGGCTTGTGGCCCCTCCCTCCATCTACAAAGTCAGCAGCATCGCATCTTCAGATCTCCCTCTGACTCTGACCCCCTGCTTCTGTCCTCATATCTCCTTGTGACTAATCCCTCTTAAAAGGACTCTTGTTTCTTTTTATGGCTGAGTAATATTCCATTGTATATATGTGCCACATCTTCTTTATCCATTCATCTGATGATGGACACTTAGGTTGCTTCCACCTCCTGGCTATTGTAAATAGAGCTGCAATGAACATTTTGGTACATGACTCTTTTTGAATTATGGTTTTCTCAGGGTATATGCCCAGTAGTGGGATTGCTGGGTCATGTCGTAGTTCTATTTGTAGTTTTTTAAGGAACCTCCATACTGTTCTCCATAGTGGCTGTACCAATTCACACTCCCACCAGCAGTGCAAGAGTGTTCCCTTTTCTCCACACCCTCTCCAGCATTTATTGTTTGTGGATTTTTTGATGATGGCCATTCTGACTGGTGTGAGATGATATCTCATTGTAGTTTTGATTTGCATTTCTCTAATGATTAATGATGTTGAGCATTCTTTCATGTGTTTGTTGGCAGTCTGTATATCTTCTTTGGAGAAATGTCTATTTAGGTTTTCTGCCCATTTTTGGATTGGGTTATTTGTTTTTCTGTTATTGAGCTGTATGAGCTGCTTATAAATTTTGGAGATTAATCCTTTGTCAGTTGCTTCATTTGCAAATATTTTCTCCCATTCTGAGGGTTGTCTTTTGGTCTTGTTTATGGTTTCCTTTGTTGTGCAAAAGCTTTGCAGTTTCATTAGGTCCCATTTGTTTATTTTTGTTTTTATTTCCATTTCTCTAGGAGGTGGGTCAAAAAGGATCTTGCTGTGATTTATGTCATAGAGTGTCCTGCCTATGTTTCCTCTAAGAGTTTGACAGTTTCTGGCCTTACATTTAGGTCTTTAATCCACTTTGAGCTTATTTTTGTGTATGGTGTTAGGGAGTGATCTAATTACTCAGCCATAAAAAGAAACGAAATTGAGCTATTTGTAATGAGGTGGATAGACCTAGAGTCTCTCATACAGAGTGAAGTAAGTCAGAAAGAGAAAGACAAATATTGTATGCTAACACATATATATGGAATTTAAGAAAAAAAATGTCATGAAGAACCTAGGGGTAAGATGGGAATAAAGACACAGACCTACTAGAGAACGGACTTGAGGATACGGGGAGGGGGAAGGGTGAGCTGTGACAAAGCGAGAGAGAGGCATGGACATGTATACACTACCAAACGTAAGGTAGATAGCTAGTGGGAAGCAGCCGCATAGCACAGGGAGATCAGCTCGGTGCTTTGTGACTGCCTGGAGGGGTGGGATAGGGAGGGTGGGAGGGCGGGAGACGCAAGAGGGAAGAGATACGGGAACATATGTATATGTATAACTGATTCACTTTGTTATAAAGCAGAAACCAACACACCATTGTAAAGAAATTATACTCCAATAAAGATGTAAAAAAAAAAAAAAGGACTCTTGTGATTCCACTGAGCCCGTCTGGATAATCCAGGCTAATCACCCCATCCCAGGGTCCTTCAATTAATCACACCTGCAAAATCCCTTTTGCCACGTAAGGTAATGCATTCATATGTTCTGGGATCTATGGCATGGACGTCTTTGGAGGGCTAGTATTTTGTCTACCACAGATAGGCATTGACCCTTGTATGGTAACAGTGGGTCTTGTCCCTGAATCTGAGAATTTTACACTCTTGTTGAACAGAGAGAACTGTGGCTTATGTTTTACCGTTTATTAGCTAATAAAAAGTAGCTTTGATCATCCAATCACGTTCCCAAAATTTATATAGATTTGGCCCTGGGGGGGATGCTGCTGTCCAACACTATACATATGCCTCTTAACTAATTACAGAATCATTACTGAATTACTGACCTATCTCTCCTTTCCATCTGCAGCTTGATGGTTGGGGCCCCATTAATTCTGGCCTAGAACATTGCAGCAGCCTCCTCACTGGCCTCCCTGCCTCCATTCTGGCCTGCTCCAAATCACCCTCCATATAGCTGTCAGATGAATGCTTTAGGGTGTACATCTGACCACAGAGATCACTTCTCTGTCTAAAACCACTCTACGGCTCCCTATTGCCCTCAGAATAAAGTCCCAACAACCCTCTACCATGGCTACAAGTCCTTCCAGGAAGGGCCTTTCTCACTCTCTAGCCACATCTCTTGCCCCTCCCCGTTAGGGTGACTGACCATCCCAGTTTGCCTGGGACAGCACTGAAAGTACCACTTCCTAGAAAACTACTCAGTGCCAGGACCACTGGTCACCCAATCCCTGCCCTGTGCCTTATGCTCTAGCAATACCTTCTGCTTGGAGATTCTTCCAAGCAGTTACCATGACTTTGCTTATGGCCTTCCCTCAGTCAGGAAAGTGACCCCTTATGTTATCCCCCAGGGTATCACTTAGGACTGTGCTGAGCTGCAAGTAACTGAAAACTGGACTACAGTGGTTAAAACAAATGCAGGTTTATTTAGTTTTTACATAATTAGACATTCAGAGAACGGTTGCTGGCATCAGATCTGCAGCTCGATGATGTCTGAGCTCGTGTCTCTGTAATTCTCTTCGCCACAAGAAGGCTGCCTTAGTTCCAGGCATCATATCCATATTCATCACAGGGCAGTAGAGCATGGTGGTCAAGAGCATGGGCTCTGGGGCCAGATTAACAAAGTCTGGATCCCAGCTCCACCACCTCCCAGGTAAATCACCTTGGGAAGTCACTAACCATCTCTAGCCTCAGTTTTCTCATTTGTGAAATGGGGATGATGTTAATAACCTACGTCTTAGGACTGTTTTGGAGATTAAGTGAGGTAATACACGTAAAACCTGTAGAACGGTGCCTGGCACAGAGTAAGTGTTCAGTAAGTGTTAGCTATCACTTTGATATTATAACTGCAAGGGACCTGGGGACAGCAAGAAGTTAGCATTTTTAGCCTCCAGTATAGAGACAACTACAAAAGGAGGAGGCTGGGAATGAAGTTTGGGTCAAGCAACCAGCAGCATCTTCTGTATTTTGGTACCTTCTGCTCAAATGTAAAGAATACATTCCACTGGGCATCACCACCTCTAGGAAGCCGTCCTGGACTCTTCCTGCCTACTCTCACTGGTTTAAGTGTCCCTTCGCCATGCTCCTGGACTGTATTCCTACCTTCACACTTACACCAGGGAACTCAGTGATCTGTTTATGGGTCTGTCTCCTGCAGAGCAGGAATCTTGTCTGGACCATCCCTAGATTCCTACGGCTGAGCTGGTGCTGGGCTCCTTGTAGGTCCCATTGCTGGTTGAGAAAATAAAGTATTTTTTGAGAATGAGCTGGACATCGTGGGAGGCCACGGTCCCCATCTCCAGGAACCAAAGTCTGATGGGGAAACTGGACAACTCATGGACCAACCAGAGGCAGCCATAGTTGATGGCTTTCCTAGGAGGACTTCAGCGGCCGGGTTGGGGATACCTCCCTCCATAGAGCAGCACATCCCCAGGAGCGCCCTGGACCAGAGACCCTATGGTCAGGGGTCGGGGGTCCCGCTTGGATGTACCTCACTGGACACTGAGTCCCTCTCTTTTCTGGACCCCTTGCCCTCTAGTCGGCCTCAGGACCAGAGGGCCCTGCCCTGAGCCTCTTGCCTGTGCATGACTGGACGTCTGCTCCTGTGATCTGGCCCAGCTCTTTCCTTCTCTGGGCCTGAGCTGCCCTGCCTGTCTAGTGCAGTGCAAGCTTTCCCACCTCTGACCTGCTGTGACTATGTGTGGAAGCCATTGCGGTCTGATCAGGGCCCGGTGGTTCACGGCTTATGAGATGTGCGGGGATGGGGCAGGTGTCTGGTGTGTCCTTAACTCATATTCCCTCAGGCACCAGGTGGCTTCCTGGGGGTGCCCCCTCCACCAGCATCCCCAGCAGCTCCTTCCAAGGCCTAACCAGGCTGGCTGAGGGGGATCTCTCATTGCACCCCTGGTATGGAAACGGGCAGCCCCTAGAGAGCCCGGGAACCCGCAGGGGACGCGCAAATCAAGACACAGGTCGCTTGAGGGGAAAGGAGGTTTATTGTGGTTGCCGGGATTTGCGGCCTTGGCTCCCAGGGATGAATCACAGCTGTAGTTTCTGGAGAAGCAGAGAACAGAGTGAGGGACTCTGCCGGGTGTGAGGCTCTGCCGGGAGGGTAGGAACATGGCCGGCAGCCCCGGGCCTTGACAAGACAGGCTTGCCTCTGCCCGAGGGGTCTGGCCCTCTCGGGCACTTCCGACCACTGTGCAGGTGAGCTCAGGATACCTCCTGCTCCCAGGGTGGAAGCCCCCAGCCCAGGGTGACTCTCTGTCCCCGCACCCTCAAAATATAGACGGCCATCCATGCTGCCCCCTCTCCTGTGCTGGGGCCACGCTTCACATTTGGGGGCACTGGTGGGGAGCCTGGGCTTGGGACAGAAGTATTTGCTGATGGATGAAAGGGTGGGGAAGTGAATGGCCGTTTGCTTCACTGCCCCTGACTCAAGGCTGCCTGCAATAAGCACGAGATCAAAACTTCTGGAAGGAGTGAGTGAGTAAGTGGAGTGAGTGAAAGAGTGAGTAGGGGAGTCAGTGAAGGAAGGGCGAGGGAGGGTGAGGGGCGGGTGGAGAGGAGGGGGCAGGGGAGGCGCACCCACCTCGTCGATCCAGTTGTTGTAGGCGGACACGCGGGTGAAGACCGTGGGCTTCTTGAGGGTGTTGCAGCTCAGCCCGGAGCCGAAGCTGACGATGCCCCGCACCTCCCAAGAGCCGTCCTTGGCCTGGCAGTTCAGTGGGCCGCCCGAGTCCCCCTGTGCCAGACGGGGCGGGCGTCAGAGGGAGGCTCGGGAAGCAGGAAGGTCAGGGCGGGGCATATGGCTAGCCCCTGTTTTGGCCTCAGCGTGTCCATAGTGAGGGAGGCAGAGAAAATGTGGTTTGTGGGTAACTTGGCCTTATTCTGGGGGGCCCTGGGGTGTCAGACTAGGTCTTGCTTTGCTGTGTGATCTTGAGGTGTTGAGAACCCTCTCTGTGCCTTGGTTTCCCTAGCTGTTCAGGTCACCGCACCTAAGACTCTGAGCTGCCCAGAGGGATGAGCATGCTGGGAGCCGTGTAGGAGACCCGAGAAAAGGGAAGAAAATGCAAGTGGGGAGAGGCTCATGTGTTTGAAAACGGGACAGTCCCCGATTGTCCTAGATGTTTCTTCGTTCTGTGTCAGACTCCCTGAGTCTTCTGTCTCCCTGGACCAACGGAGCTGATGGTATGAAGGAACGTGTGCCCGGACTTCACCGAAGTCTCTTCTACCTGTGTTAGACTCACTTAGTCCTCATAGCAGCCCTGTGCTTACTACCGCTCCATTTTATGCATGGGAAAACTGAGGTTCAGATAAATCAAACAGCCTGCCCAAGGTTACACAGCTATGAAGTGGGGGGCTGGGACTCGGACTCAGACTCACATTCAACTTTCATGCTCTGGCCACAGTGCTGGTGGGGGAGGGGAAGGGGGACAGTGGCAAGTTTCTCCTGAGCCTCTTAGGCCCAGCCAGGGCTCAGTCTCCCCCCAGGGAGAGGGGGTGGCGTCTCCCCACTTCTCACTCCTTTGCCCTCCTCACTGCCCCCTTCCATCTGGCCACGTGCAGTAGGGACGTGGGGCAGCGCCTCGACACTTACGTTGCAGGCTGAGATGACACCATCACCCCCGGCGCAGACCATGGTGTTCTTCACATTGTTGCCCCACCAGTCTTTCTGGGAGCATGTGGCGTGATCCACCACGGGCTGCAGGCCCTGCTGCAGCTCGTCAGCGATGGGGCCGTTGGCTGGAGAGAGAATGGGTGGTGACCGGGCGGTCAGCCCAGGCAGCCTCAGCGCCAGCCCAGGCCCAGGCCTTCAGGGAACAGAGGGCTGGATGGGGCTGGGCCATGACCGGGCGAGTTCTGGAGAGACTTTGAGGGACCCACACACAGGCCCTTAATTGAGAGGCGAGACTCTGAGCCAATGGTCCTGAACTGTTTGGGTTAGAGACCCCTCTAAGGGCAGGGAAGGCAGAACCAACCCATAGAAAACCCTTAAGAAATAACCACTGAGTTATCTTTAATTTGGGTTCTGGGGTTTTAATTGCCAATGGTTTCCCTGTAGTTCTCTGCATTTGGTGTCACACACTGAAAGGTCTTTCTCACCCCCAAACTTTCCAAATTGTAGAGGATCTGCATTTTCATCTAAGTATTCTGTAGTTTCATTTATTTGCATTTAACCTTTTAATTCAGCTGGAATTTACTTGGGCGTGTGGTATAACATAAGGTCATAAGATCTAATCCCCGCCCCAAGATGGTTAGTTTCATTTATTTACTAGTCACTGACATGACACTTAGTATGTGCCTAGCCCTGTTCTAAGCCCTTGACAAATTCTAGTCCATTTAATCCTTATAACACCCTTTATATGCACTTGTTAGAGTGTCTGCCGCATGGTATATGCTTAATAAATATTAACCATTATTACAAAATTAAAAAAGATGTGAAGATGTTAAGGCAAAAAGGAAAGTGGTGGGCAAATGTGGGTGGTGTGCTTATCACGGGAGCTGCTTCCTCCAATAAGACACTCGTGTTTGGCCAGGGGCTATACTCACTCCAGAGACGGCCCCAGCCAGTGACGTAGCAGGGGTAGTCCTGAGGCAGCAAGGAACCCTCCTCTGGCAGGCAGGCTGGCTGGATGGTGTCACTCAGTTCCACGGGCTCCGCCAGTTTGATAAGGGCAATGTCATTGCTGGAATCCAAAGTGGAGGTGGTGAATGGCAGGAGGGCCTGCTCCCCCAAGCCAATGCTAAGAGGCCCAGGCTGTGAGTTGGGAGTCGGGCCAAGGGTGAGCAGGGGTCCTCCATAAATATGCTGGACCTCCAGCTTCTTACTGGCAGACAGAGATGCCGGAGGACCAATGATCTGCCTTCTAACCCCATCACCCCCTCCTGTAGGTGTAGCTTCTTCCCCTTCCCCCCCACCCCGCGCCACCTTGTGTCTTCACATCATGAAAGGCTTAACAGAGGGGAGACAAGAGCAGAAGCCTTCTGAACCACTGCAAGGTTATGTATCAACTGAAATTCAGCTAAGCAAATTGGAAATTATAACGATAAAAACACTTGCGGATGCAATTTTTAATGTTTTCGTGTCGCCAGAATGAAAATGGACAACCCTAGAGAGAGCCTGGTTTGATTTCTAGTTCTGCCATGTACTGGGCTGTGTGACCTGGGACACATTCCTTAACCTCTCTGATCCTCGGTTCCTTGTCTAGGGCTGTTGTGAGGATTAAATAAGAGATGGCATGTAAGCTGCTTATTACAATGCGAGCATGCATCAGTAAGGGTGAGTGCTGGCTCCTCCTCGGGCTGAGAGACTTCAGGTATTATACTGGGGGAGCCTCAGGATCCTTATTCCCTGTGTACTTTCCAGAGACCCTTGGCCAGTGATGGGTATTGGAGGGGTGTCCACCTCCACTTAGCATTTTGCCATTTTGCGTAAAGTCATCATCTGTTGGCTGTTCAGGCTAAGGATGGGGTCCAGGGACAGGCTCCGGCCGCATCTCAGGGACGCCTCCTTCTTCTGAGCTGCTCCTAGGGGGCTGTGGGATGGCCAGCTGGGCACTCACCGAATTAGGAAGGAGCTCCACTTCTCGTGGACAAAGATGGTGTCCACGCCCATGACCACGGAGCCTTCCTCATTCTCCACCTCCAGGTTGTTCTTCCCCAGGGCCACGCGGTAAGTCAGGGTATTGCTGGACAGAGCAAGGGGACCGGGTCAGGGTGGCCTCCTGTCCCCACTGGCCGGTGGGGTAGAGGGGCACGTTGGGTCTTTAGTGACCCAGCTTTGGGGCCACCGTGGGACTTGTTCGGGGGAAGGGAGTGTTCATCCCATTGACCCTTCCCAGGGCACGGGGTAAGGACCCTGGTCTTGGAGTCAAGTCCACTTTGACTGCTAGGTGGGTAGGCTCGGCTTCAGTTCTCTCACCTGGAAGGTGGAGATAATCTTGGAACTCACCTGCCAGGGCTGCTGTGAAGATGAGCTAGTCCACATGCTGCTGGCCTGCATTCTCTCTCCTGCATTCCTCTCTAACCGCCTCTTCCTCTCCTCTCACACAAAATGCCCCGCCACACCGGCTTCCACTTTATTTCTCAAACCTACCAAGTGGGCTCCCTCCTCCGGGCCTTTGCATCAGCTGTTCCCTCCACCTGGAACACCTTACCCCCAGACCAATGACGTCTTCCCTTATTTCCTTCAGGTCTTTGCTCAAACAACTCCTTTCAAGAGAGATCTTCCCCCGGCCACGTCATTTAAAATAGAACTCCTCATACTTTTTATTCTCTTTCTGCTTTATTTTTCTTCATTGCCACTTGCTTTGTTATATATTTACTTGTTGAATGGTCTGTCACTCTGTCTTCCACTAGAATATAAGCTCCCTGAGAGCACAGACTGTGTCCTCACTGCCGTGTTCCCTGGCGTATAGTAGGCGCACAGTAAATACTTGTGGAATGAATAAATTAACAACTGAGTTACTGGATGGGAGTAGCTTATTCAGCCCAGTGTCTGGAGTGTGTGCTCAAGAAAAGCAGCTTATCAGGCTCCTGTCCCCGGGCGAGGGTGGGGTGTCTGGGCAGCATCCGGTTCACCTGATGCAGTGGGCAGCTGTGAGGACGTGACTGGGGGTGATCAAGGTGCCACCGCAGGTGTGCCTCCACACGCCATTCTTGAGGTACTGGAGGGAGATCTGGGGGAGGATGGGGAAGGACCACGTGTCAGCCCCCAGGGACCTGCTCCCCACCCACCTCCACCTCGCCTTCCCCACCTGCTGCAGTGCGCTTACCTGCCAGGGCCAGCTGTGGGGAACGGCGTTGTCTCCGCCCACCACCCGGGCTGATAGGTTGGGCCGGAAGATGGGGACCCCGCAGCTGGAGGCTGGGGATACAGGAGAGGAAGAGCACAGGTGAGCCAGGCTGGCATCGCTTTGGGGAAGGGGCAGGTGGAAAGAGCGCACATTTGGGGGCTGGGCAGACATGGGTTTGACTTTTCCTGCATGGCTTTGGGGAAGCCATCGAGTTTGCTGGGCCTCAACTTCCCTTTCTGTGAAACGGGAAGACTAGCGCTAACCTGGTAAGTTCGTCCTGAGAATTTAAAAAACATGACATAAATAAATGACAACTAAGAAAAATTAGATGACGCAGGTAAAGAATTGAGCAAAAGACCTGGTATAGAGTGAATGTCGAATCATTGAAGGAAACCCAAAGTGGCTGGCTTGTGTGTGAGTGCCCAGGTACACCTGTGTCCTTCAACCTTACCCTGCTGTCCCTTTTCAGGCCACAGCACAGTGTGGGTGTGTGAGCACTGAATCTACAGAATTCCAGACTGTCATAGCTGGGGAGCTGTGTGGCACAGTCAAGAGCGAGTGCTGTGCAGTGAGGAAGACCCAGACTCAAATTCTGGCTCTACCACTAACCAGCCATGTGATCTTAGATACCAAGATATGGAGCATCACTGAGCCTCGGGGTCCTCATCTGTAAAATGGGCATATTAACAGACCCCGCCTCTCAAGGTTGTTGTAGGATCAAATTGGCTCCTGATCGTCAAGGGCTTAGCACAGTGCTCGACACAGAGCAAACATGGGGTACACAGGAGCAGCTATTGTTATCATCACTGTTGTTATTAGCTGGAGGACTCTTAATCAAGTGCTCTCACTTGCCAGAAGAGCCAGTGAGCTTTAGAGAGGGGAAGTGGCTTGTCCAGGTCCCGCCAAGAGAGAGGGACATTCGAGCCAAGTTCCTGGATTCCCAATCTGGGAGGTCACCAGCATGGCGGGGGGAGCAAAGAATCCCCAAATGAGAGATGCTGATGCTGGGAAAGGTAGGCCCTGAGGCCCCCCGGGGTCACCCGGGATGAGGCGCCTTCTGCGTCCCTGGTGCTTTCCATACCTCATGGCTCATCCTCACCCTGGGGTGAGGAACATGAATCCTATTTTGCAGATATGGAAGCAGAGTCGCCAAGCAGGCAAGTGGCTCATCCGACACACAGCTGGTCAGTAGTAGCTGAACCCACGTGGGACCCCAAAGCTCCTTTCCTGAAGCCCTGGAGAGCAGAGGGTCCCTGACCCCAGCCTTGTCCCCAGGAGGCCAGCCCAAGCTCACAGCCCGCTGGCTGCCGCTGGTCCCCAAGCCACAGCTTACCGTAGGCCAGGAGCACTGTGAAGACGCTGACGCCCAGCATGTCGTGAGTGCCCGGGATCGAGTGGCCGTCGCAGCGACCAGGTCCCCACTTATAGGCAGGAGGAGGGTGGGCCCACCTCGTCAAGGCTGAGCCACCCCTTGGGAGGAACCTGTTCTGTCAAGGCCCTTTCCCTGACCTTGGCTGGTTACTGTTTAATTTGCGCAGGAGATGGAGCTGGCGTGGAGGCAGGAGTTTCCCAAATATCCTGAGACAGAGCAAATCTGACGTTTACAGGTTTGGGGGGCCCTGCCACGCTGCTTGGCCTGACTCATTTTTCTTAGTTGTCATTTATTGTGCCGGGTGCCGTGCCCAATACCTCTTGCAGTCACTTAATTCTTCCAACACCACGCGGTAGACACTCTTGTTCGCTCATTAAACTTCACGAAGCTGAGACTCAGAGGGTCGGGGGCAATCCGTGGTCACACAGCTGGGCAACAACAGACCCAAGATTTGAAGTCAGCGCTTCTAACGTCAGTCTGGGGCCGCAAACTCCCGTGACGCACCGCTTCCTTCTCTGTCTTTATAGCTCTTTGGTTGCTTCCTGTCCTTTTCTTTCTCCCTTATTCAACGAATACTGTCTGGTCTTGGGGTACCCCCTGCTCTCCAGCACCTCCTCCCCAGGCTTTGGATGGAGGCCGAGGCGTGGGCTAAGCTCCTACCTGGAGCCAGCTCAGGTGTCTCCCAGCAAGGTCTTCAGTCTCCCCGTCTCTAAAATGGGCAGGTGGGACCAGATGGACTCTCAGGCTCCTTTCAGTCCTAAAATTCCATGACTTGGATGTCAAGGTCGAGTGCAGATCTGGACTTGTGATGTGTGCCCAGAAGTTCCAGCCAGAGCCCCAGCAGTTTGGGCTCAGCCTGGCTCTCGGAGCATCTGGTTTAACCTACTTGTCCTGAGGCCCGACTTCTCCCCTTTGTCCTCTTTTGACTCATTCTCGTGCTCCTAGGAAGTTGTTTTCTGAGCTGGGCCCACTGGTCCCATTAGGAATTATTTCCTAATAAAGAAATGCAGAACGCTACACACCCTGCCAGTCGTGGTGGTGAGCTGGGGGTAGAGGAGGACTCTTAACTCACACGTTTTTACAGCTTAAATCCTTTTTAAAAACAAGTGTGTGTTACTTCGGTCATATTAAAAATCAATAAAGTTTTGACTGAAAAAGCAACAGCAGAGAGGGAGTGTGAGGGAGTGTGTGTAGGGGTGATGGCCTCAGGCCTCAGAACTGGGGTGTCTGGGGGATCTCAGACTCGCTGCGAGAACATTCTGTTGCCTTCTAGAGGCTGGTCAGTGACTACTGCCCACCACACCTCAGACCCAGAGCTGTTGGTCACCAAACTCTGCAAAGGGTCACCCTGGGCTGGGGACTGACATCGTAAAGAGAGACAGGCTGAGCTAGGAGGTATTGGGGGTTGCCAGGGTTCTGGGGGCAGGAGACAAGACTCCTGGTTTCTGTCACAGTCAGTGACTTGCTGGACCCTGGACCTTGGGCAACTTCTGCGGCCTCAGTTTCTCTTGAACAACTTGGGAAAATGATTAGCTGGGCTCCTGTGGATGGGAGTTTGCTGATTTACACACACAGAGAGACAGCAAGGTCTAGGCGCCCATCTCAGTCACGTGTACAAGCCCATGGATATACAAGCATACAGGGACAGGCAGACAGACAGACACACACACACCAGTGTCCTACATAGAAAGCAGTCTGTTATAAACACAGTCATTCTCAGAGCCCCGAGCCACACATTCAAAATGTACTCTGATATAGAAATAGCCACAAGTGCACAGGCACATAGGTAGTAAGGTACCAGATGAAAAGTCGTTCATTTTTTTTCTTTTGGAATGTTCACAGAGAAACTGACCTTTTTGGAGAGGGAGGTTGCTGGCTGCTCTGGAAGGTGCAGACAGCATCAGCTTTAGGGGAACTTCATTGTTTTGAGACGTTTACCAGTTGAGGTCCTTTATGTAAGACAGCATCAGCAATTGTGCTTGGAGAAAACTGACGTCACCTTAGTCTGTTTCAGAGGCTGAAGATGGGATGTTGAGTGCTTTGCCTAGTGTTGGACCATATTCCCAAAGGACGGAAAACCTAGAGCCAGTACTTCCTAGCTGTGTGACCTTGCGTTAGTGACTCAACCTCTCTGTGCTTCCACATCCTCATCTATAGAATGGAGATTAAAAAGTGGTACCAGCCTCATAGGGTTATTGTGAGGAGTGCCTGGCATAGGGCAAGCACTATGTAAATGTTGGCTGTTATTATTATTGTTGTTGGTCGTCTGGTTCTCATGAGAGAGCTTGAATCTGGACTGTCACCAGGCCCTTTTGCCTTTGTGGGCCCCTTCCTCCACCAAAAAATATTAAGAATTTTATGTTTTATGACTGCGTGGGTATAAAGACTAGTATAATCCAGTTCGGATTCTATTCATTTTTTTCCTGCCAATTTTAAGAGAAACTAAAACATTTCTGTGGGCCTTAAAGTTATTGTGGGCTCCAGGCACTGCGCCCACCGTACTGATGGACGATTTGGCCCTGGCTGTGGCCCCTCCGCATGTCAGGTTCTGCACAACTGAATGGCTGAGAGAGACATTGGGGAATGTTCTTTGGATCACGATGAGTGCCTGTTCTGGACCCTGGAGATGCCTTTAGGGCAGCCAGGGAGAAAACTGTGCTGTCACTGGGAGCAACTGGGGCAGAGGTGGGAGCTGCCTCTGGGCGTGCGCACGGCTAGTGCCAGCCCCTCCTGACCTGGCCCTGGTGCAGGGAGCCATCGGCCAGAGGACGCCATCCCTCCAGGGGCTCCAAATGCCTAAAGTTATGGGGGTGACACTCGGCTGGCTGACCTGATTTTCTGGCCACCAAGATTGAAGAAGCAGCCCCAGGGGGACTTGGGAATAACTGCAGAAGGGCGCCCTGGGGGAGTGGATTGCTGTAATTGGAGGGCAGGGGGCTTGGTTTTGGGTTAACTTAAAGCTGTGACTCTTACCTGCCCAGACTGTGAGGCACTGACTTACCAGGTACACAGAAGCCCTTCATTCCTTCATTCTTCCCAGACTCGCTGAGCAGCTCCGGTGCGTAGGCGCTGTGCTAGGGCTGGGGCCACAGAGAGGATAAGACCCTGTTCAGCACTGCTGGACCTCCCTGCCTCGCTGGGTGATAAGTGTTCATTGGAGTGTTCTGGGCCAAGAGCTGGGAGCCCCAAACGAGAAGACGTGAGTTCTGGGTGGGAGCTTAATAGGGGGCAGGTGGGAAAGGGTGGCTTCTCTGCAGATTCCATGTCCAAAACGAACATGAGGACTTGAGACTGTGACGATGCCAGACACCCCCATCCTTATCCCGCTGAAGCTCATGTATTCCAGGGCCTGGAGCAGGGCCTCCCAGGATCTGGGCACTTAATGTCCCCCAGCCATTCAGGGCCAGACTGTGCTGGAAAAATAACCATGGGTGACTTGGCAGAGGCTGGGCTCAGGGGAAGGGAATGCCAGGAGAAGCAATGCCAAGGTTGGGAGTCAAGCGGGGAGGCTGTTGGTGAGAGCCTGAGAAACAGGGCAGGTGCCACTGACCGGGGCCCATAATTTTTAGTTGCTGGGACAGGACTTTCGGGGGGCAAATGTTACATCTTGGGTGGGACCCACTAAGGAGGCAGGCCTGGGGGCTGGCAGTGTTTCTCCTCAAAGTCAGATGAAAGTACTGGGTGTTGAGAGAGGGTTTGGGGGCTGAGTGAGGGGTTTGGGGTTTGGTGATGGGGACCGGGACTTGGTGGGGGGCTTACTGAGAGCACGGGACATGGGCAGGGTTTGAGGAGCCGGCTCCCCTTCCCATTCCTGGTCCCTGAATCACTCCAGGCCTCCTTATTCCTCCCGTGCCCTCTGCCTGGGCTGGGAGTGGGAGGTCTTGTGCGGGCCGAGGCTGGGGCCCCTCTCAGCTGGATCTGATGGTGGAGGGCCTGGCGTGGGACCGCTGGCCTGTGTTCCTCACATTCTGAGGGCTGGAGGCCCACATCCACCGCCGGGCCAGCTGGGCGGGGGCTCTGGGGCTTGAATTTTAGCCCTTCCCTGTCAGTATCCTCTGTCCCTCAGTTCTGAGACCCTTTTGCTAGCATGTCAGGGGTTCTGATGCTCTGCCCTTGGGAAGGCAATTGAAGGGCGACGCTTAACCCAACATGTGGTGTTAATGATAGTGGCATCTCAGGCCACAGGTGGCATGTGGGAGTGGCCTTTCTCAGGAAATACACTTCAAGGACGCAGCCTTCTCCAAGCAGGGACTAAGGAAGCCAGAGGTGGAGGGCATCCTGGCTGCTGTCATACCACCCATGTCCACCCGGGGGCAGCGATGCCCAGCCTAATCTCAAACTCCTGCACCCCCAACTCAGGTTGCACTTGACAGACGGGGGACACGCTACCTGGAAACCGAATGGTTGGGAAGACTTTGAGACCCTCTCATTGAACAGGTGGGGTGACTAAGACCCAGCGGGAGCCTGATCTGTCCAAAGCTACACAGGGACCACCTGGCTCTTTGCCTTTCATCCAACCACCCGTCTGCGGGGGAGGCTTGGGGTGCATCTCTGAGTGTGGCAGAGAGTCTTGGGGGGCTCTAGGGTGCCTCAATCCAGAATCCCCGTGGCCTCGGTGCCACCCCTGGTGCATGTCCTCCTCTGAATGAACTTGCCAGGCAGGGCGGCTGGATGGGTAGGGGCACAAGCTGTGGACCGAGCAGCCTGGAGCTGCCCCGCTTGCCTGTGTGCCTCTGGGAGACTTTCTGAGTGTCTCTGTTCTTATCTGGGAATAACACAGCACCCCCAGCCCCCTCCTGGGCTGGCTGTGCAGATGAAATGAGCTGTTACGTATAAAGAGCTTAGACTAGCCCCTGGTGACAGCAGGTGAGCATCAAACTCAACCTCCCATTAGGAAGAGTCCCTCTTCTCCCTGCTTCTGAAATGACATGGGAGCCACCTGAGCCAGTGCTGCCCCAGCACCCAGGTGACCTCATCCTGTCCGCTCCTTTCCCAGCCCCTCCCCTCTCCCACCCCAACAAGAACCACACACACATAAGAATATAGAATTTTATCTTATTTTAGTTAAAAAAAATAATCGTACCACCGAATGAAGAAGTAGCCTTTTTTTTTTTTTTTCCTTTTTCTTTTTTGGTGAGAAGGGAAGAGAGAAAAAAAAAAGCAATAGGCCAAAAGAAAAAGACCTTTTTATATTCATCTGTATAAACATATCCGCTAAGGCAAACGCAATCCAGGGCCAAGGCTGCTGCACTGGGGTCAGTACCTCCTAATTCCTGCAGATTCTAAGGCCAAAAAAATAAAACCTCTGCAAGTCCAACTCTGCAAGTCCAACAGGAGTTTTGTGGACTCTTGGGGCATTTTACTAAAATAAAGAGTTACCGAGTTTAAAAAGCAGTGACGCTGTCACAACACACACTGGAAGTTGCATAACTGTGGCCTCGGTGGCCATGCGTTTGTTTGGACTGGAGGACCGGCACAGCTTCACGACATAGCAATGGACACAGACGCACGTACACACAGACACGCACACACGTGAGCGAGCACATCGGGAGCCGCGTAGGGCCGGGCCGGTGGCACAGGCTTGGCCACGGCCCATCTGGGGATGGGCACGGGGAGGGCTGGGGTCCCCATGCTCCCTCAGGGAGTGGGTGTGACAGGACATGTCCCGTTGCTGGTGACAAGGCGGTGAACGTCACTTGGGGAAGGATGGCGTGAAAGAGCCGAGCCAGGCCCCCTGCTCCCCACAACCTGGTCCGTGCAAACCACTTAAAGCACTTCTTGGACGCCTCCTGGAGAATGGAGACGTGCTGGTTTCCTTCCCTATGAAGGGGCCAATCCCTCCTCCCCACCCTCTTCTCTCCAGAGACCCTCAGGCTGTTCAGGGCCAGGGAAAGCGGGGGGGTGGAGGGGACCAGGGACTGGTGTTTCTGCCCTCAGAGCCTTCCCTGCCCACAATCCGTGGCATGGCCGGCAGAGTGTGGGCCCTTGAGGTAGATTGGCACAGCTGCCCCCTCACCCTGCCTGGCTGGGCCCCAGAGAGCTGGGGTCTCCTTGCCAGCATGGGGTGCCAGGGGCCTGGGTCCCTTCGCCAAGATAGAAGCCCCCCCTTGATTCCAGCAGAGAGAGGAGGCAGGGCCAGAGGAACAGGTGCTGGTGATGGGGAGCCCGGGTGCCACCCATCAGCTCTATGGGGCCGGCCACGATTCTTGCCACCTGTCGCTCCCCCAGTCAAGGGGGGGGCGCTCAGGGCCCCAGGGGCAGTGCAGCCTGTGGGTTAAGGGCAGGTGGTCTCTGCGGGGGTAGAGGAGGAGGTGGAAAGGGAGAGGCACAGGGAGGAGTGTGTGTGCAGGCAGCCCACCGGCAGGGAGCGCCCTAGAGCCAGAAGCAGGAGCGGCTGCAGCAGGCAGTGGGCGGCCAGGAGGCGAGAGGTGCAGGACTGGCCAGGGAGGGCTGGGCCAGGCCGGGAGGCGGCTGGTGTCAGGGCCTCAGGGACAGCGGAAGGGAGCGGGGAGGGGCCGGGCCGCTCTGGGAGACCCCTCAGCCGGCTTGTTCACAGACACGTGTAGCTTTTTAGCATGGTCCCTTCAGACAGAGCCGAGGATCAGGCTTGGCCTGCGGTCTGCCGGCCCTCGCCACCCTCGCCCGCGGAACTGGGCGCCGGGGCCGGGGCCAGGCGGTGCGGCGCAGCCTCGCTACTTGAAGGTGGACTGCAGCTCCTTGAAGGCGGCCTTCCGCTGCTTCATCTCCTCCGCCTGCTTCTTCCTCTCCTCCTGCTCTGCCTTGATCTCCTCCTCGAAGCGGCTGGACACGTTCATGGCCTGGACCTGGGGTGGGGTCGGGGGGGAAGTGGCTCAGGGCCGGAGGGGCTCTCTCCGGGGTCTCTTCT
Source organism: Tursiops truncatus (assembly GCF_011762595.2). Lineage (NCBI taxonomy): Eukaryota > Metazoa > Chordata > Mammalia > Artiodactyla > Delphinidae > Tursiops > Tursiops truncatus. Next base: position 172,087,103 of record NC_047034.1, read on the forward strand.
GGTTCCGCTGTCCCCCTCCCCTATGCACACACAGCTCTGCCTCCCACTAGCCTGGTCCTGGGCCAGGTACTTCAGTCACCTCTCTGAGCCTCACTGCTTCCACTTACAGCCTGGCGCTCAGTAACTCCGACCTCATGGATACGTTGGGAGGATTGAAAGAGAGAAGACATATTCAGTAGCTGCTGCAGAGCACGGGTCCTAGAAATGTGAGCTTCCCAAGCTGCTATTCTTACCCTGTCCCCTGTCCTGGGAAGCCCAGAGGCACACCTGGTCCCACTGATGAACCCGGAAACATCCCATCAACCCTAGAAGCCCAGAGGGAGGTGGGAGGAGGCCTTCAGAAGGAATGTTCTTAGCTAACATGGGGAGGGGGAGAAACAAGAACAGGCAGGGGCCCCGGGGCCCGGGGAGGGCAGGATCCTGGAACCATACTTGTCCCCTGCATCTGAGCGTGTGCTGAAAGGGGAGGGTACTGTGCACGGCGGTGGCCTCTGGGGCCCATCATACTCCCTCCCGGCTGGGGCTGGCGGGGCTAGTGTCTTCCAGAGGCCCCGGGAGCCAGTGCTGTGTTTCTGGGCCTGCTTCCTGTCTCCCGGGCCCACTCTTTAAGGTCCAGTCCTTTGCGGGTAGTGGCTCCGGGTACAGGGCTGGGGCAGCTCAAAGGGGCCCCTGTCACCTCTTCAAGAGTACACACCCCTCCCTCACCCACCTCTGGGGCAGGGAGAGAAAGAGAAGCTGGAAAGGATCACAGGCTGGACGGGAGGGGACAGAAGCCAGGAGCGCCGTGGGCCCTGACCGACCCAGGAGGGGCGTCAGCTCCCCACCTCCTGTCTGCAGTCTCAGCAGGGACAGGAAGGGGACGTGCTGACCCTTGAGCTAACTCAGGGCCCCGGAGTACCCCGGCCACACCTGTCCTCACGTGGGGGTCAGGGCAACCCCAGCCTGGGTTCCACACCTCCTCCCATATTCCTTACCTTAGCCTCAAAGAAGCTCTTGGCCCCCTTGACGCCCTCGGTGGATACATCGATCTCGGAGAGGCGGGCCAGCACGTGCAGCCCGCTGTCTTCCTGCAGCTCCCCAGCCGCTGCCTTGCGGAAAATCAGGAGGAACTGCAGCAGGGAGAACAGAACACTGATGCTGTCAGGGAGAGAGGGAAAGGGGCCAGAGCCTGCCCACACCCGGGGCCAGCTGCAGGCCTCCCCAGAAAGGAGGTACTCACAGGCCTGGGAGCTGGAGGTCCGAGCTCTCCGTCCTCCATGCTCTGTGTCCTGCACAGGCTGTCGCGTCCCTCCCTCTCTGGGCCTTGGTTTGCCCATCTGTACGATGGGAGGCTAGGTGACCTGTCTCCTGCCCCCCCCACCCAGGACTGGGGCTACTGCAGGCTGCTCTGCCCATGCTCAGCTCCCGTTAAAAGCCTCAACCTACCACTTACCTTTGTTTCCCCTGTTCCCCAAACCAATCCGCTCTAACTTCCATTTACTGAGTCCTAAAGGTACATGGCTCTGCCCATTTTACAGAGCGAGGAAGGCTCAGGGGCAAGAAAAAACCTGCCCTGATCTCAGCACCAGAAAGCGATGGAGGCAGGATTTGAACCTGGGTCCGGACTCCAAACCATCATCGTGTGCTGCTCGCAGCACCTTCCTCCCTGGACTCGGCTCCCCCAGGCGCCCCCCTCCCCCTCCTCTCGCCCTGCCTCTTCTGTGCTTCCTGCCAGTTCCCAGGCCCGGCCTGAGCCTTGACTCTCCAGAGGCCGCCTCTGGCCTTTAACCCTATGTTGCCCGGGGACCAGGGCCCTTGCTCTCTGGCCTTGAGCCTCTGCTTCCTCCTCCAGCAAACAGGCTCGTTCGTGGCTCCTGTCTCAGAGTGAGGCCTGAGTGAGATTCGGAGTGTGAGGTCACCCAGCTCAGCGCCCGGCTCCTCTCGGACCCGCAATGCATGTCCCTCCCCCATCTGTCCCCTCTTCTCCTGAAGCACAGCATCCTGTTATTTCCTCTCTGAGCATCTCCCCCTCTACACGCCAGGACCCCCGGAGCACAGGGCCTTTCTCTGTACTGCCACAGCCCACACGGGGTCAGGTATACAGAAGTCACTCCAGCAGTGCTCACTGCGTGAAGGAACGCACGTGCCTCTGTCTCACTTAGGCATCTCAGAATCTCCCCAGGTACCTGCTCTAGGATCCGCTGACACCTCACTCAGCCAACCATCAGCCACTCGACAGTGGCCGTTCACGGACAAAGTCGCTCAATGACAAAGAGGGGTTAGTTTCTCCCCACTCCCCGGTGTTGCCCCCCACGGGGAGTGGGGCTCACCTCTCGGAAGCTGAGCTTGCTGTCGAAGTCCTCATCCACCTCCTTGATCATGTTTTTCAGGCCCAGGTGGGTCTGGGGGGCTCCAAGTTTCTCCATCATGAGCTTTAGCTCCATCAGGTCGATGAAGCCATCCCGGCCGGCATCGTACCTGTGAGCGCAAAGAGAGAGGCCTAAGGACATCCTGCCACCTCATACCATAAGCCAGAGTACAAGGAGCCTGGGGGCTCAAAAGGTACCTCCCACCAACACGTCATCTTATCACAGCTGGAGAGGACCTCGGCCCAGGTGGACTCCCGATTCGAGGCCCAGCTACTGCTTGGTTACCTCTGATGATGGGGAGCTCACTATGTGACCTGGCAGCCTCCTACATGTTGAACAGTGCTAACTTTTGGCCAAATTTACCTGCTACACAAGGCAGTGGAAACCACAGCCCCTCTCTACTGAATGAGATGTGAACAAGCAGGGAGGGAGAATTTACAATACCATGGGGGTGAGGATTGTGACGGGAGGCCCTGAAGTTAGAACTCACTGAGCATCTCCAGGTACCTCCACAGGCACTCGAGGGACATCTTGGCTCCATCTGTCCTCCTCTCCCTGTTCCCACGCAGGAGGAAGCAGAAGGTACCACATGTCTCAGGGTAGGGCCAGAGGTCACAGGAGGGAGGGGCCACTGCTAGTTTTCTGGAAGGTGGCCTGGGGTGTGTTCTGGGAACAAGTTGTGCAGGGTGCCTGCAGTGAGCGGCAGGGATCCAGCTGGGTGGCTGGAAAGACCTGGAACAGTGATTACGTGATGACCGTGCCTCTGTCCTGCACATTTCAGGTCTCTGTTTTCTACCACCAACAGCCTGGCAGAGAGAGGGACAGGGTGAGGGGCAGAGTCTAAACGTCTCGCTCGACTGGCTTTCTTGTGGTAAGAGCTTGGGTCAGAGCTGGGCTCCAGGCCCGTGCCCTGGCTGGGGAGGTGCTGCTTGTGCTGGGAGCACACAGCATGGCAGAAGTGGGTGCTGCTCCCACCGCCCAGCCAGGCCTCTTATCAGGCGAGCCAAGCAGCCGCCCTGACTGTCTCCTGGTGGGCTGGGGAGAGTCATCTCAGCGCTGGCCACATGGGCCTTCTGAGCCTAAAGAAGCTTGTGCGGTCCCCGAGGCCTCAAGATGGCTGGGTGGCAGCGCTGGTGACAGCAATATGACATACAGGGGCTGAGTTCCAGAAACTTCCTGGAGACTTGGAGTTCCTACACAAACACACATCTCATTCCTGTGGCCTCTACAGGGCTTCCCAATTCCCTTCACCCATCTCTAATTACACATAAGCTTCACATGACTGTGGACATCTGACAGCAACCACTTTTTGAAATCTATCTTTGTGCTGGGAAATTTCCATACTTTATTTTACTTAATCTTCATAATAACCTTCTTTTATAATGGAAGCTCAGAGAGGTTAAGTGGCCTGCCCAAGGTCACACAGCAGTGAAGGAAGGGGCTGGGCTTCTACCCCACGTCAGTAGGGCTCATAAACCTGCACATTTGCTGGGCCCCACCCCCCCACCCCCTACCACTCATGTCCTGGGGTTGCCAGCAGGACAGAGACATCTGCCTGGAGCGCTGAGCAGAGCATTTGTGCAAGGGGTAAAAATAGTTCACGAGCAAGTGAGTCAGTGGTTGGAAGTGATGCAGCACCGGAAGATAGGTCTCTGGGAACCCTGCAGGGAACACGGGGTCCTGAGGCCTTTTTCCCCACCACGGGGTGAAAGGGTCCGGGGTGAGAGCAGTGGCCACAGCCGAGGCGGAAGCAGATGCGAGAGGATGTGGTGGAGGGTTGTGGGACTCGGGAGGGTCAGGGAGGCCAACGATCCCGTGGTCCAGGCTCCGCTTAGAGCTGGAGGGGCCCTGTGGGGGACACGGTGGAGCCCCACCCCCCTTCCAGCCTTGGAGCCTGTTTGCCAGTGGTAAGGGGCTGGGTGGCTGCTGCATGAGCCTTAGTGACCGGTACTGGAGCAGCCCTGGAGCGTGGCCAGGTGAGGGAGTCAGTCTTTCCCGGGGCAAGTCACGTGGATGCCCCTCCTCAGCGTCCCTGTGGAAGACAAAGCCCCCGCCTCTTTCTGAACTCGGGCTCCAGTGATGACATGTCAGGGCTGGAGCAGACTGCTTGGGCTCCAGGAGACAAGGCAGAGAACCCCCGGTATGATGGTGACTCTTCCGTAAGGTCACTGCGAGGACTGGGTACGTTCACACGTGACAAGCACTTCACACAGCGCTGGCTCCAGAAACTGCAGCTACCAGCGCTATCACGAGACTTTGTTACTTTTATGAAGCTCCTACTATGTGCCAGGCATTTTTCTCTGCGCTCAGCAATCCTGGGGGGTCAGAGTTATGTCCCCATGTGACTGATTAGGGGACAGGGGCTGGAGAGGTTTGGGCACTGGCCAAGGGTTCAGACGCCCCTCCCTGTGATGCCCACACTCTACTCTCTCTACCGCCCCACCTGCCTCCCTTGAACCTCAGCTTTATTTACTGCTCAAGGGTTACTCCTGCAGCCAGGGGTGGCTCAGTTTCAGAGGAAGTGCAGATAAAGTGTCCAAACTTGGACAGAAACTTGGGCTCTGGATCTCGGTCTCTGGCAGCTCCCAGGCCTGGCTGGGCTGCAGCTCAAACCGCGGCGTGAACCGCTGCCTGTGTCAATCAAGCATCAATCAATGACTGCTTCCGGGCTCCTGCCCCCAGGGGGACAATGCAGGGGCTGGCCACACTGGAGGGGGTTGTTCCCACAAGGCCCCCGGGGGAGTGGACATCTACCATGTGCCCTGGGCTGTGACGTGGGTGGGCTCTGGGTCATTGGATCAGCCAGGTTCCTGGGTAAACCCTGGAGGTTTGTGCTCACAGCAGCTCTGCTGAGACTAACCCCAGCTCTGCCACCTGGTGACGCTGCTCAAGTCACATGACCCTATGAACCATTGACATCATGGAGATCAGACCCATCCCAGGCTTGCGGCAAGAGTTAAGAGATGATCCACCCAGATTCTTAGCACAGAGGCTGGCCCACAATAAGTACTTAATCATTACACGCTAACTACAGTACTACTACTGCTAAATTATTATTATCGGTAACATCTACCTCTAGGATTTGAGATAAAGGAGATTGTGGATGTAAAATGCCTAGTACCTAGTATGTCCTTAAACCCTGCAATTTCTTTAGAATAGGGGCTGTTGAGAACTTTTTATGTGCCAGATACTAGTTAAGTACTTTGCACATATAATATAAAAATGGTGTTGATAGTGAGAATAATAATGGTAAAAAATACAATTTCTCCCTCAGGCACCAGTCCTGATGGTGCATGGCGGGGAGGAAATGCTTGTTGTAGACTGGCCTGGAGGCAGCGGGTGGACACGATGACCCAGAGGTCCCTCCAGCATCTTCTCTGAAGGTCCCACTACTTCCCTCCCCCACCCCCATTAGGCCTGATTCAAGGACCCCGCCACTTGGGGAGGTGAAGAGACAGCCGGACAGAATCTTTTGCTCTCTCGCTGGGCAGAGAGAGAGAGAAGCCTCGGTCCTGGATTACTCTCTTGTTCTTCCTCTGACAGGGAGGGAAGTGACAAAGGGGGAGACTGCCTCTGTGCCACCAGCAGGAGGACGACTGGCAACCCAGGAGAGAATGGTGTTCTAAGATGCTTGGAAACAGGCATCTATCCCTGACTGGGGAGAACCTCTCTTCCCTCAGCCCGCTCCCTGAGCCGCAGCTGAGGCTGCAGGTGGCTCAGAGGATCCAGGAAAAGAGCCCGTACCCAAGATCCGCCGGGATGCCTGGTCTACCCCCTTCATGTCATGTAGGGAACTTGGGGCCCAGAGTGGGTAGCAAGCAGCCCAGGGTCACACAGCTGGAGAAAAGCAAGATTCCCAAAGTTGTAAGCTTTCCTCCCTGCCTGCCTGCTTTCTTCTTGGGAAGGCGGTCCCATGGAGGGCCCCAGATTCTCAAGCCTGCAGGGCTGGGGGAGACTGGGCTGAGAGGAGAGGCTTGGGCCCTGCCTGGGAGGGCCAGTTCCATCTGGCAGGACTGACAACAAAGCTCCTGGGCTGGGAGCTGAGCACTTTTCTCCAGCACTGGAGGGAGGCGGCTGCACCTGGTGCTGTGCCCACATGCCTAACCACCACCCCTCTGAGCCTCCCCCTGAATAGCTCTCGACGGGGAGGGCTCAGCAGCTGCCGCCCCGGATGCTGGTGACGAAATCCCCTCCCATCCGCCCTTGCACGTGGAGCAGCGGCCACCACCCAGGCAGACTTTGCCCCTTTGGGCTGCAGGTCCCATCCGGCTGATGGCTCCTCCTCCCCCGGTTCTGATAACCCGGAGATACGGGGGTGAGAGCAGTGGCCGGCTCCTACAGCGTGCAGGGCTTGCCCTCATTTCATAACAATATTATCATTAGTGGCTGCTCTTGGCTGGGCACTTACTATGTGCCAGGCACTGTGCCAAGTGTTTCGTATCAGATCCTCACAGGAACCCCATGAAGCAGGCATAAATATCCCCATACTACAGACGAGGAGACTGAGGCTCAGGGAGAAAGTGACTGGGCCAAGACCATAGCTGACGAGGGCACACCTGGGATCAGAACCCTGACCTGATGAAAAACATGTGCTTTTAACTACTATGCTGCGTCTTGATGCCTACAGACCCTGCACCAAAGAAACTCAGGCTGGGAAGGATACTGGAGGCCACTTCATTTAGCCATTCATGAGGGTCAGATACACAGTGCAGTTTTCCTGCTTGGCATCTTGAATGCCTCTAAGGACGGGAAGCTCACTGCTTACCTAAAGCAGCACATTGTGGCTCTGGAACTATTAGAAACTTTCTCCTCACGCACGACCCTCCCCACCCACCAGCTGTGCTGTACAGTCTGAGAGCAGAGTGAGGAGTCATCACAGCTGCTGCACAAGGGGAGGGTGGGAACAGCTGATCTGGGAGCATAGGGGACCCCAATTCTCTCCCTTCTAGTTCCCATCCCAGGCCTTTGCTCATGGCCCCTCTGCCCATGGGGGTCCCAAGGAGGACAGACAGCTGGAGAGAGTGGTGTTTATGGACCGCTGAGCCCCCAGGCCCACCTGGCTTTGTTCTCAGCATTCACAGACCCGGTCTTCCTCCATCCTATCTGGGGAGGCCCCAGAGGCTCCTAGGCCTCTACTCTTTGACCTGCAAAATGGGAAGGCAGGTTGCTTGGGGCAGGAAAGTTCTGGACAACAGGGACATTTTGGCCTTGCTAGCTGTTACAGGCAGGTTGGCTTGGCCCGCCTCCCCGTGCAGGTGGACGCCCACAGGCTCGGTGATGACGGCCGGCAGTGCCCATCCGTTCCTGCACTCTCCCACCCCCAGACTGCCTGACTCATGGGGGGAAAGCCCAGCCTCTCACCACTTCCTCCAGTCCTATCTGCAGACTCTGACACTTGATCTGTTGCCCTGTGTCAGCCAAGGAGAGGGTGTGTGAGTGCATACGGGTGAGTGTGTGGCTGGGGGGTGCTCACGCCTCCTCCACGGCTTTCCGATAAGTCCAAGGATCAAGTGGGGGCCCCCAAGGCTGATGGCAATTGCTGGACGCTGTCAGGACTTGGGGGCGTCCTAACCTCAAGTTCGAGCACCTAATGCTGAGCCCACCCTGGGAGGGCAGCTCCCTCCACATGTAGTTTCAGCAGTGGGTCTCCCCCACCCCCGGGCTCTCCCCTGTGCCGCCTCCTTCCCTGCCTGCCCCTAATAATAATAATTATTATAAAAGTGATTGCAAAGAACATTTACTGAATGTCTAATATAACCCAGTGTTTACTATTTAACTTAATCTTTCCTCTTGTTTTCCCCTCACTGCCCAGACTAAGTAACGTGGCAGGGAGACAGCTATGGTGGCCCAGTGCTTCTTAAACCTTAATGCGCACACCCGGTGAGCCTTGTTAAAATGCAGATTCTGGGCTTCCCTGGTGGCGCAGTGGTTGAGAGCCCACCTGCTGATGCAGGGGACACGGGTTCTTGCCTCGGTCCGGGAGGATCCCACATGCCGCGGAGTGGCTGGGCCCGTGAGCCATGGCCGCTGAGCCTGCGCGTCCGGAGCCTGTGCTCCGCAACGGGAGAGGCCACAACAGTGAGAGGCCCGCGTACTGGGGTGGGGGGGGGGGAAGCAGATTCTGACCCAGTAGGCCTGGGGTGGAGCCTGAGCCTCTGAGCTTTCTAACAAGCTCCTGGCGGACACTGACGCTGCTCTCTTCGGGTCCCATGGGAGAAAGGGACGTGGGAGTCAGAAGGACCCTCGTTCAAATCCTGTCTCCACTCCTCAAGTCATGGAACCCTCTCTGAGACCCGGTCTTCTTATCTATGAAAGGGGTGATGATCATCTTCCAGGATGCCGAGACAGGATTAAACAAGAGGCAAAGTGCCTGCAATGGAGATGCCACAGCGGCCCTCTGTCTGCACACAGCTCAGGCGTCCCTGGGCCCGGCTCCGTCAGGCTGCACCTTTCTGGCCCGGAACCCTCGCTTCTCTAGAGACCTTGAAAAGCAGAAGTCTGCCGAGGAGCAGGCTGCTGGGCAGTCAGAGGGAACTCGGCTGATGGAGGATGTGGGGACTGCCCCTGCTGAGGCCACAGGGCGACTCTGCTCCTGGCTGGGCTGGCCCTGCAGAAAGGGCCCTAGGCAGCAGGGCTGGGTCTCCTACAGCCGAAACCAGGCCCTGAACCCAGAGGCACAGAGGAGAGAAGGCAGGAAGGTGCAAACCAAAAGGGAACCGAAAGTCCCTGGGGGGACGGAAAGGAGAGGTGACTCAGAATCAGAAGGGAAGTAGGAGAGCAGAGGACAGGCCTGAGGCCAGGAAATCCTCCCTCCCCAGGGGTGTGGGGCTTCTCCCCAGAAAGGCAAGCTCCTGGCTGCTGCAGGGGGAAGGACCCAACCTCTGAACCCCCAGAGGACCTCCCCCCTCACCGCCTCACCCCCCGCCTAGGCTCTGGGACTCCTCCTTTCCCATAAACGCAGCCCTCACTTGGCCTCGGGAGCTCCCAGTAGGCAGACCTGGTTCTAATCCTGGCCCTGCCACTTATTATAACCTTGAGCCTTGCTTTCCTCATCTGGCAAGTGGGGATAATGACAGCACCCACCTCCCTGGGCTGGTGTGAGGATGAAGTTCAGTTCCTGAAATAACACACCAGGCTCAATTGGGCCTGGCGGCTCCATTTAACAAGGAGAGGGTGTGGCGGCAGGGGGCTGGCTGTGGAGGGCCGGCAGCATGGCATCCCTCAGGAGAACTTCAGTCCTCGTCATAGAAATAAAGAAATGGAACCTGCCGTTTCCAGCCCGGTGGGCCCATCCTCTCTATCCCCCCAAAGACCCACCCCTCTATGCCACTGCTCTCCGTGAGACTTTAAGCTTCTTGAGGGCAGGAACTCTATTTTTCCCTTAATTCTCTGGACCTTGCACACAGAAACTTAATAAAATATGATCAAAGGAATGGACTTGAAGCTTTTCAAAATCATCGTCTATGTTTTTAATAGCCCACAGACCAGACACAATGGTGGGCTCTTCACAAAGGCTCAGGACTTTTTTTTTTTTGGCCGCACGGTCAGGCGTGTCGGTTCCCCGACCGGGGATTGAACGTGGGCCCTTGGCAGTGAAAGGGCGGTGTCCTAACCACTGGACCTCCAGGGAATTCCCCAGGACTTTTTAAAACTTAATCCTCAGGACTTTACCAGGCAGGTTCTTTAGCCCCAGGGGAAACAGGCGCTGAGAAGCAGAGCACCCCGTCCGGGCGGTGGCAGACGGGCGCTGGAGTCCTAGTTTTGTGTCATCCCAGGGCTGCTGTCTGCGCTGCCCTTTTTTCTGCCACCTGCCTTCCACGTAGTTAAGTGATAATGAATTCGGTTTCCCATTTTTGTTATTTATCAAAGCCATATGTAGCCGTCAATGAAAGTGTCGGTTCAGCAGGAGGGAAAGAGGGTTCTCATGCTGGGTCCCCGTCACTCCGGCCCAAAGCAAGAGGGTTCTTGCCAGTCTGGCAGGCCGGGCAGCTCCATGGGGGTAGGTAGAGTCAGCCAGTGGCTTCTGTGGAGGAATCTCCGTGCTAGGCGCCACCACCAGGGCTGGGGATGGTGGCGACAGGAACCTGGAAAGTACTTATTTTGTGCCGGGCACTTCGTAACAACCTTGTGAGGTGGGTTCTGTTATTCTCCCTGTTCCAGGGTGAGGAATCGGGGCTCAGAAGGGTTTACGTGCCTTGCCCCAGGGCCCAAGGCTGGGATTCCAACCCAGGGCGGCTGACTCCAAAGGCCCTGCCCTTAACCACTGCACCAGACAGCCCTCCAGGAAGGACGAGGGGGTGGTGCTGCTGTGAGCTGCAGGAGCCTAGGGCGACACCAGGGAGGCGTAGCAGGTGGAGAGGAGGGGAGGGCAAGGTGGGAAGGAGAGAGGAAAGCCCCCCTCTTCTCTGACGCAAGGGGTCATGAGATGAAGTGGCTGGGGACGAGGCTGGGCAGGGCAGGGAACTAGGACATCTTCCTCGGATTCCACGGCGGGTTCAGAATTACATGGCTGCCTTCCTCTCTGGCAGGTCTCGGCTTACATCACCCCGCAGAGCCCCACGCAGGCTGTTGCCAGGCCAGAGGTGGCTGCCCCTTGCCTAGAGGGTTCCAGAGCAGCCCAGGATGGATGGGCAGACAGAGGAGGGCAGAGGGTCGGATTAGAGGTGAGGGGTGCAGCCTGAGGCTGCAAGAGGAGGAAGGATTGAGAGTCCAGGTGCCTCCAGGTGCCTGGCACCTTGCCAGAGCTCTGCGTGCATCACCTCCCCCCACCCCACCTCGAGAAGCAGGGACCACGTTTCCCACTGTATAGATAAGGATGCTCTGGTTCAGCCACTGAAAACCTCCCCAGGAATGTCACTACACCTTCCTGGGCCTCAGTTTCCTCTTCTGTAAAATGGGGGAGAAGCATTGATGACAACCCCGGAGGTCTCTCCCAGATGGAAACTACCAGCAGTGTGAGGTCAGCGATGACGGAAAGCCCGTCTACCTTCCCTCTGCCCCCTCTCATCTCCCTCCATCTCCATCCTTAGGAAGTATCTGCTGATGATCACTGAATGGATGAACTGGAAGACCCTGGAAGGCAGTTCTGCCATCCGGGAGGGTTCCGGACGACTCAGAACTAAGGAAGTCATTGGTGAATCACCTTTGGGAATCATCAGATACATCATGCTCCTTTCACAGATGGGAAGACTGAGGCCCAGAGGGGGCAGGCAGACTAGGTAACTGAGTGGCAGAGCCAGGACAAAGCCCCACTTCCTAGCTCCTGGCCTCCAAGACAAGTCCAGCTCCCAGCTCCCTCTGCCCTCTCCCATCTCCTGCACTCTGCTCTGGGGGATGGCTTCCCAGGGGGGCCAGGCTCCCCTCCCCTCTGCCATGGGAGCTGCAGATCAGGGTGGAAGTGTCCCAGCAGAGCCTTGGCTGTGATCCTTGGGCCCTGCTTGGACCCAGGAGGCTGCAGCACCTCTTGGACAGCAGAAGCAGAACGCGAGTTTTGTCTTCCATGAGAGCCCGTCTGTTGACTGTTCACAGGCGGGACTCGGCTGGGCTGGGCTCGGCTGGCACAGTGAAGCCTTGTTTCCTTGAATACAAAATCTGCAGCCTTCCATCCACGCCAGGGCCCCCGGCGGGTGGTACTTCCTTCCCTAGAATCTCCCTGACCCCTTCCTGCCCCCCTCACCCCTGCCAATACCTCATCAGGCAGTAGTGGTGCCAAGAGGGGGCTTCCAGGGGTTCAGCTCCCCTCAATTTTCAACAAAGTACCCCTCGTCAAACTAACAGCCAAACAGCCTCTGTAAAAAGTGAGCTCGCGCTGCAAATGCAGCTTCACGACCATTCCCCTAGTCACGCGCCCCTTCCACCCAAGCTGCAGCCTCCCAGGTCCCTGCTCATTCAGCGTGTCTGGGTTCTCCAAACAGCTCCTTCTTGTTTTTGGCGGGCGTAGAGGGGATGAAGCCTAAGAGAATGACTCTGGTGGTGGGTCCACGTGGGAGAAACTCAGCCATGCACACGGAAGCGGGTGTTGGAGGGGTGTGTTTCCCCGCGTGGAGGCAGACGTCTGTGACGGGAAACCCAGGAGGGAAGAACATGGGTTTTGGAGTCACAGACCTGGGTTTAGATTATGACTCCATCATTTTTTGAGCTGTGTATTCTTGGCAAGTTACCTAACCGCTCTGTGCCCAGACTGTCCAACTGCGGCATGGTTGGTGACGACAGTTCTATGTCATGGGGCTGCTGGGAGGAACGGAGAAGCTCCTTAGTCCTGCGGCACTGATGGTGGCTGCATTTGAATAATCTCCCTCGTACTTCATGGGCGGCGGGGGGGGGGGGGGGGGGGGGGGGGGGGGCGGGGGGCGGGGCAGAGTCTATAAGGAAGTTCTGACTGCCTTCTATTGAGGCTGCGATCCTGGAACTCCTGCTCTCCTGATAGGGCCAGTCTTTTATCAGGAAGAAACTTGAGAAGAACTCCCAGACAAGACCCTGGAGCCAAAGAAGCAGGCTCCTCAAGGCCCAGGGGTCTCCATGCAGAGGCCTGGAGTGGGGTTAAGGACTCAGTTCCACCCCAGGCTGACCCTCGGAAAAACATGGGGCTCCCAGCCATCCAGGTCTGAGAACCAAAAACCTCTTCTGCATTGGGGCCAAATGCAGAAGCAGGGCCACAGCAAGCAGTAAGGAGTGGGAAAGAGCCTTTCTCAAGCTGGGGGGTTGCAAAACCCTCCCCCCGCCACCCCGGGCTTCCTGCTTACAGTCCGAGCACACTGCCCCAGCCAAGGTGGGGTCAGCGCCCCTTCCTCTCGACCTTGGGCTGCCAGACCTCCTGACTCCCTCACCTGAGACTTGGCCTCAGGACGGTTCTACCTTTTGGATCCACTTCCAGATCTACTCCAGATCACACCCCTGGGCTGTTTTCCCCTCCAGCCAGGGGCAGGGGCGATGGTCAACAGGAGGTGGGCAGGGAAGAATACCAAAGGGAGGGGGGCTGAGTACCTTCACCCCCGCCCCAGGCCCCCCTCACTGCTCGGGGTGGGGCAGCGTGGCTGACCATCTCAATCCCAACTGGGTGAATGCAGTGATGGACCGGAAGGGGACCTGGAAGCCTTTCTCTCTAGTCATTTCACAGAGATTTAAAGTTTTTTTTGTTGGGGGAGGGGGAAGCCCAGAGGCCTGGAAGGACCTGCCCAACCTGCTGAGGGCATGGGGTATGGAATTTAAGGATGGAGTAAAGGTAGAGGTGAGAGCTACCAGCCAAGTCAGATGGGAAGGTGTGGGGTGTCAGGGACCCTGTGTGGGGAGGGAAGGGGGCACGCGGTGGAGGAAGGGAGGCAAGGAGAGATGGGGCCTTTCTGACAGAAAACAGGGGGCAGTGACTGCAAAGCTGCTGGGTGTCGCGGGGTGACGAGGGTAAGAGGAGGGAGGGACGGTCTGCGGAGGGAGGCGGGGACTCGGCCCTGCAGGGACGTGGCTGCGGGTGTGTGTGTGTGTACATACCTGCCGAGTCAGGGGCAGGGAGGAAGCGGTCCCTCCCTGGGGAGATCACCTGAGGGTCAAGGGCTGGGGTCCTGGCTAACGGAGTGGATGAGGGCAGAGGTGGGAGGGGCCGAAGGGTCTTTGACACAGTTTGCTGGCAGATGCTGAATAAGTGGAGGGGACGCGGGGGAGGGGTCTCGGCCCAGAACCCACGTTGAGAGGGATCTGAGATAAGCAGAGTAAATGAAAGGACCCCAGTAAAAGGAATGGTCACCTTTGTTGAGGCGCTGGAGGGTGGGGTGTGTGTTTTAGACCCGCGTTTGGTGGGGGGGGGGGTGGTTGGGAATTCAAGTAGCTGAGGAGGGGGAGAGGGGGCCACGGGGTCCTCAATCTCGGTGTGCGCGCGTGTGGAGAAGCATCACTAACAAGGCCAGAGAACCGGACCCTCCAGACCCCTGTGCTTATCTAGAAGGAGCCGCGGGGTCCCCCACTCCGCGTGCGCGCGTGCGGTGTGTCGGGGGCAGCGTCACGGTGAGGAGGGGTCGCGTGCCAGGGGCCGCGGGTCCCCAGACCCATATGCGTGGTAGGGAGGAGGTCCCGAAGCCTCGTGATTATCTGGAAGGGGCCAGGGGTCTCCGCCCCTGGTGTGTCAGGGATCGGGGAGCTCGGCTGGCCGCATGGGTCCCGGGACGGCGCGGGGTCCAGGGTTCGGGGGCTCGGGAGCCGAGGCCGGCTCTCGGGGTGGGTGGGGAACCGTATCGGGCGGGCACTCACTGCTTGAACATCTTCTCCATGTCCTTGATCTGCTTCCTGGAGAACTCCTTGAACTCGGTGTAGGGGTTGAAGATGCGGCGGCTGGGCGACTGGGGCTCGCCGATGCCCTGGTTGAGGTCGGCGCGCCGCAGCAGCTTGGCGCTCAGCTCTTCGTCCGCGCTGCCCAGCGCCTCGGCCGCCTCGTCGGGTGCCCCCGCCGCTGCCGCCGCCCCGTTCAGCCCGGGCTGCTCCGGGGCCTCGACGCCGCCCTCGCCCTCCATCTGCAGCCGCCGGCTCAGCTTGTTGGCCAGCTCGTCCGTGGCCATGGTGGCCCGCGCGGCGCTCGCCCCCGGACCCTGCTAGTCGCGCGCCCGCGCCGCCTCTGGCCGCGCTCTTCCTCTTCCTGACACTCCCCAGCGCCAGGCACCGCCCCCGAAGGTGGGACTTACGCCCCTCGCTGGGCCCGCCCGCTCCCGCCCCGGCTCCCGGCCTTGCGCAGCCCGCCCCGCGCGGGCTCGGGCTCCGGCTTGAGCTCCGCGACTAGAGTGTACCGGGGGCGCCGGGCCCGCCACCATCCTCCCCCGTAAGGTTGGGGGGGCTCCCGTAGAACCCATCCCCCCTCTCCTCCTTACTGTGCCGGCTGAACGGGAGAGGTCGGGCTGGGGGCCGGGGACCGAGGCGGGAAGGACGAGGGGGTCCTTCCCTGCAGTTTGGGTGTGGGTCTGGGGCGCAGGGGGGCGCCGCCCCCAACCCCTTCTCTGGAATCCCCACGCCGTGGAGTCGTAATCCCATGGCGGTGTGACACCCTGTCGGTTGCTATGGAGACGACTCAATGTTACACACTGTCGCTTTCGATGAGGGTTGCAGAGGTAATGAAGAAGGTGTACCCGGTGAGCAGGAACCCCCGTTTAGACGTAACCGCAGGTGGAGCTGCTGCATCTTTTGGAGAGGGATGGATCAGCAGCTGCGAGGGATATGACCCTGGGCCTCAGCCCTGAGAGATCCTCGCAGATAGCGGGAGAGCGAGAGGGAGAAGAGCCTTGCCCTCTCCCTGTGGGCCAGCACATCACATGAATGACTTGGCAGAATAGCTGCTGGGCCACGCGGTCGTCTGAGACTTAATTTTAGGGGAACTGACAGGGAGATCTTGATATTGCCATTTCAGTGGGGACCCCAGAGAAGAGATGTCCTCTTCAAAGGCTCAAGGGATGGGGTGTCAGGAAGGGACCAGAGAGAATTTCTCTCTGTGGTCTGGTCTGTCACCTTAAAACTGCAAAGCTGTGGACCTCCAGCAGCGGAACCACTGCGGGGGAGGAGTGGGGCTGGTTAATAATTCAGGTTCCCAGGCACCAATCCAGACCGACAAAACTGATCTCTGGAATGGGGCCCAGAAATCTGCATTTTTAGCAGACACCCAGGGGAGTTTGAGAATCACTACTGTGCTTTGTGCTTATTCTCTAAAACAGGGGTCCCCAGCCCCCGGGGATCTAATGCCTGATGATCTGAGGTGGAGCTGATGTAATAACGATAGAAATAAAGTGCACGATAAATGTAATGCGCTTGAATCATCCCGAAACCTTCCCCCCCACCCCGCCCCCGTCCTTGGAAAAATTGTCTTCCATGAAAACGGACCCTGGTGCCAAAAAGGTTGGGGACCGCTGCTCTAGAATGTTAGGGTGATGCTCAAGACCCCTTTGCAGAAGCAGCTCCTACCCATCAATGTGCAGAGAAGAGATGGGCTTAGGGCTTAAAAAACCAGTGCTCTGGAGGCAGAGAGCCCTTGAGAATGTATAACCAGCAAGCTGTTACAGACTGATTTGCACAGAACAAACCCTCAACTGATATTTTTTGATTTTCCACGGTTTAAGAATATTGCTGAATTAATTTAAAAGGCATTTTAAAAATAATAAAATTGACAAAAAAACCTTCAGGGTTCAAGAAAATATGAAATTTACATTAACTTATTTTTGAGATTGTTTCTGTATCCAATAAAGACGTTCAGCTTAAATGACACGATTTTGTTTTTTTAAAGCTTGGAATTAAGTTTCTGTTGGTCTTGGGCAACTTGGTACAGCTACTTTTAAAAGGTAAGTTTCTATATCTTCCATATGTGTCCTTCAAGGACCCAACAGAAGCAAAATAGTTGTTTTTTTACTGAATGCAAAAGACTAGGGACAGGGTGTAGATCAAAACTTTAAAAATTATGCCTGCAAATGCTTGGGTTTGCAAATTCTGACCTTTCTTTTTAAAGCAGCTAATTACTTAAAAAAATCTGATGAACCTCAACTTGCCCCAACCTATGGTTTATAGCGGGTCTGCATGAAATAGGGCTACCTTTTTTTTTTTGGAAACGCTGTGAGGCATGCAGGATCTTAGTTCCTCCACCAGGGATTGAACCCGTGCCCCCTGCAGTGGAAGCACGGATCCCTAACACTGGACTGCCAGGGAATTCCCAGGGCTACCTTTATTATGAAATGTTTTGCATCTGGGAGCAAACTTTTTGACAGTGAAGAGATTAGGTGAGAGTTTGCCTTCTTGAAAAACAATTTACATGTATGTGAAAAACATGGGGTTTTGGTTTGAATTAACCACACAGGCTGCATGTATTAAATGCTCTGGTTAATTACCCATTTGGCTCATGTGGACACAACCCTCTGGAGGGAGGGCAGGCTCCGTGATGCACAGTTGGGGGAATTCCAGTTCATTACCTATTGCATCTTGTAAAAGGGGAGCAGAACATCCAGACCTTGCTGCAGTTATGTTGAGGCCTAGCTCAGGAAATGCTGCTGGATGGGTGAGCCCTTTTAACACCTCTTGGGCTGATTTTCTCACAGGTGCTCAGGGGTTGAGAGGTCTGAGACGCTGTGACCATGGAGTGGGAGCTCACGCTGCCCAGAGCTTTGCCTCATTTCAGAGGCCTTATTGATCCGCTGCAAAGACAGAGATGCGTGCTAGGGGCTGCATTTTATTTGAACTCTTTCCTTCTAAGGTCATTGGACTTCAGGAAAAGCACTTATTCAGAAACCAGAGAAGTAGTGGGGGAAGAACAGCCCGGGATAACTGATGATCCCTGATTGGCTGGTGAAACTTCCAGGAACCATCAGTTGCCTGTTCATTAGGGGAAATCATTTCTGAGTGACCCTGAGCGCTGTGTCCCAAGCATGGATTTAGGCAGAAAGAAACGATCTGGACTGGTTATGCATTACGGCATTTGGTCATGCGGAAAGAATGATCTTCAGGAAGAATCACACACTTGGCAAAGGATTTTTACAGAGGCAGGGGTGAGAGAGGGCCAATTCTGACGATACTCCAGCGACAAGGGAGCTAGGCAGACTTAGTCACCGTTGACATATTTCTTTGCTTCCTCCCACATCTACTTGTGTAACTGTCTTTTGAGGAGGGGTAAGGTAATATTAAGAAAAACAACAGCACTTTGAAAAAGAGGGGGAGACACAGGAAGGGTTGGGAAGAGCTCTTGGGTGATGGGGGCAGATGGAGAGAACTCTGAGGGGCATTCCAGAGCTGGACGGAACTAGGTGGTCCCTCCAGCTTGAGATTCTGGGAAAACAAGAAGGGATTAGGGAGGCCAGCAGAGATAAAGTCAGCTCATAAACTACATCATTCACCTGGCACTTTATAAATACCAATTTACTAATTAATCATCACAAACTCTCTGTGTTCACCAGCAAACCTGTGATGGATAGAGAAAGGTGCACAGAGGTCAAAGTTCAGGGACAACCCAGATACTCATTTGGAGCAATTGGAGGAGTGAGAGCAGGGAATGGGGTCACAGCCTGGTTGATCTCAGAGGCTTTCTCACGTCCTGCAAAGTCTGGAAGCTGTGCATAGGGGATCGGGGTGGGGAGCCGTGTCAGGCAGGCGCTCATGGGACTGCTGAGCAGGGCAGGCGCAAAAGGGCACGATGGGACCAAGACCTGCAGGTGGTTGCAGGTCATTAGAAGCCAACCTATCTCTCTAGTGAGCTCTCTTTTGGGGGTTATCTTGGATGCGTTGAATCTGCTTGAAAACCAAACTTGTCTTTCAAATTATTTGCATATGCCCGACTGGACAGGCTGGAGGAAAAAAATCTGAGCGTGATTTCTGCTTCTGTTAAATCCCAGGTGGTTCTGTGTCCAACGTTAACACTGGTTGGCCTGAGTCTTAGCCCTGTTTTAAACACTCAAAGACTCTGTGCGTGTGTGTGTGTGTGTGTGTGTGTGTGTGTGTGTGTGTGTGTGTGTGTACCATGTGGCTTAAAACTCAGCAATGTTGCATCTGCAGTGCCTTCCTGGACCCTTTCCAAAGCTGGCAATAATACGGGCAGCTGATTTCGATTTTTATACTCTTCCGTGAAAGCAGTGTGCGTCTACGTCCAGGCAATCAGGACCTATTTATTAAGTGTGTTTGGCACCAGGCTCTGGTCCTGGAATTCTTCTGGTCGTGGGCAAGAGTGGGGGTGGGGGTGGGGGTGGGGAGGGCAGGACTAGTCAGTTTGAAGAGTGAGATCTGTTGGACCCCGCGCTGGGGGACTGACAGAGGCCACGACTGTTCCAGCTAAGCCCGCCTCTGGCTGGGACTCAGCACTTATTACAACCCACAATGAAGCTCTTAATAAAATACCTGACACCTCCTACCCCACCCCGCCCCAGCACAACTTCCTGGGGGAAGCAACCTGTCTGGCTGGCTCAGTTTTGTCTCCTCAGTGCCCTGCACGGAGCCTGGCCCAAGGTCCTTGGTGGAGAAATCGAGGTTGACTAGATGCACGATGGCCCGCTCTGCCTGAGGGCTCAGGATGGACTGCGTGTTTTCTCAGTGTCCCCTCCAGAGCATCTGGTGGCCCGATTTCAGGTCTCAAGGTCACTGCCAAGAAAGAGAAGCTGCTAAAGTGACACCTCTGTGCACCCACATGACTCAACACAAACGTTAACAGGATCTCTTGAACAACAAGCCTCTCAAGTGTCTGTCCCCTGCTCCTCTGAGGACAGCGTCGGCCGCATCAGATAGGGATTGGGGCCGGGTGACCTGCTGGTCCTTGGGTATCGATGTGGCCCAGAGGTCATTTAGAGCTCTCTGCTCAGCAGACAGGGTGGAAGGAATAAAAGGAAGTTACGGGTAAATACTGCTTGTGGCCGCTGCAGGGGCACATGAGGATTTGGGAAACTGAAAGGAAGGTTGTAAAATTAACACAAGGCGAAGACAGGCAAAGTCGGTTGAAAGAGAGAGCATGGTGCCTAAGCTGGGAACACCTGAACTTATGTAGTAACTAAAGAAAGCAGGGGACTCTAAGAAGGGCTAGTAAACCAGGATGCCGAGAGGAAGGGGCGTGTCGTGAAGTCTTGGTTCTTTCAGGCTTGGTCCGGTGGAAGGCAGGTGTCCAGACTCGCCAGCAAAGTTTCCTGTTGTCCAGATGCAGCACTGTGATGGTGAGAGGCAGTGTGGTGTCATGGTTAGGAGTTGGGTTTGAAAATCCCTTTGGGGTGACCTTGGGCAGCCTGTTTTACCTTTCGAGAGGCCTTTCGAATGGCTCTCTCCTCCTGGAGTACTTGAGAGGATTAAATGAGAAAATTTATGTAAAGTGTTTCGTTTAGCGAGTGGCACATGGCACGTAGGAAAAGCTCACAATACTCTCAGTGATGGAGATGACGACCAGCTGGCTTCCTGGTAGTCATGCGGCAGACAATAGCCATGCAGATATTAACAATCTAGTCTGGGTGAGAGTTTAACACGGGTTGGCGTATCTGGCCCTCTGTCTATCTTTACAAATAAAGTTTTATTGGGACACAGCCAAGCTCATTTGTTTAGGCATAATGCTGCAATGGCAGAGTTGAGTAATGATGACAGTGACCCCATGGTTCACAAAGGGAAGTGGCCCTTTATAGACAACGTTTGCTGACCTGATCCTCATCGACCAGTAGATAACAAGCTGGTTCCTGGACTTCACCGAGGAAAACGATGTATTGGAGCAGTTGAGTACGAAGTCTGGGCTCTGATGCTTCTGTTCTCGGGCAAGTAACTTACTTCTCATCATTTTCACACGTGAAACTGGAGTGATACAGACAGTGAGGACTGAGAGGGATAACGTCTGGACCGTGCTTAGTGCAGGGTCTGATGGCTGGCAAGGATGCTATAAAAAGTTGGCTATTATTAGCTATTAAACTTCAACTGTTGAAAGGCACAAAGAAACTCCCAGAAGAGGGTCACCGCTGCATGCAGCTTTCTCTAGAGAAGGCCCAGTAGTAATCTCATAGAAAGCCGAAAGAGGATGGGAATGTCACAGGTGAGCTCTCCCAGGCAACGCACCCGCTAAATTAACTATTCCAACTCCTTTGCAGGAGGGCAGCAGATTAGACCGTGAAAAGAAAGGGGAGCAAAGGTTAAGGCCCCAAGGTCGAGCACAGTATCATTAGTACCTGGCGCATAGTAGGTACCTGGTGTTTGTTGGAATGAATGAAGGCTGGTTGTTTAACCATAAAAGAGGTTTATCAGTCAAAGGGCACCTCTAATCTGTGACGATAAGACCACGTCGAGCCAGAGGTAAGATTTCTGCCTCCGATATCTTAGGGTCTTAGGAATGAAAGCAATGTGATGAGAGGAAACTCAAAACAAGGCGCCTGCTAATGTTTCCCACTGCAGGACGGAGGCATTGCGATGGATTCCTGGGGAACAGATGGACAAAGAAAAATGTTTAAAAACAAAAGCAGGCACATAAGATCATGAATGGGCCCAGAATAACTCGGGACACGGAGCAGACGGATGCAAGCGGCGCATCTTGATGGAAATGAGGCCAAGCTGATGAGCCGAAAGAGTTTACCCTCACCTGGCTCCCTAACTCCTGCTTTACGAAACTCAGTACGAAAAAGAGGAGCACATGGGCTTCCCTGGTGGCTAAGAGTCCGCCTGCCGATGCAGGGGACACGGGTTCGAGCCCTGGTCCAGGAAGATCCCACATGCCGCGGAGCAACTAAGCCCGTGAGCCATGGCCGCTGAGCCTGCGCTCTAGAGCCTGTGAGCCACAACTACTGAGCCCGCGTGCCACAACTACTGAAGCCTCCATGCCTAGAGCCTGTGCTCCGCAACAAGAGAAGCCCGCGCACCGCAACAAAGAGCAGCCCCCGCTTGCCACAACTAGAGCAAGCCCGGGCGCAGCAACGAAGACCCAACGCAGCCAAAAATAAATAAGTAAATTTATGAAAAACAAAAAGAGGAGCACATTAGCATTAGCAGGTTTTGGGTTTCCTCTCATCGTTAGTGTGTTGCTTTCCTTCCTAAGAACCTAAAAAATTGGAAACCACTCCACTTACCAGGAACACACTTTGGAACGCGGATCCGGGGGAAGCTGTTTTTTTCCGCAGACGCTTTCATGACTCCAGTTTCCACAACAGCAGGCACTGACGGCTCTGCCAAGTTGCTGGAGAAGGGCACCTTATCTGCAAAGTCACGCATCCAAATGGGCCCCCATCGGCAAGGGTGGAAGGAAGTTGTCTGGCTTAGCTTCTTGGGGGATCAGAAGACTGGGAGTTCTGGTGGGGGGACTGCAGGTACCTTGCTGTCCCTTGGCACAACGTCAGGGGAAAGAAAGGTCTCTGGTAGCTTCTCAGAGCTACCAGTTGGGGCTGTGCAGAGCATCTTAGTAAATGCCATTTTGGTTGCAAATAACGGAAACTCAAACCGGCTGAAGCAAAAAGGGGACGTCTATGGGGAAGAAAAGACGGCTCCTGCCTGTCCAGACTCCTCAGCTTTGCTTGCCCTCTGATGCTCTAACCTTCCTCATTTCCTTTCAGTAAACTCTTTTTCTGTTTAAGTCAGCCACAGGAGATTTCTGTTGTTTGCAACCAGAGAATCTTGAGTGATACAAAGAGTCCTAGTGGAACCCAAGGGCAGGCCTTGGAATGGGCCTTTCCAAGGAAAGAAACCAGGAACCAGAAAGTCATCAGGAATCAGGGCAACTTTCTGCATCAGTTGGAATGCCTTCAGCTTTAAACGACAGAAACCTGCATGTGGGTAGATTGTAAACATTTGGAGCCCCTCCCAAATGAACTCTAGCCACGTGGCTTGCTTTGTCTGATGCGATGTTGGCAAACACAAGGCAGGTGGAGACTTGAAAAGTGTGCTTTGGGGCTTGCTCTCGGAAACCTGTACCCCCCACACGTGGCCTGGTCTGGCCTGCTGGGTGATGAGGGACCACACCAGGCAGAATCAGACGTCCCAGCTGAGGCCTTTCTAGACCAGGGTTTCTCCTTCTTGGTACTATTGACATTTTGGATCAAGTAAGCCTTGGTTGTGGGAAGCTGTTCTGTACACTGTAGGATGTTTAGCAGAATCCCTGGCCTCCACCCCTAGGTGATGGTATCACCCCCACCCCAGTTTAACAACCAAAGTGTGTCCAGACATTGCCAAATGCTCCCTGGGTGGCAAAATCGCCCCCAGTTGAGAACCACTGCCCTAACCCAGCCAGTGACCAGGCAGGCATGTACACGAAGCCACCCTAAACTAGCCCAGCCAAACCAACCGGACCAGTACCAGTGGCCAGCTTGACACGTGGAATCATGAGAAATAATCGTTGCCGTATTAAGACACTAAGTTTTGAGTGGTTTGCTCCACAGCACAGACAGGTACATCTGACCACAGTGGCTTAAACTGATAGGGATTTATTTATTTATACAACAGGATGTACAGAGGTAGGCAGTTCAGGTACAGTGCAGAGCACAGTGGTGCCACTAGGCTCCCACCCAGACTTTTCATGTCTTTCTACTCCATTGTCCTTTGAGGTGGGCTTTGGTCTCCTGCTTGTTACCTGGTGATCCCCAACACGGCTGCTCCAGCTCCAAGTCTGAGCTCCAGGAGAGAAAAAGGAGACAAGGCAAAGGGACAAAGAGAAAAACTTTCTCCTAGCAAAGCCTTGCCTTTAATTCCAGAAGGGAAGCCCTGCCCAGGGCCTTCACCTGCATGTCATTGGCCAGAACTGAACAACACAGCCAGGTCTAGCTGCAAGGGAGGCTGGGAAATGAGGGCGTTTAGCGTGCTGCTTATACAGTAGAGGGAGGCAATGACTAAGGGGCTTGTAGTGTCTGCTGCACTGTCTCTCTGGGGGTCGTCTTGGTTTCTTCTTCTTTTTTTTTTTTTGCCATGCTGTGTGGCTTATGGGATCCTAGTTCCCTGACCAGGGATTGAGTCCGGGCTCTTGGCAGTGAAAGCGCAGAATGGACCGCCAGGGAATTCCCTGGGTCTTGGTTTCTTGTCTCTACTTGTTGCTTATCTATCCTGGCCATCTCTTTCTAAGACTGGCTTTGTTTCTCCAAACACAGTGCGAGAAATGGCCACCCCAGCTGGGAACCGCATCAAGACCTTCAGCTCCGGACCATTAATGACCCTGTGTGGTAACTCCGTGTCCCACTTCCAAATATCAAGGGCACAGGTGCTGATTGGCCCAGCTTGGGTTAGAAGAGAAACCTGATTGGTCTGGCTTGGGTAGACTATCTACTGATCAGCCAATCAGGTGTGGCCAAGAGAGCAGCAGTAGGTAGGGTAAACCTGGTTGGGGAATGTGCATTCTCAGAGAAAGGGGTGTGTGTGGCTGAGGAGACACCTAAAGAACCATCTAGTTCAAGGAGTGGAGAAAGGAATTTGCCATTGTGGGTTGCAACGTTGATATGATACAAATTAACACGTCCTTTGAAAGACCTCAGATACAGTGGAGTCACATAGGCATTACATTTAACTTATGCAAATTCAAATATTTGTATTCAACCAGAGTACTTTTTTCCCCACACAATTTGGCTTCCAAACGTGAGCCAGCTGCCTAACTACTGCCTGACCAAGTGATCTTTCCTGGTGCTGGAGATGGCTGTTTTGGATTTGGGGATATGGTACAGTATAAGTAATATGTTCTTTATGGAAAACTGCTGGGATTTTCAAGATTATTTTTAAGGTCAGGTGATGCTCACCCTTCTCACTGTGTAAGAAGTACCTTTAGTGGAAGATCTTGCAAATAATTTTTCCCATTTCCTTCTAGTTTTAATCAGTATAAAGAATGCATTTGGTTTTAAAATATCAAAATATTTTTATTGTGGCTTTTTTTTTTTTTTTTTTTTGCGGGCCTCTCACTGTTGTGGCCTCTCCCGTTGCAGAGCACAGGCTCCGGACGCGCAGGCTCAGTGGCCATGGCTCACGGGCCCAGCCGCTCCGCGGCATGTGGGGTCTTCCCGGACCGGGGCATGAACCCGCGTCCCCTGCATGGGCAGGCAGATTCCCAACCACTGCGCCACCAGGGAAGCCCTACTGTGGCTTTTTAAAGATAAAAAATAAATGATATTCATGACTTCTGGCTCTTCCTCCTGTTTTGTTTGGTGGTCTTTGGCCGTACAAGAAAGGCAGGGAGAGATCAGATGGCTGGAGAGAGGGCAAAAATGAGAGTCTCTTCGAACACCATGGGAAAGGGGTGTGTCCACCTGGGCAGTGTGCTCTTTGATGACTGGGTACTTGGTCTGTCCTGATGGCCTGGGACTTGACCTACTGGTCTGTCTTGGTGCGGCAGAATGGGCAGCATGAGATGGAGTTAGAAACCTGGGTTCCAGACCCAATTCTTGAATTTACTAGCTGTGTGACTTTAGGTGGGCCATTTAACCTCTCTGGACCTCAGCTTCCTCATTTGTAAAATGGGGAACATAATGCTATTTACCTCCCAGGGCTTGGGAGAGGATTAGATGAGAAGTGTTTTGAAAACCGCAGAGCACCATATAAACATGACTCACTGTTAGGGAAGCGATAAAACAGGTTGGTGTTCAAATTTATTATAATAAATTCAGATATAAATGCACTATACCATGGCCCCAACAGCCCTGAGGTTACCATTCTGTCCTGTGGCCCCAGTACACGCCCTGGGTTTTCTCAACTGCGGATTTCTTGGAGCTCCTTGGAGGTGTGACATTTGGGTTTGTCACTACCCAAACACATAATTGTATCTACCGGGCCTAGGAGTCTGAATTTCAAACTTATTCTTCATATGCCTGAGTATGTTTACATTCATAATATCTGTGAAAAGAACCCCTCTCCTCACACACTCCAAAATACAGTATTGTGCAAAATACCAGTCTAGGAAGCAACACACTAGGGTAGCAACCTTTAAAGTCCTAAAAAAGCATCTTAGTAGTTTGATGCGGAAGAGTTACACTGACTCACGGAGGATCACGCGAGGCCCAGCGGGACGACGTTTCTAGTTCCTTCCACCAGGTTTAGAAAACAGAAGGTTCTGGCTGGATTTGCTGGACGCTTCTCTCTTCAGCATCTCCCTTTCTTGGTCCATCTTTGGGGTGTCTTTTCTGGCTCCAACCTTCAACAAGCAAGAGCAACAAATGCCCAAACTCTATAATTGTAGGGACATCCCCAAATATTTCTCAAATGGCATTTTTTTTTTACTCAAAATAAAATCTTTGTTGTAAAAAATATTTATATACACACATAGACGTGAGCAAAACGAAGGTAAAATGATCCACCATTATCACACTACCCACAGGTAACCTTATTCACATTTTGGTGTACACTCTTCCAGATACACAGATAACATTTTCTTCTTACATTTGCATCTTTCTTCGAACCAGGAGTTTCTGATTATAGGCACATTCATTGGGATGGACTTTCGCTCGAAAAGCTGTTACTGAACGGAATGCCTTATGTCTCTGATGTCTTAGGAGGGGAAAATGCAGGATACTCTAGGGGGTCGTCTAACCCTTTTCTGAGCACTACTCCTGGCTCCAGGCAGCCATGTGTGTGACTCTGTCCCTGGTCATAGCTGATCGGGCACTTGGCACGGGCTGGGCTTTTAAAATGGTCACTCCCAGGATTTGGGGTTATGGCCTCTAAGATGCCACTTGCTCCCTGGGCTGGTCCTTTGAACTGGGGGACCGTGAGGTCATTCCTTCCTGTCACATGACTGGAGAGAGCAGAGATCAGGGGAGCCATGCAGAGAGACAGAGAGGAGATATGGCCTGTGTGTGTGCGTGCACATGCTTGTGTGTGTGTAAAAGAGATGATGTCTGAGATCTGATGGCTTACCAGTTCTATTTCGAGGCCAGGCTCTCTTTCAGCTCTCACTTTTTATGAGGCACTCACCCCTATATCCTTAAAAAAGCCCCCTCCCTCTTTTTTTCTTTTTTGCGGTACGCGGGCCTCTCACTGTCGCAGCCTCTCCCGTTGCAGAGCACAGGCTCCGGACGCGCAGGCTCAGCGGCCATGGCTCACGGGCCCAGCTGCTCTGCGGCATGTGGGATCTTCCCGGACCGGGGCATGAACCCGTGTCTGCTGCATCGGCAGGCGGACTCTCAACCACTGCGCCACCAGGGAAGCCCCCCCTCCCTCTTTCTGAATAGGTTTCTATTAATTGCAACCCAAGAATCTCACTCACACGGTTCTGTATGTACTGTAGATGCCACTGTACCTTGCAAGTTTCTTCCCAGCAGGTTGCACACTGCCTTCCTGCAAGCTTTTGACTCCAACACATGCCCCTGGGGGAAGAGGGCTGGTGGGTAGTCAGCTGGTTTCAGCTGGTTTCAGTCAGGTGGTTTCAGCTCTGCCACTGGCTGCGTGACCCTTGGTTTCCTCATCTGTCAAATAGGGACCAGAATGTCCTGTCTTTCTCAGGGGTTGAGAGGAGGTTCTGGGTGGATTTCAATGGAAGGGGCTGTTAGGACCATCTCTGCAGCTCTTTTCTCTTTAAGACAGGTGCCAGACCTGTGCCAGTGGCTGACTTGAATGTGTTGTGAGACTGCGTTCAAAATCATTTCAAGGGAAAAAAAATCATTTCAGGGTAAGAAAGGCTAACATCTCTACACTAGCCCACAAAGTAAATCTTGGCAGGAATGCCCAGATAAAAGGAAAACAGACAGGAAATGTTGAAAATCTTTCGCCTCTAAACCACTTTTCGTTTGTATCCTTTTTTATTTGATTTTCAATAAAATTGCTGGCTCTGGGTGTTTCCCAGATGCCAGTGCCCTGACCCGGTGTGGGGCTGGCTGTCGGAGTTGGAGTCTGGGTGTTTGTTTAAAAATAAAGATTCCTCGGTCCCAGGATCCCCTGAGCCCCAGGTCTGCCACGAGCTTGGGGTGGGAGGCACCACAGAGCAAGCTTTGGTCCCCATTTTTGAGTGGGGGGACGGGGGCAGCAGAAGGCAGACGGGATGGCTGAACTGGGAAAAGGAAGAGATGGGGGATGGGAAACGTGAAAATGCAAGTGTAGGCCCGAGGGTTGGGGGAACCTGGCAAGGTCCGTCTTGAACCAGTGACCACAGGCAGCGACATGCGTTCAGCCTGAGTGTTTGGAACCACATGCCCTGTCCTTAGAAGGACAAGGCGGGGGTAGAAGCCCCTCATTTAAAGAACAACATCTAGATTGGAAATTTGGAAATTAACTGGAAATTAACTCGGGCATACTGGAGTGGCTGCTTTGGGCATCTGCAAGCATCGGTTCTAGAAAGATCCCAGTTCATTCCCACACCACCTCAGGTCTTGGTTTTAAACATCCCCCTTTCAGGGAGGCCTCTCTTGGCCCTTGACCTGGGAGTGGGGGGGAGGGAGGTCCCTGTGGAATACGCTCCTGAGCTCAGTGCACTGGCCTTTGTCCTCAAAAAGCAGTTATTTAATCATTATATTCATTTATTTATCCCAGAATAAAACCCAGAAAGACAGGGAGTTTTGTGTGTTTCTTCACTGATCTAACCCAGTGTTTCCCACCCTTTTTTTCAGTATCGTTCTTCCCCTAAGGAGCCTTCTTAGGCATTTTTTCCTAATTGCTCTCACGTCCATAAAATTTGAATATTACAGAGAGCGCTGTGCGTACGTCCGCGCTTTATACATTAAAAAAGTAGAGTTTTGGCCTCGCAGGGGTGATATGGCTCCCACTGAGAACGAGGTTGAACCTTAACACCTGGACAGTCCCCGCCATATATCATAGGCTCTCAACAAATATATGTTGAATGAATGAGGGCTGGAATCATATCGTCTTGTTTATTCTTCTGTCCCCAGTTTCTACCACAATATGTGGCCTAGACTAGGTATTCAACAAATATTTGTCAACTAGAAGATTTCCCCCTTTAGCATATGACTGACAAACAATTATAGAAGACTGTTAGCTGCAATGGAAAAAATATATAAAATCGATGAATGGCATTTGGAGGACAGAAAACAAAAAACCAGAGGGTCTTAAAAAGGTAGGAGGTGTCAGTTCTGAAGCTTGTTAGAGACGGAGACTCTCTTACGAGTGGGCGAGACGGAGCAGATTTTTCACGTACCATCCTTTTCAAGGTGGCCCCGGTGACTCCATCCCCCGAAGGACTCCAGGCCCACTCTTGAGGAAGGAGTCGCACAAGTTACACTTGGCAAGGAACCTGGAGGAAACCTTTCTGTACTGAGGAGATCCTAGACACCAAACTTCTAGGCTCAGGCTGGAGGGCAGGGAGAATGGGAAGCTGGCTCTTTGCTCTTAGCCGGAGCACCATGTGCCCCGCTTCTGTTAAAGCCAGAGGCAGCGTGAAGTTCCAGGGGGTCTCACATCTCAGAGAAGCACAATGTTCCCACAGCATCCGGGACCCATCCCAATACCCCCTCTGCCATTTTATACCCCCAGGTGGTCCTCAGACAAAACCTAGATGTAGGGCAGTTTCTGCCTCCTCCCAGCTCAATCATGTATGTGAATGAATAAGTAACAAACTTCCCGTCATTTCCACTTTGCAGGGTGGCAAATGTCTCAGATCAAGTGGGGCCCTCAGGATGCTCTCTATCCTTTTAACATGCTGCTCTAGGTAGTAACCACCTTCTGGTCTTAGCACAAGGATGCTGGTTGAGAAGCTTCTATTTTCCAAATATATCCCTCACCTAGAATATCTTCGTTTCTTCCCATGATAATGTGGTTGCCTCAGCATGACTGTGGCCTTTTAGCAAACTTGAATGTCTCCTCTCTCATATTCAACCAAAATGTGTTTGGCTTTCAAGCTTCCTGAGAGCTCGCCTCTACTGTCTGCAAAGTGGGAACGTGGATTGGCTTAATTCCAGTTCCAGGGCTGATTTGTCAATGGCAATGTTTCAACATGTTCAAGATTTCATAGTCTTAATTCTCAACTTTTAAGAGAATTCTAGAGGATGCTTCCTTGAAATTTAAGAGAAATGCCACTGGAAATGTATCAGGTTTATTACCTGGAGGTTTATAACCTAAAGGAGGAAAAGCTAGCCCTCACCTGGGTGTCAGATCTGCACTAATTCCCAGCTCTCCTAAAGTCTCTGAGCCTCAGACATCTCATCTGTAAATTGGGTATAGTAACAACACCCACCCCATAGGGTTGTTGTGAAGCTTAAATGAGATACTGCATGTCGAGTGTTTGGCTCTGTGCCTCGCACATGCCGAATGCCCAATACATAATAGATGTGGGATAACTGTCAACTGGGCTTCCTGCTGACGTTCTATGGTTTTCTCTCTTCTCTCTTCTTGCTCACCTGGAAATGTGAGTTCTGCATCTTTTGAGTTCTTCACCATCTCTACAAACATTC
Source organism: Tursiops truncatus (assembly GCF_011762595.2). Taxonomy (NCBI): domain Eukaryota; kingdom Metazoa; phylum Chordata; class Mammalia; order Artiodactyla; family Delphinidae; genus Tursiops; species Tursiops truncatus. The sequence continues at coordinate 172,117,200 of NC_047034.1, forward strand.
ATCTCTTTAACACAGAAAGAACACTGACAAAATTTAGCTTATGTTCTTCTTTGCCTTTTGCATCAGAGAAAAATGGATTTTTCTCAACTTTCAGATGCTACCCATTTGGATGGAATGTTGAGCCTTCCTAGGTGAGGAGGTGAGGATGGAGGTCTGCAGAAGGGGGTGTGGCTTTGGGGCAATGCTACACTGTCCTGCTGAACCTTTTAGGGAATCTCTGTTCCAGATTGCAGCAGGGAAGGAGGTGGTCAATCAAGAAGGCTATGAAGGATACTGTATTCTTCTTGGAGGACAGATCTGCTTTAGCTGGAAGCAGAGCCTCCTAGATCAGTGGAAGAGGCTGTAGATGTCCAGTGGCTTTCCACCCAGTGGAAATGTTGAAAGCGCCAGTGGCTAACCTCCCTGGCAGGGACTACAGGGGCCTGTTGGGAAGCCAGCATCACTGAAAATCTGGAGCCTGTCACTCCCCTGGGGTTTGATTACCGTTGCCGACCCTGATCTGCTCAAGGCCCCGCACCTCAGGGGCAGCTCATCAAAGAAAGAGCATCCCCTAGGCACTGGAGACACAAAAGTGAGAGGGAACTGGGGTCTCCCTTGCAGACTGACACTCCGCAGGTGAATGTGCAGTGGTGTCAGGAAAGAGACTTTCTCCGAGAGCTCTGAGTATCCACCGGGGTCGCCAACCTGACTCCTACAGGGGCCAGGAAAGTAAAAGAAGTGGGGGAAGTGAGCTGGGGTGGTGGTGGACAGCAGCAAACACACGAGCCCAGTGCCTTTCTAAGGGGCCTGGAAGATGGAGGCTTGTGATGGTGGCTTGTGGGTCTGTGGGCCTAGGGTCGCCAGATCTTCCGAGTTTCCCAGGGAAGCTGGAAATCCAGAGTATTCCAGGAAACTGCCCTATTTTGAAACATAACTTAAAAAAAAATCCCATGAGCCAAATGGAATATATCTGTGGGCTGCCATCTTGCGACACCTGCTTCAGAACCTCCCTGTTCGGTGTCTAGTTGGTGCTCAGTACACGTTGGAGGGGTTGCCAGATAAAATACAGGATGCCCAGTTAAATCTGAATTTCAGAATGAAGCCAACAAATTTGTTAGTGTGAATATGCCCCGTGTAATATTTAGGACATTTATACTGAATAGCTTTTGCTGTTTATCTGAAATTAAAGTTTAACTGGGCATCGTGTTTTTTGTGTTTTCCCCTAAATCTGGCAACCCTACTGGGTAGTCACAAAACTCATGGAGGAAATAAGGCTGTCTTTTGGGACCGGGCATAGGTGCTTACAAGACTCTTCCATTCTCCCAGAAGGATGCTAACTCTACCCTCAGAGGACTGTCCGTGAAGGCTGATGGGCCCATATTGAACTGACAGTTGCCATCCAGGTGTTTTCCGTGGAGAAGGCCTCGAGCCTGCAGCCACTCAGTATTTATCACAAACTCAGTTGACACAGTCACTATCCAAGTTCCCAGATATTATAAAGCAGGGGTTAGTTTTAAACCAACAGCCTTCTTCTCTCCCACCCCATCCTGCCCCCCCCCACTTTTTTTTTGCAGAACCGTTTATCCAAGCAAAATCCCATGAGGAACTTGGGGTATAAGATAATGGAGAGCTTCTCTGGTGGGAGAAAGGTGTGTGTGCTTTGAGAGTCACACCCTTCCACGGCACCCAAAGGCGCCAGGGAACCCCAGTTTGAACATTGCTGCAAAACTCCTTCCTGAATTAAGTTCAATCAGTGGGCAGCTGGGCACTGAAGGGCCCAGGCTGGCCCCTGTGCACCTGCTTTTCCTGAACTTTACTGAACTCACTGGGATGTGATGACATCAGTCCGTCTCAAGAGCTGTGCACAGATGTGGCCCAGCCAACACCGCATTGCCGTTCTCAGGGGTGCTGTCCATTACATCACACAATGTCCTCTCTGGGGGAAAATCCAGTATTGTCTTTGTTCTGTGAACACTTCTGAGCAACACATCCCTCATATCTCATGGACGCTGTGAACACTGGACCACACTGGGTTTTCCATTTCCCATGGGCTGCCAGAAAGCCCACCACCAAATGGGGCTCCCCTTCGGCAGGTGAAGGGATCGTTATAATAGGCACTTTCATCCTTATTTCTGGCTCCATTCTGTACCACTTTCCCCCCTTCTTTCACCCACATACTTCCTTCTTAGGGCAGGGGTTCCTGGGATTCCCCACTCCCCCCTTCTCCTTTTCTTATGATTTTGTCTCTATGTCCCCAAATCATTTAGCACCTAGGATGGTGGTACTGCCCTTCTGCCTTCTCTCACCTCCAGATACTGGGTCCCTTAGGTCGTTTGTTCAGGAGAAGGGACAGGGGCAGGGGCTGGGGTGGGGGAGGGGAAGGCACTGGAGGCGTGTGGATGTTTCTTGGGCCATCCACGCTGGCATTTACACTCCATAAGCTCTTACCCTTTGAAAATAAGGTACCTACTTTGTGTCTGGCTGCAAGATCACAAAACCTCTCCGTACGCCTCTCTTTCTCTTTGAAGGAACAGTTGCAAGGTGCTGATTCTTTGGCATTGCTCTGTACGAGACCCTCTAAACGTTCCCGTTCCCGAGTGAAAATATCAGGTAAGCACAACAGCGTTTAATGCATCCCCACCTGTTCCATTCGGGGACACACCTCTGAGGTTTCTAGGAGACGCTGGGATTCACTGGGATTGGTGGGCAGAAGAAGGGGGTGGGTGAGGGTCTTTTTCTTTAGCCTTCTTCTATCCGTACGCTGCATAGGCCTGGCCACACGGTTCTACTTTATCATTGTGGGTGGAAGAGCACCACCCAAGCCCCTCCTATCCCACGCTCCTCCTACACAACATCTACCAATTGCGGGACTTCCCTGGTGGCGCAGTGGTTGAGAGTCCGCCTGCCAATGCAGGCCACGTGGGTTCGTGCCCCGGTCCGGGAAGATCCCACATGCCGCGGAGCGGCTGGGCCCGTGAGCCATGGCTGCTGAGCCTGCGCGTCCGGAGCCTGTGCTCCACAACGGGAGAGGCCACAACAGTGAGAGGCCCGCGCACCGCAAAAAACAAACAAACAAAAAAACCACAAGTGGCACGGAGGAAGCCAGAATCTTGAGAATACCTGGGCCCAAGGAAATCTTGCAAGAGAGTGAGTTAAATAGAATAATGGGGATAATGACGATGGTAGGAGAGCATGTATGCTTTGTGGTCCTGTGTGCTAAGGGTTTTGTATACAAGCTCCCATTGAATGGAAGGCTACGAGTTAGGCGCCATTTTTATTCTCATCTTAAAGAAGAGGAATACGAGCTAATTAAGCAGAGAGAAGGTTAGGGGGTTTTCCTGGCTGAGACCACAAGGCAAAGCGGTGGTCACGCCCCCTAGCCAGGACTTGATTGGCTGGAGATTTGATTGGCAGGAGAGCCGAGCGGCTTCTCCTGCCGGAAGCAGCCGGTGCCCTTCAGCCTTTCTTACGCTTCAAGCCCTAAGAAAGGGCTTGCGTGCTTCTCAAGTGGCAACTTCTGTGCATTTAAAAATTTCCTATTGAAAATCCCAGCCTTAACCCATTCACAAAAGGTATCTGGGTCCTTTCTTGGCCGTGGCCCTAGTCGTATTCACCAAAGAGAAGAGCGTGTCCCATAAGAGCTGCCGGCTTTGGGAGGACCGGGGAAGGCGTCAGCTGGCAGGAAGCTCCCTGAAAGAAATAGAGGAATCCCCACCCATCCATGAGCTGCCTATTCTTCCCCCTTAGAAACCGGGCTTGCCGTGTGCCAGGCGCTGCAGGCATTTTGCCATTTAACCCTCCCGCTGCCCCACGGAGTAGGCCCCTTGTTAACAGTTTTGGTTGCTTTTGTTGAGGAACCTGCGATACAGAGGTCAAGCCACTTACTCAGGGTCATTCGGGGCAGCGGTGGGGCTTGACCTCTATTTGACTCCAAATCCGGCCTCTGAACTCTGAGAGACACTGCCGGCTTCTCGAGTGATGTGGATTAGAGTGAGCACGGCCTGGGCCACGGTTCCCGTCCCTCTGCCACATGGACAGAGCCACAGACCCAGTTCTCTGTGGATGCCCAGCATTTTCTACCAAGTCTCATTTTCACAGCCAAAGGTATTAGTGTGGAAATACGACTTTTGATTCTTGAAAGTTCTGCTTGGTGAAGGGATGGTCAAACGTTAAAACTACAAACTACAGTTTTTTGGGGGGGGCAATGCTGAAGCTTAAGATGTGTAATTTCATCTCAGCGCTTCAACCCTGCCACCTCTATGAACGGGTGAAGAGTTTCAAAGTTTTATACAGGAGACTACAAAAACTAAGGCTCCTTGTGAAAATACTAAGTGTAAAAGTTAGAAAAGAGGAATTCTATTTTCTGTTAATTTCTGCTTAAAAACAACGAAGATATACTCCCTGGAAAGAACTGATGGCAAGACAGATGTATACAAGTGCCCTTTAGAATCCAGCAAAACTTTAAAATTTATTATTGTTTTCTTCCTGACAAACAGGGATTTCTGACTGCATATTAATAACAAGCCTGAAATGCACACCTGAGTCCTGGAGTGAAAACCCCAGGAGCAACGGTGAGAGGTATACAAGGGGGCCACCCTGGTAAGGGAGACCCAGAAGGAAAGGGTGTGAAAAAGTGAACATGGGCTGGGGAGGGCAGCAGGTGGGGAGGGAATCCTGTTTCTGCCGCTTAGTAGCCAGGGAACGGTACCCTCTCTCTAAGGGGCCGACACTTGCCAGCATCCCTCGTGGGTTGACGGGAGAGATGAAGCATGTGCGGTGTGGAGCAGGTGCCTGCCCCTTGGTGAGTGCTCAGTACACGATACCATCGGCGACGCCACGATCATGGCTGTAGTTCATATACATCTTTCCCCCAACTGTGAATTCCACGAATTTGAAAGCTACTAGCTGTAGCTCTTCTGGGGACCCTGACACAGGTTCAACTTGGCCATTTCAGACCCTTCTGGGCTGAAGGATGTCTAGCGCCAAACAGGCTGGCACGTCCCTTGCATTGTGTTATGAATGAGGCAGCCCATGAATAATGCATGTGAAGCCTGATTATGTAAATCCTCAGGTTTTCAGTACATGACAATGGCTTTTTTTGGGCCCTTTGCTGTCCCATTCTGTGGTCTGGTGTCTCTGCTTTGGGGCCTAGCCTGCCAAGCCCTGGGGGCGGTGGGGGGGGTCACTTCAGGGAGGGGTGAGCTCTCCAGAGGGCACATCAAAGGGAAAGTCACAGCTCTGCCACTGGCCCAGCTCTCCCTGGCATTGCTTGGTGTGAAAGGAAGCTGTCCTCTGCCTGAGGCAGCCCCATGACACACGCAGACTAAGGCCTGTGATGTTTAATTCAGAGCAGTGAGTACTGGAAACACCGCATCCAGGCTCCCTCAGAGCAGGACAGCCACTTTTCATTTCTGGGGCTATAAGCCAGAGAGCCTGCTGTCTGGAAACCTACTGCCTGGAAGGTTTGCAGGATGGAGGGCAGGCTTCTGCAAGGAGCTATCTGACCATCACCTCCTGGTTGAGGAGAAGGGCACCCTTCTATGACCTTGGCCTCCTTAGAGCTCATGCAGGCAACACACACACACATACAAATACACACACGTGCAAACACACAGCACATACTCACATGTACACACATACACGCAAGCATGCGTGTACAAATACACAGCCCCCAGTCAGAAGGACTTGAGTACTATTCTGGGTACTCAGAATGGCAAACCAAAATCTTTATTCTCAGAGAGCTTATTCATCGGCGTATCCCTAGCACCTGGCAGAACAATGAAAGGAAGAATAGCCGCCTTTAAAAAAATTCGGAATGTTCACTAAACGTATTGTGGTAATCATCTCATGAGGTAGGTAAGTCAAATCATTATGCTGTACACCCTTAAGCTCAATACAGTGCTGTATGTCAATTATGCCTCAATAAAACTGGTAGAAAATATAGTTGTCTGAATAGAAAGAACAAGATAAGATACACGAATTATCAAGTTAAAAAAATACAGACGAGCTAGACTATGAGTCTCAGAAAGCACTGTTCACAACAGCCAGGACATGGAAGCAGCCCAAATGTCGTCGATGGAGGAGTGGACAAAGAAGATGTGGTACATATATACAATGGAATACTACTCAGCCGTCAAAAAGAATGAAGTAATGCCATTTGCAGCAACATGGATGGACCTAGAGATTATCATACTATGTGAAGTAAGTCAGACAAAGACAAATATCATATGATATCACTTATATGGGGAATCTAAAAAAATGATACAAATGAGCTTATTTACAAAACAGAAACAGACTCACAGACTTTGAAAACAAGCTTATGGTTACCAAAGTGGAAATGTGGTGGGGAGGGATAAATGAGGAGTTTGGAATTAACAGATACACACTACTATATATAAAATATATAATCAACAAGGACCTACTGTATAGCACAGGGAACTCTACTCAATATTCTGTAATAACTTATATGGGAAAAGAATCTGAAAAAGAATAGATATATGTATATGTATAACTGAATCACTTTGCTGTACACCTGAAACTAACACAACACTGCAAGTCAACTATACTCCAATATAAAATAAAAATTAAATTAAAAACAAGTTTAAAAAAATAGAGACAAGCTAGACTATGAGTCTCAGAGAGGTTAAGCTAACACATATATATGGAATAAAAAAAAAAAAAAGTTCTGATGAACCTAGGGGAAGGCCAGGAATAAAGACACAGATGTAGAGAATGGACTTGAGGACATGGGGAGGGGGAAGGGTAAGCTGGGACGAAGTGAGAGAGTAGCATGGACATATATACACTACCAAATGTGAAATAGATAGCTAGTGGGAAGCAGCTGCATGGCACAGGGAGATCAGCTCAGTGCTTTGCGACCACCTAGAGGGGTGGGATAAGGAGGGTGGGAGGGAGACGCAAGAGGGAGGGGATATGGGGTTATATGTATGCATATAGCTGATTCACTTTGTTATACAGCAGAAACTAACACAACGCTGTAAAGCAATTATACTCCAATAAAGATGTTAAAAAATAAAAAAAGAAAGAAAGCTGCCTGAAGTCACACAGTAAATGGTAGAACAAGAGTCTAAACCCAGGTCTGCCTAATGCTAAAGCTATTCTGCCACCTTCCTTTGCATCGGCGAATGCATTCTGTGCTGCCTGGATCCCACTGGGACCTCAGCTGGCTGCTTCTAAAGGGAGCTGAGGGGCAGCCTCAGAGGCTCTGCTCCGAGCAGGGACCTCTCACCTTCTGCTGCCTGATCGCCCTGTTGACCCTCTTCTCCCGGTGCAGCCGCTGTTCCACGCGCTCCAGGGCCTCCTTCAGCAGCGCCTTTTCTTCGGCCTCTTTGTAGATGTCGTCTTCCAGCTTTGCCACCTGTGACTGGTACATCTGAACCGACACTTTGCTCTGCCTGAGCACAAAGGAGAGACAAAGTCTCTTTTCCCCTCATCTTTCTCAACTCACCACCAATGCCCCCGACCTGGGAGATTCTCAAAACACTTCCATATATGCCTAACTTAGCGGTTTCATTACAAGTGGGGGAGAAGGATGAAGATTTGGGGAATAGAGGGCAGAATAAATAGCCCATGGGCTGTGGAAGTGTAGCATGAAGGTGGCAAAGGTTATGCTGCCAGCCCCTCCCAACTTCCCAGAGAGGGTGGGGGAGCTGATACCACTGAAAATATGATGGAATTATGAAAAGCACACACGTGGTGAAACATCAGACACATTCATAAAAGGTGCACCTTATTCCTTAAGAGAGAGTAGGGTACTTTAACTGCTGCTTTCTTGCCCAGAGACTTGGGTCCATCAGGCCCTGAGTCACCATCCCGCCTCCCCCCTCCACACCCAGGCCTCTGTCCTCTTGTCCTCGTCCCTACGGGTCTGCAGCTGCCCCGAGGTTTAGCCTGGAGAATGGAGGCCTGGGCCTTTTGCCGGGGACACGGGCCGTACCTGAGCTGTTCAATGTCTTTCTCGTATCGCCTCAAAAGCTCTTCTTTTCTCTCCAGCTGGTTCTTGAGTAGGGTGATCTTATCAAACACCAGGTCGAGGTCTCTTTGTCGAAGCTGGTTGACCTTCTCCCTCTCTTTTGGGGAGAGGTGTTTCATGGACACGTGACCTGACATATCTTTGATATTCATCAGACTCCCGAGGGTTTTGCTCATATCCATGTACTACGAGAAAGCGTTTCGCAGGTAAGAGGCCTGGCCCAAGACCGCTGGTGGCCACTTTGAGGAGGCAAACGTCTAATTCTGTTTCATTCATTTTCTGCAATTGCAGAGAAGAAACACATGCTTTGCAAATGAGTGCATTTGGGGCTTTTAGTACGACTTTCATTTTCCCCGCATCCATTTACACTATACCTTTTTGAGAATTGGGTGGCGGGCGGGAGGGGGAATGACAACAGACATAAACATTCACTCTTACTACCCAGTCTTCCAAGGAATTTGGCTGTGCAATTTCCAGCCCATGCTGGGATAGTAGATGGGTCTCGTGGGGCTACTGTAACAAATAAATATGTATGTGGGGTTGACGTTTAAACCACTTGCAGGGCACGCAGCTTTGGACAGGAGGGGACTGATGCTGGGTGTACCTACCAGCTTTTCACTAAGATCTAAAGCCGCAGCCACATCCGTTTTCCCTAACTTCTCAGTGGCCATGATGGACCCTGGGCTGGAAAGGCCATTCTGAGGCTGAAATGAAAAGAAAGAAAAAAAACTCTCTTGGCATTCCATTATGATTTTCTGCATCCAGAAGAATAACCCAAAGAATAATGGAAGAACTGGAAAGTTACTAAAGAATAATTCGAGAGGGTTGATTTTTTTTTTAACATCTTTATTGGAGTATAACTGCTTTTACAATGGTGTGTTAGTTTCTGCTGTATCACGAAGTGAATCAGCTATACATATACATATGTTCCCATATCCCCTGCCTCTCGCGTCTCCCTCCCACCCTCCCTATCCCACCCCTCTAGGTAGACACACAGCACCGGGCTGCTCTCCCTGTGCGATGCAGCTGCTTCCCACTAGCTATCCATTCTACCTTTGGTAGCGTGTGTGTGTATATGTGTCCATGCCAAGAGAGTTGGTTTTAAATCCAGTCTGACTCTGTGAACTGCTTTCTTTATGACTGTGTTCCTACCCCTTCGGAGCACGACTGCCTTTGAAATGATGCATCGCTTGTGCCGTTCTTTGGCCACTGTCTCGTCTGTCTTCCCTTTAGGCCAGTGGTTCTCAACCAGGGGTGACTCTGTCCACCCTACCCCCTCTAGGACATTTAGCAATGCCTGGACACATTTGTGTTTGTCATAATTGCTGCTGGCGTCTAGTGGGTAGAGGACAAGGATGCTGCTAAACACCCCACGATACACAGGGCAGTCTCCCAAACAAACAGTTACCTGGCTCAAAACATCAGTACCGCCGAGGTTGAGAAGACAAGCTCCAGAGAAATGGGGACCATGTTGCCTTTGCTCACTATCCCCCTCCTTGCGCCCAGCGTGGCACCTGGCACTGAGTGGTGCATAGTGGGCATGTTTGTTGAATGAACGAATGAAGGTTAAGTAGAAAATAGCCTCCCTCCTTTTTATGAAAGGAATCTCATTTCTAAGCAGCAGAAACTACCCTCACAAAATTTGGCCAAACCTTCTCCCAGCTCTGGAACCTGGTGGGTGGGCGTCACTTCAGACCCTTTCCAGAGCCAATGCAGGTAGTATTTGCAGCTGCATCTCCCTAAGACCCCAACCAGCCAGCTGGCTGCTGGAAGCCCAACTGACTACACGGAAAGGCCACCAGACTGAATAGGGGACCTGATCTGAATGACTACAAACAACCATAATAAGCCTCCTTGAAAAATAACTTGGCTTTTAATGCTTGCCATGAGCGTCTCAGCCCTAGCATTTGTTGGCACTACCCTGAAAACCTCTGAGACTAAAAAAAAAACAACTACAAAAATCTAAAGGCCCCCAAAGTGACTGTGATAGATAAGAGTGGCCATATTTGTCTATGTATCTGTGGAGATGAGAATAAAAGAGGGTATCCGAAGATGACAATAAACCGGGCAGATCTGCTGCAAAAAGAACCTGAGATGCTGCTCAGTGGCTTCAGCTACCCTGAGTGGCATCCTCTGTACCTCTCCAGATTCCCCCCCTTTTCCTGAGGGGAGGGTCACTAAGGAAGAACCTGGGCTACGGGATCCAATCACACAGTCCCCACCCAGTCTCTGCAGGCTAGCAGACAGACCACCAGGGACACACCCATGGCTTCTTCAATCATTATTCTGTGACCTTGGGTGAGGTACTTGACCTCCCGAAGCCTTAATTTTTCTTATCTGTTAAATGGGGACAATAATAGTAACTATGACACAAGGCTGCTACGATGGCTAAGTGAGATAAGGCATGTAGCCAGCTGAGCTCCACGCCTGGCACACAGTAAGCAGTTAACAGATGTCAGCTATTCTTCCTCCTGCTCTTTCGTTTAATTACTGCCAACCTTGGAGGATTGAGAGTTGGGAGGTTTCCTGCTCTGTGGTGTCAGTGGTGGGATGAGGGCTTGTTGCCGAGGAGAAGGTAAATCTTAGAAGCAGGATCATCAGGATGTGAGATCCAGCTGAGCTCCCCACCTGGAGATGGTCCCTCTACTCCCAACCTCAGAGAAGGAAGGTTCAATTTTATCAGGAAAACCAACACGTTTCTGAAGACTCACATCTCTAGACGTGTGAGCAAATGTCTAGAAAAATTGTAGGAGAAAATGCGGGTACAGATAGGATGGCTTTATTATTTTTTCCAAAAGCTGGTTTAGACCAGCTGCTGCAGCAGGCCACACCCAGCAGGTCCTGTGGTTAACGCTGACCTGAGCTGTCCACTGTCATGTGTCAATCAAACACCCGATCAAGCATCCATTTAGGATACGGGCACCTTCAACCTGACAATCAAATTACTTCTGAAAATCCTGGCAGATACAAACTATGCTCCCTAAGAAAGGAAGCTTTTCTTGGATAATACTGTTTAAATACTGTTTAATAATAACTATGGGCTAGGCACTGGGATAAGCACTTTACATAATTATCTCCTTTAATTTTTCCATCATCATTTTACAGCTGGGAAATGAAGTCCCAGAAAGGTTAGGAGCCTGCCCAAGGTCACAGAGCTTGCAGAGCTGGGATTAGGACACAGATCTCTGATTCTAGAACTTGTGTCTTCTTAGTCATCATGGCTCCCTTCTGCTGCCCTTTATGTGTTCATGTTTTTCAGTTTATAGCAAAAAGCAAATGTTAGGCAAGCTGGTGACATAATGTTGTACATTAGCTTGTTGAATATTTTCTGCAGAATATAACATGTGATGTGAAAAAGAGGGCCCAGAGGTTGACCTGGCCAACATCAGTGCAACGCTACATCATGCTGTACATGATGGGAAGCCGCCTTTCTATTCAAACATTGGACCGCTGGTACGGCCAGGCACTGACCAGTCCATACAGGTGCTGGCCCATCAGGGAGGACCTGGTCTCGAACCAATGATGTATACAGTGGTGCCAGGGCACACGGCTAGTGTCTGTCCTCATGCCCACCCTCTCCACGTGTCAGTCAGTGCAGAGACAAATTTTCTTTGGTTACCGCTCGGAACTCTACTCTTGAAAAAGTTGGCGAGTCAGGTTTTACATCCAATATTTTCTGAACATTTTTTTCCATCCCGAGGGTCTTTAAGTCTAGAAATGATCCATCCATGTGGTCCTTATGATCTATAAAAGAAATAATTTACACTCAAAAGAAAGGCTCAGGAAGAAGTTACTGCATGTAAAAATCACAGCTGCTATTTACTGGACACTTACCACAGGCCATCCTCCCTTGGCAGGTGAGGAATCAAGGCCCAGAGAGGTGAAATGACTTGTCCAAGGCCACACAGCTAATATGAGGCTGCAGCCTCACGGGGCTGAGGCACTGAGGGTGAACCTTCGGCCACAGGTATGAGGATGGACTTGAACCCAGGCTTCTGTGTCCTAGCCCAGTGCTCTACCCAGCAGCAGGCTTGGCTTCTTGAAAGCCCTATTCCCTCTAAACAGGGTATTTATCCTGGGAAGTTCCCCAAGGTTGGTCCTTGCACAGCATCAGTCTATGAAAAAGTTTCCACTGGGCCACAGTGAAATCAGAAAAAGAAGGACAAGGTTGTGAGTTTTTCATGAAATCCTGTTTATTTAATATCAAGGCCTGCTCTTGACTCTGAGATCATGTCTGCCCAATTTTTTTTTCCTGCCCATCTTTTTTTTTTTTATAACTAGAAGATATAGAAGATGGTGATCTTCTATAGAAGATGGTGGTCCTGGCAAATTGGTCAGTCCCCAAAGTGAACCCTCAAGTCTGGGGCCCACGGCTCTCAGCACAGAGCGGGTGACTAGAAGGAGGAAACTTACTTGACGAGCTGGCCTTCTCAAGTTCTTTAATTCGCGCACGAAGCTCGGATAAGGCCTTTTTCTGACGCTGAATGACTTCCTCATGTCGGGACCCTTTGCACTTGGCCCCTACGTCACTGAAGGACTGCTCCTGTGGCCAGAATGGTGAGGACAGCGGCTTTATCAGGGATCAGAATCTCCCTCTCTTGTATTTGAAGAAACATGAACAAATCATGGATCAGCAGAAACCCTGTCACTTACTTAGTACCTTGGAAAATATCATTAAGGGGCTTCAGCAGAGAAGGAATTTAAAAATTTCATTTCAAATACAAAGTCACATCTAGGAAGATTTCCAACTTTCCTACCTACTTAGCATCACTATAAATAAGAGATCCCCTCTATGTTCCATCCCCATGTTTTATTTCTCTTTTTCTTCTAATATTCATCTAAGCTTGGGTTTCCACTTGTTGTCATTCTGGTCTCATCTCTGAACAATCACATCAAATTCGCTCCTGGAGGGGCATTTTTTTTTTTTTGCCCGCACCGTGCGGCATGCGGGATCTTAGTTCCCTGACCAGGGATTGAAACTGCGCCCCCTGCAGCGGAAGTGCAGAGTCTTAACCACTGGACCGCCAGGGAAGTCCCTGGAGGGGCATTTTTTTAGGTAAGAACATGTGATATTTTCTTCTTACAGGGTGGTGGTTTAATATTTGCTCGAGGGAATTTGATGGGCGGACCCCTGGCTGGTCTGCAGAAAGGAAAACACTCCTCTGAGACTCCTGGACTCTCTGGAACAGCGTGGTCCAACAGAAGTTTCTGCAACAACGGAAGTATTCTCTATGTGCATCATCCAATATGGTAGTCACTAGCCATGTTGCTAGAGTTGGGTTTACGAAGGGCACAGACAGGAAAGTTCTTCTTCATCTCTTAAGGGTCATGCACATATTCTCCCCTTTGAGAATAGGAAGAATGCGGGTTTCTTCCTCCAGAAAAATTCACGTACAAAAATTTGCAGACAACTTCTGGAGCTTCAGGGACCCCCTGAAGCCCTGTCGTAGACTCCGAATTAAACAGTGCTTCCCTAGGGTAAGTGATTCATTCATCCACTCATTCATTCATACCACAAAGGTTTACTGAGCACGTCTATGTGCCACGCCTTGTTCTAGGCTCTGGGGACTTAGCAGGGACTAAAACTGGCAAAATCCCTGCTATCATAGATTCTGCATCCTAGTGTGAGCAGACAGACAATAAACAAGATAATCATGGAAAATATATGGTGGACAGTGATAGATATTAAAGAAAGAAACTGGAAATGGGATGGGGTGTTGGGAATGGTTTTCAGATGTAAGTACTGTGGCTAGGGAAGGTCCCAGTCAAAATGGCGAGAAAGGGACGAAACTGACAACTTGTTTGTTTTATCACAATCTTATAACAATTTTGGTTCAGAGAGACAGTGCTCACCAGACACTGTTTTAGGCACTAGGGAGAGATCGGGGAACCAGGCAGAAAGCTCTGCTGCTGGGGGCTCATTTCTATGGGGCAGACACACCAAACAAGCAGAAAGACATGTTCAAATTCCAGAAAGTGATAAATGCTGCCAGGTAAACAAAGCAGAGAAGAGGGAAAGGGACATTTATTTGCTCTTCCTTCCTTGATTCATCAAAGGCTTATTGAAGGCCCATGTGACATGTGCCAGGCCCCACGCTGGCCACGATGGGCACAAGGCTCATGGCCTCGCTCGGGGAGCCCAGCAGGGCCGCCTGAGGTCCTCCTGGGGCCACTTCTCACCCCATGTCCCCACCACTCATTCCTTCATTTCATTCAGGCTCTGCTCCTGGTCTCCTCCTGGGAGGCCCCCTCCCACACGCTACTCTGCCCCGAATCCTGCTGTGTCTTTCCTCGGAGCATTCACTCCCGCTGGACATTTTGTTCGACGTTGACTTGTTTATTGCCTGTGTCTCCCCTTTTCCAGAATGTGGGCTCTGTGAGAGCAGAGTTTGTCTCCATTGTAGACTGTGCTATTCCCAGGGCCCAGCCTTATTCCCCGGGCATAGTAGGGGCTCAAGAAATATGGAGCCGGAAGGGGTCTGCCCCAGTGTTCCTGCTGGGACCAGGGCTCAGTCCCTGAGAGAAGGGGGCACTCTACCCCCGGCTGCACGTAGTAGGACCTCGAGGGAGCCCGACCCTGGCTACAGCCAGCTTACTTCCCAGGCTCTTTCTACACTGGCCTCCCTCTCTTTGAGGGTGTATGTTTGCCTTGGGAGTAAACACGAGGAATGTGTGTGTGTGTGTGTGAGCACACGCTGGAGGCTGGAGAGGAGGAGGTGGGCAGGGGTGGCCGGCCTTGGGGGTGGGGCAGCCGCAGTAGCCGGGCTGGGTGACAGCCCTTCCTCTGCCTGCAGAGCTCGCCGGAGCCCGCTGTGACCCTTACTCATGGCTCTTCTGGGAATTCGTTTATTTAGAGAAGATGGAGATTCTTTCTCATACAATGCTTAAGCCCTCTGACCCACTCTGGTTTAGAAAGCAGGAAGTAGCCTGAGTGTGGAAAGCCGTTCTGAGACAGAAAAAATCCTTTTTACTTTTATCTTGTGGCCTCCCTCCCCCATCTTCCTCAACTAACCCCTCCTCGTCACAGAAACTAAAAATCACAGGCCTCTGGTCAACAGTCCTTTCCAGCAAACACGTGCAGAGTCGCAGGGGGTCTGGTGTGGGCAGGGACCCTGAGCATCCTCCCCTGAGCCCAGCACAGGGCCTGGCATACAGCAGGTGCTCAATAGTTGTTGAACGTGTGAATGAGTATGGGCCGGGTCCTGCACGAAGAGCTTGGATTCCGACAGGAGTGAAACCTGGTTCCGGCCCCATGGAGCTCACAGCTGCGGAACCCGCTGCAGCCCCATCGCCAGGTGGCCCTAGTAACGAGGAGACACCTCTGCTAAAGTTCTCTGGATGGTGATCGTTGCCAGGGCCGGAGGGCTGGGCCACTGAGCCCTTTCCTTCATGCTGCGGGCGGCCCTGGCTCACTGCTCTTTGGCAGGGGAAAGGCATCTTTGAGAAGGCAGGAAGGCAAGCTGCCACAATTGGCCCTGTCTCCAAGTGAAAGTCCAAAGCCCGTTACTGAAACGCTCTGCTCTCTAGTTTCACAAAGCAAAGGAGATCCTTGGACTCCAGGAAACCCGGGGCCTCGAGGAAGCGCCATCCCCACAGTCAGCCGCCCACGTACAATGGGGAGCATCACAGCCCCTGCCACGGGGACAGAGGCGAGCGCCACCGTTGAGGACTGCGTGCTGAAGGCTGTTCTCGCTCTAGGACACGATCCCTGTGTGCTGCGCCGCTGGGACTTCCAGGCATGCAAAGGCCTCTGGGCAGAGGTTGCCAAGAGTCAGCCATGGCGTGTAAGTGGCATGGCTCTTTGGGAAGGCAGTTTGGCCATGCCAAGCACAGTTTAGGCTGTCCTCTGGACATCTCGGAATCACATCTAGGAATTTGTTCTACATACTTACAAGGATATTCACTACAGCAACGTGTGGAAGTAGAAACAAATGTCCATCAATACGGGACTGGTTGGATAAAAGGGACGTGATGGAATTCATTGCTGCCGTTTAAAAGAATGAGGTAGATCTTTACATGCTTACTTGACAATATGCCCATTAAATAGTCTTATGTGAGAAAAAAATAGTTGCAGAATATATGCGGCTTGGTACCATGTTTTGAAAAAACCCTATTAAATAAATATATGTATATGTAAGTTTGCGCATGTTTGTGTGTATAAATTCATTTCTCAACAACACCATGGGGGGGGCGGTGACTGGATTACTCCCACTTCCCAGATGAGGGAATTGGTACTCAAGTGCATCCTTGAGGTCACAGGGTTTCTGAGTGGAGGAGTCAAGATTGGAATTGAATCCAAGCCTGACCTTCAACCACCGCACAATCCTGACTGTATGAGCGCATGGTGGTTTCTGTGAGGAAAAGGTCTGATGGCACACGTGCCAAGCTGTTGATAACATACATTTCACATAAGCAAGTAATATTTTTGGAACTTAAAATGAAGATGTTTACAAAAGCAAAGAAAGGTGCTTCCCTGGTGGCTCAGTGGTTAAGAATCCGCCTGCCAATGCAGGGGACACAGGTTTGATCCCTGGTCTGGGAAGATCCCACATGCCGCGGAGCAACTAAGCCCGTGCGCCACAACTACTGGGCCTGCAGTCTAGAGCCTGCGAGCCACAACTACTGAGCCTGCGTGCCGCAACTACTGAAACCCGTGTGCCTAGAGCCTGTGCTCCGCAACAAGAGAAGCTACAGCAATGAGAAGCCTGTGCACCACAAAGAAGAGTAGCCCCCATTCGCCGCAACTAGAGAAAGCCTGCGTGCAGCAGCGAAGACCCAACACAGCCACACACACACACACACACACAAAATAATAATAAAAGTAAAAGTTCTCCTAGATCCCAAACTGCCCTCCTTCCCACATATATTCCTCCTGAAACATATTTCTGCCTCAGGGCCTTTGTAGTGGCCATTACCCTGCCTGGACCGCCCTTCCCCAGCTGTGCCTTCTCATTCAAACTGGAACCTCACATCACCCTGTTAAAAAAAAAAAAAAAAAAAGCACAAAGAAAGCCACTGCTGGGCTCTTTCTTAGCTTGTCTTTCTAGCTGCCCAGGGACAGGGCAGGCACTCACCTCCTGGCTGCTCAAGAAAATATCGGTGTGGATTGGTTCTATCTGCACCGAGATGTCACACGTCTGGGTTGCGTTCCTGGCCTTCTGTTCCCTCTCCTTGTGCAGCTGGAGCCTGTGTTTCTCTTGGGAGGCCCTAGGACAGAGAAGATGAGACACTGGGCAGCAGAGTGGTTGGCAGCATGCATTCCGGGAACCGTGAATGACCTTTGTACCCACGAACAGAATTGGAAAAGGGACCCCCATTTTTACAGGGAACCAAAATCTTTGAGCCTTCAAGTCTACTGCCCGAAGATTTCTAGGGAAATGAGCTTCGGGGGACTTAAGGCTACAGTGACCAGACAGGCAGGCCCCTACCCATCCTTGCTTCCTGCATTGGGTCTGCGGGACACCTGCTGTGACATTCATGGGGGGTATTTACTGTGTGTCTGCTGTTTCTAACACTTATTATGTGTCAACCCTTCTATTTCTCATAGAAGTCCCATGAGGTGGGGACTCTGCTTGCCCCGTTTTACAGACAAGGAGAGAGACATATAGCAATTTGCCTGTGGTTGTGGAGCTTGTAGGTGAAGGCGCCTGGCCTCGAATCCATGCAGCCTGGGTCTGGAGGCTATTCTTTTAATCACTATGTGAATCTGCCTTGGCCATGAACCACGAAGCACATGAAGCTACAGGGTACACATGAGATATCAATTCTACGCAAACTTTCTTGGGAAAAACATTAATCTTATGTCAAAATATGGATACACTATAGATGGAAATGCAAACTCACATGTATTTTTGAGACAAATCCGTGGGACAACAATATATTTAGTTTAAGCTGACCTCTGACACCTCCAGTCTATACCTTTGTACAGTCAATATTTACTACGTTCCTTTATATGCCAGGCACCGTGCGAATGCTGGGGAGTCAATAGAGTCTACACAGGGGTTCTCATGGGGAAGGCAGACAATCAGCAGGTGGGAGAAGCCTGGCTGTGTGAGAAGCGTTCGCTCAAGTGGCATGAAGGAGCTGATGGACCCCAGGCAGAGCAGGAGCCCTTGGCTATGTTTTGTGATGGCGAATGATGGAGGGCTTCCTGGAGGAAGTGGCATTTAAGCTGAGACTCATCTGGAATATTGGGCAGGAATGTCTAGATGCACAGAACTGAGCAAAGCTTTGTTTTAGATGATGAGGTTGTAAAGCAATGAAATGTATGTCATTCATTCATCTACTCATTCATTCAACTCTTCAACCAGCATTGACTGAGCACCGCCCCCCCCCCGCCCCCCGCTCTGCCTCTCTGTGCCAGGCTCCCTGGGCACTTGGGTGTGCCTGGGCTCCACACACCCGCCGTGCAGACCTTCCTACCCACCTGAGTGTCTGCTTGAGGGCCTCTAGCTCCTTGTCCTTCTTCTCCAGCAGGCTGCTCATCTGTGCCATCTTTTCCTTGAGCACACTCAGCTCACTGCTTTGTTGCTGGACCAGCGCCACATTCCGCTCCAGCTCCACCTTCTGCTTCTCGTTAAGCTCCCCTGGGAGTGACGTGGAAGCTGGTGAGGGGGTCTCCCGCCCCGGGTCTCCGCGAGGGCCACAGCAGCTCTGCCAGGCCTCTAAGAGCCACGAGGCGGTCCACCCTCCAGGGATGCTCTGGGGGCTTCAGTAACGGCCAGGAGGTCTGCGTGCGTCTTCCCCCCCAAAACAGCAAAACGGCATTACCTTTCAGTGAGCGCTGGCGCCATGAGGCAGCCCGCGAGGCGCCGGCCCGGCCCCAGCTGTCAGGACCTGTGAGCCTGTGGCATGCTAGGGCACCTTCGGCTGCCTGCTCTGCATGTTTGCCTATGGCGTTCTAAGGCCTCTGGAGACTGCTCTGCTCATGAGCCTGCCAGAGGCAACAGCTTCCAACCACGGACCGGTGGAGACAGGCAGGGGTACACAGCCCAGCTCCCTCCCACCCCAGATGGCACCCCTGCGACCACACTGCAGTAGTAACCTCAGTCCCCCACTATGCCCACTGACCGACCAGCACAGCCGTTATCTGCTTTCTTCCCCCTCCTGTCTTACTTCACCTCCACTGCTGTCTTCCCTGGGATCATCTCTCAAATAAACCACCTGCAGTGGAATTCTGGTCTTAGGGGTCTGCTTGTGGGAAAACCCAAAGTAAGACACCTACACTGGGACTTCCCTGGCGGTCCAGCCGTTAAGACTCTGCGCTTCCAGCGCAGGGGGCGAGGGACTGATCCCTGGTCGGGGAACTAAGATCCCACATGCCTCAGGGCCAGAAAAAAGATACCAACACTGCCTTGAGTCTTCAAAGCAACACTACAAGGCAGTTCCTAGTAACACCCCCATGTCACAGGTGCAGAAACTGAGGTTCACAGAGGTCAGGGGACTTGCCTAAAGTCGCTCAACTAATAAACAGCACATCCAGAACCGGGTCCAGCGCCTCCCCGTTCTAGAACTGTAGCCTCTCTCCCATGTGTTCTCATAACTTGGTATGGAAAAATCACTCTTTGAGAAATCCTGCCATAAAAGCCTTGGGGACATCAGCTGGTCCAGACACAGGAGCAAACACCACTGAAGGTCTGGGGTGCACAGGATTTGAGATGGGGACGAGAGGAGTGTTCCTCACCCTCCCTCCACCTCCCCAAACCTAGTTACAGCCCACGACTCCTGCCCTTTGGCTGGATGGAAGCTAGGGATGGGAAAAGAAGACAGCTCTAAGAAGCAAGAAGAAGAGAGGCAAAAATAAAAGTCTGGGAGAAGAAGGGTCAAGTAGGAATATTCAGTCAGACTTGTGTCCGTCCAGAAGAGAGCGGACCTCGCAGCTATTTCACCCCTACTCTAGTGGTCTCTGACGTCCAAATCAACCCCGGGAGGCAGACGTGCTGCAGGTGTTTTTGCATCAGAGGAAGGAGAGGCCCGGGGGACACCTTACTTGAGGTCCCTAAGCTGTTGGGTGCTAGGACTTGTGCCGGCTGGCCTGCCCAGGGGCGCCCACGGTTGACCCCCAAGCCTTTGCCCCCAGAGACAAATCCTCTGTGGTCATCAGAGATTCTCTCCAAAAAAGAAAGTTGCGTTTCCATACAGAGGTCCAGAGCCATCTGAGAATGTTCCCTGTAGCCCCATGTCAAAAGGAATCAGTTCAATACCCAGGATACAGCGCTTGCTGACCCTGAGCTAAAAGTACTGTGACGGCCCAGGAAATCAGGTTGAGTGGGATTTTGAATGCCCAGCTTTCCAACCCTTCAGACACGTTTCTTTCCTTTCTTGAAGTGGGTCAGGAAATCAAGGGACATGGGCAAGTGTACACACCTCTCAAATCTGACATTCGGCTATGGGCTTCAGTGAGGTTCCTCCGTAACCTCATGATGATCTCCTGCTGAGACAGGATTTCCTTCTGAGCAGTCAATAAGTCCTCTCTGAAATTCACAGAAACAGACCAAGTCAGTTCAACGCAATCTCCCTGGTGTCTTGAGTGCCTGGAAGGGGCCAAGTACAAAGGCAAAGTGATCCCCAGTCAATGATGGTCCGCGTGATGCCAGTCCCAGCAAGGGCGATAAGCACACTCTTTAAAAATTCTCAAAACAAAAATCCATTTTGATCCACCTTCATTACAAAGAAATACATGGAGACAGAACAAAGGATCCCGGCCGGGTTCGCTCTGAGGTTGAGATACGACTAGTATGAAGTTGAAACCTCTTGCTGCTCAAGCGTCTGTCAGCGTGAACCAGTGCTCTTGTGGACTTTTGATCTTTGGTGCAAAGAGGAAGGAAGACTATTTTTTTGTGGGTTCAGGGATTCTTTGAGGACGAGGAAGAGGAGAGAGAAGAGGACGGTATGGCTTCCGTTCTCTCACCAGCTTCTTTTAATTCCTGATGGAGAGACGTGGTACCACGTGAGTGAGTGGTGCTCATGGGGCCCTTTGCAGAAGTGTGGGCCCTGGGGCCCAGAAAATCAAGGGGGACACAGGGAGGGTGGGATGAGGGCAGCTCTTTGGCCCCATGCCCCAGAGGGCAGGACGTCTTTGGCACCATGACGATCAGGGTGGCTGACAGGGAAGCAGTGTTCCGTGGGAAGGGGCCCAGCGTGACAGCGGGAGAGGTGCCCTGAGGGGGGTTATGAGCAAGGGTGAGACATCCCAGCCCTGAGAGATGCGTGCTGTGTGTGTGTGTCTGTCTATCTGTGTGTCTCTCTCTCTACTCCTTGGCTATAACTCTTCCAACTTGAGGATGAAACTCTGCCTCAAGGGTGTCCACAGCTAAGGAAGTGGACCAGAGAAGAGTAACGTGGTGCTGATTCTTCTCCAGGTCGTGGCTACTGCTGTCTTTAGAGAGAGCTCTTTCTACCAGGAGGAGTCAGTTAGGAACTTTTCAGAACATGGAGGCTGAGTATCTGAGTATCTTTGCCCTCTTGAGGTAAAACCCCTGTGACGTTCGACTTTGGTAACTGGTACGTGGCGCAGGGCTCAGGCTGGTGGCTCGTCTTTTTCGAGAAACTTTCTGAATCCTTTCTCTGCATCACATTCCTGCCTACTGTTTGGACACTGCTTGTCAGTGGCTTTCAGGATCTTTCCCATTCATGGATTTTGTTTCCCTGGAAACTGTCAGCTCTTTGTGGCTCCAGGTATGGACTTTGGGGTTGGGAGGAAGCTTCAAGGTCGTTTAGTCCAACCTCTTAACTTTGAACCATCTGCAGGACCCACTCCACCAAGTGGTGTTTGAAACCCGCTTATAATACCCAGGAATGCACTTGCCTCGAGCAGGTACTTGGAAAAAGTAGCCAGTCATAGCATTAGCTGGCATTCATGTACCTCATCTCACCAGCAGGGAAGCCGAGGCACAGGAGGTGATGTGACCTGCCCAGGGCCACACACCTGGAGAGTGTTGAGTTGGAATTTGAACATGATCGAGAAACTAAAGGGATCGAAAAACTCAAATACCAGCAAGAATAGCCCAGACTCAACTCCTTTTTGCAGACTCTGACAACGTGGCCAGAAGCAGAGGTCCGGTCGGGTACTCACATCAGGTGTCCACACACTGCGTCTTTGGCGGTGCTCTCCACCGGAGGTGCTGCCACAGGGTCTTGCTGTGTTTCCCCCTCCTGGGCTGAATCAGAGGGACAGGCCAGCGTCACCGCAGTCCTTACACAACGGATGTCTTCCTTCCCCTTTGCTTATCAACACACCTATGTCTTTCTCAACTTACAAAGCTTCCCTATGCCCCCAGCCCTCTCCACCTAATGGGAACCAACGTGTGTTCTGTGTCACAGGCTGCCGCCTCCCGCCGCACCACGTATGAGCTCATGAAATCTTCCCAGCTACTCTCTAAGGCAGGGATCACTGACTCCATTGACAGACGAGGAGATGGGCGCAGGAGGGGTGGAGCCTTAACCCCTGGGTCGCACCTCCTGCCCTATTTCCTGCTCTCCGCTCAGACGAGAGTCTCGTCCTGTCCTCACCTCCCACCTACGCCTCAGCCCACGCCTCCAGTTTCCGCCCTCACCCTCAGTTCACCCACTCATTTATTCGTTCGACAGATGCTTAGGGAGCACCTGCTTGATGGCAGGCATGGAGCTAAGAGTGGGGTGACAAAGATGTAGTCGCTCTCGGGTCGCAGCTGAAACATCCTCCCTCCGACCTGGACTTGGGCTGGGAGACTGAGTCCCGTCCTGTGCCCGTGCCACGGTGCCCTGTCCATCCTGGGTCCCCTGTCAGGGCAGCGATTTGGCTAGCTGCCTGGCCTGTCCATTGCTGAACCCCCAGTGCCTAGAATGAGCTTGGCACATAATAGATGATCAGTTATGCACGTTGAGTGAATGAATCCACGAGGTGAGCCCTGACAGCTTGTCAACTGGCTTGAGGCTAGGACCACGGTTCTCAACCAGTGGGGAGTTTACCCTGAAGGGGACGTTTGGCCACGTCTGGAGACATTTTTGGTTGTCGCACTGGGGTGGGGGTGGGGGCTACTGGCATCCGGTGGGTAGAGGCCGGGGTGGCTGCTCAGCGCCTAAGTGCACAGGACGGCCCCCAACCAAGAGCCCTCCAGCCCAAATGGCAGTACTGGTGCCGAGGATGAGAAGCCCTGGCCCGAGGCCTCTACTTCCAGAACTCTTTTCCAAGAGCGCACTGTCTTTAGCTTTACGCATCACCTTGGTCATTCAGGGCGAACAAGTGCTCACAACTCTTGAGTTCTTTCTTCAGCCTCTTTTTTTTTTTTTAAAGAGATAAACCCCAGCTGGTTATAAAAGTGCATTAGACAAAGTTGCAAATTGCTGATGGCAGAGAGATGCCTTTGAAAGGCCCCTGCACGGGATGTTTCCACACGGAAAAGATGATTCCCGTGGTGCTGCTCTGACACCCCTAACAGCCCCGGCAGCCTGTGCCCCTCGCTGGCTGACCGGCTCGGCACAAAGGCTGTCCCTGCTCATTGCTGTTACTTCTGTTGAACCTGGGCCTTGAGGGCGCCTAGCCTTGCTGTGTAACAAGAAGAAAAGGCCTCCAGACAATAGAGGAGCTTTTAAATGAGGCGCAGACTTTTCTTCTGCATCAGCCCAGGGGGACCCACAGGGTCATCAGAACCTGCCCTGAGCACTAAGATTTCCTCGGCGTCTCTCTGGACCAACCTGGGTCATTGTCCTTCAACGTTGCAATCTCTCCTATTTTTTTATGGTGTTCGGTCACTTTCTGGAGTCTTTCTTCAAGACTCACAATCGTCTGGGTGTGCTGTTTGATTTGGTCCTTGTATTCCATGATCTGTTTTTCAAATCCGTGCTTCTGGGATTCCTGTTCTTCTTGGAGGGCCCTCACTGTGAGCTGTTGCAGCTGCATCCGCTCCTCCATCATGATCTGGGAGAACAGACGTGGTTAACATGATCTTGGGAGCTGGATAAGAGGACGATAACAGCAATAACAGCATGGGCCCCCTGCACCCACCAGCACCAAGCTCTGCCCTGCCCCAGGACCTTTGCACGTGCTGTTCCCTCTGCACGGTACAATCTTCCCCCAGCTCCTCGCATGGCTGACGCCTCATGTGACAGGCCTCAGCTCCAATGTCACCTCCTCAGAGAGGCCCTCCCTGACTGCCTATCTGAAGGAGACATGATCCTGTTTTATTTCCCCTGAGGCACTTATCACCATCTGAATGATCTCTTGTCTTTATTTCTTGCTCCCACTGGAATGTAAGCTCCACGAGAGCAGAAACTTACCCTTTCTTATTTACCAATATGCCCACAGCATCAGTGTCTAGATCCCTGTCACAGCATCTAGACCCAGATGCTCAGTAAGTGTGGGTTGAATTAGTCAGTGAACAATTTTATAAGAGAAAAGTGAATGAATTTGTAGTTCTTAAAAACAAAAATGGGGCTTCCCTGGTGGTGCAGTGGTTGAGAGTCCACTTGCCGATGCAGGGGACACGGGTTCGTGCCCCGGTCTGGGAAGATCCCATATGCCATGGAGCGGCTGGGCCCGTGAGCCATGGCCGCTGAGCCTGTGCGTCCGGAGCCTATGCTCCGCAACGGGAGAGGCCACAACAGTGAGAGACCCGCGTACCGCAAAAACAAACAAACAAAAAAACCCAAAAATGATCAGTGGTCCCCTGATGGTGAGTCAGAACTTTTCCCTTGACCGCCCCCCACCTTCCTCCCCTCTCGGGATGACATCATTCTCCTGCTACCTGGATGACGTCATCCTCCTCCTCCTGATTCCCTTAATACGTTGAGCCTCTGATCTTCTCCAGATGCGTAAATTCTCTGCCTGAGACGCTCACACGTGCCTGCTGTCTCAACAATCACTCCCCCAAGGCTATCTTCCAAATTTTGTTCCCATGTCTTGCTTCCTGCCCCAAATCTATTTTATCGCCCTGCCAAAAGTTTGGGCAACTTTTGAACTTGGTACCCCACACTCGTCTCAGTCTGAATTCTTCACCTTCTCCAGAAGACAGCCCCTCTCCCACAAGAGACCCCCCCCCCCCGCCACACACACAAACCCCGACCCCCATCTTCCCCGCATCTCCACCGTGTGTCATCAGCCCGCCCGGTGCCCTGGCTCCAAGCTCGCCCGCCTCCTTTGGTTCTTCCCTCTTCTCAGTGCTCCTGTCCTGTCAGTCAGTTGTCGAGTCCTGCCATTTTTTCTGCTCACTCTCTCCAGAGCGACTCCTTCCTTCCCCTCCTCTGCTGCCCCGAGTGTCCAGGTCCTATGACTCAGGACTACAGCAACAACGTGCCACGCCCCGAGCCGGTGCCTCCAAGTCCAGTCCCACTCAGGTTCACTCTGTGCACTTCTGCCAGGTCAATCCTCATCAACTCCTTGTCCACAGACCTGTCTGTTCAATGTATGAAGGACAGGTGGGTGCAACATTGAGCCCTGATGGTGGAGGGCCTTGAATGCTGAGATGAAATTGAAAAACATTATCTTAACGTCTGAGGAATAGTCGCTGATCCCTAAATTCTGGGGCTGCTCAGTGCTTCAGCCTGACCCTGTGAAGACCCTGAATTACAACATCTTAGAAGACCCTGGACAGAGGGCGTCATCTTAGCTTCTGTTTACTTTTTATACTAAACTAATGCTTCCAGCAGAGGGTGATTTGACCCTGCCAGAGACATTTGGCAAAGTTGGAAGACATTTTTGGTTGTCACAACTGGGGGAAGGGTGCCACTGGCATCTCGTGGGTACAGACCAGGGATGCTGCTACACATCCTATAATGCACAGGACATGAGAAAGAGTTACCCCACCCAGAACATCAACAGTGCAGAGGCTGAGAACCCCTGGTCTACACCACGCATCCTCATGGCATCGTGATCTCGCATTGAAGGGAGAATTCTCCCGTCCCCAGAAGGCACTGACTTACCATTTTCGTCTTAGCAGTTTCCAGTTCAGCTAATGTTTCACTTAATTTCATGGTGAGGCTCTCTGCTTTTAGACTTTCAGCCGTCTTTGTTTTCTGAGTCTTTTCTACCATGGCCAATGCATCATTTAATTTATCATTTAAAATGTCTTCTTTTTGCATTTTTAAATCTATCTCCTAGACAAACAGCAAACATCAAATTAACAGAAATTCAGGTATAAATATCTACCCTAGCCTCTCCCTCCCCTGTTTTCAGAGAGGAGGTGACCTCTGTTCTGGTATTGTTCTGTTGATCCTTTTAAAGTCCAAAGTCCATGTTTTCTCTGGAAGGTTCCAATGATTACAGAACTCTTTTTTTATATGCAGCTGAGATCTGTCTACTTGAGATTTCTGGTCTCTGAGCTCAGTGCTGTCACCTGGAGCTCATCGAACAAGTTTTATTTCTCTTTTATGAGACAGCCCTTTAAATATTTGAGGAGGGCTGTCATGTCTCTCCCTAAATCTATTTTCCAGGATAAATGTGCCAAGTTCCTTCACCCCTTCGTCACAGGACCTGCCTCCAGGACACTCCTCCATCTTCCTCTGTGGCTTCGGCCGTGGGATGACCTCCCCTCGTCCCGTGGGGCCCCGGTGAGATTGGACTCTGGTCGCCATGTCCTCAACACCTTCTCCCTCCTCCCGGGACCCATTCTTCCGATCTTTGTCGAAATTCTACTCTCCTCCTTGGGTCCATTCTCCAACACTGTGGAATGTGGGCTTCGTGACAGGCACTGTGCTGGGGCTGGACGCACTTTATTTATTTATTTGACTTCATTCTTTAGAGCAGTTTTAGGTTCACAGTAAAATTGAGCAGAAAGTACAGAGTTTCCATGAACTCCTGCCCCCATCACATGCACAGACTCCTCCACGGTCAACATCCCCACTGGACTGGTACATTTCTTACACTGATGAACCTGCCTCCACACCTCATTGTCACCCAAAGTCCATAGTTTATGTTAGGGTTCACTCTTGGTGTTGCACATTCTGTGGGTTTGGACAAATGTACAATGACATGTGTCTACCATTAGAGTACCATGCAGAATAGTTTTACTGCCCTAAAAACCCTACGTATTCCTTCTGTTCACCACCACTCCCCTAACCAATCCCTGATCTTTTTTTTTTTTTAATCCCTGATCTTTTAACTGTTGCCATAGTTTTGCCTTTTCCAGAACGTCATATAGTCGGAATCATACTGCATGTAGCCTTTTCATGAACATTATTTAATCCAAAACAACCCCCCCAGGGGACTTCTCTGGCGGTCTGGTGGTTAAGACTCCACGCTTCCACTGCAAGGAGCATGGGTTTGATCCCTGGTTGGGGAACTAAGATCCCGCGTGCTGTGCGGCGCAGCCAAATAAAGAAAAAGAAAAAAGAAAGAAAAAGAAGAAGAAGAAAAAAATAACCCCCCAGTGATTCTATGTATGGTAATATTTGGGAACCTTTCTTTGAAGAAAACGATCTAAGATCGGTGTGAATGGACTTGAAGATCTGTTTAGTCCCATCTGGTCTATTTATTTATTTATTTGGCTGCATCGGATCCTTGTTGCGGCATGCGGGATCTTTCGTTGCAGTGAGAGGGCTCTTCGTGACGGCGTGCGAGCTCCTCTCTAGTTGTGGCGCGTGGGCTGTAGCGCATGCAGGCCTAGTTGCCCTGCGGCATGTGGGATCTTAGT
This sequence comes from Tursiops truncatus, assembly GCF_011762595.2. Taxonomy (NCBI): domain Eukaryota; kingdom Metazoa; phylum Chordata; class Mammalia; order Artiodactyla; family Delphinidae; genus Tursiops; species Tursiops truncatus. Next base: position 172,144,779 of record NC_047034.1, read on the forward strand.
TCCCCGACCAGGGATCGAACCTGCGTTCCCTGCATTGGAAGGCAGATTCTTAACCATTGGACCGCTGTGGAAGTCCCAGCCCCATCTGGTCTTCAAAATCCTTTGAAATTGTATTTACCTGTATTTAAATTTAACCCACTATTGTCAGGTTGTGTGTTTATCACGTGCCTTGACTTTTGAGATATCGGCTTGCGTGTGTGTGTGTGTGTGTGTGTGTGTGTGTGTGTGTGTGTGTGTCTTGTACTGTTGGGACCCAGGAGGGGTGAATTCAGTCCTCCAGCTTGGAGGTGCCTAAGACAGGGTCCTGTGCAACAACTTCTGCTTCTCCTGCATCTCCTACTCTCAGTAATAATCGTAAACGTGGTTTGATTATGAAGGTGATGATAGCGATGATGACAGATTCTGGTGGAGAAATAGCACCAAGGCGATCAGACATTCAGGCATCTGTATCCTGCTGCCCCCTCTGTGACCCCGGGCAGCTGAGCCTACACCAAGGTCAAGGATAGAGAGAGGAGGGGTGATGATGAGAAGTCCTAGAGTCAGGTAGTCCTGGGTTCAGATTCTGCCCCTCCACTTCCTGGCTGTGAGATAATAATAACAACAACAACAACAACAATAAAACAAGCAGCATTCACTGAGGGCCAGGCGCTTGTCTCTGTGTATGTTAGCAATCTAGCCTCACAACTCCATGAGGTTGATCTATCGGATCATCTGTATTTCATAAGTGGGGAAACCAAGGCACAGAGGTGGCAACTCCTGCCTAGTGTCCCACAGCCAGGGGGTGGCAGAGGTAGGATTTGAACCCAGACCGCCTGCCCCCAGAGCCTGGTGCTCAGCCATGCTGGCTCCTCCACGTCTTTTCCTCTTTGAGACTCATACCTCCTTCTGCCTGGTTATGCGGTTCTCCAGATCTTGCACCTTTTTCTTTTCCTTCTCTATGGCCTCCTTCGCTTTGTGTTTCTCGTAGGCGATGCTGCTCTCTGAAATCTGGAAGTCAACAACAAGCGGTTTGAGGGTGTGTGCACGAGAAAGGAAGGGAAGTGACAACAGCAAGGGGAAGCCAGGATTAGTAATCGTTGACACCAGTGAGTCAGGGTTTGGGAGTGAGAGCTCAAGGCACTGGGTGCTCGCTGGAGAGAGAGGTGAGAAGGGTGGCGTGCCCAGCATGGTGAGAACCCGCAAGTCACGTCTTGGTTAGTTGTGTCCTTAAAAGAGAGAGTTATTCGTCTTTCAGGATTTCTGGGCTGGTGTTCAGGAAGTGACAGGCTGGTGAGTGTTCAGGTCAATGCATTTGGTGCTGAGCCGCGAACTAAACTACTAAACGGACAGGTGACGGCACCAGTGTGGTCCCTTGTTGGGAAGTACCTGGCTTCTTGGGAGGTGGGGCAGGAGAGGCAAAGGGCAGGGGTGGGGGGCGGGAGGGGGTGGGGGGATACACCTCCTGTGCCAGCAGGCCTGACGCCTGTGGCTTCAAAGGACACTGGCGGTCTCTCTCCAGCCTACAAAGGCTTGGGTCCAGAAATTGAAGCCCAGGACAGTTTGGGACTGAGAACATATACCCCACAGATACGGTGATGGAGAGGGGATTGGAGCCCAGCTTCAACTACACAAGCCCCAGGAGGGAAACAGCCAGAGTAGGGTCGAGAAACCCTGTTTGCAGTTGTTGAAACTCTTGTAGTTTCAACAATTTATATATGCATAAACAAAAGACTGGAAAGCTATGTACCAAAATATAAATAATGGCTATTTGGGGTGAATTGAGATTATGGTAATTTATATTTTCTTCTTTTCACTGGTCTGTATCTTCTAAATTTTCTTTAGTGAACATGCATTATTGGGTAAAAAGAAAATCTACTGACATTGTTACACTTTGGGGGTGGGTGGCTCTGGAGAAAAGAGGATCTTCCCGACAGCCTTGCTGTTCTAGCATTACGTCCTGGGCCTCCATCCCCCCTGCCCTGCTCTGCACACGGGCCTCCCCGCCCCACCTGGGCTCTGACTCTCCTCCCTGCATGGGCTTGGCATTTTCCCACTGCCAAGTCTGCCTAAGACTGTCCAGACCCCACCCTGCGAGTCTGTGTCCTGCCTGACGTAAGAGGCCACATGCCCCACGGGAGGGCACCCTCCCTTCTCTTATTCTGCGCCGCTTGGCAAATTACAAATGAAAATGATGATGATGATACTGCCCACGCTCTAAATTCTGCAACATGAGCCCCTGCACCGTGCACTGAATGCGAGCCCCCAGGTGGCGTCTGCCCCCCATTCTGCACGTGAGGACACAGAGGCTGTAAGTGAGGCAGGGAGAGGATGAGTAATGCATTAAGGTCACACCATCTGGAAGTGGTGGTGCCAGTTCAGATGCCAGTGCCCTGCCCTAGCCACCCTGCCACCTGGCTTCTGGACCTGGCCTGAGCTGTCCTCCTGATTCCAGCCCCACCCTACCTGGAGGCAGGAGACATGCTTGTGTATTCAAACGTAGACTGGCACAGAGTCTGCCACCCTGCTCAGTGGGAGCCCACACTCTAAAGCCCCACCCCTGGCCCATCTGTATAAGGGCTGATCTGGGGGCAGCTATGACCGCAGTTTGGGTTCTACCCCTTAACAAGGCTCGCTCTGTGTCGGAGCTCCCTCGCCCTGTGTGGACTCTGACCTCACTTCCCTGCAGGGGCTGGCACAGCCTCACTCCCAAGGTCTTTGCTTGCCTGTCCAGCCCCCATATCCCGCCATGCACTCCATCCTCCCCACCCGACCGGGACTCTGACCTCACCTGCGGAGGTGGTCACAATGCATGCACGGACTCCTCGAAACAAACCTCTGTCACAGCACCCGCATTAGAGATGGGGACACAGAGAGGGCAAGGGGCTTGCCCAGAGTCACACAGCATGTTGGGGCAGAGCTGGAATTGGGACCAGAATCGACACTTTTAGCCCACCCAGCTCTGCTGCCATGCCTCGCTTCGCCTACTGTGTGTCTCCCTCCGGCTTTCTTCCTCTGACCCATTTGGCTTCCGTCTTGTTCCAGCTTGATTTCATTCTTCCCGTCCTGCCCCTGTCCCTCTGGCAAACTCCGGTCCCTCTCCTTTGCACTTGGAACCCCTGACCTAGTGGCATTCTCTTCCCGCAGATGTTCCCGTGGTGTTCCCTCTGCCCTCCAGTTCTTACGCAAGGTCACCTCCTTGGAGACGCCCTCCCCGCTGGCGGGCCACTCTCTAACCCACCCTGGTTTTGTCTACCCCACAGCCTGTGGCTCTGGAGTCACCTGTGTTTGTTTACATGGTTGTCTGTCCTCCGCCCTAGAGTGGGGGGCATGGCCGTGGTCCGTCTAGTGCTCTGCAGTATCCCTGACACCCAATAAGGTCTGGCATGTGGTAGGTACTCAGTAAATATTTGCAGATGGATGAATAAAACTGAATTAAACAATTCATTGAGTCACCAGCTTTGTTTCTGGAAGTTCCATGAGGGCCGGCACATGTCTGTGTGTGCCCCCTCTGTCCCTACAGTCCGGCTCCTGGAGATGCCATCACAGGTCACTGAGGGCACGGCCACCTGGCCTCCTGGGTCCGAGAGCCCTTCTTTGACTTTCACGGCATGACTCGGGCGTTCATCCCTCCTCTGAGCCTTGGGGCCTGCCTTTCATGGCGGCTCCGGCTGGTAAGCCCAGTCCCCAGGCTGGTGGCAGTGGATGTCACTGGCTCGGCCTGGGCCTGGCACTTGGACACCCCTTCCCCCTCCCACATCACCCTGTCCTTGAGGGTGTGCTTCTCATCTCTTCCAGAAGGCACTGACCCCTGGTGCTTATTTGATGTGACCACCGTGCGAGCTGGTTGTGTACCGTCTACTCCATCTTACGCTGCAATGTTTGTGTCTCTATCTGTCCATCGGCCCAGGGAGGGTCTACTTTGGAGTCTATGAAACTAGGAGGCTGGCGCCAAGAGGGTGTTTTCCTACTGTGCCCACGCTGGGTGCATCATAAATACTTTTCGACGACGAGGAGGATGCTGGCTGAGGGACTGACCCAGACTCCAACCCAGCGGGTCTCCCCTGGAGTGCAACTCCCTTCCCTAGGTAGTTGGCCAGCAGTGCTTTTGAAGACGGCCCTCTGTGTGCGAGTGCAGTTCTAAGTACTTAATATACACTAATTCATTTAATCCCGCGAGGCAGGGACTGTACCCCTCCCCATGTTACAGATGAGGAAACTGACGCACAGGAGGTTAGGTGATCTGCCCTAGGGTCATACAGCTGGTGAGTCCTATGTTGTGATACCGGCCACTCTGAACGGAGGCACGGCTCCCCACCTGCCCGCTTTACCACCTGCTCTACCTCAGGGCACCGAAACACGGCCTCACATCTGGTTCTGGAGCTCCTTCCAAAGGGCTTTTGGCTGCCACCACCCAATTTCTCTCTCTCTGCTCTTCAGACCTCCTTCTGCTGGGTTAAGTGGTTCTCCAGATCTCGCACTTTTCTCTTTTCTGTCTCTAAGGCTTCCTTTGCTTTGCTTTTCTCATGGGCAATGCTGCTCTCCAAAATCTGAAAATCAATGACCAGTCTTTTTTGGTTGCCTGCACATTTAGGGGGAAAATTGCTAATAACGATGATACTAATAATGACAGTAGCTCAAACGTTGAGGGTTGGTCTTCCGTGCCAGGGCCCAAGGCCAGCGCTTCTCACTCCCGTCACTCTCACGGCAACCTCATCAGAGAAGTTAGCGTCACCATTTAACAGATGAGGAAACTAAAGAACGGAAAGTTGGTGAGGGTGCGGGGACCATGAAGTTTGTTAGTGGTGGGGCCAGGATTGAACCCCTCACGTTGCCTGTGGGTGGAGGCCCTGGCAGGGAGCAAGCCAGCAGAGGCGACCAAGCCTGTCTTATTTCAGAGTCTGAGCTCTTATCATTGTGCCAGGCAGCCTCTGTGATAAGAAGAAGAAGAATCTCATTAATAATGGAATTTCCCATTGTTGAAGTAAATCTCTGAGAGACAATCAGGTTTCTAGAGGAGGGCAGTGTATTGAATTAATGAGCCACACGTAACAATCTCTAGGGGGGCGGGGGCAAAGCTCACAAGGGAAGCTCTGAGAGGACGCGAGCGCTGTGATTGGTAATTAGTGCCCGCAGTCAGGGACTTTCATCTAGGAAGCAGCTTGCCGATAAGCCGTTCAGTTAAATGGTTTATGCAAATTGCAGAAGGCTAGAAGTTGCCGGTAAGGCCCCAGTTTCTAGTCACTGCGAGAAAGGGCACCTCAGATTCATCATCATTATGTTAAAAAAAAAAAAACAAACAAAAAGAAAGGGCACCTCAACTCTCAAACGGGTTGTGTTGTAAACACCAGCTTGGCAGAGGTCTGGAATTTGGAACACGGTTTCCATTATAGCTGGTGGTTAGGGTCCGAGATTGGTCTGCAAAAATATCGAATCCATAATATGGAGGAAATACTACACATTTTTATATATTTTGCAGTGAAAAGCAGTTTAAAAAACGCCAACACTCATCTGTTCCAATACCAGCCCCAACGAAGCAGAAGCGCAGTAACATCACGGGAGCCTGGCGTCTCCCATGAGACGTGAGGAGCCGAAGGTCTGAGGAGGGTTTCAGGTTGAGGCATTTTCCTGCCCCACTGGCCTGATCTCACGTCTACACGCGGGACTTTGCTCTCGGCAGCTCCTCTGCAGCCGAGACGGGCGCTACGCACTACAGGGAAGCCTGTCCTCGTGCGACTCACGCCCAGGTCCCGTCCCCCCGGGCCACTTTGCTCCCACGCTCCTGGGCAGGTCATGGGAACTAATCTTTAACGTTACCTCCAAACCCGCATTATGAACTAGTGATTCTGTCGTCCTTAAAGATGCATCTGACAGTGTGGAGGAAGGTCTAATAGAAAGAAAAATCAAAGGACTGTTTGAGGTTGATCTAAGTCTGTGTCTGGGATTTTAATCTCAGGTTCCCCTGACAAGAAGCCACGGAGAGGTCCTGCCGGGAGAAGTGGGCTGACACTGTCCTAGGCCTGGGTGACCCGGCCACAGCTCCTCCCTGCCATGGGGCTGTCCACCACCAGGCTTTCCTTAAATCTCCCTCCTGAAGTGCCCCGTGACCTCGAGATCTCTAAAATCAAGGGGCTTCCCCATCTTTGTGCTGATGACCTCTCAGTGGCATTTGGCCGCTGGGAACCCTTGTGACACCCTCCTCCTCCTTGCCACCCCTGGAGAAATAACTCAGGACCAGGTACTGACACTGTTTACACAGGCCTGCAGAGCACAGCTGCGCCGGAAACCTGAGTGAGACCCAACACATAAACACTTTCCCTCTCTGGATCGGATCAAATGACATGGGCTCTGCCCACCAGGCTCATTATTTCTCCCTCACTGGTGGGTGGGCCAGGGTTTCCCTCTGAGGAGTAGGGATGCAGTGGGGGATTTGTAGGAGGCAAGTACCTAAACAGAAGTGGAAGTACAGTGATTGATAGTATTAATAGCTACCATTCTTTGAGAGATGATTCTGGGTCAAACACTTTAGTGTACATTATCTCTAATCTTCACAGCCATCCTTTAAAGAAGGTAGGTATTGAGCCAGTAAGTAGCCCAGCCAGGCTGCAAAGCCTGCACTCCTCACTCCTCTGCGCTGCCCCAGGACCGAAGCGCTAATGAAAACATTTTGTAAAAAAGACTCAGGGATCTGAGGGTGACCACGAGGTAAGTATGAGTGAACACTGTAATAGGGCTTTTCCAAAAGCCATTTTGGACACATCAATAGAAGTACAACATCTTCAACGAGGGAGAGAAGAGTCCTGCTCTAGGCCACTAAATGCTGGAGAACTGTGTCCAGTTTTGCCTACAAAAACTTTAGGAAGAAAACAGATGATGGGTTGCAAACTCAGATGCCTACAGGGGCTCGACAGTTACCCAAAGTGAAGTGGGTTGTATGTGATGCAATAGGGAATGGCGAGGACTGTGGCAAACTTCTGCTACTTGGTTCCACTCCGGCCCGTTTTTGCCAAGTGGAAAGGAGGGCCAGATTTCTGAACTTTTCAAGAGAGGGTGGAAATCTGGATTTTTCAGTATAGTTTATGAATTCAAGAAAAAACACTCTAGGACCAAACGTAACATGTCTGCAGGCCCTTTTCAGCCAGTGAGCTGCCCATCTGTGGCTTCTGGAGCACAGAGCAGCTCAGAGGAGCGGAACAAGGCCATGCTCCAGGGCTGGGAATGGCACTTGGGTCTGGAGAGGAGCGGGTGCCTCTATTTTCAAGCATCTATAAAAGGTTATTCTGTGGAAGAGAAAGTATTCAATAGACGGGTCTTGCAGGAGCCCGGGGGGCGGGTGGAGGATTGAAACCCTTCTGGGAGAAAGTCTGGGTCAATTCAACCTAAAGGAAGAATGTTCTGCCAGCCCAAGGCATCAACACTGGGATAGACTGCCCTGGGCTGCAGAAAATTCCTTGGTGGTGGAGCTGAAGGCTGGATGATTTTAGGATGTTGTTGGAGGATACACGCAGCCCTGAAGTCCCACGATTCTGTAATTCCTCCATTTTTGGGATTCGGGATACAATCTCTGTACATGCTCATGTCACCAATCCCAACTTGTCGCCTATCTAAGGCTGCATTTTACGCTGTTTACAATTTTTCCAACTAATTGTGAAGGCCACAGCTCTAGGGCTCTCTCCTAGAGGCCCCCTTGCTTCTTCCCAGACTAGCTGAGCCCTCCCAAGGACAAATCACTCTAGGAAACTCTGCCACGCGCTTCTCCCCGTCATCTGTGGTTCTAAACTTCTTCCATTTGGCCCTCAAGCCGGATTTGGGCTGGAGCCAACTATCTCCCCGAGCTGCGTACCTCCTTCTGGCGGGTTAAGCGATTCTCCAGCTCTTGGACTTTGCTCTGTTCTTCTTCTAATGCTTCCTTTGCTCTGCTTTTCTCCTGAGAAATGGTTTCCTCCAAAGCCTGAAAGTCATGATTGTTGTTTAATAGACATGGTTACCATAGTAGGGATCTGGACTCTGTGCCAGGCACTGCACGGATTCACTCACTTCTCACAACAAGAAAACTCTTTCACTTCTCACTGCCACAGAAAACGGTGGGCAGTATACTTAGGGGCTAAGAGTATGGGGTCTGGAGTCGGCAGGCCCAAATTAGAGCCTCCGGTTGATCTTTCCTAGATGTATAGTCTTGGGCAAGTGAGAAGTTTTAGAAGCCTCAGTTTCCCTGTCTGTACAATGGGGACAGTAATAGTGCTTCCTGCATTGGGTTGATGTGAGGAGCAGATGAGATGATGAACGTGAAATACTTGTCACATGATAACTATTACTAGTAAAGATTAATCATTTCTTCTGTCATTTCAACTTTGCAAAGGAGGAAACAGGCTTAGAGAGATTAAGGAATCTGTTCAGTTTACTAGTAAATCACGTCAACAGGAGTTTGAACCCTGGTCCCTTTGACCCTAGAGACAGGAGTTGGCAAGCTACGGCATCTGGGCCAAATCTGGCCCGCTGCCTGCTTCTTTGTAAATAAAGTTTTATTGGCATCCCTCCATGCTCATCGTGGGTTGCCCACAACTGCCTCTGCACTGCAACAACAGAGCTGAGAAGCCACAACAGAGACCATACGACCCGCAAAACTGAAAATAGATACTATCTGGCTCTTTGTGGAAAAAGTTTGCTGCTCCCTGATTTAAACCATTAGTGTGTGCACAAATCAGAGGACTGCTGCTAACGGATCATAATAAAAAAAAGAATAATAATAAAATAATAAATAATAAAAAAATAAATAAATAAAAAATAATAATAAAAAAAAGAATGTTGGCTCCATAAGGGAACCTAGAATTTCTTACCCTTGAAACAGAGTCCTCAGACAAGTTAGGACTCGTGAGGAGTTTAATTAATGAATTCGGACAAGCATATTTTTAGAAAGGGTGGGGGTGATGGTGTCATGTGGTATGAGGGAGGTTCACTTAAAATCGGGGCACCCGGCACTGGAGTCTGGAACAGTACTTTCAGATGAGTCCCTGGGGTCGAGCTGATCAATGTGCGTGTCTGGGGAAGGATGACCCTCGACGGGACGACAGTGGACATGAGCAGTGGCGCTCTGTCTTGGTGGGTCCCTGGCATTGCGTCCCCCTCTGCATGGGCTGGTGTGCGCGCTGAGCTTTGTTGTGATTAAAGGGGGGTCGATGTCAGCCCTTGAAACTCTGTATCTGTTGGAATAGATGTTACAAATGGGCGTCTGGGAGGCCCAGGCCGGTGCCCAAGGTGATGTTGAACATGCTGGGGCTGCAATACTGTACATCCACAGTGGGAACAAGTCAAACCAAAGTTAAAACTAAAATAAGACATTTGGCAAAGGGAGAAGTTAATCAGAGAGGAGGGAGGGAACAGGTGGAGAGCCTGGTGGAGATTTTGAAGATTGCTAGGTTCTTTCTGGTTCTATTTCCCTCTCTGTGGAATGGCACTGGCTTTTTCTATGTCTACTTGTCCTTCTGGAGGGAGCTGCCTTGATTTAAGGCTGTTGTGAATGGTACCTTTATGTGCCTCACAGGTGATTTGGGTCAGGTGGTTCTTCCTTTTTAATCTTTTATTTCACAAAAGGCAGAAAGGCAGAGAAAGAGGCAGACAGGAGAAGAAGTAGCGGGGCGTGAACTAGAGGATGAAAGGGAGCAGGCAGAGGTCTTTGCCTCTTGGAGGGGTCTGGAGAGTGAGGGTGTGTGACAGAAGGACGGTCCAAGCAGGAAGTCACCAAGCTTCTCCCGGTGAAGGCGGAGGAAACGGCAGGTCCAGTCCTTCTCAGGGGAAGAAAGGAGGTGCTGGGGGGGAGTTGGGGTCCAGCGGATCTCGTGCTGCTGTCTTGAGGGGGGTGGAGGAGGGGCAGCACGCTGTGGCCCTCCACCGTGGCTGCACATTGGAACCACCAGGGAGAGCTTACCAATCCCAGTGCCTGAGCCACACCCTCACCCCAGTTAGGTCAGAACCTGGGAGTGGGGTGGGGGGAGGGGTACAAGGCATTAGTATTTTTTAATCTCTTAGGTGACAAAAGTGCAGCCAAAGTCATGAGCCACTGATCTAGGATGATGGCGACCGAGGTAGTTAAATTCATGGTGGGTCCCTGAATATCAGAAAGGGCCAACGCAAGGACAAGGATGAGAATCAGCCCATTATGTGCAGTTTCCTGGCTTTCTCCTGAGATGCTGATTCAGTGGGTCTGGGGTGGGGCCCAAGAAGCTATATTTTTCACCAGCGTCCAGGTGGTTCTTATCGGCCAACTTGGGGAAAACCTTCTTCTAAGACTTTGTGGCTGAAAATGTAGTCTGCAGAGCTGTGCCGTCAGTACCAGCTGGGAGCTGGTCAGAAATGCAGAATCCCAGGCTCCCCCCCAACCCCCAAGACCTGCTGAATCAGAATCTGCATTTTAACAACATCCCCATGTGATCCGTGGACACCTTTGAGTTGAGAGGCACTGCTGTAAAGTATCCTCTAATTGGCTGGTTTCTGGAAAAGTAAGTAGCAGTTTGGGCCATGTGTTTCTTTTTTTTTTTTTTTTTTTGCGGTATGCGGGCCTCTCATTGCCGTGGCCTCTCCCATTTCGGAGCACAGGCTCCGGACGCGCAGGCTCAGCGGCCATGGCTCACGGGCCCAGCCACTCCGCGGCATGTGGGATCTTCCCGGACCGGGGCACGAACCCGTGTCCCCTGCATCGGCAGGCGGACTCTCAACCACTGCGCCACCAGGGAAGCCCCATGTGTTTCCCCTGATATGCATGAAGAGAAAGCAGAAGGCTGAAATACTATTGGTTGGTCTTGCACACACTTAGACACAAACTGGGACCTGCAGTAACGACTGGGATTTGTATCAATAAAATCAGCTGCAGTATATAAACAAAGTACCATTTCTAGACATTTCAATAACCTTGCCTCTTCAAGTTGATCTTCAAGTTGATCTCTGAGTTTTAGGACTCAAGCTTCATGTTAATTCCTCCTACATCATTCACCCTCTTTAATTAATTTAGTTCCCAACAAGGAGTTGCTGAGATTTCTCCATCTAAGTACGCGCCCTCTGTTTCTCATAGGAAAGCCCATTTCATCAGTTTCCAGTAGTAAAGAGAAGGACGGGGGCCACCTTACCGATTTCTCTTCCGTTAGCCGCTTGACTCTGGCTTTCAGCTTCTCCTCTTGCTGTAGCCTTTCCTCGGTCAGCTTCTCCTTCTCTTCCAGATGCTGCCGTAACTTTTCTTGCAGCAAATACTGCTGAGTCTCCTGAGAACTGTTGATCTTGATCTGAAATGAGGTGAAGGGAAACTGCAGCTGACGGGGGACAGGACTAACGCAGAAGTCATTTCCACTACCTTTGGGGGCGGGATAAAGGTTCACAAAACTTTCTTCAAAACACAGAAAAATGATGCTTAGCTTAGTGACTAACAGGGAAGTAGTACAGCATCGTGGTTAAGAGCTCAGACTCTAGATCTAGATAGAATCTCAGCTCTAGTTCTTTCTAGACACTTCTTTGTATAGAGAACGAGGTTAACACTAGTATCTACCTCTTAGAGTTGTAAGAATGAGATAATGATGGAAAGCTTTTAGCACAGTGTTTAGCACATAGTAGGTGCTCAGTAAATGGCAGTTAGACTTATTTGTTATTATTTGCTGAGTGTAAGAGAAAAAGCAGTGAGCTAGGGCCAGAAGGCCTGAGCTTTTGTCTTGATTCTTCCACCAACTATCTGTGTGACGTTGAAACGGTCACCTAGCCTCTGAATGTCACTGTCCATCTCTGTAAAATAAGGAGAATGGACTAGATCGGGGGTGGCAAACTACTGTCTGCAGGCCACATATGGACCACTGCCCATTTTTATAAATAAAATTTTATTGGAGCAGAGCATGCCCGTCACGCCCATTCATTTACTTCTGTCTATGGCTGCCTTTGCTCTACAACAGCTGGTCAGATAAGTGTGGCAGAGGCTGTATGTCCTGCAAAGCCTAAAATGTTTACCATCTGGCCCTTTACAGAAGAAGTTTGCTGACCCCTGGACCAGATGGTCTTTGGGGTTGATCGTAATGCTGGTCCCAATATTTCACCCTTCCTCTATTCATATCTTTGGCTCTGTAACTTGCAGTGCCCACCCATATGCTGCCCCCTGACACTGAACTCAGTCATGTGACTTGCTCTGGCCAATGGGATGTTGGCAGACATAACACAAGCAGAGGATTGAAAAGCACTCCGTGATTGGGCCTGCTTTCTCTTCCCGATGTCTGCTTCCTCTGCTAGCACCATGAGAACGTGCCCAGGCCAGCCTGCTGGAGGATCAGAGACACGTGGAACACGTGGAAGAGAGCACAGCTGCTCCAGCTGAGGCCAGCCTATATCGACCAAGGCCCAGCCAACACCCAGACATGTAAGCAAGACCAGCGGACCCACCTAGTGCTGGCCCCAGATGTGTGATCAGTAGACAGTAACTGTGGAACACTGCTAAAAGTGTTATGGTTGTTTATTATACAGTCTTAATACGGCAATAGCTACCAGAGAGATACAATCCCTAAGGATAATTTTGCCTCTAAAATGTCGACATTATGTAACTTTTCGTAATTCTGCTGCCTATACTGTGGCTAGCTGTACTGTAAAGATCTGATGGCATTTAAATTTTTCTGGTTTTTGACAGAGGAAAACAAGCCTCCTTGCTCTCCTGGGAGATCTCAACCACCCTGTCTGAAGCATTTCGTGTGCAAATGGAGGTATCATTTCACCTTTTGGAGGATGTGTGCTGACTACCTAACAGAGGAGAAACAGAGTTAAAATGCTCCGGGCTGGGTAAATTCTAAGGAGGAGCTGAAATGAACTTTTGAAGTTCAAAGATTACCTGAAGTTCCTGGGTCCAGCTTGTAATTTTTTTATAATGTTCCAGAAGGTATTTCAGATACAAAGACAATCCTTAAAGAGAGAAGGAAGAAGAAGGTAAGTATCAATTCAATTCACTTCCTTTGCTTTCTGAATAATGTCTTCACAGAGCTTGCCGACAGGTGGGTGAGGGCAACGCTGCCCTCCCATCAAGGAAACGTGAATTGCCATCCACCTTGTGTTTTTTTTTTTTGCGGTACGCGGGCCTCTCACTGTTGTGGCCTCTCCCGTTGCGGAGCACAGGCTCCGGACGCGCAGGCTCAGCGGCCACGGCTCACGGGCCCAGTTGCTCTGCGGCATGTGGGATCTTCCCAGACTGGGGCGCGAACCCGTGTCCCCTGCATCGGCAGGCGGACTCTCAACCACTGCGCCACCAGGGAAGCCCCACCTTGTGTTTTTTAAATTGTTGATCAGCTTCGGTTGGGCTCAAGTCCAAGTTTCTTTTTGTGGGAGGACAATAAAAACCACCTGCAGAGCTCCTACCGACTAAGTGTCTACCGTGTGCAGCACTGTGAGCTGAGCAGGGGATGGTATGAAGCCATTCAGTGTGAGAGACAAGGTCTACGTGCCTGGGAGGAAACAGGCAGGGACTCCAGGTGGCGTGGAAGTGATGGCTGAAGGAGTGGGGAAGTGTGAGGGTCCCAGAGGAGGGGCCATCATTCACCTGGAGTGATCACTGGTGGCTGAGGACCCACTGGGCGCAGGCATTGGTGGGTACGCAGAGTTGGAGGGGATGGCGTTTCAGAATGGAAGATGTGGTTGGGTGAATGATGCCTCCCCCCCCAGAGATGTCTGGGTCCTAATCCTTAGAGCCTGTGAACATTACCTAACAGGGCGGAAGGACCTTTGCAGATGTGGTGAAGTGAAGGATCTTGAGATGGGGGCGCTCATCCTGGATCAGCTGGGTGGACCCGATATAGTCGCATGGGTTCTTGCAAGAAGCAGACACAGGGAGTCTGACTACAGACAGACAGAGCCGGTGACGTGACAGAAGCAGACAGGTGAAGGTGCCCCTCTGCCATGAGCCAAGGAAAGCGGGGAATTTTTATTTCCTCGCCTTTTCCAGTCTAGAGACTGGAAAAGGCGAGGAAACGGATTCTTTCCTAGAGCGTCCAGAAGGAACCAGCCCCTTGCCTCTACCTTAGCGAAACTGATTTTGGACCTTTGGCCTCCAGAACTGTAAAAGAATAAATATGAGTTGTGTTAAGCCCCTAAGTTTGTGGTAATTTGTTAGAACAGCCATAGGAAACTAATACGGGAGGTGAAGGCAGGAGGCAGGATGAGAGGTGGGGAAATGCAGTGCATGTTCTGGAAGAGGGTGGAGCTTAACTGGGGTAGAGCAGATGATGGGGGAGGGGAGGAGTAGAGGGAAGAGCTGGGATGGAAAGCTGAGTTCAATTTGTGGCCAGCCTAGAACAGTAGCCTAAAGAGTATAAACTTGAGTTAAACATCACTGAAATGTCATGAGTGTGACCTGTGTGCCTGGCCCTCTGCCAAGCCATCAGCGCATCACCCCACTATATTGTCCCGCCATCGCCTCCTTTTACACATGAGGCAGTCGGGCTCTGAGACATGTGGCTGCTGGACGCCACACAGCTGGCAAATGGCTGAGCCAGGGCTTGGGCTCACAGTGGTGTGACTCCAGGGTCTGAGTCACTGCTATTTCAGCTTCTGATGGAGCAGTGAGTTGGCTTAATGAAGGGTGTTTTTTTTTTTTTTTTTCAGAAGAATAACCGGGATGTATTAGAGACGAAGGAGCCAGCAGCATTTCTTAACTGCAGCATTCTCGACGTGTTGGGCTGGACAGTCCTCGTGGTGGGAGCCGTCCTGGGCACTGTAGGACGTTTAGCAGCATCCCTGGCCTCTGCCTACTGGCTGCCAGGAGCATCACCCACCCAAGCTGTAATTATCAAAGATGAGAGGGTTTCAAGAAAGCAAACCGAGAGGGTTGGGTAGGCCAGAGAGAACATGGCGGGCGGAGGAAGGTGGGGCTTCAGTGCGGGGGGGCCACGTCAGTTTTCAAAGAGGCAAAGTAGGAAGTTGGTGGTGAGCACACAGGGTGTAACGCACTTCAAGGTCTTAATGGGACAGGAGTACGAGCGGTAGAAAAGGAGCTGAAGAAGCAGTGGTCCCAGTGAAGATGCACCAGCTTGAAGCGCATGTTTGATGACAAAGGAGAAAGATGGAGTGAGAGGCTGTGTACGCTGAAGAAGGAGGTCATGATTCAGGAGCTAGTGCACAAGGTGGTCTGGGAGGGAGAGAGAAGGGGAGACTCAGGGAGGGAAGAGCTGCATTTGGAAAGAGAACGTAGTGAGGGAAGATAGAGGGAAAGGAGAAAAGATGGGTGCGGAGGGAGACAGGAGGGGAGCTGAACAGGCTCGTGCCTGGGCCCTTGACCTCTGACAATGCCACTTGCTGAGAATTTCCAGCTTGGAAGAGTGAGAAGAAGAATATTATAATAATAGCAATTCAGTATTAACCACTTGCTGTGTGCCAGGCACCATGCCAGGAGTTTAACACGTGATATTTTCTGATCATTACAAACAGCCCAGCAAGGCAATGTGTTTGCATTTATAGGTGAGACACAGACTCTCAGCAAGGTTAAGCTATGGAGCTGGTAAGCAGTAGGATCAGAATTCAGACCTAGGTCTGTCATTCTCTTTTCAGAGAGACTAGAGGCTGGAGAGTGAAGGGCTGGGCTGGCTCATGTGAAGGGTGTGTGAGGAGAGGGGCACTCGGAGGACCCCAAGATGGCAGAGATGGGTGATGCTGACTTGGGCTGTTGGAAAGAGGGATTTTCTTCTGTGGGAGAAGAAGCAATTCTTGATTATAGTTCTGGTTACAAAAGTTACACATGCCTGTTACACAAATCCAAACAGGGCAGAAACCCATAAAGTGGAAAGTGTCCCCCCGCTGTATCCTCAGTGCTGGCACACAGTAGGCCTGCAATAAATAGTTGTTGAATGACTGAGTGAAAGTCAAGGCTCACGCAGTCTCATCATGCTGGGATAATACTCTCAACACTTATATGTCTTTTCCACCAGATTTCTCCTGTGGTCAGATATTGGCATTTGAAAAAAAAAAAAGGGGAGAACACTGTTCATATTGTATTACAACTTGCTTTTCTTTTTTTTTCACATAAAAATACTGCATATCTTGGATATCTGAGAAAGAGCGATTTTCTATGTATGCAGGGAAGCCTTTTATTTGCAACAAAATCTTGCAGAAATAGACACAGTCAACTGAGCTTGCAAAGAAAAATGTAAGAAGTCCTTTCTTTCCCTTATCAAAAGAAGCTGAGAAACCAGGCAGGAGGAGAGGGGAGCTAACTTTTAAGGTCCTCCTTAGATGTTTCCTATCTTCCAGTGGGACCACACAGTAATCCTTCAGCAATCAGATTTTTTTTTTTTTAGGTCACAGCTTTTTAATTTTTTAATTGAGATATAGTCGATGTACAATATTGTATGTTTCAGGTGTACAACATAGTGATTCACAATTTTTAAAGGTTATATTCCATTTATAGTTATTATAAAATATTGGCTATATTCCCTGTGCTATAAAATATATCGTTGTAGCTTACTTATTTTATACATAGTAGTTTGTACCTCTTTTTTAAAATTGGAGTATAGTTGCTTTACGATGTTGTGTTAGTTTCTACTGTACAGCAAAGTGAATCAGCTGTATGTATTCATATATCCCCCCTTTTTTGAATTTCCTTCCCATTCAGGTCACAAAAATATGGAACGCTTCATGAATTTCCGTGTCGTCGTTGCACAGGGGCCATGCTAATCTTCTCTGTATGGTTCCAATTTTAGTGTGTGTGCTGCTGAAGTGAGCACAGTAGTTTGCTCCTCTTATTTCCCTACCTCTAACTTGTCCCTCCCCCTTTCCCGCTCCCCACTGGTAACCACTAGTTAGTTCTCTATATCTGTGAGTCTATTTCGTTTTTGTTATATTCACTAGTTGTATTTTTTAGATTCCACATAAAAGTGATATCATACAGTATTTGTCTTTCTCTGTCTGACTTATTTCACTAAGCATAGTACCCTCCAAGTCCATCCATGTTGCTGCAAATGGCAACATTTCATTCTTTTTTATGGCTGAGTAGTATTCCACAGCATAGAGATATACATAGATATATCTATATCACATCTATTTTTTGGGGGGGGGGCATGCCATGCAGCTTGTGGGATCTTAGTTCCCCAACCAGGGACTGAACCTGGGCCATAGCAGTGAAAGCGTCGACTCCTATCCACTGGACCGCCAGGGAATTCCCTACTGCATCTTCTTTATCCACTCATCTGTTGATGGGCACTTAGGTTGCTTTCATATCTTGGCTATCATAAATAATGCTGCTATGAACATTGGGGTGCATGTATCTTTTTGAATTAGTGTTTTTCATTTTGGGGGAATAAATACCCAGGAGTGGAATTGCTGGATCATGTGGTAGTTCACTTTTTAGTGTTTTGAGAAACCTTCAAACTGTTTTCCATAGTGGCCACACCAATTTACATTCCCACCAACAGTGCACAAGGGTTCCCTTTTCTCCATATCCTCGCCAACACTTGTTATTTGTGTTCTTTTCGGTGACGGCCATTCTGACAGGTGTTAGGTGATACCTTAATCAATCAGATCTTTAGTAGTGACCCCAGTCTCCTGGGCTGCTCATGACATGATCCAACAATACTTACTCAACCTGGGTTTCCCTGAGGGATTTATTCCAGCACTTTACAGACCCAGCTCGTTACATGCGTTTTATCCCTTAGGACAGTATTTCAAAAGGCAGGTAGTATGGTGGTTCAGAGAAGGGGCTTTGTGGTCAGAGGGACCTGGACAGAGTCCCAGCTTTACCACTCGGCAGCTAGGAAATGCAGCCCGTTGTCAAGAGCTGAGGAAGAAGGCCTGGAAAGAGAACTGAGTGCTCACGGCTAAGAAAATCTGACTTGCTGTCAAATAGAGATGCGGCAGGGGTCACAGGTAAAGGCACCTCGGCGTGAGCAAATCAAGCTGCCCTGCCTGTGTGCATATCCATCTGTCTGCCGTCCACATTCAGTTCACATTAAATCAACAAGTATTCAAGGCTGATGCTCACGGCAGCTACCGTTTACTAAGGCTTACGTGTGACCCCCTGATTTGGGTACCACATCGTTTAATCCTCACAACTACCTGGTGAGATCTTAACCCCATTTTATAAGCAAGTAGGCAGAGGCACACAGAAGTCGACACTTGCTCACACAATGAGTAAGCGCACACTTGAGAGTCAAACCTTAGCAGCCGGTCTCCAAAGCCTGAACTCAGAATTATTCGCTATAATGCAAATGGGGCTTTGCTGGGGCAAGGCCCGCGGTGTGCATCAGACGCCCTTCACTCCAGGGAGTGAAACTCTCAGGTTTGTCTCTGTTCAAGTTAATGACAGAACCTGTCCTCTAGGAATTGGGCGTGTACCTGGTACCCCTCTGGATCTTCGGAGGGCATGTGGGGTCACAGAAAAAACACAAGTGCTAGGCTCACAACGACCTCAGTTTGAGTCCTGACCCTACCATGTACCAGCTGTGCGACTTTGAGCACGTTTCTTAATGTTATGGATACTCAGTTTCCTGACTTGCAAAATAAAGACAACAATAGTACCTGGCTCATTGGGTTGCTGGAAGATGAAAGTACACAGTACATGTAAAACAACTAGCACGGTGACAAGTGCCCAGGAGGAGTTAAACAAACCATGGTTCCTACCCTCCTCTTAGGAACTGTGAACACGGAAGGCTCTTAGGACTGTTTGTGTATGGTGATGCGTGACTGGGGATCCCCTGCTGGCCTCAGTAATGGGAAGTACCTTGAATCACTTATCATGGTGGACTAACACATAAAAAGGTTTTGAGCCAGTTTCTTCATTTCTAAAATGAGGATAATGTTACCTGCCTTATAGAGTTGTTGTGATGATGAACCGAGGTTATGTATGGAAAATACTTAGAACATTGTCTAGAATATAAGTGCTCAATAATGAATGATGGCCACCGTTGTCACCATCACCATCTAATCATTATTCTCACCACCATGACCATCGCCAATCTCATCACCACCATCCTCATCACCTTAATTATCCTCACCATCCTCACCATCATCCTCACCACCACCATCCTTGTGTAGATGCCTCTAGGAACTAGGTACAGCGGTACCTAATACAGAGAATATAGGGGATACTCTAGCTCATCCCATTCTTTTAGTCTTTTGGGGCTTTGCCATAATAGTGCTAGTTCTGGAAGATAAAATGCCTTTTACCACCAACTTCCTCTCCTAATGAATGAATACAGAATGGGCCGTCCTCACTAACTTCCCACATGCTCCGCGGCACGTGGGATCTTCCCGGACCGGGGCACGAACCCGTGTCCCCTGCATCGGCAGGCAGACTCTCAACCACTGCGCCACCAGGGAAGCCCCTGATGGCTTAATTTTGCAACCCATGTTTCTTTATGGTAACGTATGACTAGATTTAGAGACAGAGGCTTCAGTGACTCCTGAAGTCTGGGGAGGGGACAGTGCACACATTGCTTGGCCCCGCTATTACTAGGATAGAGATCATGGTCTTTCCTTGTTTTAGTTCTGATTTTGAAGAACAGTTAGAACTGTGGGCCACGTCTCTCCTGGTTTCATGCACACTCAGACTCTGCCGTGATTACAACAACAGTAATACTGGGGTTGGGGAGGGGCTGGGCTGCTGGGAGAAATCCAGCCCCCCTCTTCTCTATGCTATCTGTGAGGGGGCAGGCACTTACAGAAAAGTTAATCTTGATTTTTGCCTTTCTTTTTAAAGACGTTTCAAAGAAATTCACACCACCTTCTGGATTACCTTAGAGATATCCTGGCTGGGGCTGTTTAATCACCTGAGTTGAAAATCACTCCTCTATTCATTATTGTAAGAATGTCAAATTTGTGCAGCCTCTCTGGAGAGTGATTTGGCAAGAAGGATCAATAATAAATGTTAGAGTTTCCCAGGTGTGGCCCTGGGCTCTCCCTTCTCATTCAACACTTTCTTCCTAGTGATACCATTCACACGTATGGCTTTAGTCATCCTCCAACCATCCACCCGTCCGTCCATCCCATCTGACTAAGCACCCGCTATGTGGCACATGTTCTTCTGGGTTCCGGGGCCACATCACTGATATGGTTGGACATCCAGGGTGACAGCTGCGTCCTTGGCACCTCACTTTGGATGTCTACAGGCACCTCACACTCATCTTCCCCCTCAAACCTGGTCCTCCTGCAGCATTCCTTACTCTGGATTTTAGTGAAGGAACCACATCTGTACTTTTAACACAAGCCAGAAACCTGGAGATCTGTAACCCCCTTTCTCTCCAACACTTCCCTTCTAGCCACATCTAACTCCATCACTGAGGCCTGTTGATTCATCTCTTAAATGCCCCTGGAATCTTCTCTCTTGCTCCATCCCCTCCATTGCCACAGTGAGGGCCACCATCGTGTCTTGTGACAGCCTCCTAACTGCTCTCCCGGGGTTCTGTGCTGGCCACCTTCCTGTACATTTTCCACTTGTGGCCAAGATGACTGTCTCCAAATGCAAGCCTGTTCCATCAGTTCCTTACTTAAAACCTTTCATGGGCTTCTCTCCGCTCTCAGGTTAAAGCAGAGCTTCTTACCAGGGCTCTGCAAGCCCCCGGCCCCACCATGAGAATGCCCTCCCCTCCCCTCTTTGGCAAATAACTCCTATGCATCCTGCAGGTGCCCTGCCGTCCCTGACCAGGTCAGAGCCCTGCACTTCTCCTTCAAAGCAACTGTCACGATTAAAGTTTTACATGTGAGTGATTTTTCACTTAATGCCCCACCCTATTCCTCCCTGAGACCGTAAGATCTACAAGCTCAGGGATAGTGTCTGTTAGCTCCCCAATATTTTATTATGAAAGATTTCAAATGTACAGCGAAGAGGGAGGAATTTTACAGCCAACATCCATATACTCCATGACCTGGATTCTACCTGTTTCTGACCCCATTATATCTCCATCCTGCACTGTGCCTGGTATCTAGGAGGCCTGCGATAAATCTTTGTTGAATGACAGTGGTTCATATCCTTCCACATCTAGGATGATAAAAAGATGAACAGGTATGTGTGAATAATATTTATGTCAGCCTCATCTATTAAGCATGAAAAACTGGAAACAACTTAAATGCCCATGATAGAGGACTGGCTAAATAATTTATGGTACATCCTACAGGATGGGATTCCTTGCCATCAGTGACAGCGATGATGTAGGTCTGTGTGTGTTGACATGGAAGGGTATTCCTGATGTACTCTTAGGAACGAAACTAAAGGAAATTGGGTATAATATGACATTATTCTTTTGTAAAGTTAAAAAATCAATACATGTATATAGGTAGTGCCTATTTTATGCCAGGTACTATTCTAAGTACTTTACAGATATCAATGCATTTTAATCCTCACAATCCTATGGGGTGAGAATTCCCTATTATCCCCATTTTACAGGTAAAGAAACAGGCAAAGAGAGGGGAAGTAACTTGCCTAGAATCACACAGCTCTTTCCATGGGAAAATTTCCATGGGAAAACACAAAATATGATAGTAGTGACAATACCAAACGCTAACGTGGATGTGAAGCAACAGGAACTCTCATTCATTGTTGGTGGGAACGCAAAACAGCCACTTTGGAAAAGAGTTTTGTGGTTTTCTTAAAAACTAAATGTACTCTAGGGACTTCCCTGGTGGTGTAGTGGTTAAGAATCCACCTGCCAATGCAAGGGACACGGGTTCAAGCCCTGGTCTGGGAAGATCCCACATGCTGCGAAGCAACTAAGCCCGCGCGCCACAACTACTGAGCCTGTGCTCTAGAGCCCGCGAGCCACAACTACTGAGCCCATGTGCTACAACTACTGAAGCCTGCGCGCCTAGAGCCCATGCAACGCAACAAGAGAAGCCACTGCAACGAGAAGACCGTGCACCGCAAGGAAGAGTAGCGCCTGCTCACGGCAACTAGAGAAAGCCCGCGCGCAGCAATGAAGACCCAACACAGCCAAAAATAAATAAAATTAAATTAATGAATTAAAAAAAAACCCTAAATGTACTCTAACCACACGATTCAGCAACCGCGCCCTTGGTATTTACTCAAAGGAATTGAAAACATGTCCACACAAAACCCTGCACATGGACGTTTATGGCAGCTTTATTCATAACTGCCCAAACTTGGAAGCCACCAGGATGTCCTTCAGTGGGTGAATGGATAATGGACTATTATTTGGCACTTAAAAAAAAAAAAGAGCTATCAAGCCATGAAAAGACTTGGAGGAAACGAAAATGCATATTACTAAATAAAAGAAACTAATCTGAAAAGTTGTATGATTCCAACTACATGATATCCTGGAAAAGGCAAAAACTATGGTGACGGTAAAAAGATCTGTGGTTGCCAGGGGCTGGGGGGGCGCGGGGAGGGAGCACAGAGGATTTTTAGGCAGTGAAACTATTCTTTTTTTTTTTTGGATAAGTTTCTTTTATTTGGAATAAAAATGTCCAGTTTTGAAAAGAAAAGTTTTCCAAAAAACATAAGTCCTCAAACCACAAGTTTCCCCATGACGAGGTGAATTCCTGAACACTGCAGAGGGATTACTGGAGATGTTGATTACTTAAGACACTAATAGGAAGGCACTGAGGAACAGCAGAGCCAGGCTTCAGTCAGACAGACGTGCGCTGCCGTGGAGGAATTGCATAGGCTGGCTTTGAAGTTGGCTTCTCCTTTGCTTCTTTTTATTTTGTTAAACTTGTAGCTTTACTTTCCTCAATTTCTAGAATATCAGATATTCTGGTTTATGGGTAATCATCATTTTGCTTTATTCCCATGTCCCTGATCTGTAACTTCACCCACCTCACTTCCCCTCTATGGACTCCACGGTGGCTTTGAATGAATTCTCTGTACTTTCTGTTACTATGTAGTTATAGAGTGACCTGAGAAGTGAAACTCATAAATCGAGTTGACCTAATACCAGGGCTTTGTGCACAGAATCCACCCATCTGCTCAGAGATAGCCTGATCTGAACCACATCCCCCACCGTGCTCCCTGGCTTCTGCTTATGGCAGTAGGTTTGGGGTCAAAGGCACCTTCAGGACTGGACCACCTTCCCGGTGGAGAATCGTGACTTACAGGGCCTCTGGTTCCTCTCCGGGGTTGGCCTCATTATTGGTGGACCTGCTGGTTGCAGGACTTAATGAAGCTCAGGTTGTTGATGTCTCATCGCAGAAAGAATTCAGTGAGAGCCAAAGTGATAGGTAAGAAGTGGATTTATTTAGAGAGAAACACACTCCACAGACAGAGCGTGGGCCATCTCAGAAGGTGAGAAAGGCCAGGGCAGTGAAACGATTCTGTATGACATTATAATGGTGGATACGTGTCATCACACATTTGTCCAAGCCCAAACCCATAGGATGGGCAACACCAAGAGTGAACCCTACACAGCACTGTAAATCAACTACACTCCAATAAAATTAAGATTTAAAAAAAAGAGTGAACCCTAATGTAAACCATGGACTTTGGGTGATTATGATGCGTCAATGTAGGTTCATCAGTTCTAACAACTGCACCTCTCTGGTGCTGATGTTGATAATGGGGGAGGCTGTGTATGAGTGGGGACAGGGGCTACCTGGGAAAGCTCTGTATCATCCTCTCAATTTTGCCATGAACATAAAACTGCTCTAAAGAAGTCTCTACTATATATATGTATATATATGGTTACTTCGGAGAGAGAAGATTTAGCATAATTTCGATTTTTCCTTTTGCCTCTGTTGCGTCTCATTTTTCTCCAGTAATCACGTCTCACTTGTATACTTTTTTCCAGGAACACTGCTTCTCAAGTGGTGAAGCAAAGTGAAGTCTGGAGAAGGGAACACTTGGCCACATACCTAAGAAGGCTCCCTCAACAGATGTCCCATCGTGATCAGATTCAGCGCAATATTTCAGTCGTGCAACTAACTATGTGAGAAAAGAGTTGCAATCACCTTTGTCGGAGCTGGAGAACTGGATCCCCACCTCGTGGAGGAGATGCTCCGTTTCCTCCAGCCAGGACAGTGACAGGCGCAAGATGTCCAGCGCCACCTTCTGGAGCCCTGAGACAGGTGGGCTCACCTGCAGGTGCTGCAGGAGGTCGACCTCCTTCTTCAGGTCACTGCTACAGCAAGACATTTTCATGCACGCCTGGAAAGAGATGAGGTCGTGAGGAGCCCGGGCACCATCGCCAGAAATAGCACCTGACGGTTGTGACCCGCGAAGAGCAGTGTTCCTGACGTGCCCGTGAAGCAGGCAGCGCCGTATGTTGGCCGCCCTGTGACGGTCCAGTTCTACTTGCGTTTTTTGGGGGGCGGAAGAAAGGAGGCAGCTTTTATGTCATGTGCTCTGATTTGGACCCTGGATGGTCAAAGAGACCCTTTGTTTAGGTGTACGCACTTCCGAAGCCAAATTGCCAAGGACGATTTGGCTGAAACGAGAACCAAATCTGGCTACAGAATTCTTGCTGAGATCAACACACAAACTGGTCATAAAGTGCGGTTTCCTGATTTGAAAGAGTGCTGACAAGCCAGCATTTGCACAGACTCCCCAGATAGTAGCTGCGTGTTTCCAGAGAAAGCAGAAGCAGCTGCCTGATGTGATAAGCTGGACCCCTGCGTGGGGGCCACGAAGTGGGGGCTCTGCCAGACCCTCTGGTCGCATCTCCTCCAAAGTCAAAGGCAACAAGGCTAAGAGCAGCCTTCCGCTGCTGGGACAGAAAAGAAAACTGCAAATAAAGAGCAGAACGTTTCTTTGGTTTCTCTGGAAATAACACGGGGCTGTTTTTTTCCCTGGGGTCTGGGGCCTCCCAAAGGCAATACTTGGAGTGTGTCGGGCAGCTTCTCCTTGGTCACACCAAGTTCACCTGGGAGGCATTTCTGGAGGTCCTTTGTTTTCTGATCCCAAACAGATTTCTCCAACAAGAGAAAAGGTGGACTAAAAGCAGAGCTGGACAATTTCCTGAACAAGGAGCACAAAAACGAGACACAGGGGACATCTGAGAAATGGAGAAGGGGGCACCTGGCAACTGTCTAAGGATGTCTTCAGCTTCACGATGTTCTCTGTCATTTCCTCCTGTTTGCAGCTGCTGAGCTGGGTCTCCTTCTGCAGGGTCTGCTTTTTCTGCCGAAAGTTGATATTGTCCTCTGTGACCCTGGTGATCTTCTCTATTAACTGGTGAGAAAAAGAAAAAAAAAAGATTTAAAATGCAGGGTGGGGCTTCCCTGGTGGCGCAGTGGTTGGTAGTCCACCTGCCAATGCAGGGGACACGGGTTTGCGCCCCGGTCGGGGAAGATCCCACATGCCGCGGAGCAACGGGGCCCGTGAGCCGTGGCCGCTGAGCCTGCGCGTCCGGAGCCTGTGCTCCGCAACGGGAGAGGCCACGATAGTGAGAGGCCCGCGCACCGCGATGAAGAGTGGCCTCTGCTCGCCGCAGCTGGAGAGAGCCCTCGCACAGAAACGAAGACCCAACACGGCCAAAAATAAATAAATAAATAAATTAATTAAAATGCAGGGTGGCTCTGGGGAGAGGGGACCTGGAGGGCTTCAGCTTAAGCTCAGAGGAGGGAGGTCCTGGCGTGTTTTGGCGATGGCTCTGGAGGGTGGATGTCGGCTCTGTCACCAGGGCTTTTTCCCAGGATCAGAGATGGTTTTTAAGAGCCAAAGGCCTGTCATGTGGCCACGAGTGTGTCCTAGATTCTTCTGCATTCTGGGAGTGACTCATCACGCTGAGCCTGATGCTGTGGGCCCCTAAAAAGGACGTTCTCCAAGAGAAGCCCGTGGGGTGATCTTTTGACCCGTGCGCTGACACCCAGGGTTGGAGAGGATAAACGGAAGAATAATAAGGCAATCGTTACAGCCAGAGGCCCACCCTCACTGCCATATGCCTCTTCAGAAGGAACGAGCGAGCGAGGACGCACCGTCCATGCTGAGGCCGCCCCTTTCCTCGCGGGACTAACGGAGGTTAACCGTGCGGGTCTGGCGACCAGACACGGTCCTGGGTGGTTTAATTGGATTTTCACAGAAACACTGCAAGGGAGTTTAACTGGCTTTTACTTTAAAAGCCAGGAAGTCCCAGAAAATCCTAACAAATCTTTACGGTGTAGCAACAGCGTGAAGAATATGTGCCACCCACAAAAGCCAGGAGCATGTGCTCCCAGTGTCTGGAGCCCCGGGTCCCTGAAGGAGAAAGTGGGGAAGAGGCACGAACCTGCTGATCGGAGACGGGTTTGTCCTGGAACGGTTTCACGTGTCCGTACGTGGCCTTGATGACCTGACTTCTGAAAAGCTCCAGCTGCAGCACAAAGAAAGGGAAGGGGGATGAGGTGAGTGGTGCAGCTGCAGCTGCAAGGCTGGGGGAGGCGCCTCCGTCGCTGGGTCTGGGAGAAATCGGTGAGAAGGCTCTGCACGCCTTTAGCGGTCATTATGGGTAATTAACACCTTCACCTCTCACCGGAAGGGGCAGTGCCCACACAAGAGAGGGGGACCGCAGGCTCTAATGACTTTTCAGGTGTGCCCGCCTAACCCAGCCGACGCACATGGTCAGCACACACACGTCTCGGGCTCTCGGAAGATTATCCAGTGGGAAGTCCAGGGCCAGGAGCGCTCTTCCGTGATTGCTTCGTTGGCAGCAGGCTGTGAGATAAATATTGAGGCTGTCAGCCCGAGCAGCTCGTGTAATCAGCAAGGGCGCCTGGGGAGAGAAGGAGTTGCTGCCTGCTGCCGTTCTGTGCCTTAGACCTTGTGTCCTGAAGACGACGTCTCCTGTATTCCTCTCCAGGTCCCCGGAGCCTGGTGCAGCGCTTGGCACACAGCAGGCACTCAATAAATGTTCATCGAATGCTTATAACAGAAACATCTGTCAGGTCAGATGTTCAAAGTCCTCTATTTCAGTTCAGCCAGTTTTTACTGAGTGCCTCCCTGGTGCTGGTGTCTTCATATTACGGATGATGAAACAACGCAGTTAAATTAAATCAGGGCTTCGAGAATGACGAGTTCAAGATGCCCCAGGCTCATGAGACCTGAACGGCAAAGAAGCCCAAGTTTCTCTGGAAATTTACCAACACGATGGCTCTTGGCCTGGGTTTTTGGCTCACTGGCCAAATGTGGTCATGAAAGGCTCTATAACAGAGCCCTGAAGGACCATAAGGGCCACTGAATCAATGAGAACGTCCACAGGTCCCAAGACACAGGAGTCTGCTGCACACCAGGGAGCTCTGGGAAGCCAAGCAGAGGAATTGTGACTCTCCTAAGGACACCTCTGCAGTCATCCTGCCGGAAGCCAGCCGGGTGATTGGAGGGACTCTGGGTCGTCTGCTGGTTTCATGGCCAAGGGAGGGTCCTAGCTCGCCCAAGGAAGAGGTTATGTAGAGAGGGCCCTGTGGACGATGGCCTGCATTACCACCAGAGGCGCCCTACGGGACTGCTTGGCGGGGGGGTGGGGGTAGGGAGGGACAGGTCCTGCTGGACGATGGCCTGAGTCCTGTGGTCACTGGCCTGGGGAAGGGCAGGACCTCAGGCCGGGAGCGGGCTGTGGAGACAAGGGGGTGAAGCAGGAAAGCCCAGGCAGCGCAGAGAAGACTCGTTCGTCCTCTCTCTCTCGAGTCTAGACCTGGAGGAATCTCAGTGTCTCTGAGGGTCTTCCTGGATGACCCCTGGTCAGAGCCATGACCAGGCCCTCGGCAAGTGGCGCAGATCATGCCCTCAAAGCGGGTATGCGCTGTGGGTGCAGAGTGCCAGCAAGGTGAGGGGTAGCCCAGGTGCACAGAGGGAAGCCCAGGCTGGCGGGCTCTCTGCCTTGCTGAGGGGTCGGCACCCTGAAGGAGAAAGGACAGCGGGGGTGATGGTGTGGAAATTGGTTGAAGAGGCTTTAAAACCCGCCTGAGGGTCAGCATCGTCATTTAACTTGTGGGTGCCTCTGAAGGTCAGCGCGTGGGACAAATTCCGGTCACACTGATGGTTCAGGCTTGGATGCTACCAAGCGGAAGGGCTTTGGGAGCTGGGCTGGGTGGGATGGAGGGCTCCTTTAAGGATTGTGGCTCTTAACCTTTTTTGGTGGTTTACAGACCCTTCTGAGAATCCAGTGAGTGACGAGGTGGACTCATTCTCCCAGAAAAAGAAAAGCACAAACACATACACGCAAAACGTTCTTGGTCCCCCTGGAGCCGTGGCTGCCAGGAGAGGATGCCTTGTGGAGGGGTCCAAGATGGGCTGCCCTCGGTGGGCCGTGTTCTGGAGGGCCAGTGCCCCATCTTGGGTTCTCGTTTGCTCTCCCTTAGCCTCTGGTGAAGGCTCATTTGCATGTTCTGGCCCTCATGTCTGTGCCACGTGTAAGAGGAAGGGCCACTGGGCCATCTTGGGTCACAGCCCTGGGAAATGGCCCTCTCCCCACCCTGCCCATCTCCATCTGGCATAAGCCGTGGTATTCTGGGTTTTAATTTATTAAGAAAAGTGGCAGGACTTCCCTGGCGCTCCAGTGGTTAGGACTCCGTGCTTCCACTGCAGGGGGCACGGGTTCCATCCCTGGTCGGGGAACTAAAATCCTGCAAGCCACGCAGTTTGGCCAAACAAAACAAAACAAAACAAACAAACAAAAAGAAATGCTGCATTTCCCTGGGGACACTGACTGTAGCATCTGTTTGGGGGCCCAGAGGAAGAAAGATCGCTGTAAACGTCAGGACAAAAAATGTGAAGGAGAAAGTGCTAGAAACACCCCTGGGCTCAAGAGCTCAAACCCTTCTCAAGAGGGAAGTGCACAGCTGGTTCATGGGGGCGGGGGTTGAGCTGGGACCGGCTGCTTGGTCGGGGTCCCAGGCAACAGCAGACACTGGAGTGGGCAGCTTCCCAGAAGGAAAAGCCTCTTTAGTGACGTCCACTGGGGACGCGGAAACCGCACAAAGCCCTGCCCTGAGATAAGCGGGTGAGCTGAACCAGGCCGTCTTCCTCCTCTCTCATCCCTGCCGGCCGCTTGGGTGCGGGATTCTGTGGAGGGCACGGGCCCGTGAAGGGGCTCTGCAGTGCGCCTACCTGACCTACTGCCCTTTCCAAATTGGCTTTAATGAGGTTTTCTCTGCTCCCCATTTCTTGCAGCTGAAGCAATTTCCTTCTGGAATCCTCCTGAAGCTTCTCTTCAACCTGAAAGGATGATGAAAGCGTGGGCTTTGCTGCTAATGTGACCATCATGCCCTCTGGGGAAACTCTTCTGGGGGGGCTAATGGCAGTGGGGGAGTCCCTGAGGGGTAGGGACAGCTGCAGCCCAGTGGCAGGGGTCACAGGCACGCACGGGGTGGAGGCAAACTCACAGGGAGTCGCCCCCTACGGGAAGGGGCCGAGCTCTGCACCCTGGGCTCAACTATGTCCTGCCGCAGACTCCAATCCCAGCTCGGTCCCTAACAAGCCGTAGGACCCTGGGAAAGTTATTTCACTGCTCCGTGACTCGGTGGCCTCATCTGTCAAATGGGGATGATGATACCAGTACCACTGCACAGAGTTATTGTGGGGATTCAATGTTTGGAATAGTGCTTAAGGGCTCTGTGAGTGTGTTAAGTACTGTTGTAACGTATGAAAGGTGGACGGGAATGTCCGCCGCACAGCCTCGTTCTAATAACTCGTGATGGGTACTTGGAAATGTTATTATTGGGATTATTATCATAACTATTTGTCGTTACCTCTTTGAGCACACTCACTGGTGGAAACCTCTCTGCAGGCTTGCTAAAGCAATGTCTATTAAGAATTGCAGCCTGCAAAGGAAGGCGTTTAAAAGTGGAGAAGCTGGCCTACTCTTCCCCCCTTGCCTGGGTAACAGTCAACGCGCGGTAGGCTTGGGAATGCTCCACGCTACCCTTTGCTGGCCAGTGTAGGCCTCGCAGCTGCTCAGTTCTTAGACGCACCTGCTGAGCCCTGGGCTCTGGCACTAACAGGAAATGAGGCAAACTCTCGTAAATAAATGGAAAGATTTTGTGCTGAAACCAATTCACAGGCTGTTTATTAGGGATCTGAAGAGGGGGATCACAGGGACGTAATAAAAGGCCCAGAAAAGCCCTTAAAAGCTTTCTTCTGAGTCGTGTGGTGCAGTGGAAGAGCCTCTACCCAGCTCCGTTACCTTGGAAAAGTCATCTAACCTGTCTGGGCCTTAGTTTTCTCCCAGGTCTAAACACGCTCTGACTTCTATTTCAGCAGCCTTTTTCATATGCTGCAAAAGCCAGGTCCAACCTTGGACTCTGCCCTTATCTGTGTTCTCCATGAACGGCCCCCATTCCCATCCCCAAGCCTCAGAGTCACCTTCAGCGGCCGCCCTGCTCCCTCTCTCACACTTGGTGGTCTCACGCCTGTCCTCCAATCCCTCTCACATGCAAGCTGGCCTGTGACAACTGGCCTCCTCGCCTCTAGTTTAGTGTCTTCCAGTGCAATCTTAACGGTACTGTGAGAGTTACCCAGCTGTAAGGCAGCTCTGTCCAACAGAACTTTCTGCAACGATACAGGTACTCTGAGCGAGGCTGTGCTGTCTGATACGGCAGCCACCAGCCACATCTGCGTATCGAGCACTCGAAATGTGGCTGGTGTGACGGAGGAGCTGAATTTAAAATTTTATTTAATTTTGACTAATTTCAGTGTAAACAGTAGCATGTGGCTGTTTGCTACGCCAGGGTAACTGAAGTCAGATGAACCCGGAGCCAGACAAAACTGACTGTGCAGTTGGGTTAGTCCCTGTACTAGTAACTAGTAGCCTTGACTTCCTCATCTGTAAAATGGGGAGGATGATTTCTAGATCACAGCGCTGCTGTGAAGATGAAGAGATGAAATGTTCGGGGTAATGCCTAGTACATGAGAAATTTAACTATCATTTTCACCCTTATTACTGTCCACAAATGTCATTGCATCAGTCCCTTGTTCAGAAGCCTTAGTAGCTCCCCACTGCCTATGGGGTACAGAGCCCAAGCACCCGAACGAAGGCAAACCACCAAGCCAGGGACTTCAAGAAGCCCCTACGAACTCTGGACGAGGTAAACAAAAATGAATCCACACCTAGATAAACCATGAAAAAACTTCTGGAAATCAAGGGAAAAGACAATCTTCAAAGCAACCGGAGAAAAAGACAGATTGTGCAAAGGTACAACAGTTAGGCTTACAGCTGACTTCTAGCTGGAGATAATAGGAGCCACGAGACAATAGTGACAATCTAATGCTACCTCCAATGTGCTGAAAGAAAAGAACCGCCATTGTAGAATTCAACACGCTGTCAAATGTGTTTTAAGAATGAAGGTTAAATATACATCTCCAGACAGACACACAGGCGCATCTGAGGATTTGTCACCAGCAGAGCCACAGTGAGGGAAAACACTAAAGGGTGTTCTTCAGACACAAGAAAAATGAACCCAGGTGGATGATCAGAGAGGCAGAAGAAGACAAGCAACAGTAAGGGTAATGTGTGGATATGATACTGACTATAGAAAAACACTAGTAATGCCTTTTGGGGTTTTAACTATCAAGCGGAGTTTAGAAAATGACAGCAATGGCTTATAAATCTGGAGGAGGTAAGTGAAGTTAAGGTGTTTGAAACTCATTGCACTGTCAAGGAGAAGGGCGTAATTACCAACTACTATTGCCTCCTGGTAAGTTAAGAATGCGTATTGTAGTCTTTAGGACGACTACTAAGAGAATAGTAGAAGAGTGAAAAACTTAATTAGTGTGTGAGTCAAGGATGAATGCTACTGTCTTACTATTACTAAAAGAATAGTAAAAAAGTGAAATATTTCCAAGCTAATAGAGGGGGAAAGTGGAATGAGAGAAAATGAGAGAAATGAGAGAAAACCATCCACTCAGAAGGAGGCAAGAAAGGAGAGAAAAAGGAATATAGCACAGATGGTACAACTGGTACTGAGCATTAAGGTAGATTTAAACCCCAGCACATGAGTAATTACATAATATAAATGGACTAAAAGTCAAAGATTGTCAAACTGGATTTTGTAAAAATGATACACTATTTGGAAGGCATATGTCTAAAACTTAAGACAAAAATTGACAGAGAAAGTATGAAAAAGATATGCTATGAAAACTCTAACCAACAGAAAGCCAGTGATGAAGCTAAATGACAAAGAAGACGTTAAGGGAGAAACACTACTAGAGATGAAAAGGGACATTTCACGATGATCAAAAGTTTTGTTCTACAGGAAGTATTAGGATTCTAAATTTATATGCACCTAGTAACACAGCCTCAAAATATGTAAAGCAAAAATCGTTAATATTAAAAGAAGAAACACACAAATTACAAACATGTTGAGATTTTTAAAACATTCTCAATGACTGATGGAACAAAAAGAAAAAAAATCAATATGAGAATTTAAAGTTGGAACAACATCATTGGCAAACTTGATTGAATGGATCAATTCTTTCTTAGATAATTTCACAATTAAGATTTGAAGGCAGTCTAGGGTAGTGGTTACACACAGGGGCTTTGGAGTCAGGCAGTCCTGGATTCAAGTTCTGCCGCAACTACTTTATGCAAGTGAACTTGGTTAACTTCCTTCACCTCTGTGAGCCTCAGTTTTCCCGACTGTAAAGTGGGGTTAACACCAGTATAGACCGCATGGGGTCATTGTGAGGATGAACAGAGATGATGCAGGTGGAGTGCTTGCCCCAGAGTGGTTGCCAGGCCGACCTGTCCCCGCCATACCTTGCTCTTTTCCCGTAGCGTCTTAGAGATCAGGCTCTGCTCGGTACAGCTCCTTTTCAGCTCCTCCCTGAGCTTCTTCATTTCTTTCTCCATGTCATGGATTTGCTGAAAAGAGTTCCAACAACAGGGAAGTCAACTTCATAACTCATTTCATCCGGTTCATTAAGGCAGAAACCTAGTCTGGGATTTGCTTAATTCCTTCCCTTGGGGGCCAATTCTACATCTTTAAGGCAAAGTCGAATTTCTTTCAATGGATGCAATGAAAGTGCTGGGTGAGGGAAAATTTGAGTTTCTTTTGAAGATTAGCATGGATCCTGGATTAAACAGTACAAGATACCTATCCACTCATTAGAATCTCTTTCCTTGGGGTATATTTTTGAGTTCAATCTAAATAAGGGCTGTTTGGAAGACACAATGGGCACAGTTTGGAAGAAAAGAACAATGAAATTTTTTCTTTTTTCTCATTTGAGGCAGAGAAGTGTGCTCCTGACTTAGAGAAGAGCACACGTCTCCTGCCCCTGTCCCAGGCACCGTCCTTCCCAACGGATGGAAAACGTATGCCTGGTGATGTGCACGAGGGTTCGGTTGGAACAGGGGGTGAACATTTACATTTAGTGGTCATCTTTTCATTGTATTAATTTTTATGTTCACCTTCCATACAAGGCCAGTGATACATTTGCTTTTTATTTTGTTTTCATGAATTGGTGTAAAATTGAATGTATTTAAGTAAAAATACTTAAAGAAGAGTTGTGTTAATAACAGTGCTCAGGGCTGTGATGAAACTTGTGACAGTGGATCATGAAAGTCTAGGCATCACAAGTCCAGGGGTAGGGACCACGGTGAATTTCTAGCAGCATATGGTGGCCACCTCCCTTCCCTTTACCCAGGGGAAACCTGATGAGGGGCCTTGAGCCAACTGCCCAGAAAATCTGGGGAGAGTATGTTTTCCATGGTCTTTTCACCCATCTCTTTGAGGCTAGCAAATCAAAGAATTATGAGACTACATTAACAGACAAACACCCGGAAAGCCCCAGAGCTTGTGCTAGCTAATGGGCCACGGAACCCCTCCAAAACCCTGAAGGTCACAATCTAGGCTTTCAGTGGACACCTAGGGGTGAGGAGGTTCAACGCACGGTTTTGCAGAGTTTTAACTCTTTCTCCTGGGCTTCCCAGTGCTCATTCTGGGCATCTTCCTTCTGTAACTCTTCTTTCAGCACTGAGCACTGTGGAGAAAAAGGACAAGGCCACGGGGGCTTGGCTGGGGGTCCCAAGTCCCTGTGTTCACGCCCAGGAGTGTTTCCTGCTGTATAACCCAATCACACCTCTGAATTCTGAGACGCGAGACAATTTGTGTGATGGGAGCTCGGGATCCTGCAGTCGTTCCCAGTTCACCCCTCTCATGAGTTCTGAGAAATAGAGCGTCTAAATTCCTCTTCAAAAAACCAGCAAACTTCACCGCAGGGGAAATGCAGCATTGTAGAGTCTGGGTACTTAGGGTGCAGGAATTGGGATGTTTTCACTCTGTGACCGGTGAGGGTGGAGGGGGCGGAACCAGTGAGCTCGGGTCCCTCTTAGGGCTTTTGTGCAGTTTGCATCTCAAAGACACAACTGCCCCGGCTGGTGTGGAGGGGTAAACGGAGCTGTCTTTCCCGAGGGTGGCTGGGCAACAGGCATTAGGGGCATAAGGATGGATGTGTGCCTTCTATTGACCCAGCAATTCCCACTTGAGGAATGTACCTTAAGGACAACGGCTGGAGAAAGAAGTAAATCTGTAGTTTCAAGGATGCTCTTCACAGAATTGTCAGTAACAGTGGAAGGAAAAAAAGAGGAAACAACCCAAGTGTTGTTCATAACAGCAGACCACTTTATAACACTGGGTACATCCAGGAGAAAGTATGTAGCTTTTAAGACCAATGATAAGAGCGTTGATTTATTAGCATGGGAAAATAGTATTTAAAAATTTAAAAAATTGTATAAATTCACTATAAAATGATTGATTGATTGATTTCTAGGCAACATATAGAAACAAGACTGGAAGAACATACATGAAAATATTAACACTGATTTCTCAAGGTAGCATTTCCTCTCCTCTCTTTTTATTTTTTCTTTTCAATGTCATCTACTTATTTTTCTAAAATTAACACACATGATGTATGTCATTAAAAAAAAAAAAGGCATCTCAAATGTTCACGAGAGCAGTACCCTTGGTGGTGACGAGCCCTTGTGCTATTGGCCGGCACAGGCTAGAGGAGAAGGGACCTCATTCCAAGGTCAACGAGGAAGGGGAAACGGGGACATAAATCATCCAAATCCACTTCTGGAGGCAGAAGAGCCAAGCAGGTGCTGTCTTTGCGTATTCCCTCTACTTAGCATCAGCTCTGCATCCCCTTCCCGTCTCCAACACATACACACCCCCCCCACATAAAACAGCTATAGCACATGCCTGGGAAGACACTCTGCTTGGGAGAAACGAATGCAGAGGGCTTGGCCAGGCAGCTGACCTGGGGCAGAGGCAGAGGAGCACAACTAAAACCAGCCTCCCACTTCTCAGAAAACGATTTTGTCATCCCCATTTCACAGATGGGGAAATGGAGGCCAAATAAGTTACAATCAAAGAAAGCTCTGGGATTGGACCCTGGTCTGTCTGATCCCAAAACTCATGCAGTGCCTTTCACCAGCTCCAAACTGGGTGTGGTACTACGTACCAGGTATTACTTATTGTGCCTTTTCCTTGGAACCTCAAGATCTGTTCTCACCCCACCCCCATGCAGACCTAGCTATCGGGTAGCCGCTGGGAATCTCTGAGTTGCCACCTGAGATGAAAGCTTTGAGGTTTTACCTTGACTCACAGAAACAGACACATCATACAAATACTGAGAAATCTTACCCTATAGAGCCAGGATTCTGAAGTTAGCATTGAAGGCAAGATTTGCAAATAGTCAAAGTTACATGTAAAAATCTCTTTGCTTGCCTACCACGTTCATTTTCCATAGAGAAATTCTACACACTAAAGTCTAAGGAAGAAATGAGAGTCTGCGTGTTTGCACCTGGATCTTCAAACATTCTGCTTTGAAGGCAATTATGAGAACCAGTGGTGCTGGGACCATGATGCAGCCGTGTGGTCATCCTTGCTCACAGAGAGATTGTATTCTGTTTAATATTAAACTTTGCAATGGCAGTATATGCTAGTAAGTGTGTTTGTTGCTGGGAGTAAACAAACTAATTTATAATAGGGGTTAGAAAATGTTTGCTGGATTTGAATATATATTATGCTTATTCTGAGCCACATACACGCTGTACTTTGAAAAGCTGCAGAGAAGTTGACCACCTGCCCAGCAGCTACCCTCCCTGTGCCCCTGGGCACTGGCCTCATCTCACCACCGTGTGTCATGTGACTCCACTGTGTCTGCTTTTCGCAGCTACAATTTGCTGATGACCCGACACTCACTCTGGAGCTGAGGGCTTGGAGCTGGTGATCCTTTTCTTTGTTCTCACTCTTTAGTTGATTCACCTCCTGTTTTAGTTGTTGAACTTGATCATCCTTTACTAACACATCTCTTTGCAAAGATGACACCATCTCTGTAAAAAAACCAAACCAAACCAAAACAAAAAACTCATGGAGGTCAAAGAGGCAGGAAGGATTATTGGCAACACCATGGCTGTCAGCCAACGTTCGGACAAGACCTTCCAAGCCCGGGCCACCACCGGTGCCCGCCTAGAACTGGGGAGGCTTTTTCCAAGGGTCCCAGAGCAGGAATGGGAATGAGAGCAAAGTCCACGGAACATGGTTTGAGGCTTCAGTGAGAATGAGGGGCAGTCAGCACCAGCGAGAGGAGAAGGCTTTGGGGGCCCCTTGTGGGCACAGGCCAGGCGAAGCCAGGAGGAGAGGCCACACCATGGGCCTGGGGAACAAAGCCGCAGCACAGGGAAGGTCCAGGAATTCTTCCCCAGAGGCCAGGAGACGGGCTTGCGGCAGAGGGCACTGCTGGACACTATTGATGGGGTGGTTGGTTGGACCCCCCTCTACCACTTATTAGCTTGGTGGTCTTGGACAAGCTCTTTCACCTCCCACTGTCTGTCCCACACAGAGTTATTGTAAGGGTCAAATGAAACGGTATATGTCCCAAGAACACCAAGTGGCTGAATTATGTTGGTTACAGAGCGCCTATTATTCTTCTTGGCAGCCAGCTTCCAAAATGGCCCCAAAGATCCCTGCCGCCTAGGATTCATGCCCTGTGTAGCCCCTCCCACCCTGAATGGGGCTGACATGGGTAACCAATACGATACTGTGGAAATGACGGAATGTTTCCTCCCAGGCTGGGTCATAAAAGACACTGTGGCCTCCTCTTTGCTCTTCCTTGAATCACTCACTCTGGGGGAAGCCAACTGCCGTGTTGTGAGGACACTTAAGCAGCCCTAGAGAGAAGCATGTGTGCTGAGGGACTAAGGCCTCCAGCCAAAAGCCACACGAGCAGCCATTCTGAAGGGGGATCCTCTGGCTCCCCCCGAGGCTTTAGATGACATGACTGATGCCCCCGCCGACATCTTGACTGCAACTCATGAGAACTCAAAGTCACCCCCCCGTCAGATTCCTGAACTACAGAAACTGGGTGAGATAATAAATATTGGTTGAGGTTTTATCCATTACATTTTGGGGTAACTTGCTATGCAGCAATAGATAACTACTCTATTACTGTAGTATCATTTTTTTAAACATCTTTATTGGAGTATAATTGCTTTACAAGGGTGTGTTACTTTCTGCTTTATAACAAAGTGAATCAGTTATGCATATACATATATCCCCATATCTCTTCCCTCTTGCATTGTAGTATCATTTTGAATAAAAGTGGGAAGAAGGGTGCGTAAATGCAGTGGTATTGGGTTATCTCATACGGTTCTTTTCTTGGAAGAACATTAGGCCCAGTTTCATTGGTAGGTGTCAATCAAGAATGTATATGAAATAAAGAACAAAATGCTCCAGAATTTCATTTTAAAAATGAGCTTTGCCTCCAGGACACAGTTAAGTTACTTGGAAATCCCTCTGGGGCTTGCCACACTTTGAGTGGGTCCAGTCATCTCAAGCGTTATCCCAACCCAGGTCTGTCCCGACTCCCTGATTGGAGAAAGTGGGATCTGAGACAGGCTTGATGCTTGGATGAGGTTTGACTGGCCGCCATACGGGAGGAAGGTGAGGACCAGCGAGTTCATCCTTAACATTCCTGGTGCCCAGAACAGCACCTAGCCTGGGGGAGGTGCTCAGAAAATATCTGAGGACATCCCAAGTTAGGGTGGAGCATAAGCAGAGACCTGGGGGCAGCAGGGGGTGGGGGGGTGATTAAGTTGCAGAGTGAGGCAGAAGAAAAGCGCAGATTCATAGAGATGGTGATTCACGTGCGACTCAGCGCTGTGCCTGGCTTTTACAGCTGTGGGTATGTTTCCTGCCACGCGCTGGCCGCTTTAAGAGTGATGTGCCCCTCCGAGGCTCACTGCCTCCTCCCTGTCACCTGCTTCTCTCCCTCCCCTCGTATGTGAGTGGTCCCATCTTCTTCAGGTCTCTAGACATGTTAGTTTCTGCTTAAAAAACTCCACTGGATTAAAAACTCCACTGGATTCCCAACACCCTTAGAATAAAAACCCAGACCCCCCGACCCTGCCCAGCCCCACAATCCCTTGCGCACTCCATGCAGCGTCACTTGCCCTTGGTTTGTCCTTGCCCACCGGAAACAGGTCCGCTCTAAAAGAAGGACGTAGCCGTTGAGGATACAACCTAAACTGGTTAGAATCAGCTAAGTCCAAGGGGGAGTAAGGTTCGACTTCCAGTGGAACTCGAGCCTCATTACAGGCTCTTTGTAATACATTAACGAAATGACACACCCACCAGCACTAGGACAGTTCCGAGGCTGACCACAAAGGTCAAAAAGTGGGTGGTGGGGCTTCCCTGGTGGCGCAGTGGTTGAGAGTCCGCCTGCAGATGCAGGGGACACGGGTTCGTGCCCCGGTCCTGGAAGATCCCACATGCCGCGGAGCGGCTGGGCCTGTGAGCCATGGCCGCTGAGCCTGCGCGTCCGGAGCCTGTGCTCCGCAACGGGACAGGCAAAAAAAAAAAAAAAAAAAAAAAAAAAAAAAAGTGGGCGGTGGCCCAATTCCTGGAAATCCCCGCCCCTTCCCTAAAATATTAGAGTTCTCATAATCCTCCCACTCATTACCCTATGAAATAACCCAGCCCATAGAAACTAACCGCCCCACATTTGGGGGCCTCTAGCCTTCTGAGATGGCCCACGTTCTGTCTGTGGAGTGCTTCTCTCTAAATAAATCCACTTCTTACTTTGTCTCTCACTGAATTCTTTCTGCCATGAGACATAAAGAACCTGAGCTTTATTAAGTCCCGAAACCAGATGTGAGATCTCGATTAAAAGATAGTGGGTTCTGACTGGGTTCGAGTCCCAGCCCACGGGTTCAAGCCCCACCTGAGTTCCATGGTTGCACACCCACTAAGCTGTTCTCCCTTGGCCTCCCCCCTTGAAGCACTGGCCACCACGACACACAGTTTATTTTCTCCACAGCACCGCTGCTCTCTGAAGTGGGCTTGTTTATTCATCCGCTTACTTTTATTGTCTGTCACCCCCTCCCAAGTCTGTGAGTACAGGAATCTGACTGTCTTGCTTGGCTCTCCCTCCCCAGAGCCTGGAACGGGGCCTGATATCTAGTAGGTGCTCAATAAACATGTTGAAGGAATGAAAGAATCCAGGGAATCAAAGCTCAGCCACAGCTGTGCGTTGGCTGCCCCTCTCCCCACCCAAGCCCTTTGTCAGGGAACCACCTCTGCTAAAATTAGAAAATGTTTTCACTTGGGCCCAAGTGCACTCGGCTGAAATGGCTGAGACAAAGGGTGCCTTAAAAGAGTGACCCCATTTTGTCCACGCTCTGCTTGGTACTCAGGCTGGTTTGTGGAACCACCCAAGCCACAAGGCGACCTGTGTTCTCCCTGGTGGGGCCAGTGTTCAGGAGACCTTGTAGCCAAGAGATAACGTTCTCTCAAATATTTATCAGGCCCTGCCCTCGGGACTGGGTGGCAAGAAACCTCCACTGGGGGAGAACTCTGATCCCTGAGGCTGCACCCGGGTCACGGGCACAGGTGTGGTGGTTGACTGGTGATGTCTGCAGGGGGAGGGCGGAAGCCCTGGGGCCCGAAGGCAGAAGGGCCTCACCTGATGTGATGGCGGTCTCCCTCCTTAAGTTCTCGGCCTCGTTCTTCAGGGATGTGATTTCTAAGTTTCTCTCAGACAGGGTCTGGCACAGTACCTGGCTGTAGCCTTGCTGTAGGGCACTGATCTGTGGAAGGAGGCAACACAAGGTCAGAGGGGGCCAGCCAGGCCTGCAGGACATGCTGGTACTTCTCCAGCGTTGGGCAAAGAGTCGGGTTGATCTTGGGTCGGGGTGTTGGGGAAACCAAGCTTTTCAGTTGTAACTAGTGGAAGGGGCGGGAGGGGGCCTGTTCCTTCAGTGACCACCGTGTCATAGGTCATCGAGACGCGAACCTTATCTCCGTGGCCACCCGGGGGCTCAGGTGCCGCTGTCTTCCTGTGACCTGGGGATTGTCAACCGTAAATAGACCAGCTGTTGGTACCAGATCAACCAGCACTGACGGGGTGCACAGCAAAGTTCAAGAGGCGGGAGCAGGTTATAAACTGAACGCCCTCTGATGATAACAGTGGACAGTTTATACCTCACAGAACACGCCAGCGTTTACAAAGCCCATTCACACATGCTACCCTGATACTCCTCACAGCGTTGCTGAAGGCTGATGTTCCCATTAATGTTCCCATTTCGCAAGGGAGCAGGTTGAGACTCAGAGAGGCGAGGTCCCTTGCGCGGGATCACACGCTGGTCAGAGGGGGAGTGTGATTCAAACCCAGTCTTTAGTTGCCTGGTTCCTCCTTCCCAGGTGGCTCTAGGAATGAGCATGAGAAGTCGGAGGCTGTAAAGTGTGGCATGGGCTCGGGAGCCGGACTGTGGCCTTCAAGTCCTGTCTCTGCCACTTACGGGCTTTGTGAACACAAGGAGGACACCATATTCTGTTTCCTTTCTTTCAGTCTGTACACGGGGTGATGGTAGTCCCAACCTGATAGGATTGTTAGAAGTATTTTAATAAGTTAGCATGTGTACGAGTGCTCAGATCATGCCTGGCACACGGCGCAGGGGGATGAGCCGGGACAGTCCTCTCCTCTGACTACCCACAGGGTGTTTTAGCTTCTGCTTCCCTCGTCTGGCTCTGGGGAAGGTGGTTGGTAACCTTTATGTGTGCATCTGTAAGCCTTGCCAGGCTCACTTAAACACCAGTGTGGTTGTTATTAAGAGGAAATACAGGACCACAGGCCGGCTCTATCTAAGGCTGCTGGGAGCACCCTCTAAGTCCATGGCTCAGAGCCCCCTCGAGGGCGGGCCCCCCTCCAGGGGTCTAGGTCTACACGCGGGGCGCGGAAGCTCTCCATCAAAGGCAACGTTGGTAAGAGCCCGAAAGTAGCTGCCAGGCCTTGGCCTCCTCAGAGCAGGTACCCGAGAGGCCGGGAAAGAGAGCTGGGCCCGGAACCCCCTCCCTCTCGGTCTGATGCGGCGAGACTGTTTGTTCTGAGTGGCCAGGCCTTTCCCACCTCAGGGTGCACGGTGGGCCTTTGTCCTGTGATTTTTCAGATGTCAGGCCTCAGTACTTGCACAGGGACACGTTTATTGGGGCATAAATGCCACGCAATCCGTAGACAGGACAAGAGCTAGCTTGTTTTGATATCAAAATGGAAGTGACAAGGAGAAGGGTGCAATTTCTTTTCTTTTTTTAAAAAATAAATTTATTTATTTTATTTATTTATTTTTGGCTGCATTGGGTCTTTGTTGCGGTGCACAGGCTTCTCACTGCAGTGCCTTCTCCTGTTGCAGAGCATGGGCTCTAGGCGCACAGGCTTCAGTAGTTGTGGCACGAGGGCTCAGTAATTGTGGCGCACGGGCTTAGTTGCTCCGCGGCATGTGGGATCTTCCTGGACCAGGGCTCGAGCCCATGTCCCCTGCACTGGCAGGCAGATTCCTAACCACTGCGCTACCAGGGAAGTCCTGGGTGCAATTCTGTTCTCCTAAGGTAAGTTTGTCAGATTTAGGGGAGGTAAAAAGGATGTTCACTTAAAATAGGATTTCAGATAATGAATAATATTTTAGTGCAAGTGTATCCCATGCAATATTTGGGACACACACTAAAACGAAATTCTAAAATTCAAACTTAACTGGGTGTCCTTACTTTATCTGGCAACCCCACCCTAAGAGAGTTCCTAAACTTCAGTCATTCATATACCACTTTCACTATTTTTCCCGTGTCTCTTGGCTAGCCCCACTATAATTTCTTAGCATTTTTCATAGAAGCAGCTCCCTTTTTAAACTTAAAAATGTGCATTAAATTAAAAATAACTGTTATAAGAGTAAATAGAGACTCAGTATCTTAAATAAAAATAATCCCTCCAAAAGAAGAAATACAGGAATTTCCCTGTTTACCATCAGACCAGGTTGCGGGCATCACATTAAAAAAAAAAAGATTGGGGGGAGGGAGTGGGCATGCCCAGGTAATGGGGTTCGGGCGTGGTGACATGGCCACCAGATGGCGCTCACAGCCTTTGGTCTTGGTTTGTGTCCTTGGAAATCTTGTCATTATTACTCTGGTAGAATTAACAGAAGCGTCAAGGTCTCACAAGTTTTCTGACTCGTTTCATGCACCATCATGGTTCAGAGTCGATGACATTTGGGGCAGTTACACTCACTTTTTCCCTGGGGCACCTGAGACATTACTGGGGGGCGGTCTATGCTAGAAGTTGTGGGGACACAGGCCACTCTGCCCCTCGCTCTCCCCAAGGCTATACTTTTGTATATTTGTGCTTTGGAAACTTTGAGTAAAAAAATTCTTTCACATTGGGGGGGAATGTGAAATTTGGGGGAAGTACAACTTTTCCATAAAAGGTCCTTGGAACACTGAAAGTGTTTGTAAGCTCTTCTCAGCGCAATGCTTTTATTTACATGATACCAGAGATAGAACACACAGAGACAAACTTCCAGAAGGGAAAACATACGTTCCCCTCTAAGGCTCCAGTGCTTTTGACAGATTTAAAATATTTCAATCTAAGCGTCAGAGTTTTAGGATTTCGGATTGCTGGAAAACTCCAAAGAGTCTTCAAACCTCTTTGATACTTTTACTACCAAAATAAATATCCATATTGTTTGTAATTGGCATAAATTCCAAGATGTTTAATGTCGGTTAAGCTGTGTAATAAAATGGGCACTGAATCATAAGAAAGTTAATAGTGCTAGGAGGAGTGATTGTTTCAAGATAATAATTTGGCTTCTAATTAGCACAGGCATATAAGAGCACACGGAGGTAAGAATTTTCTAGTGATATTGTTGCGGATCGAAGATTTTTGAGAGCAAATCATTATGCACACACCTTCGGGGACCAAGGAAAACACGTAAAGTAATCAGAACAATAAATCAACCTGCCATGTGGCTTACACTTCTGGTGGAATGCTCTGCAGGTAGTAGAATAGTTAAGAAACTAAAATGTCAGTGGATGAAACTCGATTTGAGTTCAAACCAGTGGAGCCTCTGGTTCATATATGCCTTGTTATAAAATATTCTCCTTCAGTTATAAGTGAAGCTCTAGTGGTAGGGGAGGCAACAGCATGATGCATCAGTGTAATTATTTCTAGATAATTTCTTTGTAAAAAACCATTTTTTTTCCCCCAGATATCGGCAGCCACTTTAAATAATACTCAAATTGTGACTTGCTGATATTCAAAGATATGTGGAAATTATATAATATTATATGTCAAATATATTTCAATTATAAAAAAAAAGGTATGTGGGGAATTCCCTGGTGGTCCAGTGGTTAGGACTCTGTGCTTCCACTGCTGGAGGCCTGGGTTTGATCCCTGGTCAGGGAACTAAGATCCTACAAGCCGCGTGGTACGGCCAAAAAAAAAAAAAAATGGTATATGGGAATAATTCAGCCTCGTCCATGTACCTGAAAAAGACATGTCATTTTCTCAGGAAAGCTCTGAAATGGGAGAATAACTGAAAGGAATATTTCAACAAAATTGGGCTCAGTTCAAGAAAAAGATGCTCATTAATGTGTCAGCTACATGTCAAGGTAACTGTTTGCACTGATAATTCCTATAGGACCTGTTACTTTCATTGTTTTTTCAAAACCAGGTTCGAAGGAGAGTCATTAGTTCGTTTAAATATTAGAGCATGTATTTGTTTACTTGTTTATTCTGTCCCCCTCACTAGATCATAACAGGGGGAAGGATCATGTCTGTCTTGTTCTCTGCTGAATTCTCAGAGCCTGGAAGAGGGCATGGCATGGGATAGACACCCCCAAAATATTTATTTGAATGAATGGACGGATGGATGAATAAAGAACAAACAAACAGACACGGTCCTAACAGAGTTCTAGAAGGTTACTGGGCCCAACCTTTGCCTTCATGGAGCTTACAGTTTCCTGCTAGAATCTCCTAGGTTCACCATACACAATCTGTGTCCTTTCTAGAGCATCATTTCTAGGACTGAGACTGTGTACTTAGCATCGGTTACAGAAGGGAAAGACAGTAAACAGAGAACAAGAGAACCAAGGCCCCCAAGCACTGACTACGGTTTTTTTTCTCTCTTTTTTTAAAATGTTTATTTGCTTATTTCTTATTAGTCACCCATTTTATACACATCAGTGTATATATGTAAATCCCAATCTCCCAATTCATCACACCACCATCCCCACCCCCTGCCACTTTCCCCCCTTGGTGTCCATACGTTTGTTCTCCACATCTGTGTCTCAATTTCTGCTCTGAAAACTGGTTCATCTTTACCATTTTTCTAGGTTCCACATATATGCGTTAATATACGATATTTGTTCTTCTCTTTCTGACTTACTTCACTCTGTGACAGTCTCTAGATCCATCCGTGTCTCTACAAATGACCCAATTTTGTTCCTTTTTATGGCTGAGTAACATTCCATTGTATATATGTGCCACATCTTCTTTATCCATTTGTCTGTTGATGGGCATTTAGGTTGCTTCCATGACCTGGCTATTGTAAATAGCACTGCAATGAACATTGGGGTGCATGTGGCTTTTTGAATTATGGTTTTCTCTGGGTATATGCCCAGTAGTGGGATTGC
This sequence comes from Tursiops truncatus, assembly GCF_011762595.2. Taxonomy (NCBI): domain Eukaryota; kingdom Metazoa; phylum Chordata; class Mammalia; order Artiodactyla; family Delphinidae; genus Tursiops; species Tursiops truncatus. The sequence continues at coordinate 172,189,563 of NC_047034.1, forward strand.
TGTGTCATATGGTAATTCTATTTTTAGTTTTTTAAGGAACCTCCATACTGTTCTCCATAGTGGCTGTTATCAACTTACATTCCCACCAACCGTGCAAGAGAGTTCCCTTTTCTCCACACCCTCTCCAGCATTTGTTGTTTGTAGATTTTCTGATGATGCCCGTTCTAACTGGTGTGAGGTGATACCTCATTGTAGTTTTGATTTGCATTTCTCTAATAATTAGTGATGTTGAGCAGCTTTTCATGTGCTTCTTGGCCATCTGTATGGAGAAATGTCTATTTAGGTCTTCTGCCCATTTTTGGATTGGGTTGTTTGTTTTTTTAATATTGAGCTGCATGAGCTGTTTATATATTTTGGAAATTAATCCTTTATCAGTTGCTTCCTTTGCAAATATTTTCTCCCATTCTGAGGGTTGTCTTTTCGTCTTGTTTATGGTTTCCTTTGCTGTGCAAAAGCTTTGAAGTTTCATTTGGTCCCGTTTGTTTATTTTTGTATTTATTTCCATTACTCTAGGAGGTGGATCAAAAAATATCTTGCTGTGATTTATGTCAAAGAGTGTTCTTCCTATGTTTTCCTCTAAGAGTTTTATAGTGCCTGGTCTTACATTTAGGTCTCTAATCCATTTTGAGTTTATTTTTGTGTGTGGTGTTAGGGAGTGTTCTAATTTCATTCTTTTACATGTAGCTGTCCAGTTTTCCCAGCACCACTTATTGAAGAGACTGTCTTTTCTCCACTGTATATCCTTGTCTCCTTTGCCATAGATTAGTTGACCATGGATGCGTGGGTTTATCTCTGGGCTTTCTATCCTGTTCCATTGATCTATATTTCTGTTTTTGTGCCAGTACCATATTGTCTTGATTACTGTAGCTTTGTAGTATAGGCTGAAGTCAGGGAGTCTGATTCCTCCAGCTCATTTTTTTCCCTCAAGACTGCTTTGGCTATTTGGGGTCTTTTGTGTCCCCGCACAAATTTTAAGATTTTTTGTTCTAGTTCTGTAAAAAATGCCATTGGTAATTTGATAGGGATTGCATTGAATATGTAGATAGCTTTGGGTAGTATAGTCATTTTCACAATATTGATTCTTCCAATCCAAGAACATGGTATATCTCTCCATCTGTTGGTTTCATCTTTAATTTGTTTCATCAGTGTCTTACAGTTTTCTGCATACAGGTCTTTTGTCTCCCTAGGTAGGTTTATTCCTAGGTATTTTATTTTTTTGTTGCAATGGTAAATGGGAGTGTTTTCTTAATTTCTCTTTCAGATTTTTCATCATTAGTGTATAGGAATGCAAGAGATTTCTGTGCACTAATTTTGTATCCTGCAAATTTACCAAGTTCATTGATTAGCTCTAGTAGTTTTCTGGTGGCATCTTTAGGATTCTCTCTGTATAGTATCCTGTCATCTGCAAACAGTGACAGTTTTACTTCTTCTTTTTCAATTTGTATTCCTTTTATTGCTTTTTCTTCTCTGACTGCTGTGGCTAGGACTTCCAAAACTATGTTGAATAATAGCGGTGTGAGTGGACATCCTTGTCTTGTTCCTGATCTTAGAGGAAATGCTTTCAGTTTTTCACCATTGAGAATGATGTCTGCTGTGGGTTTGCCATATATGGCCTTTATTATGTTGAAGTAGGTTCCCTCTATGCCCACTTTCTGGAGAGTTTTTATCATAAATCAGTGTTTAATTTTGTCAAAAGCTTTTTCTGCATCCACTGAGATGATCATATGGTTTTTATTCTTCAATTTGTTAATATGGTGTATCACATTGATTGATTTGCATATATTGAAGAATCTTTGCATCTCTGGGATGAATCCCACTTGATCGTGGTGTATGATCCTTTTAATGTGTTGTTGGATTCTGTTTGCTAGTATTTTGTTGAGGATTTTTGAATCTATGTTCATCGGTGATATTGGTCTGTAATTTTCTTTCTTTGTAGTATCTTTGTCTGGTTTTGGTGTCAGGGTGATGGTGGCCTCAGAGAATGAGTTTGGGAATTTTCCTTCCTCTGAAATTTTTTGGAAGAGTTTGAGAAGGAGGGGTGTTAGCTCTTCTCTAAATGTTTGATAGAATTCACCTGTGAAGCCATATGGTTCTGGACTTTTGTTTGTTGGAAAATTTTTAATCACAGTTTCAATTTCATTACTTGTGATTGGTCTGTTCATATTTTCTCTTTCTTCCTGGTTCAGGCTTGGAAGGTTATACCTTTCTAAGAATTTGTCCATTTCTTCCAGGTTGTCCATTTTATTGGCATAGAGTTGCTTGTAGTAGTCTCTTAGGGTGCTTTGTATTTCTGCAGTGTCTGTTGTAACTTGTCCTTTTTCATTTCTAATTTTATTGATTTGAGTCCTCTCCCTCTTTTTCTTGGTGAGTCTGGCTAATGGTTTATCAATTTGTTTATCTTCTCAAAGAACCAGCTTTTAGTTTTATTGATGCTTGCTATTGTTTTCTTTGTTTCTATTTCATTTATTTCTGCTCTGATCTTTAGGATTTCTTTCCTCCTGCTAACTTTGGGTTTGTTTGTTCTTCTTTCTCTCGTTCCTTTAGGTGTAAAGTTAGATTGTTTACTTGAGATGTTTCTTGTTTCTTGAGGTAGGCTTGTATTGCTGTAAACTTCCCTCTTAGAACTACTTTTGCTGCATCCCATAGGTTTTGGATAGTCGTGTTTTCATTGTAATTTGTCTCTAGGTTTTTTTTTGATTTCCTATTTGATTTCTTCAGTGATCTCTTGGTTATGTAGTAATGTACTGTTTAGCCTTCATCTGTTTGTGTTTTTTTACAGGTTTTCCCCTGTAATTCATTTCTAATCTCATAGCATTGTAGTCAGAAAAGATGCTTGATATGATTTTAATTTTCTTAAATTTACTGAGGCTTGATTTGTGACCCAAGATCTGATCTATCCTGGAGAATGTTCCGTGTGCACTTGAGAAGAAAGTGTACTATGCTGTTTTTGGATGGAATGTCCTACAAATACTAATTAAATCTATCTGGTCTATTGTGTCATTTAAAGCTTGTGTTTCCTTATTAATTTTCTGTTTGGATGATCTGTCCATTGGTGTAAGTGAGGTGTTAAAGTCCCCCACTATTATTGTGTTACTGTCGATTTCCTCTTTTAGAGCTGTTAGCAGTTGCCTTATGTATTGAGGTGCTCCTATGTTGGGTGCATATATATTTATAATTGTTATATCTTCTTCTTGGATTGATCCCTTGATCATTACGTAATGTCCTTCCTTGTCTCTTGTAACATTCTTTATTTTAAAGTCTATTTATCTGATATGAGTATTGCTACTCCAGCTTTCCTTTGATTTCCATTTGCATGGAATATCTTTTTCCATCCCCTCACTTTCAGTCTGTATGTGTCCCTAGGTCTGAAGTGGGTCTACTGTAGACAGCATATATATGGGCCTTGTTTTTGTATCCATTCAGCAAGCCTGTGTCTTTTGGTTGGAGCATTTAATCCATTCACATTTAAGGTAATTATCAATATGTGTGTTCCTATTACCATTTTCTTAATTGTTTTGGGTTTGTTTTTGTAGGTTATCCTCTTCTCTTGTGTTTCCCACTTAGAGAAGTTCCTTTAGCATTTGTTTTAGAGCTGGTTTGGTGGTGCTGAATTCTCTTAGCTTTTGCTTGTTTGTAAAGCTTTTGATTTCTCCACCCAATCTGAATGAGATCCTTGCCAGGTAGAGTAATCTTGGTTGTAGGTTCTTCCCTTTCATCACTTTAAGTATATCATGCCACTCCCTTCTGGCTTGTAGAGTTTCTGCTGAGAAATCAGCTGTTAACCTTATGGGAGTTCCCTTGTATGTTGTCATTTTTCCCTTGCTGCTGTCAATAATTTTTCTTTGTCTTTAATTTTTGCCAATTTGATTACTATGTGTCTCGGTGTGTTTCTCCTTGGGTTTCTCCTGTATGGGACTCTCTGTGCTTCCTGGACTTGGGTGGCTATTTCCTTTCTGATGTTAGGGAAGTTTTCGACTATAATCTCTTCAAATATTTTCTCAGGTCTTTCTGTCTCTCTCTTTTCCTTCTGGGACCCCTGTAATGCGAATGTTGTTGCGTTTAATGTTGTCCCAGAGGTCTCTTAGGCTGTCTTCATTTCTTTTCATTCTTTTTTCTTTATTCTGTTCCACAGCAGTGAATTCCACCATTCTATCTTCCAGGTCACTTATCCATTCTTTTGCCTCAGTTATTCTATTGATTCCTTCTAGTGTATTTTTCATTTCAGTTACTGTATTTTTCATCTCTATTTGTTTGTTCTTTAATTCTTCTAGATCTTTGTTAAGCATTTCTTGCATCTTCTCGATCCTTGCCTCCATTCTTTTTCTGAGGTCCAGGATCATCTTCACTATCTTTATTCTGAATACTTTTTCTGGAAGATTGCCTATCTCCATTTCATTTAGTTGTTTTTCTGGGGTTTTATCTTCTTCCTTCATCTGGTACATAGCCCTCTGCCTTTTCATCTTGTCTGTCTTTCTGTGAATGTGGCTTTTGTTCCACAGGCTGCAGGATTGTAGTTCTTCTTGATTCTGCTGTCTGCCCTCTGGTGGATGAGGCTCTCTAAGAGGCTTCTGCAAGTTTCCTGATGGGAGGAACTGGTGGTGGGTAGAGCTGGCTGTTGCACTGGTGGGCAGAGCTCAGTAAAACTTTAATCTGCTTGTCTGCTGATGGGTGGGTCTGGGTTCCCTCCCTGTTCGTTGTTTGGCCTGAGGCAACCCAACACTGGAGCATACCCAGGCTCTTTGTTGGGGCTAATGGCAGACTCTGGGAAGGCTCACACCAAGGAGTATTTCCCAGAACTTCTGCTGCCAGTGTCCTTGTTCCTTGGTGAGACACAGCTGCCCCCCACCTCTGCAGGAGACCCTCCAACACTAGCAGGTAGGTCTGGTTCAGTCTCCTATGGGGTCACTGCTCCTTCCCCTGGGTCCCGATGTGCACACTACTTTGTGTGTGCCCTCCAAGAGTAGAATCTCTGTTTCCCCCAGTCCTGCTGAAGTCCTGCAATCAAATCCCGTTAGCCTTTAAAGTCTGATTCTCTAGGAATTTCTCCTCCTGTTGTCAGACCCCCAGGTTGGGAAGCCTGACATGGGGCTCAGAACCTTCACTCCAGTGGGTGGACTTCTGTGGTATAAATATTCTCCAGTTTGTGAGTCACCCACGCAGCAGTTATGGGATTTGATTTTATTGTGATTGCGCCCTTCCTACCCTCTCATTGCTCCTTCTCCTTTGTCTTTTCATGTGGGGTATCTTTTTTGGTGAGTTCCAGCGTCTTCCTGTCGATGATTGTTCAGCACTTAGTTGTGATTCTGGTGTTCTCGAAAGAGGGAGTGGGAGCATGTCCTTCTACTCCACCATCTTGAACTAAATCTGACTACGGTTTTAAGCAGAATTATGCACTGAGGCCAAAATTCATCAATGATCAATTGCTTTTTTATCACCTTTGTTGAGATATAATTTATGTACAAGATCAATGGCCAATTTTAAAGTAGTTCTTTAAAACTTAAAAAAAGTTTTTTTTTCTTTGTTGTATTTAGTTTCAGGAGAAAGGAAGTTGACTGGTAAATCCAGACATTCTGGGTGGAGAATTTTTGGTCAAATTCCCTATTAATGAACCAGCAGCTGCCTTCAGGGTTTGATAAAGGCCTCAGTGTTTGGAACACTATGGGGTTCCTTCTCCCCATCTCCAGCTCTTTCTGGCTGGGTCTGGGTGGGTGTGAGAAGTGGTCACTGAAGCGACAGGAGTTGGGTGGAAATGCAAAGTGGGTGTGAAAGCATGAGGTGTACAAGATGGCAGAGCTGAACCCAAATCACATCACTGCCTCTCACTTGCTGTGCAAGCTGTAACGAGCTCCTGGGCATCTCTGAGCCTGCCTCAGTCTCCTCATCTGTAGAATGGCATGTGCCAGAAGACTGAGGTTTAAATAGCTAATGCGGGGACTTCCCTCATGGTGCAGTGGTTAAGAATCCGCCTGCCAATGCAGGGGACACGGGTTCGAGCCCTGGTCCAGGAAGATCCCACATGCCATGGAGCAACTAAGCCCGTGGGCCACAACTACTGAGCCTGCACTCTAGAGCCCACGAGCCACAACTACTGAAGCCCTCATGCTGCAACTACTGAAGCCCACGCGTCTAGAGCCCATGCTCTGTAGCAACAGAAGCCACTGCAATGAGAAGCCCACACACCGTGGCGAAGAGTAGCCCCTGCTCACTGCAACTAGAGAAAGCCCGCGCAGTGATGAAGACCCAACGCAGCCAAAAATAAATAAATAAATGAATAAATAAATAAGCTAATACACCAAAAGTGCCTGCACCAGGGCCTGAGCATGGTAGGCACTTAATCAAATCTAATATTGTTCTTACAAGGCTAGAAACTTGCCAACCCTCCACTCCCTGGATCTGCACTCTTCTCCACCATGCTATGCTCACTGCCCATTTCTAACTACCCGGGTGGCTCTGCCCAGGCTCTCCCTGAGAGCTGTCACCTGTGTTGTGACCCCAAGGCCCCGACCCACTTGTCTCTGAGCCCTACCTGGTCTTTCAAGCTCTGGATCTCTGTCTGTTGGGCATCGTCCTCTTCATGCGGAACCTGAACCTTGGGCGGGATCACCCTCTCCTTCTGCCTGGAGGCGGCTGTTTCCAACAGCTTCTGGCTCAGGTTGGCCACTTCGTTGTGCAGGCTTGCTATCACGGTGTCTTTGTATTTGGATTCAAGTTCAAAACCTGAGAGACGGCTGACTTCTCTTCCCAGCAGCAGAATTATTTCATCCTGGGTGGAGGCCAGATGGGAAATTTACTAGGTGTGGGTCTGGGTATAAGGCTGAGCCCATTTAAAGAAATACAGGAAAAATATGGTATCATTCTTGGGAAGGTGAGGGCAGGCAGGGAGGGAAAAAGCAGACTTTCAAGGCTGTCTCTGTCGCTTGGAAAATCTCACACAGACAAGAATTTGGTTAAAATGAGTACTTGTATATAGACTCCTGTAATGGATGTCTATACCTCACAGGTACGGAAACTTTCCTTTCCCCGAGAATTATACTTTCATATTAAGAACAACCATCCCACTTGGGAACTTTTGTTGCTAGAAAGTTTACTTATAATATTTTCATTTATAATAGTCAGCCTAGCACACTGGGGACCTAGGAAAGGTAATCAGGAAAACAACATTCTGTTTGACCACATTCTGCCTATAATGAGGGTTATTTTTTTTTAACTTAAAACGTTCTGAAATATTTGTTTTCCCTTTCCTCTCTTCTAGTACTTCCTGCCTCTTTTTGCTATTCATGTATGAATTTGTTCCAGGTAACTGAATCTGGAAAGTAAATGAGACAGGAATGGTGATTTCTTTGCGTGGGCTCATGTAAACTTTCGGCTGGAAAAACAAAATTGCTGCTAGACTTTACCCACAGGTATAATTAACCCTGTCCTCCGTCTCTCCAGTGAAAAACTCTGCAGCCAAAGAATTTGTTAGGTTTTCCAAAAAAGGAAAAAAAAATGCCCCAAACTTCTCACCAGAAGTTCTCAATAAAATGTCAGAAAAACTGAAGAAGAAGAAGAAAAGTGTCCCAGAGGCCTTTTCCAAAGTAGCCACAGGAGGAGGTAAACGGGCAAGTTCTAGGCCAGCTCATTCCCAGGGGAGCCATCCAGTCAGCCTCACGACCTGCTAGCTCTGTGACCTGGGGAAGGACAGGGTCTCGCTCATGAGAAAGCCCGTCTGACATTGCCAACTACTGCCAGGGGCCTTCCTTTGGGTCCTTGTGAACGCTGGTGGCCAAACTTCAAGAGAGAGCATCAGACATGTTCCCTACGCCTGGGCAGTTTCCCCTGTTTCACCCTGTTAGGATCAGCCAGGTGCTTATTCATTTTTCATGCAACAAACATTCATCGGGCAGCAGCTAAGTGCCAGGCCCCGTGCCAGTGCCGGAATATAAGAAGTTTGCAGAGGGCAGCGGACAGCCGTGGGTTCTGCTTTCCTGGTGAGGGTCCCCTTGCCCTTCTTGGAGGGAGCGTTCCTCCTTCCCTGTGGTCTGGGTAGGACTGTCAGTCATGTGCCCTGCTCCTTCCTGTCCCACCTCCCCGTGTGCATGTGGCCCAAGCTGGTCAATCAGAGATTTCACACATCGATTAAAGAGGGAGAGGATCTTGCCTTCTTCTGGATCACAAGCTTTAAATATGTAGGCTTGTTTGCCTGAGTTTGTCTTTTCTAACACACAAGGCCAGCCTTATGTAGAAAGCCAGACTCTGAGGGAAACAGAGGGGAGAGATTGGTAGTGGGGAGGTGTTCTGACGACATCATTCAAGCTCCTGGATCTAGCCATACCTGAAGCTAGCGGCCCTTTAAATTTTCCAATAAGATGAGCTAATAATTGCTCCCCCTCAAGCTACTTTGTTTATTGTCACTTGAAGGAGTCCTGGCAAGTCAGGGTAAAAATAGCTTATAAATAGAAAAAATTATTTCTATTATAAATAGAAAAAATTATAAATGGCTTATAAAAATTTTCTATAAATAGAAAAATTTATAGTGGTTGCACTATATTTCCAAGTTAAAATTGAGGCAGGTTGAAAAATGGCTACAAATACTTTGCAGCTTTGCCATCCAGTCTACTTCCCCATCCTCTAGTCTGGGCTGGCCCTGTGACTTGCTATAACCAACTGAATGGAGTGGAAGTGATGCTGCATGATCTCCAGGCAAGTTCTTACAGGCTGTGCAGCTTCTGCTCTGGCCCCCTGGGAACCCTGAGACCACCGTGTTGTGATGAAAATCCACATGCAGAAAGGGGCCCACCAGTCCAGGCATCCTGGCTGAGGCCCCAGATGTGGGAAGGAGGCCAATGGAGACCACCAGCCTGGCCAAGCCAGCGGCTGACTGAGCCTGCATGAGTGAGGCCAGGGGATGCGAACAAAGGAACCTTCCAGGTCAACCCATAGATTCTGGGGAATAATGAATTGCTGTTTTAAGCCACTAAGTTTTGGGGTGGCTTGTTACACAGCGATAAATAGAGAATCTGAGCGTGGCTTCTCGCCTTTCTGCAACATTTTTCAGAGTCTGGTCCCAGGATGCCTGAGTTGGAACCCCCTGCCTCCTGAAGTTTTGGATTTCCGTGTCTGACAAGAACCCCAGGTAGGTCTGCTCCTCACAAACTCCGAGAATTGCTGCGGGAGCAGGCCCTGGCCCTTAAGGAAAGCGAGATACTATAGACTGCTTCTTTTAGAGTAACTTTCAGGTCGTGTCTAAGCGGGGAGAAATTGACCTGGGCCTTTCCCAGGATGCCTTGAATCCATCTGTTCTGCTCGCATCCCTGCTTTAAACCTCTCTGGTTCTTTAACAAGTCTCTCTGCCCAGGCCTCCCTGACTTCAGTGCTCACTTGCTCCTGCTAGGAACGTGGTTTTGCATCACTGTTCCATCATTCAAGGTTGACCAAGTGATTACTGTGTGGGAGTTAGAAGTACCCTCTGAGAAGTTAACCAGACCTAGGTTTGAATCCTAACACTGCTCCTTGCACTGGGCAACCTTGAACACATTACTTAACCTCTCTGAGCTTCAGTTTCCTCATCTGCAAAGTGAGGGTGATAAAATCTATTTTGAAGATGGTGAAGATTAACGAGCTAATAAACGTCAAGTGCACAGGACGTGGCCCAGCACACAGTTGGTGCTCAGTACCTTGTAGCTGTAGATGTTATTTGGGATAAAATGAGCAATGGCCAAACCTGGCCAAACGTCTTGGGAGGAAGAGGTGGTTTCTTGGAAGTAGGAAAAAGGGGCAGTCCTTGAGACACAGTGAACAAGAGGCAGTGGCAATCTCTCCATGGTCCCTCTTGCTGCTGTAGCTCTGTCCTTCCCCGAGACCCCTCACCTTATCGTGCTGGGTCAGGTCCTGGTCCACAAAAATTTCTCTGGAGAACCCTGCCCCAGGAATTTCCTCGGCCACTGATTGTTCCGACAGTTCCATGGCGTTGGTCCACACTAACACACAAGGTCGACAGAGAATGCAGAGGAGACTGTGAGTTTCCCCGAAGTCTTAAAGAATATTTTCAGATTAACCTTCACATTCATGAGACTTATGCAATGAACGCATTACAGGAGTACTGGAAAGGGTAAGAGCCGCCTCATTTCTCTTCCCCAGCGTTAACTGCACGGATGCACTGTGATGTGTCTCTTTCCAGACTTTTTTCTATGCCGCATAAGAGCTGATGACCTTAGGCAAGTCATTTACTCTCCCTAAGCCTTAGTTTCCACATATATAATTTAGGATCACTGATAGTCTCTGCTATAAAGGGCTATCTGGAGATTAAATAGAATAATGATATAGAGCAGGGGTTGGCACACTATGGCCCTGTGGCCAAATCTGGCCTTCTGCCTAGTTTTGTAAATAAAGTTTTATTGCAACACAGCCAGTGATCATTTACATATTATTTATGGCTGCTTCCCAGCTACGAAGGCAGAGCTGAGTAGCTGCAGCAGAGACCATGTGACCCACAAACCCTAAAGTACTTACTATCTGGTTCTTTACAGGAAAAGTTTGCTGACCCCTCATGTAGAGCATTTAGTACTAAATGTTAGCTATATTTTTTTTATTGCAGTCATATCTTTTCAAAAAACAAAAATGGATTTACATGACAGAGATTCTTCTCCAGCTTACTTTTCAGCTAACAATATCAAAAACATCTTCCCATGTCAGTATTTGTAGCTGTACCGGGTTCCTTTCAATGGTAGCATTGTGGTCCACTGTACAAGTGTGCCAAACGTATTTAACTAGGATCCACTCGATAGACATGTAAGCTTTCCTAATTGTTTTCTTATTAACCCCAATGTTACAAGGGCTGTTTATATGACTTTCGGGGAGTATGGCATTATGTTTGGGGGCCCCACTCTGTATCACATCAGACATCTCGCAATTCACTCACATCAACACTGAATACATTTTTTTTTTTAATTGGTGTAGAAACTTTTGTAAAGATTTCTATCATTCTACTTGTGAGATCACTTGGGCCCAAGCAGCGTATTTTAAATGTCCAAGCGACTATGGTTTCTGGACAGTCACTGCACAATCTTATCTTCTTGTGAAGTGAGAAACTGAAGAAATTGTTTTCAAAGGTGATGAAACTTTAATGAGTATTAACATTAATAATGAATGAAGCATGCACCGTCATGTTTGTGGACATTCATTCAATCATTTATTCATTTTGCTTCTGCACTTTTTATTTATGCATTTTAGAGTCAAAGATTCCTGCCCCCCAGCCAGGTCTCAAACCTGTTTGTGGACCCCAGAACCTCTAGTGGACATAGCTGATGGCCTGTGGTGCCCGGAGAACGCACAGCCTTGCGTGTTGAATGAGCAGCCCTGGCCACAGTGTTTTCTGGGGCGCGAGGAACAGAAGGGCCTGGAACTTCAGCAGCTGCCCATTTTCTCTCCCTCCACCTCCCCAACTAGGTCCATGATTAGAAAACTTTGATTTGAAGCTCACGGCCCCCATCTGACCCTCTTGGGTCCTGAGCAGCTAAGTCCTAACTGACTACAGCAGCAGTGCCTGATGCGAGCTACTGAATGCAATCTTCAATTTTCTAGTAGTCGCGTTAAAAAGGTAAAAAGAAGAGATGAATTTTTTAACGATAAATTTTATTTAACCCAATACATTAAAAAAATATCGTTTCAACACGTAATCGACAAAGAATATGGAGATATTTAATATCCTTTTTCTTCGAGGTATGAAGCCTTTGAAATCTGGGGTTTATTTTACACTGACGGCACATCTCAATTTGGAAACTGAATTTTCAGGAGGAAGACTTGATCTGTTTTCAGATTCCACAAAATCTTAGAGTCGAAAAAGTCGATTCGCCAACTCAACATGTTCCAGACAGACTTCGACCCTTTCAATAACTGGATCAAATATCAGTTTTTAAATTTAAATGAATTAAAATTAAACGTTTGGTTCCTCAGTCGCACGGGCCACGTTTCAGATGTTCAGCAGCCACTGGAGATGGTACTTCCGTAGCAGAAAGCACAGAACCAGAACATTTTCCCCCTGTTCCCCTTCCTCCTGACCTCACAAACACCTCCTTTCCTGCCAACATCTATAACTGGGTTAGGAAAAAAAAGGAATAGAGAAAAGAGATTTAAAAAAAATCGTCTTCTGGTGCAGGCTTGACTCTAACATGCAGCCTAATTGTGGGGGGTCCCTGTGGCGCATCAAGGATGGTCACAGGCCTGTGGCTTAGTTTCTAAATATTCAGCACAGTCTGTTTGATGCTATATGTGTGCTGGTCATTTAGTTTTCAGGCTGCGGCAGGCAGTTGCCAGAATCTGTGGTTCCCAGGCCTGGTGTGGCTGGGCAGTATTACATCAGACAGGCTACCGTCCGGAGGCAGCTGTGACTCCTAGAGTCTTCCTGGTGAGCAAACTGAAGGCCAGAAATGGGTTCTTATTGGTAAAAGGGTGGCCTCGCACCTGGTATGCTGAATGCTAGAAATCGGCTCCCACTGAGGAAGGTACTGCCTGGCCTGTGTCCCCAGGGAGGGCCCCGGGGTCTGACCCTAACTGGGCCCCTGTCCAGTCTCAGCTTAGAGCTCTGGCATCTGATGCCATCTCTAGGGGTGACCCAGGCTGCCTCTGCGACCCTGTCGTGGCTGTCTTGAGGGACCCTTCCCTGAAAGATGATGGCCGGAGGGGAGACTTCATCAAACCTACAGAACAGGCTGATCGATGGGGTCCCTTTACTGGGGAAGGTGTGTTTACTCAAAGTCTTTGTGGGGCTAGAATTTGCTCTGAGACTCGCTTTCCTTACACCCAGGCAGGGAAGTGCTGGAGCAGTTACCCCTCACCCGCCCCAAACTTCTTTAGCGGCTACTGTTATTTATCAAAAAGAACCTAAGGGCCGTGTATGACAAAACCGGCTTAACTCTAGCTGCTGGATCCTTCAGAGGTCCCAGTGGGGAGAAGCCCCAGGGAGGGTCGGGAGGGCTGGGGCAGTGGGACGGCAGATACGGGGACACAGGCACTTTAAGAATATTACTCAGCCATAAAAAGAAACGAAACTGAGCTATTTGTAATGAGGTGGATAGACCTAGAGTCTGTCATACAGAGTGAAGTAAGTCAGAAAGAAAAAGACAAATACCGTATGATAACACATATATATGGAATTTAAGAAGAAAAAAAAATGTCATGAAGAACCCAGGGGTAAGACAGGAATAAAGACACAGACCTACTAGAGAATGGACTTGAGGATATGGGGAGGGGGAAGGGTAGCTGTGACAAAGCGAGAGAGAGGCATGGACATATATACACTACCAAACGTAAGGTAGATAGCTAGTGGGAAGCAGCCGCATAGCACAGGGAGATCAGCTCGGTGCTCTGTGACCACCTAGAGGGGTGGGATAGGGAGGGTGGGAGGGAGGGAGATGCAAGAGGGAAGAGATATGGGAACATATGTATATGTATAACTGATTCACTTTGTTATAAAGCAGAAACTAACACACCATTGTAAAGCAATTATACCCCAATAAAGATGTTAAAAAAAAAAAAAGAATTTTCGGGCGTGAGCTGTTGGCCAAAGGGCAGGGGAGTTGCTTTAATATTTTAACAACCCCCAGCTGTCCTGGTGCTCTCCAATAATCACCAGTCTGCAGCAAGGGCAGTGTGTGCGTACCTTAACTGTGTCTTTAAGACATTGTAAGTTGTAAATAAAACTTAAATAACAATCCTGGTTAGGTAATAACTTAATTTTTAAATTTTACTATTTACTGAATGTTCGCTATGCACCAGGTGCTGTGCTCAGCACTTACGGGCAGGATACGATTTCGTCTTCATAACAACCCCGTGAGATAGGCATTATTATTCCCATCTCCATTTTATATGTGAGAGATATGAGGCATAGAGATGTCAAGTCACCTGCTCAAGGACACACAGCTGGTAAGTGGTGGAGTCAAGGGATGAACCTAAGTTTGTTGGATTCAGAGCCTATGCTTTTAACCACTATGCAGTAAATGTACTGAAGTGGGAAGAGGTTTATGATATATTATTGAATTTTAAAAATCAGGTAGGGAATTCCTTGGCAGTCCAGTGGTTAGGATTCTGTGCTTCCACTGCAGGGGGCACAGGTTCCATCCCTGGCTGGGGAACAAAGATCCCGCAAGCTGAGCAGCACGGCCAAAAAAAAAAAAAAAAAGGAGGTTCCTTATGTTAGGTTCATATGATCCCATTATTGGGAAAATATATGAATCAAGATGCTATTTTAACAAATCGCTCCACATATTTTCTTTTCTCAGTAATTCTTCCCCACCTCCCATGAGCTCTTGCAGTTAAGATTTGGCCTTGGAGCTGATGGTTTATTGCCTTGTGGAAAAGGAAGGATGAGTATTAACTAGAACAGGGTGATTTTGCCCCCAGGCGAAATGACGTTTTGATTTTTGGCAATGTCTGGAGACGTTTTTGAGTACCACAGTTAGGGGGTAGTGGTGGTGGTGTTGCTACTGGTATCTCTAGCGGGTAGGAGTCAGGGAAGCTGCTAAACATTCTACAGTGGACAGGACAGATCCCACAACAGGGAGTCATCCGGCCCCACATGTCCCTGTGCCGAGATTGAGAAACCCTGACCTGACCTGCAATAAATAAGTCCTTGGCTTTGGGTTTTCAAATAGAATTTTTCAAGTCTAAAGCAAGGTGACAGTCTAACAGTAAACCAATTTAATTTGAAGAGCCCAGCTTTGCTAAGAGAGGAAAGAGCGTTCTCGGAACCCTTAAAAATAGAGTCAAGAGACAGCATGGAGGACTGGAGCACAGAGTTTTCTCTAAAGTGTGGAGTAGAGAGGCCCAGACAGAAGGGAACTCCCCATCACAAGGGAAGGTGAAAGTCCTTTTCTGAGGATGGGGGGAGAGTCAGGGGAACGAGGGCAAACGTTTGGAAACATGAGACCTGGCTGAGAGGCTGAGGAGATAGAGCCCAGGTAGACGTGAGGGACTCTAAGCCACACGACTCACCCTTCATTTCTCCAGGGGGAAGGCAAGTCCTTCAGAGAAGCCCCGAGTTCAACATGGCACTGGAGAAACCGGTGATTACAGTGGAAACATTTAAATGGCGGAGTGAAAAACAGAAAAGAAAAGAAACAGCCCATGTGCCATGTGTCCAAGGATGCATTAAAAAAAACAAAAACAAAACCCTGTATATATGTTCATAAAACAGAACACGATCCATGCAACAAAATGAATGATCTCAGAAATACTATGCGGAGTGAGAAAAGCCTTCCACAAAGGAACATGCACTGCATGGTTCTGTGTACTTGAGATTCTAGAACAGGAATAGCTAATCCATGGCGGGAAAAGAATTCAGAAGAGTGGTTGCCTCTGGGGCCTGGGGCTGGGAATTGACTGGAGAGGGACATGAGGGAACTTTCTGGGGTGATGGTAATGTTCTATATCTTGATAGGAATTCGGGTTACATAGGTGTACATGACCGTCAAAACTCAATGAACACACTCAAGATCTACACTTTCATGGTGTGGTAGCTGGTCTCCAAGGTGACTGCCGATAACCCCCGCCTCCTGGTCTTCAGGCCCGTGTGTAGTCTTCTCCCACACTGGAGGGTGACGCCCTGTGTAACCAGCAGGACGTTGCAGCAATGACAGAGCATGACTTCTGAGGCTTCGTCACAAGAGATGCTGCAATTTCTATCTTGCTCTCCAGGATCACTTGCTCAGGAGGAGCAGCTGCCGTGTCATGAGAACACTCGAGCCACTCTCTGGGGAGGCCTGTGTGGTGAGGAACTGGGGCCTCCTGCTGACAGTTATGTGAGCACGCTGTCTTGGAAGTGGATCCTCGGCCCAGGTCAAGCCTTCAGATGACTGCAGCCTTACGAGGGACCCTGAGCCACAGCCATCCTGCTAAGCTGCTCCCAAATTCCTGACCCACAGAAACCCTATAGATGATAACACATGTTTGATTTTTGCTTTAGGCTGCTAAGTTTGGGGAGAATTTGTTATGCAGTCATGATAACTAATACACATTGTGTGTTAATTTTACACGAAGGAGACAAAGAATGTTGAATTCTAGTTAATGGTGTATGTGCTAAAACATCTGGGGGGGCTACAGATGTGTGCTGTTTATTTTGAAATGCATCAAAAAATAAGATGGATTAATGCAGGACGGGAAGGATGGGTAGACAGAAATGTAATAAAGAGTACAGCAGGGCTTCCCTGGTGGCGCAGTGGTTGAGAGTCTGCCTGCCGATGCAGGGGACACGGGTTCGTGCCTCGGTCCGGGAGGATCCCACGTGCCGCGGAGCGGCTGGGCCCGTGAGCCGTGGCCGCTGGGCCTGTGCGTCTGGAGCCTGTGCCCCGCAGTGGGAGAGGCCGCAGTAGTGAGAGGCCCGCGTACCGCAAAAAAAAAAAAAAAAAAAAAAAGAGTTACAGCAAAGTGTTAGCGGTAGAATTAGGAGGAGAGCTGTTCTCTGAAAAATTCTTTTTGCTTTGCTGTATGTTTGAAAGTTTTCACATTAAAATGCTGGGGGGAAATGGCTGAGTAATTTCTGAACTTGGGTGGTAGGTACATGAGCGTTCCTTAGATGATGATGATGATGATGATATAAACTGCAGAGATACCTTTCATTTGCTCCTTAGTCTGTATATTTCAGAATAATAACTTTTTTTTTTTTTTGCGGTACGCGGGCCTCTCACTGTTGTGGCCTCTCCTGTTGTGGAGCACAGGCTCCGGACGCGCAGGCTCAGCGGCCATGACTCACACGCCCAGCCGCTCCGCGGCATGTGGGATCTTCCCGGACCGGGGCACGAACCCGTGTCCCCTGCATCGGCAGGCGGACTCTCAACCGCTGCGCCACCAGGGAAGCCCAGAATAATAACTATTATTTGAATGGCTGAGGGAGGTGACTAGGTGAGTGGTCCTGAGTGAGACCAGGGAAGGGTGTGGAGGCATCGAGAGACCTGGGGACTCAGAGGGGTCTGGGGCTGGGATGCAGAAAACAGAGAATGGGACCTTCACACCAGTGGCCACAGAAGAAACCTGGGAATCATGCCAGGGACTAAGTCCACCCAGCTACTCTGCCAGTAAGGCTGGCAAGGCCGGGAGGATGGTGACAGATGGGAAGTCTCCTCCCCAAACGCCATGCGGCCTTCTGGGGGGGTGGGAGAGGGGAAGAAGGAAACCCTGATGGCTGTGTGTCCCCAAAGTGACCAGGCTGTGAGTGACAGTCACTGAGATAACCAGCCTTAAATTTGACTGAAAAGTGTTAGATGAGATTAGATTGAATATATCACCTCCGGAGAAGTAATTTTCTCCATAAGCCTCAGTCTCCTCTAACCTGTAAAATGGTAATAAAATATTTAAAAACCTCCTAAGGCAAGAGGGATTTCAGTTACCAATATGTGTGTACATCTGAGTCGAAGTATATAAATTTAGATCCTGACACACATTCATATATATTCATATATACGTACACACACACACACACACACTCACCACAGAGGTACTGACGTGTGCAGACGGGCAGAGCACAGTCTTGGAGGAGTTTGTGCCAAAAAGTCAACAGGGAGAATTCCGGTGATAAGGGTGACAGCTTATCTTTGACTGTTTTCTAACTTTCTGCTTATCCCAATTTTTTCACAATTGATTATGTTCTACTTCAGAATCAGAGAGCAAAAGCCAGAGAAAGACAAATATCATATGATCTCGCTTATATGTGGAATCTAAAAAGAGGTACAAATGAACTTACCTATGAAACAGAGATAGAGTTACAGATGTAGCAAATAAACTTATGGTTACCGGGAATAAGAGGGGGGAGGGATAAATTGGAAGAGAGGGATTGACATACACAATACTATATATAAAATAGATAACTAAGAAGCACCTCCTGGATAGTACAGGGAACTCTCCTCAATACTCTGTAGTGGTCTATATGGGAAAAGAATCTAAAAAAGAGTGGATACGTGTATATGTTTAACAGATTCAGTTTGCTGCATACCTGAAACTAACACAACACTGTAAATCAACTGTACCTCAATAAAAAATTGTTTTTTAAGAAAAGGGGAAAGCAGAACCTGAGACCCACCCTCCTAGCCAAAAGCCCACCCCCTAAGCTGCCATGGAAGCGCCCATGAGTACCTTGCTTGATGATGGGAACCCTGTGGGCGGCTCTGTCCACCACGAAGGAGAACATCTTCCCGCTGGCACTCACAGGCCGCTTGTGGGAGGCAGGTGGGACCATGGGGGGCCCGGGGAATCCCGGGGACCAGCTCCTCTGCACTGGCGCTGGCCAGATGCCCGGGTGGAAGGGGGTCTGTGGTGGTGAGGGTGACTGGTTCGGTTGCTGGGTGGCCCGAGATGGCTGTGGCCTTGGCCAAGGTGCTGGGCCCCTCACCCATGGGAAGGAGACCTGCAGGGGCAGACAAGAGGGTCAGGGGAGGTTACCAGCAGCTGGCGTGGTCTTCACCCTTCTGTCCCGGCGACATAATTGCTGCCCTAGATTTCAGCGTATAAGTCACTTCTCCCAGGAAGCCCTCCCAGACTCTCCCCAAATTTGGGATGGTGGTCCCCACCGTGGGTCACCTTGCACACTATTGCACCACCATTTATTGGGTGCAGCCTTCGTGCCAGGCACCCAGTCAAAAGATTCGCATGCATTACCTCATTTAATACCCCTGATGCTCTGTGATGAGCCCCAGGCTGAGCAAGACCTAGTGACTTTCCCAGGATCACAGATGTGGTAGTGAGCGTCTGGTAGTGAGCGTCTGAGCGGGTAGAACGCCACCTCTGAGCTCGAGGGTGAGAGCTTTTTGTCTACCTTGCTCAGCACCGTATCCTCAGCTCCTAGAATACACCCTTGGCACATACAGAGTAGGTCCTTAAATACTGGTTGAAAGAATGAAGGAACACATCTCCGAGATTCAGCTCTCCAGGACACACGCATCCACACTGTGTCTCTCTCTGGCACTCCCATTCCGTCTGTTCCCCGAAGCCGAGAGCTCTGGGGTGGCCGGCACCCCAACTGGCTCGCACCCCAACTGGCTCATTAACCTGTGATCCTCAACATCTGCCACATCTGATTCTTGGCAGATGCTCCATAAATATCTATCGAGGGAACCTTTCTTCATCTGACCCAGCGGAAGATGTCTGTAGCTACTTTCAACAGACAGCACATCAAAATCCATCTAAACCGGGAGAAGCAAATGCTGAGAGGTGCTGACACCTGGCTTTGTCTTGGTTAATGCTGTTGTGACCGTCCCACCCCGAGCCTAGTGGTTAAACCGTGACATCGTGAATGCTACCATTTATTGTAATTATTCACCGATTTCTCACAATAGCCCTGCAGGGGAGGAGCTCTCCTGATTCCTAGCTTACAAATGAGGCATGGAGAGGTTAAGGAATTCACCAAGCTCAGGTGGTGGTGGAGAGGGTGGTGGGACTGGGGTTCTGGAAAGCTCTTTCCCTCTCTGTCTCTCTCTCCCTTCTCTGCCCCCCCTCCCGCCCCCAGTCTCTTGGCAGAAAAAAACACACTTTTCAAGTAAGAAGCTAAGTTCAAAGGTTTGCTGCCTGTGGCGGGTCACGTTTCGCTTTCTGCAGACCGGAGACACATAATGAGAAACAGGACAGAATGCTTCCGAAATAGGAGCGCTGGCAGACAGAACTTCCTATAGCTCCAGCTGGATTGTATTCAAGAGGAAGGTTCTCCACTCACTCTGGTTCCCAACCCAGTCTTTTAGCTACAGTCTTTCCCAGCCAAGTCAAGAATCCGGTGAATTCCCCTGAAGACTTTTTTGGAGTCAGGGAGAATATTGTTCAGGAAAATCAAACTCCAATTGCCTGGCGACACCTGGCCCAGCATTTATGATGACACTGGCCCCGTTGAAACCTGTTTCAGGAACGGACTTGGCAGTGTTCCAGAACTCTGTTACCTTATGTGAAGATTCGAATTTCTCTCCAGTGTGGGCACCTCGGTCTCCACCTAAGCTTTCTTCTTTTCTCTCTTTCAGAAGCTGAGGTGTCCTGCTCCTGCCTTGCACTAACTTCTCCATCCATCCTATCCCTTCCCGTCCTCTTCTCTGGGGCTGTCTTGCCTCAATCATTCCTATAACCTTTCCTCATCTATTTAATAAAGATTTATCGAATGAAAGGGCTGAAGGTGGGAAGGGGGAAATTTGAATATGTTTTACCCCTGCCTGCTAGAAAACAAATCTAGAGACCACGGGTAGTGTGGAGGAATTCCTTTTTTTTTTTTTTTGCGGTACGCTGGCCTCTCACTGTTGTGGCCTCTCCCGTTGCGGAGCACAGGCTCCGGACTCGCAGGCTCAGTGGCCATGGCTCACGGGCCCAGCCGCTCCACGGCATGTGGGATCCTCCCGGATCGGGGCACGAACCCGTGTCTCCTGCATCGGCAGGCGGACTCTCAACCGCTGTGCCACCAGGGAAGCCCAAGGAAATCCCTTTTGTGCTGGGATGCTCAGTTAGATGTGCCTCACTGCCCACTAACTGCCAGGGTGCTAAAGGGAGTGGTCATATCTCATGCCTCAAGTGGTCCACTGCTGTAGTGGACAGGCCACAACCCACCCGGCTCTTCTGGAAATTCCAGGAATCTCCCTCCCAATCTGTTGGCCCATTGCTGTGGGTGGGGCTAAGCAATCAGCCAATCACACTCCCTGGCCATATTGATTGGTTCAGTGGTGGGGCAAGTCAACCAATCAGAGCCAAGGAGACCCAAGAAGACTTGGCTGGACACCAGGATCTGGAGTGACCTGGTGGAACTTCAGAATGCAGCCAGCATGAGGGAGCGGAGCCCAGACATGGAGAGAGGGAAGCCGTTTATTTATTTTTCAAATTGTGGTAAATAACCTGCAACCTAAAATTTATCATCTTAGCCATTTTAAAGTATATAGTTCAGTGGTGTTAAGTATATTCACATTACTGTGAGATGGATCTCCAGAACTTTTTCGTCTTGCAAAATGTAAACTCTATTACCATTAGACAACAACTCCCCATTCCCTCCGCCACCCAGCCCGTGGTGACCAACATTCTGTCTCTATGAATTTGACTACTCTAAGTACCAAGTACCTCAGCTAAGTGAAATCACATGGTACTTGTCTTTTTGTGACTGGTGTATTTCACTTAGCATAATGTCCTCAAGGTTCATCCGTGTTGTAACATGTCAGAATTTCCTTCATTTTTAAGGCTAAATAATATTCCATCATACAGTTTAGAGTGTATTCTGTTTATCCATTAAGCGTCATGGGCACTTGGGTGGTTTCTACCTCTTGGCTATTGTAACTGTGCTGCTGTGAACATGATGGGGAAGATAAGGAAGTTGGTTTTGAGCCCTGGCTGGGGTGCTACCCTGAAGGGCTCTATCCCTGAGGCCGGCTAGAGCTGGTTTCTGTCGCTTGCCGCACATAGGGCCCGAACGATAGGGCCCCTGGGGGAAGGAGTGAAAGATGTGTAAATGCAGCAGAGACTCCAAGCTCTTCGGGTTTAAAAATTAAAAAATGAGATTTGGGTTTTTCTTTTTCTCCGAAGTGTGTTGGTTGAGGGTAGCTTTAGTCGGATGGTTAAAGCTGGTTTTCTCTAGTTTGCCGGCTTGCTCTATCACAGGGAAGGTCAAGGTTTTCTCAGAAATTGCTGCTGGTAACTACAACGAAACAGGCAGGGAGAAAAGCAAACATAAGAAAAAGACTCACATCAAAAGCCAGCTCTGGGCTGTACAGGAAGCATGGGGTCAAGGTCAGTTATCGACAAGTCTGTTTTCATTATTTATTTATTTTAGATTTAATTTTATTTATTTTTGGCTGTGTTGGGTTTTTGTTGCTACGTGCAGGCTTTCTTTAGTTGCGGCGAGCGGGGGCTACTCTTCGTTGTGGTGCACGGGCTTCTCCTTGCGGTGGCTTCTCTTGTTTCGGAGTGTGGGCTCTAGGCGCATGGGCTGCAGTAGCTGGGGCACGCGGGCTCCGTAGTTGTGGCTCGTGGGCTCTAGAGCGCAGGCTCAATAGTTGTGGCACACGGGCTTAGTTGCTCCGCAACATGTGGGATCTTCCCGAACCAGGGCTCGAACCTGTGTCCCCTGCATTGGCAAGTGGATTCTTATCCACTGTGTCACCAGGGAAGTCCCCAAGTCTGATTTTAGAAACTTTAGTTTAAAAATACATGCTAATGCCTTTTCTCTTTCTTTGTGTCTGTTCTCTGACTATATGGTATGTTGCCATGGTTGGGTTTTTTGTTTTGTTTTTGAGGTAGCATATGTTATACTCCTGATTTCCTTTCCATACTACCTTTAAAATAGCAGGTTGTCAACCACCTGGATTAACCATGACCACATCCACGGCTGAATTTATATTAGCTTTAATAAACACGGGTCAATGATTTACTCAAGAAATCACTATCCATTTTTTTTCATATTATCTACTTGTTCTTTGTGTTATTTCTCCAATATCTGCTTCTAACCCTGTAAAGAGTGTAGGTTGAATGGGAGACCCTAAAAAAAATTCAAGGTAGTTTGCACATTGAGTGCCTACAGTACACATGAATTCTGCCAGGAAGCCCTGGAGCCTGCAGAGAAGGTGGGAACTTAGACCTTGCCCTTGGAGAGCTTGTTATGTGCTCTGCCATTTGTAAGTAATTGTGGACAATACAACGGCTATGAGCCACTGTGTAGAGAAGCCACAGATGTGCCACAGACTCTGCTGGGCACTTAACGCATGTGGTCTCATCTGATCTCCAGAATAATCTTGGAGGAGGCATTTTACCCCTCATCATGTGGATTAAGAAACTGAAGCTCAGAGAGGTTAAATGACTTGCCCAAGGTCTCACAGCCAGGAAGCGGTGACATTATTTGACTCCAATACCTGTGCTCTTAGGACTTCTAGGTTACTCGAAGTCATGATTTATTACCTGCTTTCCATACTCACAAACAGATCTTAGATGGTTGGTTAGTGAATGATAGGATATTTTCCAAGTTAAAAAAAAGGAAATGAGCATTAGATGGTGTGAAAAACCACAAGACATCGCATGGGCTACTTAGAAATGGGATTTTCTAGGAACACTGACAACTGTCTTATGGATGTGTTATTCATCTGGTACATGCCATGCCCTGGAAGCAGCTCAGAGGACCCCAGCCTCCATCCGGGAAGACCTGTGGTATGTTCACTGCTGTACCAGAGGAGTGCTGGGGCCAGCTGGTACCCGCCCAGAGAACCGATTGTTAAATGACCAGAAATTTTGCCAACTGGTTGATAAACACAGCCATTAATAACAATTAACTTACATAAATTTACAATTAAATTATATCAGAAACAAAGGCGATACAAACTTAACTCACCCCTTCCTAATTATTTTACTCTATTTTATTATTACCTATGCTCTTGAGGTTATTTCGCTCTACTATATGTGTCTGTTGGAAATGCTACATAGTGATGTGTTACCACACCTCTCTTTCCATCTCTGTATTCAGGGATGTGTCATAGGGAGCTTGAAATTGACCGTGGAGGGCGTATTACACCATAGAAATCAGGAAATGTTATAAATCAGGGCTTGATTTTTAGAAACTTTTACAAATAGGTTTAATAATGGTGGTTCAGGTAGAGCTTGATTTTTGTTTGTTTGTTTGTTTTGTTGATTGCCTAGACTTAAGACGGTAATGGAGAAAATGTTAACAATGCAGATTATACAAAAGCATGTTGTGTCTTAGCCATTATGTTATGAATAGAACAAAAAATTGGGGAAACGTTCTTCCAGTATTTGAACATTATTATCTGATGCAGCAAAAAAGTCACTCATGTCACTGATGACTGTGTGATGTTCTTCTAACATCTTTCTTTTTTCACTTGTATTATTCATAAATACAAAATATCCCCAAATATCCACCAGCGCTCAGGTCGGCAACTCTCTCATTCGTCAACTGCGATGAGAAATTGGCTGTGGATACAAGAGTTCAGCTAAAGTCAATGAAAGCATTCTGTGAGACTCAGCTGGCTATACAGAATTTGCAAGAAAGAGTACTGTATTTCTTGTTATGTGGAAAGACTGTGCTACACATTCTTTTTTT
Organism: Tursiops truncatus; assembly: GCF_011762595.2. Classification (NCBI taxonomy): domain Eukaryota; kingdom Metazoa; phylum Chordata; class Mammalia; order Artiodactyla; family Delphinidae; genus Tursiops; species Tursiops truncatus. Next base: position 172,213,588 of record NC_047034.1, read on the forward strand.
TTTTTTTTAATTTATTTATTTATTTTTGGCCACGTTGGGTCTTCGTTGCTGCGTACGGGCTTTCCTCTAGTTGCAGTGAGCGGGGGGCTACTCTTCATTGCGGCGCGCAGTCTTATCGCGGTGGCTTCTCTTGTTGGGGAGCATCGGCTCTAGGCACGCGGGCTCAGTAGTTGTGGCACGGGCTCTAGAGCGCAGGCTCAGTAGTTGTGGCGCTCAGGCTTAGTTGTTCTTCGGCATGTGGGATCTTCCCAGACCAGGGTTTGAACCTGTGACCCCTGCATTGGCAGGCGGATTCTTAACCACTGTGCCACCGGGGAAGCCCGCTACACATTCTTTATATCAGTAAACCTTATGCTATGCATCATGTACTTTACGTTTTCCAGAGAGCTGGTCGTTAAATACTTACCAGCCAATCACTGGCTGTACTGGCGCCCAGCAGAGTGCCTGCTACTCATGGTAGGTGTTCGCTGACTGAGCTGAATTGGCAAACGGAGTGTAAATAAAAAGGACTTTGATTCTGGGGCTGGGATGGGGAAAATACATGCTAAGCCTGGCGCCTCTTGTAACAGCGGAGAGTAAGGAAGTGCCCCAAACGAAAAGGTGGGGAGATGCTCAAGGACACAGCAACCAACCTGAAAGAGCTCCCAGCGGCCAAGGCTGGAAGAATTTGAGCGATGAAATAGTTAATGAGTGTTGGATTATAACTCAAAGTGTAAAATTAGTATACATGAGTCCATACTGACATAGATACATTAGGGAGTAAATACATAAAGGAGGGAGAAGAGACCGTCTTCTTTACGGAAGAATTTACCATACATAGATGTGGAGGTCTGGAAGGGCCTGGGGGGTAGGGGTGATGGTGCCAAACAGGCACACTGACCGCAGCATGGAGGAGCCATGGACCTGGAAAGACAGAATGGACACTATAAAACATGGCCAGTAGATCTCAGAAGCCAGGAGAGGAGGCTACTTGGTGCCAGGACAAATGGCCTTTATCTCAACGGCTCCCGGGGTGTCACCGTAACTCAGAGAAAAGGGTAAATTATGCATGGGGTTTCAGTGTGAGAAATCAGGATTATACATTTAGAACACAGAACCGCCAAGTTATACATTATTTTTAGGTTTTGGAACTTAAAAGAATTAAGTCCCTTTGAGCTGTTCAGAAAAGTCATTTGTTTGGGTTTTTCCCAGCCCCCATTTTCTTGTAAATCTTCAATCTTACGGTTTTTCCTTTCCTTTCAAGTTCTAATCAGCTTCCTGGTCAGTCCATAAAATGGGAAATAGAATCTAATGAGAAAACAGCCGGATTTTTGCAAATAGCTTTTGCTACTCCTAGACTTGGCCTACTACAATTCGGTCTTGCCAGATTGAGAGATGGAATGAATGAATGAATGAATGATCATCAACTAAGTTAAGAGAAGGAGCAATGTGGTTCTGGTTTGGTAACAAAGGGTGTGGTCTGCCAGAGGAAGCAGGAAGTGGCCCGGTTCCTGGCCGGGTCTGGGTTCTGTCTCAGCAGGATGCTAAGTGTTCAGTGCGTGCTCCCATCTCCACCTCCCCTGATGTCATCTGCATCATCTGTAGACATCTGGTGACAACACAGCCTCAGGGGTCCTTTCGTGTGAGTTTTTGCTGCAGATGCCGAGCCTGAGGCTGTCTGCTGCCCCATGCCCTCCACTTCACTGGTCTCGGGAAATCGCCTTTGATATAAAACGCCCAGCCTCAGGATTTCTCATCACATCAGTAGGTCCCCACGGGACCTGTAAGAGCACAGGGTAGAGGAAATCCTACAAGGTCAGGTAGGAGATGACAGAGCTTGACCAGAAAGAGGCTTTGTTGTGAAGGGCACCATGGTCTCTGGTCATTCACTCAGTTGCCGGCTTCTCAACCCCGGGTACAGTAAAGCCACATCTTCCTCAAGAACGGGCCCTATTCAGAGGTCCCAGGAACGTGGAAACGCCACCCTTCTTGGGCATGGACAACTAAGGCCCCGACTCTGAGCTTCTCATCACACCTGTTCACCAGAGGAGAGAAATGAGCAACTCTGCTTCCTTGGAGACTGGCCTGGGACTTTTCTAATGGAAAAGTGGATTATTCGTCATTTTCCTCCCCCCAGATCCCTAGTGGCAAATCCCGTTAGGAAGGTTCCACTTAGGCAATAGGAATGCTTCCTAATGTCATGGACATCTTCTTTGTTTTTGCCTACCCCGCATCCACTTTTTTCCATCTTCTGGACGGGCACCCTAATTTTTTGCGGGGAAGACACCCTTTCGCTGACAATCCCGAGTCCATATAACTCTGACCCTCCCACTCCAGGGGTGAGCCCATAACCCAGGCCTGGCCAATCAGAGCATACTCCTTGCCCCTGGCCTCAGTGATTGGTTCAGGGGAAGCCCCATGATCCAAGCCACTGCCAATGAAGATGCTGGCTCTCTCCCTGGAACTGCTACTTTGTAGGGTGCCGGGGCTGCTGGGGGCCACTTTCCTACAGGGGAGGCAAGAGTCTGTCTGAGATTGTGAGGCTAACAGGGAAGAAAGAGTCAGATTCCTGACCATGATTTGGGCGCCTGGATCCATCTGGGCCTACGCTGCAGCGTTTGGCCTTTTCAGTTACATGAGCTTTTTTTTTTTTTTTTGCCTAGGCTAGTTTTAGTTGGTTTTCTGACACTTGCAAACAATCAGATTTCCTGGACAGCATGCTTATGGAGACTTCAGCGTAAGCCTCACTATGTACTCGGAATGAAAGTTGTTTTAAAGGTAATGACACGCGCAGATAAAACCCACCAGACTGTAACCGCGCACCAAATGTACCTTTAAACGTATAAAAGTAAAGCAGCGTCTCCAGAGAAGAATGATTTCAGACCAAGGAACCGCTCATAAGACAAGTAGTAAAGCGCTGCTTAGAGAGACTCTGACAGACAAATAGTTCTCTAGCTACAGCAGGCTTCAGGCTACAAACCCCAAATTTCTGCTTCAAAAGTGACCCAGGGAAGACATTCCATAGTTTTATTTATTTAGTTTTTTGGCCTCGCCGTGCACTTGTGGGATCTTAGTTACCTGACCAGGAATTGAACCCAGGCCCCCAGCAGTGAGAGCACTGAGTCCTAACCACTGGACCACCAGGGAATTCCCGACATTTCACAGTTTTAAAAGAAAACTTTCCAGTTGAAGAAACAGGTAACATTTATAATATGCACCTGTTGTATATATAATATGTTCATGTCTAGTATATTTATCAGATACATGTCAATGTAATTGTATTATTACTATATATGCAAATGCATATATATGTGTATGTATGTTTAGAACCACATATTTGCAGCTCTTTTTTAAAGAGGTGTTGAAAAGACTGTTCAAAATTTATTTTTCCAGCTTGTCTGTTTTTTCTTATTCCTCAGTAAACTTAAGCTATTAACCAGCACATTTCCCGGCACACAGTAAGGCTCAATCTGAGTGAGTTCTTTCTCCCCAGCTCCCCCCTCTATTTTAAGTTCTTCTTTCAGAAACCAAGTAAAATGAAAGAGGCAGTACAGCATAGTGTTACAAGCAGAGGCTGGTAAACGTTTTCTGTAGAGCCAGACAGTAAATATTTCCAGCCCTGAGTGCCATATGATCTGCCCAGCTAACTCTGCCGTTGGAGCAGACAACATAGGCAATACTGAAATGAATGGGATGGCTGTGTTCCCATGAAACTTTACAAAAACAGGAGATGGCCTGCATTTGGCCCTGGGCCATAGTTTGCCAACCTCTGGTTAAGAACTTGGGATTTGGCATTACACAGAATCTGGTCCAGCTCCCTGTTCTGCTCCTCCTCTGTGACCCTGATGAGTGTGTTATTTTTGTGCCTTGTCTGTAAAAAATAGGGATAATAACAGCCACTTCTTAGTCTGTGAGAAGTGGGTGAGATAGTGTACATGAAATGCTTGGAACACTTCCTGGTCCATAATAAATGAGCATAAAACATTAGCCATCAGGTATTATCATCATCATCAAAAAAGAAGAAGAAAGGGGGCAACAGAATTTGTCCAGGAACGGCAGCAATACCCCTGGTAAAAAGTTAGTGGATGGACTTCCCTGGTGACGTAGTGGTTAAGAATCCGCCTGCCAATGCAGGGGACAGAGATTCGAGCCCTGGTCCAGGAAGATCCCACACGCCGCAGAGCAACTAAGCCCATGGGCCACAACTACTGAGCCTGTGCTCTAGAGCCCGCGAGCCACAACTACTGAGCCCGTGTGCCACAACTACTGAAGCCCACGCGCCTAGAGCCCGTGCTCCGCAACAAGAGAAGCCACCTCAATGAGAACCCCGCGCACTGCAACGAAGAGTAGCCCCCGCTCGCCGCAACTAGAGAAAGCCCGCGTGCATCGACGAAGACCCAACGCAGCCAAAAATGAATAAATAAAATAAATAAAATAATTAAAGAAAAAAAAGTTAGTGGAGTCAGGGACTTCCCTGGCCGTCCAGTGGTTAAGACTCCACGCTTCCAATGCAGGGGGTGCAGGTTTGATCCCCGGTTGAGGAACTAAGATCCTGCGTTGGTGCAGCTGAAAAAAAAGTTAGTGGAGCCAATCAAACAAGGAAGCCAGATAACTGAAAATGCATTTTCTTCTATTATCAGTGGCTTTCATTTTTACCCACATAATGAATCATCCCCTGTCAGTGTGTGAAATTGCAGGTTGGACTGGGAATTGCAAGACCTTCCTTAACCGCTGGGCAGTGAAGGACCTGCCTGGGCTCTCACGGCCCCACGATGCTTCGTGCTATTAGGAAAAGCCTCCAAGGGACTCAGGAGAGCTGGCTTTTAATCCTGGCTCTGGATCTATATGACTGATGCCTAACCTTGGGGAAGTCGCTGAAACTCTCTGAGCCTCAGTTTATGCCATGATAGGGGTGGTCCCAGGGACCTCTATAAAAAAAACTGAAGGGGGAAAGGGGACCTGGGATTAATGAGTAGCTCCTTGGAAGAAATTGGAAATTGAAGCTCAGAAAGGTAAAGTCAGTTGCAGCTGGCATTTCAACTTGGGCCCATCAAACTCCAAAGCCCTTGCTTTCTCGATGGTGTTCTGCAGAGCTTCCCCATTAAAGCAGCAAGGAATATTGGCCGACAGAGGGCGCTCTTCTCGCAAGACAGGACGTCATGACATTGCAGGGACAGAAGACAGTATCCAGGAGACACATGGGAGAGTCTGGCTGGACTGGGAACAGGGCAGAGCAGGCTACAGGGAAGGCCAGACACAGGCTATCATGGGGATGGGGGCTGCTGCCAAGGAGCTGTCAACCCCCTCATGGAGCAACTCGGCACGTCATTTGTGGCGCCTGGCTTCCTTTTTCATTCTGGCCATTTCCCTCAGTTTTGCCGTATTTCAGGACAGAGAAAGACATGATTTATACATATGGGTGACGTGGGTTTCCTCACTCAGCTGCCTTGTAAGAATGGCGCCTCTGTGACTAGCACAGCTTGTTTCTACACCTCCTTTCCCAGAGCTCAGAAAGCACGAATAAAGGCAACAACAAACAAAACCCACGATACGGCAGGCACACCTGACCTTATGACTTCAATTTCCCACGCCTGGTGCCAAGACTCTATGGTATTAATCAACGGCTGCTTCAGGGCATTGCAAACGGCCCTGCGGGTTATGTCCTGCATAGCTTCAGTGGGCACCATCCACATGGACCACGTTGTGAATGGTGACCCTGGAGTTGTGCAATATGGCAGCCCTAGCTAATACTTTGATGAGAGAGCTATTTACAAAGTATGGTCCTGGGCACATCCTGGCTGCCAGTGTACTTTGTCAAACAAGAGTTTTTCTTTATATTTTTCCATCTTGTATGTTGTTCTATGGGTAATTTATCTGCAAATGTATTTATGTGCTAGTGGGGGCAGGTCTGGGGAGGTTCCCCTGTCCAGAAGGACACGTACAAAGGAGGCATCCTGGCTGCTCCATGCTGGTCTGCTTGACTCTAGAGCTGAGGGTTATCATGTGCTTATTAGGTGCCAGACGCTGGACTAAGCAATTTACGTACTTTGCCCACTGAATACCACGGTCACTCAAGGTGGTAGGAACTATCGTTACAGGAGTGGGGACCGAGGCTCTGAGAGGCAGATGATTTGTGCACGTCCAGTATAAAAGCCAGTACAAGAGCAGGGCTGGGACGGCGCTGGAGTCAGCCTGACCTCAGGGCACGTGCTCTAACCACTGTGACACCTGCGAACACATCTGGATTCCTAACCGCCCCGCACCTCACCCCCCTCCCCCAATAAAATGCTGTCACACCCTCCTCTATTGGTTATGGTCACCACAAAACCTGAAATAAGTGCTTTCATTTGGGAACTCTTTGTCGGTTAAGTTCTCATCATACTTAACCTGTATGAGAGCAGGGCAGTCCCCCGTGGAAACTCCACCCAAGGAGGAAACACAGTGCCCTCACCAGGGACCCCAAAATCAATTGGAAACAAGAACATGCCGGAAGCAAGACAGCCACGAATTTCTTAGAAAAACTGGGCTTCAAAATATTTGATGAGAGATGCTCTTCAATACCTCTCCCTTTTTCCCCTCTTTCTTTCTCTTCTTCTTTTTTTTTTTTGTGCCGTACGCGGGCCTCTCACTGTTGCGGCATCTCCCGTTGCGGAGCACAGGCTCCGGACGCGCAGGCTCAGCGGCCATGGCTCACGGGCCCAGCCGCTCCGCGGCATGTGGGATCTTCCCGGACCGCGGCACGAATCCGTGTCCCCTGCATTGGCAGGCGGACTCTCAACCACTGAGCCACCAGGGAAGCCCTCTTTCTCTTCTTTTAAACAGCCAGCAGGTTGGGGTCATCAGGAAGTGGAATTTGTAGGAACGTGTCAGTCAGTCCACAGGCCGCCCTCACGCGGGCCCTGCAAAGGGCCCCTCCATGAATAAGAGCATCACGGATGGAAGCTTCTCAAGCTGGGGACGCCCCGGCAGAGAGCACTTTTGAGAAGATGGGGTTGGGGAGAGTCCTGCAAAGTGCCCTGGGCCCAGGCCAGGGCAACACTTGTGCAGCTGCCTGCAGTCACCCGAGGGATGAAGCAACGTGCAAGTGCGTGTACTGAATAAGAATTGAAAAAATCCGTGTATATTCGAGTGACCGTGAGAGTATGCTTTCCTCTGTGTGAAAACCAGTCAAGGCCACTGCTCCAGCTAGCATCAGGCTAAATGGTTTTCTCCCCTCCTTTTTCCGCAAGTGGGGATCGTGTTTAATTTGCACTGACTAGCTGTGTGGCCCTGGGGAAATTACTTAACCTCTCTGAGTTTCGGATTCCTTGTCTGTAAAATGGGGATCACGGGAGAGCCCATCTCATAGGTTGCTGTGAGCGTGAGATAAGGGAAAGCAGGTGAATCGCTTAGCTGTTCACGTCAGTGATTCCTCCTGCTGCTCTTACAAAGCATCTTCTTCCGTCTTATCTACTCAAGGTTAGAGGTCGTCAGCACTGTTTCCCACAATTATATAAGAAGCACCTTGTCAAATAAAGTCCCCATTCCATATCTGTACACCCATGTTCATGACAAACTTACTCAAAATGGCCAAAAGGTGGAAGCAACCCAAGTGGCCACGGATGGATGAACAGATAAACAAAATCCATACAATGAAATATTATTCAGCTGGAATGAACCATGAGGACATCATACTAAGTGACACAAGATGGTCACAAAAGGACAAACAATGTAAGATTTCATTTATATGAGGCACCTAGAATAGTCAAATTCACAGACACAGAACGCACGGTGGGAGGGGAGGAAGGAAGCAGGGGGTTTTATCTGATGGGCACAGAGTTTCAGTTTGGGAAGATGAACAAAGTTCTGGAGATGGATGGGGGTGACGGCTGCACGACAGCGTGAATAGATTTAATGCCACTGTGAACTGTACACTTGAACGTGGTTAAGATGGTACATTTTATGTGTATTTTACCACAATTTTGAAAATGAAAAGTTAAAAACAAACCCCCAAGTGAAGTACCTCCAAGGTTTCTCCGAGGTCTGGGGTGATAGAAATGGATGAAAATGTTCTGAAAGCAGGTTGTGGTGATGGCCGCACAGCTCCATAAATGTATTAAGATTGACTGAATTGACACTTAAAATGGGTGAAGTTTCTGTTATGTAAATTGTGCTTCAGTGAAGCTGTTAAGAGCAAGCAAGCAAACAACACATGCTGTGATCGGAGACTTTGGAGGATGAAGGAGCTGTTCACTGTCTTGATTGTGGCTATGGCTTCCCAGGTGTACACATATGTCAAAGCCCATCCACTTACAGACTTTAAACCTGTGCCGTTTATTGCATGTCAACTATATCTCAATAAAGCTGTGTTTTCAAAAGGCAGAACAGTATTCCATATATAAACGAACTCCTTATAATTTATTAACAATGCCCCCTTTTGATGAAAATTTAGGTTTCAAATGTTATGCCCCTATAAATAATATTTCAATAAATATCTTTGTAGGAAAAAAAAAAAGAAAAAAATGCAGATATTGTTTGCTGCTCCCCCTCTTCTTCCCCCCACGGGCAAAGCCACAAAGTCAGAACTTCCCAGGGAGGGGGCCTGGGAACCTGTAATTTTACTGAACACTCCTGAAAAATTCTTGTAATCAGACATGTTGGGGCACATTGAATCAAACTTTGCGAACTTGGATTTTCAGGCTTGGGAGTTTGAAATCCCCTTTTCTTTGATCCCTAAAAAATTCTGTAAGTGTTCCATACAAACGATTCTAAATTTGGGTTTCCCTACTATTGGGAATCAGAATCATCAGGGAGCTTGTGAGAATGCATATTCCCAGGCCCCTCTCCCAGGGAGGATGTGTATGGTTGCCAGATTTCGCATAAATAAATAAATGAATAAATAAATACATAATAAACTATAGGGTGTCAGTTAAATCTGAATTTCAGATAAACACCAAATAATTTTTTTAGCATAAGTGGTTCCTTGCAATATTTGGGCCACACCAGTACCTAAAAATTATTTGTTGCTTATCTGAAATTCAGATTTAACTGGGTGTCCTGTATTTCATCTGGGAGTCCTAACTATGAGTCCTCAGGCCTGGGGTGAAGCCCAGACCTGCACTGTTGGTTTGCTCCCCACGTGGTTCTGACGAGGGGGATCCTTAGAACCCAGGTTGAGAGTCCCTGATCAGGTCAACACCTGCTGGGTCAGGAGCCCCTCCTCAGGGCGGCCAGTGGACCCCAGTGCATCCCACGAGTGAGCACACTTTAATGTTGGTCCAAGGAGGAAAAGGGGTCTGAGCAGCCGCAGGAGAAAACTGCCCCAGATTTTCAAAGCCAAACATGGTGGATGCGGCGTCACGGGCCCTGCAGCCTGAGGGATGCTGCCGGTCTTCTCTGAGTGAGTATTTAGGGCTGCCTAGGGGACCCACAACCCAGGATTCTGTCTAGATTCTCTAAACTTTGTTCATTTATACCCAGCCTCGTCCCAGAAAGGATTTGAAGCCTCGGAGGTCTCAGTCCATGCAGCGTTCTCGGTGCTGGCGAGTGAGGTTAACACACCGTCTCTCTGGGACACACATGACAGGTATTAATTGCGTGCTCACCACGAATGGGCATTATTCTGGGAGTTTTACAATTATAACCATCTCATTTAGCCCTCGAGATAAGCCTGCAAGGTCATTGCTGTCGTTGGCCCCATTTTGTAGATGAGGAAACCGAGGTTCCGAGGGGTCCGATGGTTTGTGCAAGAGCACACCGAGTAGGCCAGTAGCAGAGCTGGGGTTCTGACCCAGGACTGTGTCGCTAACCAGCCCCCATCCTTCCTCCCTACTGAACCAGACACTTCTTGTGACTGAGCTTTGCTGGGCGAGTTTTGGGTTACGTTCCGCTTAACCTGGGGCCATACTTTAGGTCCTGATCCCGGGAACCTTTCTGATCCGGTGTGATAACAGCTATCAGGCCTTGAGCGTCTACTCCCGCCAGAGACTTTGACTTTTTACACATAGATACTCTCTCAACGCCCTGCACCGCTGAGAAGACCCAGACCCAGGCATGCAGAGTACCCTGGCCGAGGTCGCAAAGCTAGGAAGTTGTAGAGCACTGATCTGCCTAAAAGGGAAGCATCCATCTCTGCATCTTCAAAAGCACACATCTGCTTTCCACCTCCCCTCGCCAAGCTTCACTTTTCAGGAAAATGCTCTCGCTCCGGGCTGGTCGCTAGGCAACTCTTGCATGTAATTCCACGAAATGCCCAGAAGAGGGCGCGAGGACTCGCTCTCCCCCGGCACCCACGAGATGGGTCTGAACTTCGCGGAATCGCGAAAGCAGAGTGACGCGCTCCAGACGAACTCCACCTGTGGCCGTATCTGAGCCCTAGGCTGCACGGAAGGTGATACAACACGGCGCCTCTGCACCCCACCCCCACCCCGCAGGGGCCCGGACTCACCGAGGCTGGGTTTTCGATGACCAGTTCATAGGTCAGCCCTCCGGACCCAAACCTCAGGATGTCTCCGGGTAAGAGCTTCACAGCCACGTTCTGAATGTGGCACCCGTTGACGAATGTGCCGTTGCGGGAATTGAAGTCCTGGAGAACAAAGCTGCTCTCGGCCTCATTATATTCAATGAGCGCGTGATGGTTGTCGATGTCTGCAGACTGAAATGGAGAAGGGGGACAGTCAGAGCCAGGAAAACAGGAATAACAAGGGGGGCCCTAATGTTTACTAGTGCCACTGACACTGGGTGCCCCAATGTGCTAACCACTTCATCTGGCTGGATGGTCACTGCAATCCTCATTTTAAGAGGAGGATGCTGAGGGTCCGAGAGGTGAAGTGACTTGCCTAAGGCCACACAGCTAGTGAGTGGAGGGTCACCAGACCCTGACAGCAGACCCAGGATAGATGCCCAGTTTTTGGGTAGGGCGTCAGGCAACACAGAGGTAAGAGGGAACTCGGGGGGAATTGGCCACTTTGTAGTTCTCTGATCCCATGCAAGTATCCTTTTGGTTGTCCTGAATGGCAAGACAGCAGAAATGGCCCAACACAAACCAGAAGGGTCAGTTGGCAAGTGACAACTGTCCATTTACTGCAAGTGTTAAAGTTAAGGGGAGGTTTTGTAATAACTGTTGTTTTCTTTTGTTTGTTCTATTCATTTTTAAAATAACATTTTTTTTGTAATAATGCAGAAAATGAGAACTAGAGAAAAACACAAAGACATTAAAATCACTTAGACTCCCGTCCCCCAGAGGCAGGCACTGTGAACACGATGGTTCACATCCTTCCAGTCTTTTTTCTATGCTTACAATCTTTTTAAAAAGTTTAAACACAATTGAGCTCACACCACAAAACATAGTTTTATAACTACATTTAAAAGCCTTGGTGTACAATGAAGGTTTTTCCCATGTGATTAATTATTACTGTTGCTTCTTAAAAGCTTATCAGAATTTATCTAACCAAAGATGATCTATTTTTCAATAGGGGCCCTAGTGTGACCACATTTCCCCCAAAAGAGGGAGACCCCAGACAGTGAATTGTCAGTGGAGTCAGAAACCTCTTGTGTAACCACTTTAGTAAGAAGAATGAGCAAAACTCGGCACCAGGGAGGAAATATCACATTCCCCCTGGCCCCGGTGCCCTGTACTATGGGCTGCAGGGCACGTGTGAAGTCTTCTGTCTTCTCAGGACACTGCCTATGAGCCATCCACCCCAGCCTGAGACTTTGCAATTATTTTCTAAGTTACTCTTCTCAGAGTGCCTCATCCAACTTTCATAGAGTGCACTTGGACTTAGAAATCTATACTAACGTCCCACAATATAATTATAACCAATAGCTTATATTAATAATATAATAGCTTATATTATATGAATAGATAATAATATAACTGCATATATTAGTAGAATATATTAATTACACATTATGTGCAATTACACAAATGCCAGGAAATTTGCTAAGTGCTTTACTGCATTATCCCATTTCATCTTCACAATAATTCAAAGGGAGACTTCCTCATTTAAAAAAATTTAATTTTTTATTGAAGTATAGTTGATTTACAATGTTGTGTTAGTTTCAGGTGTACAGCAAAGTGATCCAGTTATACGTATATATAATATCTATTCTTTTTCAGATTCTTTTCCATTACAGGTTACTACAAGATATTGAATATAGTTCCCTGTGCTGTACAGTAGGTCCGATAGTTACTCATTTTTTTAGATGAGGAAACTGAGGCATAGAATGATTAAGTGTGCCCACAGTCAGCCAGTTTGACTCGCTTGGTTTGTTCCCAGGTTTGCCTGATTCAAATGACTGTGCCTTTCAAATTCCTACCAAACACTCTGGCACTTAAAATACTGAAACACAAGAAGAAAGTGGGAGTATCTATATTAATTTCAGGCAGAGCCAACTTCAGAGGAAGGAAAGTTATCAGGGATAAAGAGAGGCGATACGTAGTGATAAAGGGGTTGATTCTCCAAGCAGACATAACAATCCTTCATTGTATGTGCCCAACAATAGAGCATCAAAGTATGGGAGGCAAAAACCGATAGAACTGCAAGGAGAAGCAGATGAATCCATCATGGTAGCTGGAGACCTCAACAGCCCTCTGTCAGTAATGGGCAGATCCACCAAGCAGAAAATTAGTAAGAATGAAGTTGAACTGAATAGCACTATCGTCATCTGGATCTAACTGGCAACCACGCAACTTCATCCCACAACAACACACATCATTCTCAAGCTCACATGGAACGTTCACCAAGCAGACCACGTTCCAGGCCACGAAATATACCTCAACAAATTTAAAAGAGTAGAAATGATGTAAAGTACGTTTTCAGACCACAACGGAATTAGGCTAGAAACCAATACCAGAAAGACAGCTGGAAAATCCCCAGATATTTGGAGATTAAACAACACACTTCTAAATAACAGATGGGCCAAGGAGGAAGTCTCATGGGAAATAAAAATTTATCTTGAGCTAAATGAAAATGAAAATACAACCTGTGAAAATTTGCAAGATGCAGTGAAAGCAGTGCTTGGAGGGAAATTTATGGCATTGAAGGCATACATTTGAAAAGAAGATCTAAGCTTCCGCCTTATGAAACTAGAGAAAGAGGAGCAATATAAGCCTACCACAGCAGAAGAAAAGAAGCAATGAATGAGATAAGAAGCAGGAAAACAACAGAGAAAATCAGCAAAATAAAGAGCATTTTTTTTTTTTGTAAAGATCAATAAAATTGACAAACCTCTAGCAGGATAACCAAGAAAAAAAGAGAGAAGATACAAATTACTAAAATCAGTAATGAAAGCGATGGCATCACTACTGATCTCATGGACACTGAAGGGATAATAAAGGAATATTATGAATAATTCTATGCCCACAGATTTTATAACTTAATGAAGTGGACTATTTCCTTGAAAGACACAATCTACTGAAACTCACGCAAGGAGAAATAAATACTCTGAATAGACTCATATCTGGTAAAGAATTTGAATCAATAATGAATAACCTTCCAAAGTGGAAAGCACCAGGCCTGGATGGGTTCACTGGTAAATTCTATCAAACATTAAGGAAAGAATGATACCAGTTCTCTATAATCTCTTCCAGAAAATAGAAGAAGAGAGAACACTTCCCAGCTCATTCTGTGAGGCCAAACTTATTCTAATAGCAAAACCAGATAAAGATATTACAAAACAGGAAAATTGCAGGCCAATACCTCTCATGAACATAGATGCAAAATCCTCAACAAAATATTAGCAAATTGAATCCAGTAATGTATAAAAAGAGGTATACACCACAGTCAAGTGGGATTTATTCTAGGTATGCAAGGCTGGTTCAACATTTAGAAATCAATTAATGTAATCCATCACATCAACAGTGTAGAGAAGAGAAATCGCATCATATCAGTAGATGCAAAAAGAGCATTTGACAAAATTAAACACCCATCCATGATAAACTAACAAACCAACAAACCACCACAACAACTCTTGGCAAATTAGGGATGGAGGGGAACTTCCTCAACCTGATAAATACATCTATAAAAACCCTAAAGCTAACATCATATTTAATGGTGAGAAACTAGAAGCTTTCCAATTAAGATCAGGAATAAGGTGAAGATGTCCCCTTTCACCACTCATTTTCAACATTGTACTGTATGTCCTAGCTAATGCAACAAGGCAAGAAAAGAGAATAAAAGATATATAGATTGGGAAGGAAAAAAAAACTTCTTTGGTGAAGTGTTTGTTCAGGTCTTTTGCCCATTTTGCAGATGGCATGATTGTCTATGCAGAAAATTCCAAAGGACTGACAAAAAGCCCTCCTGGAACTAGTGAGCAATTATAGCCAGGTTGCAGGATACATGATTAATATACAAAAGTCAATTGCTTTCCTATATACCAACAATGAACAAGTGGAATTTGCAATTAAAAACACAACACCATTTACATTAGCACCAAAAAAAAAAAAAAAAAGAAGTACTTAGGAATAAATCTAACAAAATACTTAGCTATATGAAGAGGTATATGAAGAAAACTACAAAATGTTGATGAAAGAAATCAAAGTAGTCTAAATAAATGAAGAGATATTTCATGTTTATTTGAAATTCCTTAGTGATATATGATGTTTAACATCTTTTCATATGCTTATTTGACATCTGTAGATCTCTGGTGAGGTGTCTGTTCAGCTCTTTTGCCCATTTTTAAGTCGGGTTTTTTGGTTTCTTATTGTTGACTTTTAAGACTCATTTATTTTTGTTTATTTATTTATTTTATTGAAGTGTAGTTGATTTACAATGTTGTGTTAATTTCTGCTGTACAGCAAAGTGATTCAGTTATACATATATATACATTCTTTTTAAAATATTCTTTTCCATTATGGTTTATCATAGGCTATTGAAAATAGTTCCCTGTGCTCTACAGTAGGACCTTGTTGTTTATCCATTCTATATGTAACAGCTTACATCTGCTAACCTCAACCTCCCACTCCATCTCTCCCCCAACCCCCTCCCCCTTGGCAACCACAGTCTGTTCTCTATATCCATGAAGACTCATTTATTTTGGATACATGCTTCAGCATCTTTATTCATAATTGCCAAAAACTGGAAGCAACCAAGATGTGCTTTAAAAGGTAAATGGATAAACAAATTGTGGTACATCCATACAATGAAATATTAGTGATAAAAATAAATGAGTTATCAAATAACAAAAAGACATGGAGGAATCTTAAATGCATATTGCTTAGTGAAAGAACCTAGTCTGAAAAGGTTACATACTGTATGATTCCAACTGTACGAAATTCTGGAAAAAGTAAAACTATAAGGAGAGTAAAAGATCTGTGCTTGCCAGGGGCACAGGGGCTCTAGGGCTCAGGGGATTTTAGGGCAGTGAAAATATTTTTTATGATACTGTAATGGTGGATACTTGTCACTATACGTTTGTCAAAACGAAAGAACGTACAACGCAAAGAGTGAACCCTAATGTAAACTATGGACTTAGTTAATAATAGCATATCAATATTGGTTCACCAGTTGTAACAAATGTACCGCACTAATGCATGACATTAATAATAGGGGAAACTGTGTGTATTGGAGGGGTGGATATATGGGAACTCTCCGTATTCTCTGCTCAACTTCCTGTAAACCTAAAACTGTTCAAAAAAATAAAGTATTAAAAAAAATTAAAACACATTAGTTCTTTGGAAAATGTCACCCACATCATCTTCATCACCATTCCCATTGATCTTTGTGTCCTTTGAACCTTTGATAACCCATGAATGAGAGAAATTCTGTGTGTTACATTTTGTTTTTCTCTTCCCAGGCTTCACTACTTTCAGTTCCTCAAAAACTGTCAAGCCATTATTAAGAAATCAAAGCAAGCAGGAAGTTTTAAATGACTCCACAAAATTGGGTGAGCCTCTACCACGTGTTAGGCCAGGAGACAGCTTCCTAGTTCTGCCCTATAATATCACTCGCTCCCTTTACCTGGAAAATTGCTAAGTGCTACTACTGGACAGATGCCCTGCTGCTAATACAGACTGACTGTATAAGCTCCATCCTACTGAGCTGTCCAACTATGAGATGAACTGTTATTTATTTATTATTATTATCCTTATCATCATCTAACGTATTTTGAGGGCTTCCTGTGAACTGGGCCCTGCTGAAGCATTTTGTGTGCATTTTTTTCATTTAATCTGCATGACAGCCCTAAACAGGGTTCTATTATTATCTCCATCTTAGAGATGAAGAAGCTGAGACTCAAAAGGTGAAGTGAGAGGACAGCATTACCTTGATACCAAACCCAGACAAAGACACTACAAGAAAACTACAGACGAATATCTCTTATGAACACTGATACCACAATCCTCAACAAAATATGAGGAAACTGAATTCAACAGCACATTAAAAGGATCATACACTATGACCAAGTGGGATTTATTCTTGGAATGCAGACTTGATGTTTCAACATATGAAAATCAATCCATGTAATAATACATCACATTAACAGAGAGAAGGAAAAAAATGATCATCTCAATTGATGTACAAAAAGCATTTGACAAAATGCAACACTCTTTCATGATAAAAGCACTCAACAAACAGGGAATAGAAGGAAATTACCTCAACATAATAACGGTCAAATATGAAAAAGCCCACAGGTAGCATCATACTCAAAGGTGAAAGACTGAAAGCTTTTCCTCTAAGATCAAGAATAAGATAAGGATACCTGCTTTTGCCACTTCTATTCAACAAAGTATTGGAAGTCCTAGCCAGAGCAATTAGGCAAGAAAAAGAAATAAAGGCATCCAAATTGGAAAGGAAGAAGTAAAATTATCTCTGTTCACAGACAACATGATCTTACATGTACAAAATCCTAAAGAGTCCATGAAAAAGCACATCCCTCTTAGAACCAATAAACAAAATTCAGTAGCAAAATCGTAGGATACAAAATCAACACACAAACATCAGTTGTGTTTCTATATGCTCACAATGAACAATCTGAAAAGGAAGTTAAGAAAATAATTTCATTTCCGATAGCATCAAAAAGAACAACATATTTTGGGATAAATTTAACCAAGGTGGTAAAAGATGTGTACACTGAAAACTACAAAGTGCTGCTGAAAGAAATTAAAGACACAAATAAATGGAAAGACACCCTGTATTCATGGGTTGGAAGACTTAATATTGTTAAGATGTCATTACTACGCAGCAGGATCTACAGATTTAATGCAATCCCTATCAAAATCCCAATAGCAGTTTTTGCAGAAATAGAAAAATCCATCCTAAAATTCATATGGAATCTCAGTGGACCCCAAATAGCCAAAATAATCTTGAAAAAGAAAAGCAAAGCTGGAAGCCTCACACTTCCTAATTTCAAAACTTACTGCATACAAAGCTACAGTAATCAAAACAGTGTGACACTGACATAAGGTCAGGCACATAGACCAATAGAAGAGAATAGAGAGCACAGAAATAAAACTTTGCATATATGGTCAAATGATTTTTGACAAGGGTGCCAAGATTATTCAATGGGGAAAGAACAGTATTTTCAAGAAATGATGCTGGGAAAGACTGCAAAAGAATTAAGTTGAACTCTTACCTTACACCACATACAAACATTAACTCAAAGTGGATCAAAGACTTAAACGTAGTCTAAAACTATAAAATTTTTAGAGGAAAACACAGGAGGAAAGCTTTATGACATTGGATTTGGCAATGCTTTTTTGGATATGATACCAAAAGCATAGGCAGCAAAAGTAAAAAATAGATAAATTCAACTATATCAAAATTTAAAACTTCTGTGAATCAAAGGACACAATAAACAGGGTGAAAGGCCATCTAGAGAATGGGAGAAAATAGTTGCAAATCACAACTCTGAAGAAGGGTTAATATGAAGAATATATAGAGAACTATAACTCAACAACAACAACAAAAAACCCCCCAAATAACCTGATCAAATATGGGCAAAGAACTGGAATAGACATTTCTCCAGAGAAGATATACAAATGTCCAACAAGCATATAAAAAGATGCTCAACATTACTAGTCATTAGGGAAATGCAAATCAAATCCACAGTGAGATACCACCCCATACCCATTAGGACGGCTACTATCAAAAACAAACAAACAGGGCTTCCTTGGTGGCGCAGTGGTTGAGAGTCCGCCTGCCGATGCAGGGGACACGGGTTCGTGCCCCGGTCCGGGAAGATCCCACATGCCGCGGAGCGGCTGGGCCCGTGAGCCATGGCCGCTGAGCCTGCGCGTCCAGAGCCTGTGCTCTGCAACGGGAGAGGCTGCAACAGTGAGAGGCCCGCGTACCACAAAACAACAACAAAAACAAACAAACACACAGGAACAGAAAATAACAAGTGTTGGCAAGGATGTAGAGTAGGGGAACACTTACGCACTGCTGAGAATGTAAAATGGTGCAGCTGATATGAAAAACAGCATAGCGGCTTCTCAAAAAATTTAGAATAAAATTATCATATGATCCAGCAAGTCCACTTCCGGGTATATACCCCAAAGAATTGAAAGCAGGAACTTAAAGAGATATTTGTACACTCATGTTTATAGTAGCATTATTCACAATTGCCAAAAGGTGGAAGCCACCCAAGTGCCCACTGACTGATGACTGGATAAGCAAAATGTGGTCCATCCATACAGTGGAATATTATTCAGTGTAGGAGGAAGGAAATTCTGACACATACTACAACACGGATGAACCGTGAGGACATTATGTGAAATAAGTGTCACAAAAAGGCAAATTTTGTATGATTCCACTTATGTGATGTACATAGCGTAGTCAAGCTCATAGAAACAAAATAGAACGGGGGCTGCCAGGGGCTGGGGAAGGGGGAAACGGGGAGTTGTTGTTTAATGGGTACAGTTTCAGTTTTGCAAGATGAAAAGTTCTGAGACTGGTTGCACAACAATGTGAATCACTCACAACTACTGATCTGTCCACTTAAAAGTGGTTAAGATGGTAACATGTATATGTATTTTACCACGATTTAAAAAGTGGCTAAGATGAAGTGACTCACTCAACATCAAGATGCTGGCACAGGGCAATGTCAGGGTTTGAACCCAAGTCTAATTCCAAAACCTGCACCTTTGATTTGTACCCTGTGATTTCCAGAGTAGAGAGTGATTTAATAATGAGAGAGGAGACAGGCAGGACCTAATCTAGAAAGCAAGTGCATTTTTTAAAGGCTTCTGCATTTTAAATATCTTTAAAAAGTATATAGCGAGTCCATAAAATATTGAGACGTTTAAACATCTATCAACAATGACCATTCTGCTCTGATGGCTCCTGTGCTTTGAGGAAGCCTCCCCGGGAAGCTGACTTAGTTATGACGTTGCCCTGAGGTTCGCTGACGTTGTCGCTGAGGTTCGACGTGTACCTGGAACCGTCCTTTGGAGCTAGGTTTCAACCCTGCATCACCTGGAACTGGGAAGCCCCATCTCAGACCATAACCTCCCGATCCCGGCCTTCCTTATCCTCTCTCTCGTCCTCTCCTTGAGTCACATAGCCTTTGCTCCCCTTCCCCTCCCTGTGGGTAATGCCCTACACTCACCCAGCCTGGGCCCTGCTCAAGCCCACCAGCTCCTTCAAGTCCATCCTGGCCCCCAAACCCTCCTGCCACCCTCACGCTTCTGTCCCGAGGCTGCCCAGTGCTCTTTGGGCCCCCCAGCCAGCAAGTCCCTGCTCTTAGGCTTTTCATTCTACTTTGACAACAGCCTCCTAGGTCTTCACCTCCCGCACCTGCCGGCATCCTCCATCTGCTTCTCCCGACCCTCCTCCATCCCTTTCCACGGCGCCCTCTGCCCAGCAGGCCCACCTGTTCAGCTACATCATGGGCTGATGGGCTCCTTGCCTCTGGCTTCTGGTTGGGATTGGCCAATGGGGGGTTAGAGGTCAGAGCAGGGAGGAGAGAGGTTGGGGTACTTACTCCCCTGGCTTCCTTTCTGTGAGGCCACACAGCTTCTCTCAGAGGACTCTACCCAGCCCTCGGGGTCTCCGGGTCCCAGGAATGCCCCTGCCCCTCACCCCTCAGCTCTGGGGGTGGGAACAGTCCTCACTCATACTAGCTCTGGGCCCTGCACTATCCTTTGTGGTTTCTCTGAGCCCTGCCCACTCCCTGTGGAGTCCCTTCATGAAACTCCCGTCCATCACTCCACACCCCTGTGAATGTACCTTCAGCCCCCCGCCAGGACCTGGACTTCCCAGGCATGGAGAAGCTCTCAGATGGGACCTTCAAGGCTTCTCTTAGCTGCCAAGGGCCTCCGGGTGGTCCTGCCTTCACCCCACCCTGGTCTGGTCCCTCTCCTCAACCATCTCTGCTTTAGCATGCTCATCTTGACAGTGTAACTTCCGTCTAACCTGTGAACCTGCTTACCATCCCCTCGGCCTAGAAACGCCTCCCCTTCCCCCTTCCTGTCCTTTATTGTCAAATGGCTTCAAGAGCGTTCCTTTCCCGCTGGGTCCTCAACCCACTGCCATTGCCCTCGGGGGCCTCCTCGGGCTCTCGGCCTCCCTGTGACATGTGACACAGTTGTCAGAGAGAGGCACGTGGCCTGATGGTTCAGGGGTTGGGGAAGCAGGACAATGTGGTGGTTATTAGACTGGGCTCGAGTCCAGCTCTCCTACTTCCTAGCAGGGTGACCTTAGGCAAGTGATACCTCAGTTTCCTCATCTGTAAGGTAACAAAAGGACAGTCTTATAAGTTACTGGTGACGTATAAATGATACATACAAAAGCCCTTAGGAGAGAACATATGGCAAATGTGAAATGTTCTCTATTAAGAGCAAGAGGATGGGCTCTGGAGTTAGAAAGCCTTGAGTTCAAGTCCCACCTCTGCTACCTTCCAGCTGTGCAGCCTGGGCATGGTTCTTTGCTTCTCTTCAGTTGCTCCCTGAGCAGCAAAAATGAGTTTGATAAGCTGGGCTTCGTAGGATTGACAAAAGGTACTGCTTGGTGAAATGTTCAAAGGAGTGGGATAACATTTTTTTTTTTTTTTTTTTTTTTTGCGGTACGTGGGCCTCTCACTGTCGTGGCCTCTCCCGTTGCGGAGCACAGGCTCCGGACACGCAGGCTCAGCGGCCATGGCTCACGGGCCCAGCTGCTCCGCGGCATGTGGGATCTTCCCTGACCCGGGGCACAAACCCGTGTCCCCTACATCGGCAGGCGGACTCTCAACCACTGCGCCACCAGGGAAGCCCAAGGGATAACATTTTTTTTTTTTTTTTTTTTTTTTTTTGCGGTACGCGGGCCTCTCACTGTCGTGGCCTCTCCCGTTGTGGAGCACAGGCTCCGGACGCGCAGGCTCAGTGGCCATGGCTCACGGGCCCAGCTGCTCCGCGGCATGTGGGATCTTCCTGGACCCGGGGCACAAACCCGTGTCCCCTGCATCGGCAGGCGGACTCTTAACCGCTGCGCCACCAGGGAAGCCCAAGGGATAACATTTTTGAAATTAACTCGTGTGTGTGTGTGTGTGTGTGTGTGTGTGTGTGTGTGTGTGTGTGTGTGTTTTATCTATTTCTTTTAACCTTTTGGTTCTTGGCTATCCCATCCCCCAGCCCCATCCCCCCACTGCCTCAGGAAAGGGATGTAGTGCAGAAATAGTAAAAAATTGGGGTTTTCAAAAGAATAAAGAAATGAGGAAATGACCAGGCGCTGGTGAGACGACGAGTCTGGGAGTGGAAGGAAAGAAGAAGCTTCTCTGCTTCCCTGTCAGCTGGATCCTTCCTCCCCGGTCTCCCCGGGAGAGCCCCGTGGACCGGCAAGGCCTCAGGAGAGGCTGGTTCTGAAATCAGACTGCCCGAGCGTGGCTCCCAGTGCCCCAGCCTCCCTCTGTGACCTCAGGCAGGATACTCAGCCTATCTGTGCCTCAACGCCCTCATGTGTAAAGTGGGGCAAACAACACTAACCTCCTAAGGATGAAATGAGTTAATACACTCGAAAGTGCCAAGAACAGTACCTGGCACAAAGCAAGCTGTCTCTGTTATTAATCCCCTCAGCCTGGCAACAGCTCTCTGGCTCCCTCACCTCTCTGACTGCTTCCAGGTCTCCACGCCGGGCTGCTCTCCCCTCAGATGTCCATTTCCTCCTCACTCTGTCCATGGGCTGGGGCCACTGTACCACCCCCTCGATTCGCAGATGTGTATTTCCAACCCCTGGTTCATCTCCAGGCCCCAAACTGCCTGGCTGCTTCCTGGATGTTGAGGTGCTCACTCAACCAATCTTGCTTCTTCCCCTCTTGGTAATGGTATTATCACCTTCCAGCTCATCCAGCCATCTTTCTCCATGGCCTGTGGCATTGATCCTACTGATTTCTCCAGAAAGCTCTCAGACCAGTCCCAAAGCAACGGTCCAGTCAGGTGGTAGTATTAATGTGGTGGGCAGAATGGTCTCCCAAAGATGCCCATGTCCTGATCCCCAGAACCTGGGAATATGCCCCATTACGTGGCAAAAGGGACTGTGCAGATATCAAGGTTACTAATCAGTGCTCTTAAAAGAGCACTGGGGACTTCCCTGGTGGCGCAGTGGTTAAGAATCCGCCTGCTAGTGCAGAGGACACAGGTTCGAGCCCTGGTCCAGGAAGATCCGACATGCCGCGGAGCAACGAAGCCTGTGTGCCACAACTACCGAGCCTGCGCTCCAGAGCCCACAAGCCACAACTACTGAGCCCACGTGCCACAGCTACTGAGTCTGCACGCCTAGAGCCCGTGCTCCGCAACAAGAGAAGCCACTGCAATGAGAAGCTCGTGCACCGCAACAAAGAGTAGCCCCCGCTCGCCGCAACTAGAGAAAGCCTGTGCTCAGCAACGAAGACCAAACACAGCCAAAAAAAAAAAAAAATTAAAAAAAAGAGGGAGACTATCCTGGGTTATCCAGGGGGGACTAATCTAATCCCACCAGTCCTTATAAGCAGAGAACTTACTCTGGCTGGATTGGAGAGATGAGCGGTGGTTCTTGCTGGGCCTCCACTTAACAGCCCCAATGCTCCTCTTCCTGGGAAAGCACCCGGTCAACGTTTCCTCTTTACCCAAATCCCCCACTAGATGGCGCCCCCTCAGCCTGTTGCATGAATGAGGATCACGAGAACATTCATCTCACATTTCACTGACAACCCCCATTCTGGATTCCACAGGGTGGAATTTCCCTAGCTTAGTCAATTATCTTGTTATCGCAGTTAACTGAGAATTTCCAATTTAGATATTAGATGTTCCCAAAGCTAAATTTACACTCAAAAAGTGAAGCTTCTTTTTTTAGAAGCTTGAGTCAGCTCAGTCTGAAACTCAGCCCCACCTCCCCCGACTAGCTGTGTGATTTGGGCCAGTTCCTTAACCTTTCTGAGTTCCATGTCCATGTCATCAAATGAGGATAATAATGATAATAGTAGTTCTCACCTGCACAGGATTTGTTTTGAGGATATAATTCTATAAATATATATACAGAACATACATAGATGATGTATAAAGCCATGTGAGATACAGTAAGTAGTCCATAAATGTATGCTGTAGCTGTTTGTATTACGTATGCTATTCAAAAGATTATGATCTTTCTTTCATCTCACATCCATCAGAATGGCTACTATAAAAAAAAAGGGAAATAACAAGTGTTGGTGAGGACGCAGGGAAAGTGGAACCCTTGTGCACTGTTGTGAGAATGTAAATTGGTGCAGCCACTATGGAAAACAGCATGGCGGTTCCTCAAACAATTAAAAATAAAATTATCATATGATCCAGCAAGTCTACTTTTGGGTATATATCCCAAAGAACTGAAAGCAGGGGCTTGAAGAGATATTTATACACCCATGTTCATAGCGTTGTTTGCAACAGCCAGAAGGTGGAAACAACCCAAGTGTCCATCGGTAGATGAATGAATAAACAAAATGTGGTGAATCCACACAATGGAATATTATTCAGCCTTAAAAAAGGAAGGATATTTGGACATATGCCACAGCATGGATGAACCTTAAGGACATTATACTCAGTGAAAGAAGCCAGTCACGAAAAGACAAATACTGTTATGATTCTACTTCTGTGAGATACCCACAGTAGTCAAGGTCATAGAGACAGAAAGCAGAATGGTGGTTGCCGGGGGCTGGGATGGGGGGGCACGGGGAGTTGTTGTTTCATGGGTGCAGTTTCAGTTCTGCAAGATTCAAAGAGTTCTGGAGATGGATGGGGGTGACGGCTGCACAACAGTGTGAATAGATTTAATGCCACTGAACTGCACACTTAATAAAAGTGGTTAAGATGGTAAATTTTATGTTATGCATATCTTACCACAATAAAAAAATGAGAAAAATGAGATCACGATCGAGCCCTTTCCTCTGAAATTTTTCCTTTTGGAAGCCCTCCATCTGCCGGTGAGAAACTAGGTCCATCAGTTGCTGTGGTGGGAACTGACCAATGAAATCAGCCGCCAGTTCCCAAACAGGGGACAAAACATTCCCTGAGGACTGGCGAGACCAAACAGGTGAACCCCCAGAGCGAGGAGCACTTGGGGAGAAGCCAGGGGTGAGGTGGGGGTGGGGGGGGGGGACGGGAGCACGCCCCAGGCGGGAGGACAAGCGGGATGCAGATGGGGAGCCAGCAAGTGCACCCTCCCAGGCCTGTTCCATTCCGTGGATTTCCCCACAGAGAGTCCACCTGTCACCTTATGTCTCACAATGTAGGTGTTCACTTAGAATAAGAGAAATGTGAATTAAAATGACACAGGTACCATACTTCACCCCGTAGATCAGTGAAGATCCAATGGGTGGTCAGCACCCTAGGCTGGGGAGGGAGTGGGAGACAGGCGTCCACTGCTGGCAGGACACCACATCCGGAAACCCCTGGTGGGCAATGTGGCCATGCCCATCAGCGTTACAGCTGTATGTGTCCTTTGACAGAGCAGACGTACCTGCACGTCCGTGAAATGATGCAAATAATAGGACAATCCCAGCAGCCTTGTTTAATAATAATAAACAAGATTATGATGTAGGCTCTGGTTCTTTTCTGAGAGGCAGCCCAGAACTGGCAGGGGCCAGGAAAAGGGACGAGAGTCATCTGGCTAGATGGGATCTGGTGTGTGTGTGTGAGATTCAGTCTGGCTTCACGACCCTCCGATCCCACGCGAGAAGGGCTGACCCAGGCTGGAGAGGTGGCTCCGCCCATGAGAAAGGAGCCGGCTGGCAGGACACTGACCACCAAGGGTGGAGGTGCGGACACCAGCATTTCATCCCCCTGTCATGTCTGTTCTTTCTTTTTCTCCTCCATCTCCACCCTCCCAGCTGCAGCCCTGCGCTGACTTGGGCTGTCCTAGAGCTCAGTCTTCTAGGGATCCTGGAACCTCCCCAGGGTGGGACTGGGGGAGTCTCTGGGGAGGGGGTAGGGTCAGTCAGCCCTTCATTGTTTAACCTTCGCTTCCCTTTTCCTCAAAACAAGGTTTATTGAAATAATACACACACACACACACACACACACACACACACACACAGACACACACACACAAGCAGGAGCTCTGCTGATCAAGAAGGGAGAGGGAGGGAACACTGATGGTGGGGTTCTCGAAGTGTGGTCCTGGAACCAACTCCAGGGGACTCCATTCCCCCCACCTGACCCTGGGGAGCATATAAATGTGAAGATTCCTGGGCCTTACCCCAAACCCACTGGGTCAGAATGTCTAGGAGTTCATGTTTAACAACCACTCTTAAACATATGGAAAATCCAACAACCACTGGCTTGGTGTTTCTTCATTCTGGAAGACTTGAGCCCCTTTCTCAGCAGCGTTTAGATAACAGCCATATCCAACTCTAAAAACTACAGTTTACAAGACACATCAAATCACATAAATTACAACTCGCAAGGTTTAGCTGTGAAACGGGCAAGGCTGAGGCTTCTGAGCCGTGTAAGACGGGAGAGGGGAGACTGTGACTAGAGCTCCTGGTGGCTCGTCTGCACACAGCAGCCGGGATGCTCACTGGCAGGTCTGCCCCTTGTTTACCAGCCTTCAAGCCTTCTTCCCATCGCTTTTCAGATAAAGATCAAAACCCTTACGGTGACATGAAGGAGGCCTACTTGTCACTTAGCCCTCCTCCTTCCCACTCTGACTCTGGACGCCCTGGTTTTCTCTCAGTCCCTTGGGCTCACAATATGCTCTTCCACCCCAGGGCCTTTGCACATGCCATTCCCTTCTCCTTTTGTCTAGTTAAGTCCTCCTTGTCTTCCATATTCCTTTCCTTTACAGCCCCAATGTTGGAATGGAATTAGTCACACCTTTGTGGGATCATCTGACTTACTTCTCTCTCTCCTGGCAGCTTCCTGATTGTAGGGACCAGGTCCAGTTCTGCCATCGCTGTGCCCCTAGACTTGGCTTGGTGCTGAGGCTCTGGGTAAATACTGTGCAAATAATGAGTGATAACAACAGTTATCACTGTTGACTATAAACAGTTCTCACTAGTCTGGCTATAAACAGGCTTCCTATTGCCTTTAGGGAACCAAACTCCTTACAGGATATAGAAAAAAAGCCTGGACGGGAAAACCCTGCAAATATCAATATTGATTTTTCCCTGAGCCAAATGATTACAAATGACTGTTATTTTCTTCCTTATATTTTCCTTTCTCCCAATTTTTAAAAACAAGAAGTATGTAACTACCTTCCATTATTGGAAAGAGTAAATGATGTTGAAATACTACGATACCAATAGTCAAAACAACATGTCAGCCTTGCTGATGAGAAGAGATCTTTAGAAGCATGACTGCCTGTTCTTTAGGATTGATCCAGGCAAATAAAACAAACAATCTTTTTTATTTGCTAGATGTAACCTCTGGGTAATTGCAAGGATGACTTTTTATTAATATAAATCCCTGAATTTTATTTAGTGGAATGACCTCTAGTGGCCTCAATAACATAAACTATAAATTGACTACTGAATTATTCCTCGGGATGGCTCGTAGCTGATCAGGGGTGATTCTTCTGATCAGAAAGGCCCAGTGAAGTCAGCAGAGGGGCAACTTTTACCTTGTTTTATAAAACTGGAAAATGTTGATATGTCTATAGGTTTCAATTCTTCAAAATGGACCCATGTCCCCACACCCCTCTTCAGAGCAAATCTCCTCTCCCATTTAAGCTTTGGGAAGATGATTTGTCTAAGAGAAGACAGAAGCGCCCGTCAAAAGTCTATCCCCAAAACGCTTGGCAATTCATGTATCAGCTGTCCTCCAGGGATCCCAAATGAGCTCGTGCTTCCGGAAATGCAACTGATTCCTTCATAAATCAATGTGACTGTAGCTGGCAGCAGTGATGTATTTATTTTCTTTTCTTTTTTTTTTTTTTTTCGGTACGCGGGTCTCTCACTGCTGTGGCCTCTCCCGTTGCGGAGCACAGGCTCCGGACGTGCAGGCTCAGCGGCCATGGCTCACGGGTCCAGCCGCTCCGCGGCATGTGGGATCTTCCCGGACCGGGGCACGGACCCGTGTCCCCTGCATCAGCAGGCGGACTCTCAACCACTGCGCCACCAGGGAAGCCCAGTGACGTATTTCTTAAGCTAAGTCCGAGGAGCAGTCAGCAGTCAATTATTTTTATACAATGAATGCAACTCAATTTCTGTCTAGTTAATAACTGTCCTCATTGGTTCCCGTTTCCAAATGGCTTATTAATGTCAGTGGATCCTCATCTCAACCCTGTGCACCTCTGAGGATTCTTCTCAGTCTCTGTTTTATGCGACCATAATAATGATCATTGTGTCATTTACTGAGCACCACATGCCAGGCTCTTTAGGTGCATTTCTCACTTAATCCTCAGAATAACCCTGTGAGGTAAGGGGTTTACAGACAGGGAAAAGGAGCTCAGAGTGATTAAGTAATTTGGCTGAAGTCACTCAGCCACAAAGTAGCCTAATGAGATTCAAACCCAGGTCTGTCTATCTCCAAAGCCTGTGCTTTTAAAAATTACTACAGTTTTCTAATATCATAGTCAGGTTCAAAACAGAGATCTCTGTCCCTACTTTAGCCAGACAGGAAATAAAACTACCCCAAATCTATGCCTTGTTAGGATAAAGAAGAAACTACAGTGCTGCTGCTTCTTCTTTTTCCTCCCACTTTGCACACTGCACAGGTTTTCTGTGTCCTTGAAGGGAGACCGTATCATGGAGGAGAATCTCACGGGGAGGTTCATGGAGTTATCTTTAAATCTGTTGAGTTTACAATAAACATTCTCAGAAAACGAGGAATAAGGGGGGAAATTTCGCACTTCGTAAGAACATGTAGAAAAACCCTACAGCTAACCTCGTACTTAACGGTGAAGGACTGACTGCGTTCCCCTAAGGTCAGGAACAAGTGCATATAAGGATTTATACACTGCTCTTGTTCAGCAGAGTCCTGGAAGTCTTAACCAGGGAAACAAAGCAAGGAAAAGAAGATTAAAGGCATTCACATCTCCTTTTCTGAAAGGAGAAATAAAATTGTTCTTATTTGCAGATGACGTGATTGTTTATGTATAAAATCCCAAGAAATCAACACAAGCCCTTGTATAAGAAAGTGCAGTTAAGGCTGCAAGATACCAAGAAGCATACACAAATCAACTGAATTTCCATATACTGTCAATGAACATGTGGACACCAAAATTAAAAATGCAATACCATTTACAATCACTCAAAAAAAAAAAAAGAGAGAAATACTTAAGTGTAAATCTAACAAAAAACATGTACAGGACTCGTATGCTGGAAACTACAAAACACTCATGAGAGACACTGACTAAATGGAGAAATATACCATGTTCATGAATTGGAAGAAAATGTAGGAGTATATCAATTATTCTCACATGGATATATAGGATTAAACACAATTCCAATCAAAATTACAGCATGATATTTTGTATATACAGACAGGCTTATGCTAAAATGGAAATGGAAAGGCAAAGGAACTAGAATAGGTTAAAAAAATTTTTTAAAGAAAAGTGGGAGGAATCACTCTACCTGATTTAAGACTTGTATAGCGACAGTAATCAAGGCTGTGTCATAATGGTAGAGGGACTGACACATAGATCCATGAACATAATAGGGAACCAAGAGAGAGCCCCCAGACAAAGTGTGGCCAGATTATTTTTGACAAACTTGCAAAAGCAATTCAATGGAGAAAGGATAGTCTTTTCAACAAATGGCTCTGGAACAACTAAATGTCCACATGCAATAAAAATGAACTTTGACCTAAATCTCACATCATAAACAACAGTGAACCCAAAATGGTTCATAGATTTAAACATAAAACTATAAAACACTTAGAAGAAAACATAAGAGAAAATCCTCAGGGTCAGGGACCTGGTGGCATGTTCTTAGACATGACACTAACAGCATGATCTATAAAAGAAAAAAATAACTACCTGGACTTCATCAAAAATTAAAACTTTTGGTCTGTGAAATATTCTGCTAAGAGAATGAAAAAACAAGCTATGGATGGGAGAAAATATTTGCAAACCATCTATCTGACAAGGGACTCACATCTAAAATACATAAAGAATTCTCAAAACTCAATGGTAAAAAACCAAACAATTCGATGAGAAGTGCTTAAAAGACAGGAAGAGATATTTCCCCGAAGAGGATATGCAGAAGGCAAATACGTACATGAAAAGACATTTAACATCACTGTCGATTTGGGAAATGCAAGTTAAGACTATGATGAGATACCACTACACACTTACTAAAACAGCTAAAATGAAAAACAGTGTTTACGCTAATTGCTGGTGAGGATGTGTCTCATACGTGGCTGGTGGAAATGAAAAATGGTACAGCCACGCTGGATAAGCCCGGCCGTTTCTTTACAAACCGAATATATATTAACACATATGTTAATCCATGCAATCATACTCCTGAGCATTTATCGCAGAGAAATAAAAACTTATGTTCACACAAAAACCTGTACACAAATGTTTATAGTAGATTTATTTGTAATAGCCCCAAATGGAATCAAAATGTCCTTCAAAAGGTGAATGGTTAAACATAGGTGATACGTCCATACCGTGGACTATTACTCAGCAATAAAAGAACAAGCTAATAACCTAAATGGATGTCAAGGGCATTACACTGAGTAAAAAAAAAAAAAAATCAATCACAAAGGTCATACATAAATGATGAAAATTATAGACACGGAGAACAGATGAGTGGTTTTAGGGGCGTGGGGACGATGGTGGGAGGAGGAATTGTGACTATAAAAGGCATATCACAAGGGACATCTCTGATGATGGAATACTTCTGTATCTTGATGGCCACACACAAATCCACACGTGGTAAAATGGCACAGAACTCCACACATGCTTCGTGCCATTCTCTCTACGATTTGTGCATCTATAATTATTTCAAAATAAAGTTTTAAAAAATCTGTCGAGTGAAGTCTGAGAGAGGTCTGCCTTTCACAGTCGTAAAGGGATTCCATTGCATTTCTCTTTCTGCTTCAATATTTTAATCCCTTTCAAAATTTTAAAAGGCTCCAAGCCACTGTTTTTATAATTCCTTACTTACAATTTCTTCCAACTTCCTTGGCTGTCAATGAGCTGGGAATGTGGACCGAGCCACAGTTAATTCAGAGAATGAAAGGAAATGAGAGAGCGCTGAGGCCACGCCCGGGGCTTACCCTGATTTACTACTTGGAGGTGTGGGGGCGGGGGACGGCTCCGAGGGGCCCACAGTCTCCAGAAGCGCTGGAAAGGGCGAGAGGCCATTGCTCAAGCTGGGCACTTCAGGTGGCCGTGGCTGCCGGACGCGGAGCAGGTGAAGGTCAAGCATCAGCTCTATGCCCACCTTCCAACCCGCGCCATCAGGGTGGGACACCGCAGACACAGTCAGCAAAGGACAGAGGGCCCATCGCACTTTGCACTGTGCTCATTCGCACCACACGTGCCAGGGAGACCCAGCACATGCGGGGACTGGTTACTGGTGGCACACCGAGGAAGGCTGGGACTGTTAGCCAGAGGCTGTGCTTTAGAAGAGATTGGAGTCCACAGAACAGTGAGGACTTTTGGTGGCGTGAGGGGTAGGGAGGGTCGGGGACTGGGTAGGAAGAGGTCTTACCTCTAAAACAAGGTCTGAATCTTCATGCTTTCCAATCGTAGTGCTTTTATTCAGGACAAAAAAGCCTTCTGCGCTCTTTAGATAGGCCCTCATACTCTCTGCTTCCCCTATAAAAGGTTTACAGAAGACAATTCTGTTAGAAAAATACAGTCCTCTAATTATTCAATATCATATTTAGAATGAATGGAATACACCATAATGTCCACAGGAGAAGTCAGCAGAGGTAGGAGTGGGTAGCTGGATTTAACAGTGATCACAATTAGAATTCCTCACATTTTTAAGACTGTCCTTTTAACAGTGATATCCGGCATAGATGAGCTTGGTTCTGATCACAAGAGGACATCCTTTATGTAACTCAGAGCACAAACAAGCAATAGCAAAAAAAAAAAAAACCCAAACAAATCTGAATTCCACTGATAACCGCTCTCCACCTCCCATTAAGCTTAGTTTGGGGTTAGTTATCTGACAGAATCAAGTGCTCAGTGTTACTAACCCACCACTTACTAGCTCTGTGACTCTGGGTGAGTTACTTATTCTCTCTCTATGCCTCTGTTTCCTCATCTGTAAAATGGGGCTAATAATACTCTGTATCCCAAAGAGTTTTGTGAGGATTAAATGTGAAGCATCTAGAATGGGGATTGCTACACTAAACCCCCATTTGTCCTACTGTGATTACGACTGTTATTAATCTTGGGCTTCTGAACTTTGACTCAAGGAACCCCAACTTCTACAGAGCTTCTTACAGTGCGGAAGAGTCAGTCATCAAGGAAATGGGCATTAGAAGATACTTTCTTTTTAAGTCACCGCACTCCTTCATATATTTAGGTTAAAAAAAAAAGATTTCCAAAGACAAAATATCAAGATTATAGCTTGGCTGTATGGTCAAGACTCTGTACGTATCTTTTCCTGGCATTTTATTATGAAAATGTCAAACACACAGAAAAGTTGAAGGAAGTGGATGGTGAACTTCTATATAACCAACACCCAGATTCTACAATCGACATTTTGCTATATTTGCTTTATCACATATTTACCCATCTATACCTTTTATATTTTAATGCATTTCAAAGTAAATCCTATACATGTTTTTAAAATTTATTTATTTATTTATTTTTGGCTGTGTTGGGTCTTCATTTCTGTGCGAGGGCTTTCTCTAGTTGTGGCAAGCGGGGGCCACTCTTCATCGCGGTGCGCGGGCCTCTCACTATCGCGGCCTCTCTTGTTGCAGAGCACAGGCTCCAGACGTGCAGGCTCAGTAGTTGTGGCTCACGGGCCTAGTTGCTCCACAGCATGTGGGATCTTCCCAGACCAGGGTTCGAACCCGTGTCCCCTGCATTAGCAGGCAGATTCTCAACCACTGCGCCACCAGGGAAGCCCTACACATGTTTTTTAAAACATAAAAATTTCAGTAACTTCAGTAGGTTCCAAGATGTTGATAATTCACCTGATATTTGAATTCTGATCCATCTCAATGCCATGTCAAAGAAAGGCTCTTTTCTTTTTTTTCTGGTTTTTTTTTTTTTTTTTTTTTTTGTGGCTGTGTTGGGTCTTCATTGCTGCATGCGGGCTTTCTCTAGTTGCGGCGAGCAGAAGCTACTCTTCCTCACAGTGCGCAGGCTTCTCATTGCGGTGGCTTCTCCTGTCGCGGAGCATGGGCTCTAGGTGTGCAGGCTTCAGTAGTTGCAGCACGTGGGCTCAGTAGTTGCAGCACGCGGGTCCTAGGGTGCGTGGGCTTCAGTCGTTGTGGCTCGCGGGCTCTAGAGTGCAGGCTCAGTAGTTGTGGCGCACTGGCTTAGTTGCTCCGAGGCATGTGGGATCTTCCTGGACCAGGGCTCGAACCCGTGTCCCCTGCATTGGCAGACAGACGGATTCTTAACCACTGAGCCACCAGGGAAGTCCCCGAACTCTCTTTTCAACTGAAAGGTCACTGAAGTGTGAAGTTGTTAGACTGTGGATAAAAACAAAAATCATCTAGGTGTGACCGTAGAGGGTCTCCGGTCTGGCTCTGCTTTCCATCAACATTTCCATCATCATTTCATCACTGAATCCCTACTAAGTGCCAGGCACTGGGCTGTCCTTTTACACACATGGCCTCTTTTCATCCTCAGAACAACCCTGCGAGGTAGGTGTCAGGATTGTCCCGCTTTACAGATGAGGAAACTGAGACTCAGAGAAGTTAAGGTCACACAAGAGTAAGTGTGTGACAACTCTGGGCCTTTGCATGTAACCAGTGTACAAACCTCCACTGTTGCTGGTGGGGCAGAGTAGGGGTGGGGGAATTGCACTGTCTGCTGACACTTGGGACATGTAATAAAAGAAAGTCCTTGAAACCAGCATTCTATCCTCCGAAAGGAAGATGAGACCCTACCTGGGGGTAAGAGAAATAAAAATAAGCAGGATAGTTTATATTTGTAAACTTTGAGGCCTGTGGATGTCCCACAAATATTGATGCTTTCGGGCTTCCCTGGTGGCGCAGTGGTTGAGAGTCCGCCTGCCGATGCAGGGGATACGGGTTCGTGCCCCGGTCTGGGAAGATCCCACATGCCGCAGAGCGGCTGGGCCCGTGAGCCATGGCCACTGAGCCTGTGCGTCCAGAGCCTGTGCTCTGCAACGGGAGAGGCCACAACAGTGAGAGGCCTGCGTACAGCAAAAAAAAAATAAATAAATAAATAAATATATGTATATACTTTCATATAATGAGAAATAAATTTTATTAAGTTCGCTGTCATGTATATAGGGGAAAAGACATTTCCTCTTCCCAAAGAACCATGCTCTGTTGCCCTCAGTTATTAATCTTCAATTGCAGAGAACCATGTTATCAAGCAACACATTCAAGTCGAATTAATCTAAAATGTAAACTTTCAAGAAATGTCTCTTCTGCAGGAAAACCACAGGAAACGCCACTAATCTAAAACTTAAACTTGGATCATGCGCATATTTGTGTTTTAGCTCTCACCCCAGACGTCCCCAAGGCTGGGGTCTTCTCTCTGCTC
The DNA here is from genome assembly GCF_011762595.2 of Tursiops truncatus. Lineage (NCBI taxonomy): Eukaryota > Metazoa > Chordata > Mammalia > Artiodactyla > Delphinidae > Tursiops > Tursiops truncatus. The sequence continues at coordinate 172,247,568 of NC_047034.1, forward strand.
AGACGTCCCCCCTTGGGGCAACCACCTGACCACTCTGGCTAAAGGCACCCTCAGTCATGTTATTCCCCTGCTGGTTTTCCCCTGATGTGTTTCCTTCCTTGTACTTATCATTCTCTGACATGTTCTGTTCCTTTATTTAGTTATGCTTGCTGTTTGTTTCTCTTTCACTAAGATATATGTTCCTGGAAAACCAGAACTGTGTTCATTTTGTTAAGAAGCGATTCTTCGTGGGTATTTTGTGTTTGTACCCATCTTCAGAGCAAAGGCATTGAAAGATTTTGTCCTGCACTAACTTTCCGAGAATGCTTGTATGGCAAACAGCCTGGGAGGATATAGGTAATGTTTATAATAAAGATAACGGCTCCTTCTGGGGCAAAAGTTGGGCAGGTTTGCTAGCAGCCCCTTTCAAAGATTGCAGTTTCCTAAGTTTGGAGTTCCTTACCTGGCACACAGACCCACTGTGGGCACAGCATCCACACTGGCTGTTCTGCACCACCCCGAGGGACTTTCTGGGCAACAGGAACCAATGTGCGTATGCAGCTCTGGCTGCCTGTTACGTCGGCTGTGCTGTGAGTAATAAAGTTCTTTGTTTCTGGCCCAGGAGTCTCTTGTCTTCTGCCAGGAACTATAAGCTGGGCAGGCTCTTACTAACTTTCAAACAGGGTAAAACGTCAGACCCTTTGCAGTTCCTGCCAGTTCTGTGCATTACCCCTTCTCCAGGGTAGGGGGCGGTGGGGGGGACAGCACCTGACACATAGTAGGTGCTTGGTAAACACTTGCTGAGTGAATGAAAATACAAACGACACCTCAAAGCAAGTCAGTACAGCCAGCTGGCTAGGAAGCTTTGATAGTAACTACCTTTCATTTTTCCTGTCAGTATCTATCTTAGATGACTCCTTGGAAAACCTAAATTCTCTCTCTTTAGCTTTTGGATTGGACAATATTTCTCCACATTAACTTTGCCCTGTGCATCACTTCCTTGCCTGAAAACACTGTAAAAGTAATTTGAATGTGTTTAGCTCTGTGAATTCGTTCTTACTCAGTGCCATGGAGCACCAGCCACGGTAAAGAGCAAGAGCTTCAATCATCTGCATCCCCCCTGACCACTTTGGACGGCTCAGAATTGGGATATAGGAGCGAACTTTCTTTTGAGGTTTACAGTGGCCTCCAAGTTCCTTAAAGAAGGAGAGTTCAGGTAAGGGGCGGTGTGTGTGTGTGTGTGTGTGTGTGTGTGTGTGTGTGTGTGTGTGTGACCATTGGGTGGGTGTTGTCCATAAATCAGGGGAAACAGGGGTTCCTCTCTTAATCCCAGCTATACCCACAGGACATCCAAGAGCTGGTGCCCAGGAGAGGCCTAAAGCTCCCGTGCCGGCTACCCTGGGGGACGAGGTAGGGGCTGCACTTAGGAAGGAACGGCTGGTGTTGGGGCACCTTCTCTGGGGGTGCTCCTGGCGACCCGAGCCTGGATCAGAGAGTTCGGACTCGGGTGGGGCCGGGTCCCCTGCCTACCCCAACGCCCTTGACTTCGCAGGGATGGCCTCCTCCGGCCCAGGTTTCCGCCCGCCGCCTCCTCGCGCGCCGCTCTCACCTGGCCAGAGGAAGAAGCCCACGCCTCGTCCTCCGCCGAGAGCCCTGACCGTTCGGGAGGCGCCGGGCCCGCTCTGGGCGAGGCCGCCGGGCCGCACTCCCGCGGAGTCTCCAGCCGGCGGCCGCGCCGGCCCGGCCTGTGTACGCGCGTCGCCACGGCAACGCCACCCAGCCGGCCGTGCTGGTGAGGGGCGTGGCGTGCGCGGCGCTAGAGGACGAGGGGCGGTGCGCTGGGAGCACCCAGCCAATTACAGCCCGCTGCAGCGCTGCGAGCCCTCCCCGACCTGCCGCGTAGAGGTCCCCAGCCCCGTTTCAAGGATGGGGAAACGGGTTCAGTGTTCACAGAAGTAGCCCAAAGTTTTACAGCGGGGAAGGAGCAGACTCAAGAATCCTTCCTACTGACCTTAGCTCTAGGCTAGGTGCGTTGAGGAGGGGGTGGTCAGGCGTGGGAGGGTAATGGAGCTGAACCACGAGAAGCTTGGAGGTTACTACCCCCGTCCCACCCGAATCTCTAGTTCTCTCTGTTGTGGAGGAGAAAATAGAGTAAGCTGGGGGGACCATCACTTCTGGGGGTGGGGGTGGAGATGGGAGATGGGTGGGGTGGAAGGAACAATTTTGAAAGAATGAGAGATTCTTCCACGTGCTAGGGAAAGGGTATTTACAAGCCCACAACCTTACTGTTCCTGTCCTTCCCTGTCAAAACTCACGTTTATTCATTTATGTGTTCTTTACTTCTACAAACATCACCTGAGTCCCTACAAGTGTCAGACGGTGGCCCCAGTGTTGACCTGGATCAGATCCTCAAGAAGCCCCCCCGCACCCGCCATGGGCACGGGACTGGGGGGAAGGAGCGTGTGGAGAAGACATGCAAATCCCAACTATCTCCCCTCACCCCATGTCACCTTTTTCAGATCAACCCTTTTGGTGTGGGAGCAGAACAGCCCCGCTGACTACCTACAGAATGCCTCATTTCCCTGGCAGGAAATGACTGACAAGGTGCCCCAAGACAAACTCAAAATATTCATCTAAGAAAGATGAAAGATGGCAGACTCCACTCTAGTCAATTAGAAGAAGATATAAGAGAGAAAAATCATGGAAATCGATATGTGATGGAATATGTGGTAAAGATGCTCCCACATGCCTAGAGGCTCTTAGAAATGCACATTCCCTGGCACAAACCTCAGAGATTCTGATTAAGCAGCTCTGGAGCATGGTCCAGGAATGAATTTGTTGCATTCTTGCAAATTCCTTGTTAAAACCTTGGCAAAACCTCAGGATTTATTCAACCCTGCAGTTGAATCGCAGAGCCCTCCCAGAACTTGACCCTGGAAATCTCTTCCAGGCCCTCAGTCTGCCTGGAAGGTTCTGCCTGGGTTAGTTTCCTTCGACCAGAAAGACCCTAGGAAAGTATGAGGAGTGACCACAGAGGCTGGGGCCCTGAGTGGTAACTTCAGATGAACAGAGAGGGTCAGACTCAACTCTCCAGGCACATTTCTGCCTCAGGGCCTTTGCAGTTACTGTTTCTTCTCCCTACCAGGCACTTCCCCCAGGGATCTCCTTCAGCTCCTTTAGATTTTTACTCAAATATCACCCTATTTAAAATGGTCTTGGAATTCCCTGGCGGTCCAGTGGTTAGGACTCGGTGCTTTCACTGCCCGGCTCGATCCCTGGTCCATCCTGCAAGCCCCATGACGCCACCAAAAAAACCCCAAAAAACATGAATAACAAAACAAAACAAACACCTCACGCTATTGCTCTTCCCTTCATCTTACCACTCCTCTAACGTGCTATTTATTTAGTTTCCTTATCTTATTTGTTGTCAGTCTCCCCACTCCCAACACCCCCCTGCCCTCCAACTTAAGCTCCATGAGGGCAGGGATTTTTTTTCTCTTTTGTTCACTACTGTATCACCAGTACCTAGAACAGTGCCTGAATGAATGAATGAGTGAATGAACAGGGGCAGCCCTTGCCACCCGCCCACAGCCTTGCCTCCTACCTCTTGAGCTGCTGAGCTGAACTGTCCTTACCCCAGGACCTAGGCTTCTGTAGCCATGGCCCTCCCCAGCCCCACCCCCATCTCCATGCTTGTCTTCAGTGTCATCAACATGAGCACAGAACACAACCCTGCTCACTGCCAGCCAGACCCTACGGAGCCCATCCAGGCCAGCCTGGAGCCGGAGCAGCCCACGGCCCCCCGATAGGCTTGGGAGAGCATATTTGCCATTAGTCCATCTCTCAATGACGAAATACAAAACGGAGAACAAAGCTGACATTCAGACTCCCTGGAGCAGAAATTGCCAACTCTTGATTGTATCCTGCCGCTCCCCACAGGTTGGCACAGTCATCTCAGAGGGTGTGTGAAAGTCTTAAACCCCAGTTCCATGTCATCCACTTAAATTTCAAAAACAGAAAATAAAATACCCCAATAACTCACGGCTTTATAATAGCATGTCCTGGGCTGAGCGAGAGTGGTACTTTGCAACGATGGGGTGTTAAAAATACTGCACCTGGGGAATTCCCTGGCAGTCCACTGGTTAGGACTTGGTGCTTTCACTGCCGTGGCCCGGGTTCAATCCCTGGTGGGGGAATTAAGATCCCGCAAGCCACACGGCATGGCCAAAAAAAAAAAAAAAAAAAAAAAAAAGAGGTTTCTAGATTATATGGGCTCCTTGGTGTTGCCTGTAATCAATCAATCTTATTGAGCTCTGGGTGGCTACCAAGGCTGCACTGTATCTCCATCAGCATCAGAATGCTGGTGTGTGAAAGGCCAGGGTTCAGGTCCCAGCTTCGTCATTCCCAGCTGTCCTCATAATACTGGAGCGAGTGATGCTAACTCTGGGCTTTCCACCTGCAGGGCACTGTCTCAGTCCTTCCTGTGGATCATCTCATTTAATCCTCACCATAACCTGGGGCAGTAGGTGTGTGTGAAACACCTGGAACAGTGAGCTCAGCAGAGAAGCACTCAAAACTGTCGTGATGGGTATTATTTCTATCAAATCACTCCCACTTGAACAGGAAAATAAGGCTTAAGAGACATGGAGGTATGTGCCCAAGGTGGCACAGCCAGAAAAAGATTTGAATCTAGATGACTGTGATGGGAAGGTATTTTCCCCCGGGACTACAGGTGACAGGTGTCACAGCCATGAGACACCCATGCTCACCACCTGCTTTCCCTCAGTCCTGAACCATCTGGGCTTCCGGCTGTCCTGAAGTTTCGGCAGTGCCCGCAGCAAGAGGGGAAGGGGGCTGAGCCAGGAGGGGGTAGCTGGGGCTCGCCACGGACCTCTCCTGCCACCCACTGGGCTTCTTTCCTGCAGGACCTCTGCCCCATAAAATCTCATTCAGCCGCATACCTTCCCTGGGCTGTCCTTGACTGGGAGAGCCCATCCACTGTGCCCCCTCCCCAGACCTGCTTGTTGTCTCCTGCATTCCAACAAGAAATGAATGCTGGCCTCTGGCCCGGAAGAGGTAGGGAGCTTGCCCAGCCTTTAAGGGGTAAGAGAGAGCCAGGGAAAGAGCTGGAACAGGAGAAAGGGAGAGTAAAAGAGAGAGTGCTCGAAGAGCAGGAAGTAGCTAAGCTGTTGAGTAGGGTGACAGATGAGAGAGCAAAGGGCCACTAGAGGCTCCACAGTCCATTAATAACCTGACCCTATGGGCTAAGGAAATGCAGGTTTTTATACACACACACACACACACACACACACACACACAGGTTCACAAAAATAAATTCAAACCACAAAATAACAGCTGGTAACTGAGGCCTTCTGCAGCTGTGCTCACCCACTTCCCCTGTCAGAAAATGAGAAGACATCCAGGTTTTTTCTCAGATAGAGACAAGGCTGGTTGGGACATTCATCTCTTGCAAATCAAAGCTTTGCCAGGGGGATTCCCTGGTGGCACAGTGGTTGACAATCTGCCTGCCAATGCAGGGGACGCGGGTTCGAGCCCTGGTCTGGGAGGATCCCACATGCCGCGGAGCAACTGGGCCCGTGAGCCACGGCCGCTGAGCCTGCGCGTCTGGAGCCTGTGCTCCGCAATGGGTGAGGCCGTGATAGTGAGAGGCCCGCGCACCGTGATGAAGAGTGGCCCCCGCTTGCCACAACTGGAGAGAGCCCTCGCACAGAAACGAAGACCCAACACAGCCAAAAATAAATAATTAATTTAAAAAAATTAAAACGAAAACAAAAAGCCACTCTCTCTAAAAAAAAAAAAGCTTTGCCAGGGAGGCCAGTCTGTATGTTCTGTTTGAAAACTGCAGATGAAGGGTGCTGATCCCACCTCTGATGGGCCTGGTTTTGTTTGTTTGTTTGTTTTATTCTGTCTGTACCTCACTTCTCTCACCTGTAAATTGGAGGTAATAACAGCATTGACTGTAAAGATCAAATGGGTTAATATGTGTGAAGTACTAAACTGTGCCTGATACCACAGACTCCTTCTGTGAATGTCCGCATTGCTGTCTGTCTGTCTGTTGTTTTCTTGATGATGTGGGAGGACAGCACCATCTCAACCCGATCACAAACATCCGGGGGAGAACTTTGATTTACATCGTCTCAGTCCCAACCCAGAGCAAACTTGACCTCTGAACACTCGCATATCTTGCTTGTTGCCCAGGGAACTTTCTGGGTGTGGGTGTCAGTGTCAGAGGCAGGCTGAGCTCCTCCCCGGATCACTGCTAGAGGGGTTCTGAGAATCCAGCTGGTCTCTGTGGGTTGGCACCTGCAGGACAACTCTGTAAATTCGACTCCCAGGCATCCAGGCAAGTCAACCTCCACTACTTTTTTTTTTTGAGATTAACAATGAACCATTATGAATGAGGTTAACCAAACTAGCTAATATTTATTGAGGCTTGTTAGGTACCAGCCGCTATGCCATGCACTGTTTTATTTAATTCTTAGTCCAACCCATTTTACAGAAGCGGGCTCAGAAAAGTCAAGTAACTTGCCCAGTTACAAATCTTGTAAGTGATAGGTCCAAGATTCGAACCCTAGCTGTTTGACTCCAGCAAACTGTCTTTTTTGTAAACTTTTGTTTTCAAAACGTAATATACATCTCGAAAAGAGCACAAACGATAAGTGTACGCTTAAAGAGTTTTCACAAAGTGTATGCACCCACCCTAACCAGAACCCAGATCAAGAAGCAGAACGTCACCCCCCGTCCCCGCCCCTCCAAGAAGTCTCCCTGTGCTCCCTTCTGGTTACCCCCTCCCGCTTGTCTGACTTCCAATCATAGATTAGTTCTGCTTGCTTTTGAACTTCATGTAAATGGAATCTTACAGATTCCATTTGCTGCCTGGTTTCTTTCACTCAACTATGTGGGATTCGACCACGTTGTCTGATGTAGCTGTGGTTCATTCATTCTCACTGCTGCGTTGCATTACACTGTTATCTATTCCTGCAGAACAAATTATGGCAAACTTAACGGCTCCAAAAAACACACACTTATGTCACAGTTTCTGTGGGTCAGGAATCCAGGCACTGCTTAGCTGGGTTCTCTGCTCAGGGTCTCTCCCAGGCTGCAGTCAGGGAGGTGGCCAGGGCTGGGGTCTCATCTGAGGCTCAGCTGGGGAAGGATCCACTTTCCAGTTCATGTGGTGGTTGGCAGGATACAGTTCCCTGCGGGTTGTTAGTTAGTCTGAAGGCCTCACCTCCTTGCTGGCTGTTAGCCAGAGATCCTGCACTGTTTCTTGCCATGTGGGCCTTTCCATAAGGTGGCTTGCTTCATCAAAGCCAGTGAGAGTCCATAGAGAGAGTCTCCAGGCAAGATGGAAGTTACTATCTTCTGTAACATAATCACAGAAATGACATCCCCATCACCTTTGCAGCATCTGATTAGAAATACAGTACAGTCCTGCCTACTCTCAAGGGGAGGGGACACAGAGGTGTGAACACCAGGGATAATTGGGAGCTATTGTGTATACCTTTTTGTATGCACATGTGCACATATCTCTTGGGTATATATCTAGGAGTAGAATTTCTGGGTCACACATACGTCCGGCTTTACGAGATTCTGCCAAACATTTTTCCCAACTGCAGGTACCCTCTACACTCCCTCAGCAGGCTATGAGCTTCCCAGTTAGAGCACATTCTTTAATACACTCCTCCCCTCTCTCCTTACAGAAGGGGTGTTTGAGCTGGGGCTCTTTGGGACGACAGGTCCTAATTCTGGCCCCATGTCAGAATCACTGAATTCCCGGGCCGCTATTTGAGGGCTCAGATACAAACTGGAAGGTCCACTCCACGAGGCGAGGATCCCTGTATCCTTGGTGCCCGGAGCAGTACCTGGCAGGTAGCTGACACTCAATAAATGTTTTTTTGATTAAGGGAATGAGTTTAGGAACTATTGTTCAAGAGATGGGCCCCAGGGCGGGTATAAGCTGCTTAAATGGGAAGGAAACTTTGTTGTGTCTGAGGCTGTGTGCATTTTCCTGGGAAGAGGGCCCAGAGCCTCAACCAGATATGTCCCCAACAAAGGTTAAGGGCTGCTGTGATTGGATACTGTCCAGCTTAGGTATTTTATCACATGAAGAAAGAACTGGTCCCGGGGTAGGAGGCATGGGAACTGTGGACAAGGTCCCACGGTCCTTAGAAGTAAAAAGCGAGACAGTGCTTGCCTGGGGTGGCTCATAAACTGACACCTTGCTTGTTTTGACCTTTGACCCATGGTAGCTCTTTTGGTACATCTAGCAAATGGCCTCCTGGGACCCTCCCTGTGTCTGTCTGCTGAACAGAAAATTCCAGAAGGCCTTGGTGCCCTGAGTTTCCATCAGTGGCAAGTCAACATGAGTCCTAGCTTTTGAAAAAACCCTTTCAATCAATAGAAAGCCTTCCAGTTTATCTGGTTTGAGATGACCTCATCCTTTGTCACCTGCTTTCTTGTTTTCTGGAGGTTTCTCAGCGTCTTGCTGCTGTCTGCATTCTTTTCTCATGTGAACAGTGCACCTATTTTGGGCATTTTGTCGTTGTTGTTTTGGGTCATTCCCGTCACACATTTTTTATATTCCTTTCCAGTCAGATCAACCTCACGCCTCTCTAGACATTGCTTCTCAGGTTTCCTCTGAATCATTTCGTTTGGTCTAAATATGTCCAGTTTTTCTTCCTTCCTCAGTGCACTCCACATAGACCCTCTCTTTTCCCCGGAACAACTGTTCTTTTCTTTCTAATCCCTTACCCACGTCCTCATCTTTCACCATGTTTTCTGACTTCTCCTAAGAACTGATTGTTTTTTGAAACTTAAGCCTCAAATATCATCCCTTCTAATCTGGGTCTGAATTTGGATCACGGTCAAGAAGCAGGGGAGACAGGAATGTTGCTGGGTAATTAGGATCCTCAGCAGAAGGGCTGAGTGTTCATCGGGGGGGGGTCAGAGGGGCCTGGGAATGGAGGGAGAGGTATCTTCTTCTGCCTGGGGTAGGGCTTAGGGTGGGGTTGTCAGGAAAGGCGCTAAGAAAAAAGAAACCATTTGACTTGAGTTTTGAAGGATGAGTAGGATTTCAGGAGGTAGAGCAGGGAGAGAAGAGTATGGTACAAGGAAGGAGCAGTGGGAATGGAGGCTAGAAGATGAGAAATAAGAGAAGCTAGGTACAGTAGTACAGAAGGAGAGGGGTGGCCAGGTGCTGAGATTGCAAACTGAAGGTCCATGGTCAGCCCTCAGGTATGTTTGTCTGGCTTTCCCAGTGTGTTAAAAGACTGTTAATTAGTTGCTGAAAGGATAGGCCTCTTTCTGTGGAGTGACAGAGAAACCTATTCAAATTGTCTTCAGCATGAATGCAAATTCACTGATTACCAAAAATGAAAAGTCTAGAGGGAACCTCTGGGTTCAGGCTCAGATGATTTCATGAGGCCTTGGCCTCTCTCCAGCTATCAGGGATTCTTTTAACCATGTGGATCCAACCTTAGACAGAATCTCTGTATAATGGTCACTAAAAGGCTGCCAAAGCTCCAGCCCTTACATCTTCTCAGCTTTGAATTCCATAGGGAAGGATAAGAGTCTTTTTCCTAAGCTTCCCCCAATGGCCTCACTGCTTCTCATTTTCTCTGGGTGGGTCACAGGCCCATTCCTGAGCCGATTATTGTGGCCCAGGAGACTGCTCTGCTGTGATTGGCTGAGCTTGAGCCACATGCCCATCCCTGCAGCCAGAGGTGGAATCAACACCGTCTCTGAGAAACTGGACTGAGACTAGGAGAAAGGTGTTGTTCCCAAAGGGGAATCGTAACACCATAATATTTTAGAAGAGAGGTGAATTGTTATTAGGTGACAAAAACCAGATGTCTACCACAGTAGCCGACATGTACAGATCATTAACATCTGGATTTATGCCTTTTTTTTTTTGGAAAATGGGAATATCTGGCAATACCTGGACTCTCTTCTTGTATATGGATCAACAGTCTGCTGGGGCTGAGAAGAGGCTCCCTCTTTAGGTACAGCCTATGTTCTGCCCGCCCAATGCACTGCTCACATTTCCTCTCTGGCTCCTGGAAGCACTTGAATTTTTACTGCCAGCATAATTTGATTCTGTAAATAAATCTGTTTTTCCCACCAGAATGGAAGAGCCAAAAGTACAGGGGTCAAATAGCTCTCCTGTGCTCCCACAAACTCCTGAGGACAAATGCCTGGCCTTTTTTTTTTTTTTTTTTTTTTTTGCGGTACCCGGGCCTCTCACTGTTGTGGCCTCTCCCGTTGCGGAGCAACAGGCTCCGGACGCGCAGGCTCAGCGGCCATGGCTCACGGGCCCACCCGCTCCGCGGCATGTGGGATCTTCCCAGACCGGGGCACGAACCCGTGTCCCCTGCATCGGCAGGTGGATTCTCAACCACTGCGCCACCAGGGAAGCCCGTCTGGCCATTTTTGATAGTCTCATTCCTTGATCATTTTAAAAACCTTCTTTAAAAAGAAATATTGAATACATAGTGATTTTAGAATCTGTTATCTGATAATTCCAACATCTGAAGTCTTTGAGTGGGAGTGGCGGGGGGGTGTCTCAATGTCTTGTTTGTTGTTTCTGCTTACTCTGGCTCATACTGACTTATTGCTTGGATGTTTAGTAATTTGACTGTGATCTCATTTTGGTTGAACTTAATCTGTGGGAATCCTGAGGGGTCTGATTCCTGGCTGCTTTTCTCTCGGAAGTCTTTTTTGTTTGTTTCAGCTGGATGCCGGGGATGCTAATAACCTCTGAACACTGACATTTATTTCCTCAGCTTGGAGTTTTCCCACTGAATACATGGAGTATAAACTTGAGCCCCAGCCCCACGTGTTTACAAACCTTCAGGGTGGTCATCATCATCATTATTGTGGCCATTATTAGTTTTCCCCTCCAGAGCCACATTGAAAACTACAGGTTTTCATAGGCTCCCCTTTCTGAAAGTCCAGAAAAAAAATTTTTTTAAGCCCTCCTCTTGCCAGGGGGTAGAGCATCTTTGAGAGTGCCAGCTTAATACAGGCATCTTAGACTCGGTTAGCTCACTTTGCAAAGGCCCAGGGCTTCATCTCCCGTTTCCTGCACTTATGGCTTCCTCATTTGCTTACGTAATGGCTTCCTCATTTGCTTACGCTTTGGTTGTAGCTCACTCTGTTTGTGTTGTGTGTCTGTATGTTCCTTTGAGATTGCCTACATAAAAATTGTTTTTTATTATGGGATTTTGGAAACACACACAAAACTAGAGAAGAGTGCAATTAACTCCATGTATTCATCCAGCTTCAACATTTTCCCAATGTTCTTTCATTCTTTTTTCTTCCTTTTTGAGTTTTTTTCTAGGTTAATTTAGAGCAAGTTGTGGCATTTCACCCATAAAGACATCCTAACTGAAAGGACTTTTTTTTCTTTACTTTATCCCTGCCTTGACATTATCACAGCTAAAAATACTTATAATCGTTCCTGAATACCATCTAATATTCAGTCTACGCTCACATTTCCTTGATTCTCTCAGAGATATCTTTTTTACTGTTGGTTTCCAGACAAGGTCCACACATCACATTTGGTTGTTATGTCTCTGAAATGTCTTTAATTCTGTAACAGCAGCTCCCCGCCCCTGACCTTTTTTATCCCCCAGCCACTGATTTGTTGGAGAAACTGGGTCTTTTGTCCCGTAGAACATTCACATCCTGGATGTGGCTGATCACTTCTTGGTTTCAGTTCACTTGTTCCTCTTTTCCCCATGTTTCCTGTAAACTAATAGTTAGATCGAGAGGTCTGAGGAGATCAAAGTCTTTTTGTTGTCCGGACGCCTTCGTAGGCGGTACTGTGTGATCCGTCCTGCGTCGCACAGCGAGCACATAATGTCTGGTCATCCCGTTTTTAACGATATTGAGATTGAACAGTAGGTCCAGTGCTAACAGACTGAGCCATCCATTACAAAGTCCCCAACAGCTTTTTTTCCCCCAATAATTAACATTTTTAATTATGGTAAAATATACATAACATAACATTTACCATCTTAACCATTTAAAAATATACAGTTCACTAATGTTAAGGATATCCACATTGTTGTTTAACCAACCCCCCAAAACTTTTCATCATGTAAAACCGAAACTCTGTACCCCTTAAACAACTACTCTCCATTTTCCCCTTACCCCAGCCCCTGGCAACCACCCATCTATTTTCTACTTCTATGAATCTGGCTACGCTAGGGACCTCATATAAGTGGAATCATACAGTATTTGTCTTTTTTTGTGACCAGCTTATTTCACTGAACATAATATCCTCAAGGTTCATCCATGTTGTAGCATGTGTCAGAATTTCCTTCCTTTTTAAGGCTGAATAATATTTCATTGTGTGTATATACCTTATTTTATCGATTCATTTGTAAGTGGGCACTTGAGCTTATCCATCAACTTTTTGCCTAATAGTTTTAGCATCCTTTGAGGATCATTGCCTGGATCCGTATTTCTTGTGGGGTCACAGAGTTGTGATTTTTTTCTGATTGCTATTCCTTTGGTCATTATTAGCTAGAATCCTTCATCAACCATTTTTGTTTATCATAAAATACAGTTGGTTCAGGAACGGCAGAATAAAAGATTGGTTCTTTCCTTCTATGTGTCAGTATTCAAAGAAGCAGCTGCCAAAGTGACCAGTGAGTTTTAAAAAATATCATTAGGGGGCTTCCCTGGTGGCGCAGTGGTTTACAGTCTGCCTGCCGATGCAGGGGACGCGGGTTCGTGCCCCGGTCCGGGAAGATCCCACATGCCGCGGAGCGGCTGCGCCCATGAGCCATGGCCGCTGAGCCATGTGCTCTGCAACGGGAGAGGCCACAGCAGTGAGAGGCCCGCGTACCGAAAAAAAAAAAAAAAAAAAAAGTCATTAGACGTCTTCGATTTAAACAGTGTAGATGTGTTTTAATCCACTGAACTCATTATTTGGTTTGAGGCTCATACTATGTCACCTCAGGGGTTCATGCAGGTTGGCTCCTGTGTTTTTGTTTTTCCAGGTGGAAACTACGCAGTATTTAACTGTAACCACCTATGTTTGTATTGCATTGGTGTGGTCTTTAGACAAACAACTCTGCCTCTCAGTTTTCCTTCTCTGTACAAGGAAGTTGGACAAAATGAGCTCTAGCACGATTCCTATTCAAAACTCTCCCTTTTGTAGCATTTTCATTACATATAACATTATAGTTTAGTCATTTGATTCTTCCAGTTCTGTGACTGAATGCAGTTACCAACATCTTCCTTTTACAAACATGAAAATGGCCACCCAGCTGATACTGTTTTTTTCTACTTCTCCATACTGCATTTTCCCCCAGTAGACTTAAAGCTGTAGCTCTCAGTTAGGGATATTTTGCCTCCCAGGGGACTTTTGACAATGTCTAGAGACATTTTTGATTGTCACACCTGGGAGGAGCTACTGGTATCCAGTAGGTAGAGGCCAGGGACGCTGCTAAACATCCTACAGTGCACAGGACGGCTCCCCCCCCCCCCCACATAAATGCTCTCCGGCACCAAATGTCATTAGTGCCGAAGCTGAGAAACCCTGACCTGAAGAAATCCATAGAGATAAAATCATATTGCTCTTACTTATATGTTTCAGTGAAAGGAAGTACATATGAAAATGTACACATCTGAGAATTCAGCTATACATGAAGCAGGACAATGAGATGGTCTGTTTTTAACCTACGCATAGAATTTAGTCATTTGATGTGCATCTCTTTACTGTTTCCCCTTCAATCTCATTTCTGGCTCCTATTCTGCCCCTTGAGACCTTTCTATTATTGGCCTGAGGGAAGATGAATGGACAATTTTTACTGCTTTCAGGTCAATGGAAAACTCTTAGGTCTTAAATTTATTTTTTTTTTAAACTCGGGAAATAAACATCAAAATCAACTTTTATCGTAAATAGCAGTTAGATTTTTTGGTCCCAATTCCTCTTTGCCATTTTAGTTGATTGAGTGGATATTTTCAATAAACTTAGCACTACCTTTCAAATTATTGCTCTCTTCCGCTCACGGCATCTCCTGTGAGATGTGTATTCCTGAATCTTTCTCTCTGATGCTTTTGTGCTGATTTAAAAGAACCCATTTGGTGCTAAAATGAATTTATCATTGGCGACTGCTAGAATGGTGTGTCCTTTCCTAATCAAGAAGTCAATCTGTGGGCTCATACTTTGAATCTGATTTTTAAAACAGACAACTAATTTGCCAGAAACAAAAAAAATGCAGTTTTTATCTTTTTTGTGGTTGTTGTTCAGCTTTGAAAGAGGCAGCATGTAGATAAGGCAGGTACATTTATTTTTATTTTTGGCTGCGTTGGGTCTTTTTTTGCTGCGCACTGGCTTTCTCTAGTTGCGGCAAGCGGGGGCTACTCTTCGTTGCGGTGCGCAGGCTTCTCATTGCGGTGGCTTCTCTTGTTGCGAAGCACGGGCTCTAGGCACATGGGCTTCAGTAGTTGTGGCACGCGGGCTCAGTAGTTGTGGCTCACGGGCTCTAGAGCACAGGCTCGGTAGTTGTGGCGCATGGGCTTAGTTGCTCAGCGGCATGTGAGATCTTCCCAGACCAGGGCTCGAGCCCATGTCCCCTGCATTGGCAGGCGGATTCTTAACCACTGTGCCACCAGGGAAGCCCAGGCAGGTACATTTATTCACTTGTTTATATCAAGTATTCACACAATTTCTCTTACCGACACATATATTCACAGCTTGTCAAATTTTACCCAAAAAGTGAAGGAAAAAGCTTGCTCTTACATTATTGTATGATTTTTCTCTCTTTTGTGTTTTGTTAAAGTAGATGCTGGTGATTTTTCTTGACTGGACATAATCATCAAGGATGCATTCTGAAATGAGTCATCTTGAGGATAAACACTAAGGATATTTTCTTGCGTTTAAAGTTCCCACGCACCTCCCAAATTTTATACAGTATTGAGCCTAGGTTATCTCTGAGATGCATGCTGTATTGTTTGACATTGCTTCTTTTTTCTGATAAGGAAGACCTATAGCCCAGAAGGGTTTTTGCCATAACTTTTGCTTCCCAAATTGTATTCTAGATCGTTTTGTTGTTGTTATTCACCCTCCATTAGTTCCAAGTATGCTTTTAAATAATCTAAAACTTCTCAAAATCAATTTGAGTTTGTAACTACTACTGACTCTTTTCTTTCCCACATTTTTTATATTACAATTAAATTCCAGGTTTTAATGCACAGAGTTGGGACTGGAGATAGAGAAAAGGAGAAAGGGAAGAGAAGTCTGTTTATATCATGCCATGGGGAATTTGATTTATAGTTCTGGATTGGGGAGGGATAGGAAAACAGTCTTTGTAAAAGACTGTTTCTTTAAAGGAAAATGGTAAGTACCACCCTCAGACTGGTCTCCAAGGATGACTGTTTCCCACTTCTCTCTTATGCAACTGACACCGGGTGGCCAGGCTCTATGACGGGAACCCTCACCGCCCAAGAGAATGGATTTTCCTTTGTCCAGGGCAGCGTTTTTACAAACTCGGCCCCATTGACTGTGGGGTAGAACAGTTCTTTGTTGTGGGGAATGTCCTGGGCATTGGTGGATGTTTAGCAGAATCCCTGCTCTCCTAGATGCCAGCAGCAGCTCCCCCTCCGGCGACTGTGACTTTGCCAAATGTCCCCTGGGGGGCAAAACCGATCCTGGTTGAGAACCACTGATCTGAGGTGAGAACGTTCAGTTCTGGCGTTGCCTTGAATCCTTAAGAGTGTCACTGCAAGTTGAGAACGTTTTGTCCCATGTTGCATCTGGGAGCTGGTCGGCTTGTATCAGCATGTCATCCACCTAACTGCCTTCCTGGAAAGTGCAGAGTTCCAGGGGTCTGATGACACACACGGCAGTCAGGCGGGTTGGCCCCGAGGAAACTCCTGTTGCCAGGGCTACGTTTTAAAGGTGTCTGGTGCACGTGTATGCATGTTCTCTCTAGCGGCTTTTCTGGAGAAATTTGCATCTGTGTATTGTGCGCTCGTATTTCCCCATCTTTCCCTCCCTCTCTAGGTCAGCTTGCTTCACAGTGTCCAAGGAGAGCAGGTTTCCTGATCACTACTCTCCTTCAGTTATCGGAAGATCTGAGCCTGATGTGCTGTGGCTCGCTGTCACGTACCATCCCATCTTCAGGCACTCTCGGACATCGCTTCCTAGGCCAGCTGCATTGCTAAAAAGAAACCGGGGAATGGCTTTCTCCTGTCGGCTCAGCGTGAAAGGTGCTTCTGAATGGTCTGACGGTGCCTTGCGAACCACCACCCACACAGGTGGCAAGAACTTTGGAAAGCATCCACCCCTCTGCCATGAGGCTGTCATGAGGGGGTGCAGGCTTCCCATCAGAGGCACACGCTTCCCTGTTGGGGAGTGGACACAGGGAGGTCTGAGCTGGAGGTTCCAGGCGCCCGTGCCTGGCTCATCCTGGACCCATGAACTTGTTTCTACCCCGCTGCCCACCACCACCGCTGTCAGGCACTGGGCCATCTTAGTGGCTTGCCCTTACTGGAGATATGCGATCTGAATGCCACACAGCGAGAAAGCTAATGGACGACTTCGTCAATGAGCTGTAGGACTTTGGACAACCCTCGTCTGCTCTGGGCCTGTTTCTCCCCCTGCAGAATATCAGATTTGGACCATCACCATACCCTGCAGGGTGTTCTGTGAAAGCTGACCCTGGAAGGTGCTCTGTGGGGAAAAAGAGTTTCTGTGGCCAAATGGGTTTGGGAAATGCGACGTCATACAGCATCTGTTTGGAGATTCATAATGCGCACAGACATTTGAGAGATTTTCTGGAATTCTCTGCACTCAGATATCCATGTGGCTCACTCGTCACTTTTCTGCAATGTTATTTCCCTTGGAGACTTTTCCTGATCGCCCAGATCTGTGATCCCTTCTCATCTATCCTTTACCCTGCCTCATTTTTCTTCACAGCACTTCTCATTTTCTGACATTGCATCCTATTTTTATTTATCGGTTTATTTTATGTCCCCCCTCCACCCAAGACGTGCCCTCTGTGTCAGCAGGGACTTGACCCATTTGTTTGCAGATTATCCCTAGCATGTGGCACATAGTAGGTGCTCAATAAAAATGTGTTGAATGAATAGACTTTGTTTACCTTGGAGATTCCCAAATGTAGCTAATCAGGGACATTTTCCCATTAAAATCCTGGCAAATGTCCTTGGGGACTCACCAGGAAGACGGTGGCTAGAATCCTGATGGCCGTGGCTAGAATCCTGATGGCCGTGGCTTCTAGTACCAGTCACTTAGCTCTGAATACACAGACAACTCGGCGTTAGACTGAAAACAAAAAAAACGGATGCCATGAGCGTTGCCATCACGTACCTTGAGGAACCAAGCCTTGTGCAAGGCTCACCCCAGGGCTGCCTCAACTGGTCTTACCTACGTGGCCCTGCTGCCGTTTTCCTGGAGATGGCTTTATGTGAAGATTCCTTGCAAACTACTGGTGGCGCCTGGTGGATTTTCCCAAAACATGTTTTCAGAAATGAGTGTGAGGCTCACACTTGGAGAAGTGCTTGAATCTTCAAGTTCTACATCAGGAGACTGTGGTCTAGTCACAGCCATCACGTGGCAACTCCCCCCCCCCGCCACCAACCGCACCCCCCCCCCACGCCTCCACTCTGTGTCAGGTGTAGCTTTGGCACTTTGTCTGTGGTTTCCTCAGGTGCTCAAAATTAGGAAACTCCATTTTGCTGGTGTAGAGAGGAAGGCTCAGAGGGATCAAATTATTAGCCCACGATCATCCTTCTAGGAAGCAGCAGTGCTTGGATTAAAACAAAGTCCTCCCCAATCGAAAGCCCATCTCTCGCCCTCTGCGCTTGCATACAGAACAGGGGCTGTCCTTTTGTACCTCCACACTTAAATACTCAGCACAATTTGTCCTAGGAGCTAAATGGGCCTGGCCAGGGCCCTTAAGGCAACAAACGAGACCATTAATCCTCAGAAGGGCTCTTCGTGTGCTGCCCTTTATGGCCTGTGGTTTAGATTGAGCCATCCATTTCCAGGGAGAAAGCTGTGTCCCATTTTCAGTTCTGCTCCACGGTTGTGGGTTTATTTTAGCTTTCCCGTCTCACACGTGTTCATCCAACCAAGGCATCTCAGGACATGTGGCATCAAGCAACAGAAACCCACTGCAATTCGTTTAAGCATAAGATAGGACTTTATTGAAAGTAGCCTGGGGCATCCTATAGGACAGTGAGTGAGGCCAGGCTAAGGAGAACCCAGATCTCTTTCTATGAAGGACTGTTTTCTCCGTGAACCTCTGCTTCATGAGTCTCGTCTTGCAGACCAGCTTTCTCTGGGCACGTGGCTCCCTGGTGGCTTTCAAGTTTATTACATCCAGTGCAAGTAGCCAGTCCAAAATGACCATGGTCATTGTCACCCAAGGCCATTGGACCCACTTTGGGAAACACTGTCCAAGCAAGGTCCCTTCCCATGGAGAGCAGGGCTTCATGCTTTATCCCCAGAACCCAGAACAGTACCCTGGCACATATCTGTGGAGCTCAATACTTATCTGTGGGTGGATGCAGCTGACTTAGCTGCACACACACACCAGGCAGCGCTCTGCAACACGATCTTCTACCTCAATCATCTGCCTGTGGCTCCCCTTCTCAGAACTGTAACTGGTCTGAGAAAAGTGAAAATCAAAATTGAGACCAGGTGGAGTATCCACTGCGGGCCCAGCGCTGCCTGATATGATGCAAAGGCAGGGCCCACCTTCAAGGACATGGGCTAAATTTAGGATCCGAGCTTAAAAGGGGAATTTATTGGGGGGACACAGCATTTCTTGTGGAACCCAGGGGCAGAAGTACACCTGGGCTTTCCGAGGGATCAGGACCAAAGACCAGAAAGTCATCAGGAGACAGCTGTGTCTGAGGTCTCATCTTCATGTCTGCCTCTTTCAGCAGTCAGCTTCCCTCTGTGCTGAGGTACGTCCCCTGCTTCACTCATCTGTGGCCCCCTAATCCCTGATACCACATTGCCCAACCCAGGACCTGGGAGAGAGGAGCCTAGCCCAGCCCAGCTTCTGATTGGTTCTCCTGGGTCAAGTGAACACATACCTATCAGCTGTGACTTGAGAGGGCGGAGGTCACATGGCACCAACACGGCTGCTGAGATGCCTCCTTTTGGGTGGGGTGGGAGTGCTAGGAGGGAATTTTCTTTGCTCTTTCATAGCCCTGGGGCCAGTTAGGGCCCATGAACAGGTGGGTGGCTTTTGATTTTTCTCCCCTGTCTCTGCCTTTCTAATATTTACCCTAAGAACAAAAACACGGTGGAGAGGAAAGGAAGGGCCAGGGTCTTTCTTCTGGGTTTTACCCTTTTAGCTTTTTTTGTAGTCAAAAGATAGAGAGCTCTGGTAAGTCTGAACCAGTGAGCAAGCAGGACGAGTGTGCCTTCGGGAATTTTGAGGTGAAAGTGACCTCCTGCTTTGGTTTTAATTTACTCTTGCAGATAACTTCCTTGTCTTCCTAGGCACTGCTCAGGGCTCCAGCCCATTGTTACCATTTCCAGCTAACATTCTCCCTGCCTGCCTTTAGACGGAGGTGCATCCCTGCTCCACATTTTACGTACTAAACATCCATGAGCTATTCTCTGAACAACGTGAATAATTTTCTACTTGATTGTTTCCACACGTACAAAACAACTAAGGTCCTTCGTGCAATTTCCACAGCACTCCTGCCTTACAGGAAGAGTCCAGAAGTGTTCAGATCAAAGCGGGGGCTGGTCTCTAATGAGTTGAAGATTGAGCCCCGTGTTGGTTTGCTAAACATAGTAATGAATTCCCACAAGCTTAGTGGCCTAAAACATCAAACGTATTCTCTCATGGATCTGGGGGCTGGGAGCCCCAAATCAGCATCAGCTAGGCTGCAATCAGGGTTTTTCAGAAGGACCAAACTCCCTTGGATGCTCTAGGGAGGAATCCACCCCTTGCCTCTTCCAGCTCTGGTGGCTGCTGGCATCCCCCCCCCCCTTTTTTTTTTCCTCGCTATGTAGGAGTCCCATGTAAGGAACTACAATAATTTATATGTGCATTTTCCTGTTGATGGACATTTAAATTGTTTCCAATTTTCAATATGATTTCTTTTTAAAACAATTTTTATATACTTTTTAAAGGTTACTTTACATTTGCAGTTATTACAAAATATTGGCTATATTCCCTGTGTCGTACAATACATCCTTGAGCCTGTCGTACACCCAGTAGTTCACATCCCTCACTTCCCCACCCCTGTATTGCCCCCTCCTCCCCCTCCGCACTGGCAACCATTAGTTTGTTCTCTGTATCTGTGACTCTCCTTCTTTTTTGTTATATTCGGTCATTTGTTGTATTTTTTAGATTCCATATACAGGTGATATCCTACAGTATTTTTTGTTTGACTTATTTCACTTACCACAATGCCCTCCAAGTCCATCCATGTTGCTGCAAATGGCAAAATTTCGTTCTTTTTTAAGGCTGAGTAGTATGCCATTGGTTATATGTACCACATCTTCTTTATCCATTCATCTCTTTTTTTTTTTTTTTTTGGCGGTACGCGGGCCTCTCACTGTTGTGGCCTCTTCCGTTGCGGAGCACAGGCTCCGGACGCGCAGGCTCAGCGGCCATGGCTCACGGGGCCAGCCGCTCCGCGGCATGTGGGATCTTCCCGGACCAGGGCACCAACCCGTGTCCCCTGCATCGGCAGGCAGACCCTCAACCACTGCGCCACCAGGGAAGCCCTATCCGTTCATCTCTTGATGACACTTAGGTTGCTTCCGTATCTTGGTAATTGTAAATAACGATACTCCGAACATTGGGGTGCATGTATCTTTTCAAATACATGTTTTTGAAAACACATGTTTTTGTTTTTTTCGGATTTATACCCAGGAGTGGAGTTGCGAGGTCATGTGGTAGTTCTATTTTTAGTTTTTTGAGAACCCTCCATACTGTTTTCCACAGTGGCTGCGCCAGTTTACATTCCTACCAACAGTGTCCCAGGGTTCCCTTTTCTCTAAAAATTGTAAATTTTCTTCCTAGGGGTAACTGAGATGATAGTTCAATAATAACATAAGATCAGGTGAAGTCTAAAGAAATTTTAGAAAACCTGGATAAAGTAAGAAAACATCTGTTTGCTGGCATCTGAATGTTAGAGAGACACCAAGACATGTGGGCCAAGTTCTGGAGAGAAGGGAAACACAGACGCAAGCTTGACAGTTGTTACAACTTTTCTCCTTGGGGCATTTGCCGATTCAAGTCTTACAGCCTAGGAGCTGAAAAGCCAAGGAGTTCAGAAGACTCTAACCACAGAAGCTGCTGACATCCCTTGACTTGCAGGTGCGTCACTCTAGTCCTGCCTCTGTGGTCACTGCCTCCGCCTCTTCTTTGTATATAATCTCCTACTGTCTCTCACTTATAAGTACACTTACAGAGGCATTTAGGGCGAGGATAGCCTCAACTCAAAATCCTTCTATCCGCAAAACTTTACCTTGTAAGGTAACATTCTCAGGTCCCAGGGATTAGAGCCTGAGATCTTTGGGGCCACCAGTCAGCCCACGGCAAGCCCTAAACTTCTTTCTCTCCTGAGGAAGGTCTAGGCTGGGCAGACACCCCGACAGACATCTACCAGAGGCCAGATTGAGAGCCCTTTTAGAAGGTCATTTCTCAGCTCATTTGGAATCTTGCTATTGCCCTTTCTTTTTTCCTCCTGTTTGTCCTCATCAGGGGGAAGCATTAAGAGTAAATGAGGGGCTTCCCTGGTGGCGCAGTGGTTAAGAATCCGCCTGCCAATGCAGGGGACACGGGTTCAAGCCCTGGTCCGGGAAGATCCCACATGCTGTGGAGCAACGAAGCCCGTGCACCACAACTACTGAGCCTGTGCACCACAGCTACTGAAGCCTGCGCGCCTAGAGCCCGAGCTCCTCAGCAAGAGAAGCCACTGCAACGAGAAGCCTGTGCACTGCAACGAAGAGTAGCCCCCGCTCGCCGCAGCTAGAGAAAGTCTGTGTGCAGCAACGAAGACCCAACGCAGTCAAAAATAAGTAAATAAAATAAATTTTAAAAAATTTATTAAAAAAAAGGAGTAAATGAATAGCAAGTCCAGCCCAGAGATACATGGAGAGGCACAGGCTGGCTCAGGGGTGGGCTGGGACCAGACCAGGCCTCCGGGTATCCCAGGCCACTGAGCAGTTACCCGGTGCTCCGGTATCGCAGCTCCCTTTTTTGTTTTTGTTTTTTTTTTGCGGTACGCGGGCCTCTCACTGTTGTGGCCTCTCCCGTTGCGGAGCACAGGCTCTGCAGCCTCCACGGCATGTGGGATCTTCCCGGACCAGGGCACGAACCCGTGTCCCCTGCATCAGCAGGCAGACTCTCAACCACTGCGCCACCAGGGAAGCCCTGCAGCTCCCTTTTTATAGATGGGTTTACATAAGGAAATGAAAGGTTGGAACTTAGGCACGGTTGCCAATTCTGATATGAGAAGGTGCTTGACTTCCTAACTGCCGCTCCTTTTCTCCCACAGGAGCTTTTAGGAAACATCAGGGCCTGAGAATGTGCTCTTCTAACCACCCTCCTAGCTACACAGACCCCCAGCGGCCCGCTCCACGCTTGCCAGGACCAGGAAGGGAACTTTATTTTTTTTTTCTGGGCCGCGCCGCATGGCATGTGGAACTTCCCCGACCAGGGACTGAACCCGAGCCCCCTGGCCTTGGAAGCGCAGGGTCTTAACCACT
Organism: Tursiops truncatus; assembly: GCF_011762595.2. Lineage (NCBI taxonomy): Eukaryota > Metazoa > Chordata > Mammalia > Artiodactyla > Delphinidae > Tursiops > Tursiops truncatus. Next base: position 172,270,294 of record NC_047034.1, read on the forward strand.
GGGCCACCAGGGAAGTCCCAGGAAGGGAACTTTGGACTCAGATTTGTCTTCCCAGACTCCCACTCCACAGTCAAGACCCTGACCCCCGACGTCCCTGGTCCTCTCATTCAGCCCAGCCTCAGCAGTCTGCCATCCGCTGCATGTTCTCGTTTGTTGAATTTCTCTCCTGGGCTCCGCAGGTAGGCACCCTGCCCTCTCCACGAGGACACGCTCACTCTGCATGATCATACAGCCCATCTGGGCCAGTTCTCAGAAGAGCTGTCCTAGGATGTTTAGACAGGTAGAGAGCTGCTGTCTAACTACCCAGAACTTTCTGTTGGGCCTGTGGGTTGACGGGGACAGTCTCAGCTCTTGGGAAGCACAGGTCCTCATTCAAAGTCTGAAAAAGCCCTTTCCGCTGAGTGGCACACTAGAGTGTTGAAGGACTCGGGCCCTGGAGGCCTAGGTTCAAATCCCAGCTCTGTCATTTCCTAGCGGTGTGACATGGGGCCCTTTAATTAACCCGATTCTTCGTGAACTAACCCACAGGAAGTAATACCTGGCTTGGGTACAGCTGAAAATGGGATAAATATGTGAGGTGCTTAGCACAGCGCCTGGCATATACTACGTGTTCAGGATATATTAGCTAGTATTATTCTCATCAGTGAGATTTCTCCCTAAGCAAGTCAGTATGGGAAGAACTGCTAAAGTAATTCAGCACCAAATGTGTGACATATAAAACATTTTATTACAAAAAGCTCAGTTGCAAGGCATTTTAGAAGGAACGGAGCATCCCAGACGGCTTTCCTTTTTCTGCCGTTACACAGGAGAGACTAGGAAAGTCTACCAATTCAAACTAGGATCTCATGCATCCTCAGGCTTTGGGCCCTCAGAAGAACTGACGGCATCAGGGGCTCTGAGAACCCCACCTGGGTCTCACCCCAGGGTAATCATCCAGCCTCTCATTCGGCTTAATTCACAAAACGGGCCCATGTCCTTTCCATAAAGCGGGTCATCTTTCCTACCCACAGTTCAGGATACCAGGGAAAAAGCGAAGGCATAACTTGTCTTCAGTTGGAAACAAAACAGTCCTAGTGGAAGCAAAACAGAACCACAATCTAAACCAGTTGCTAGGTATCCTTTCCTAATTGGAACGAGGAGTGTCATCACTGGCGATTCAGAGTCGCGGAAGGACAAGGGGGGAAGATGCCGGTGCCGTTCCTTGATAGGGTCACAGCATCACGAGATCCGAAGCAGCAGCTCTTTCCGATGCACCTACTATGTGAGGTCCTGGGGGCTGCAGAGTCGCTCCTGAATCCCAGAACCCCTCACCCCCCGGCCCCGTCCAAATTGCTAAGTACACACCTGGCCCCTCCGCTTCTCAACGGTGGCTGAGTGGCTTCATTCGGGATCTGTTGGCGTGGAGGTTGAGTGACAGGAGGGAACACGCCCGGGAGGGGTCGTCAGTCCGGGGGCCGGGAGTTGGGGGCCTTCTCTTGGACCTCATCATACTGTGGCGGGGGAGTCAGAGGCTCGATGGACGGAGGAGGCACATTTTTGTCTGGCAGGTTGATCCTAAAGTCTTTGAGGTGAAGCTTTTCGGATTTTATCCTTCGAACTTTCAGCGGCTTCAGGCGTTTGGCCAACTTGGAGTTCTGCCTGTCGGGGGGGTTCCCCGGGCTGGTCTCCACGTCAGCCCTGGTTGTGGTGGGCCTTGTCTCATCCAGCCCCGTCAAGGACTCGTAGGAGGGGAGAGAGATGCTCATCCTGGGGTTCTGGTCCGGTTCCCTTGCTTCCGAGTAGTTTGTGCTCATCACTTCCTCATAGCTGGGGACGTAGTACCTTGAGGAGGCCTCCTCCTCCTCCTCTTGGCTGCAACACACCAAGCACAGACACGGGGGTGTTAGCCTGCACTCAAGTCATTTAAAATCACAGATAGATGGACTCCAAATCCCATGTTGCCACTGGGACCACGTATGCCAGCCTTGTAAACAACAAATGTGTCCAAGAAGTAGTAAGAGCTAACACTTCAACTGTTGGTTATGAGCCAGGCACTGTCCCAAGTACATATGAACCAATGCCATCTTCCTAATGACACTATGGGTTAGGTTCTATTAGTATACCCATTTTACAGATGGGGAAATGGATACATTGAGGTTAAGTGACTTGGTCATACCTTTAAGAAGTGACAGGGCAGGAAATGAATGCCACATTCTCAACTACTACACCATATCATCTGGGAGTTAACCTCCCTTGCCTTTTAGCCTCACACTTAATAGCATGCTGGGTGGGCTATTCCGATGCCCAGCTGGGCATCCTTTGACCAAAGACAACATAAACATGCATGAACCGGCTGCAAATTTGAAGCAAAATGGTTGTCCCTGGGTAGAGAAGGAATATCTGGAATGTAAAATTTACATGTATCTCGAATTATTCTGTAATTTTGTCTTCCACGTTCACCATTAGACTCAAAAGATAGGTCAGGTCCTCAGCCTTAGTCTCATTTGACTGTTGAAAGAGAAAACCAGAAGGTCAGGGCAGTTTTTACATGTTTATAGGGAGTAATGCCAATAGCCATTTTCCAGCACCCTACACTTGAACCTGTATAGGGGATAATGGCCAACACCGGAAACCTCACTGTTTGCCTGGGCTTTCCTCTCATCTCCTTTAGGAATGAACTTGTGAGCTCACAGCCAGGGTGGGTAATGATGGGTGACTGATTTCCTTCTTTGTTCTTTTCTCTATTTCCCAAGTTTTCTAGAAGATGCCTGATTATCTTTTGCTCTCAGAAAATCGGTTTAATTTTTCCAAAATAAAAACAACTCCCGTCCCACTATAGAGATAAGACATTCTTACTGAAAATTCAAACGACACAGAAAAATCTAATGAAGAAGATAAAAACATCTGAAATTGTTCCACCCAGAGACAATCACTGTTAACGTTCTGTCGTATACCTTTCCAGATCTTTCTCTAATTCCATAGCCGCAACATACGATGTGATGAAAACCTTTCCTAACGTGCTGTGATATATGCAACCTCCTTTGCTCCATGTGGTGGATACGGACCCACATTAGCAAATATAGATCAGTGATGGCTGTGTAGCACTCCACTGAATGGGCGTGTCATACTTCAGTTTGACTGATGGATATTAGGTTGTCACCTGTCTTTGCTGTTCTCAGCAATGCTCTGATAAACATATGAGCACAAAACCCTTTGCACTTGTGTGATTGTCTCCCAAAGATAAGCTCTTAGGAAGAGAACTGATAGGTGCACACATCTTTAATATGGCCTCTTACTGTGAACGCCCCTTCAGTAAGATTATGTCAATCAATACTCCGGTCAGCAACCTACTTCCCTACAAACCTCCAACCCCGGGGGCAGTCCGTCTGGGCCAATATGAAAGCCAAGGAATTACGATGCCTTTGTTTGGTTGTCTGCATTTCCTGACTAATGAGGTTGAACATCTACAGTGCGAATATCTATGAAATGCTTGTTTGTGTCCTTTGTCCATGTTCCTACTGATGTGTTTCTCTTTCATATTCATTTGTAAGGGCTCTTTTTATACTAGGGATATCAACCTTTATCATATGTTCCCCAATTTACCACTTATCTTTTAAATCTGTTCGTGGCATTTTGGGTCAAAGAGAACACTACTTCCCAACCTGTTCAACTTAAAAGCATAAACACACAGGACATTGGGGTAAATGGACAAGCTTCCAGTGTGCAGGCTCTGGCCACCCCGGGAGCCATGCAGAACCCCTGGAGGTGTCAAAACCTGGACACACCTGTAATGCATTCAAGCCACAGTATTTGGGAAACTTCGGGACTGAAGGACAAAGGTATCGGTAAAATGATAAACTGTTTTACAGAAGCGTTAATGGGAGAAAGCCTCCTTGACTAAAATGTTCTCGTCATTGCTCAGCCCTGCACGTGTGGGTGTGCGCGTCCATCTCCCGCCTGGGGCGGCTGGCCAGCCTCACCTGTCTTCCTCGTGGGCGTGAGGCTCGACCCCCGGGTGCTGGATGTGCGCCAGCTCCTCAGCGTGCCGCTGCTTCCTCTTGTCACGGATACTCAGGCAGATGGACAGGAGTAGCAGCATCACCCCGGCCCCGACCAGCACGTAGGCTACGGAGAAGGTCTTGCTCTTGAGAATGCCGCTCCCTATCTCCGTCTTGTTCCCCTGAGCGGTTGGCTTTTCGGTAGCGCTGAACCCGGGGACGAGGTTCCACATGGCCATGATGACCCCGAGGACCAGCATCCCCAGGCCAATGGCAGTCAGCGCGTAGTGCGAGCCGTTGGCCTTGGACTGGGCCATCATGCCAGCGGGAGCGGGGCAAGGCCCGGGTTCAAAGGAAGAAAATAAATAAATAAAAAACGGCAGCAGCAGCAACAAAAGCCCCGTAAACGCCTTGCGCTAAATCCCTAGCGCCACGCTGAAGAAACAGCAACCAGACTCTCAAGGGATGGTTTCAAGCAAATGTGAGGCATCCCGTCTGGACAGCTGCGGCTGGGAGGTCTGGAAGGAAAGCAGAGAGAGGAGAGGGGAAAATCAGTGCTGGTTCCAAGTGCTCCGGTGGACACAGCGGCTGTGCTCCTGGAGGTGGGGAGAAGCGGGACTGAGTCACAGGCTCTCGCTGGGCTCGCCTCTGATGCATTCCAGAGGTCTTACGTGCTCCTGTTCCTTCTGTTGTCCGCCTACCCCCACCTGAAAAGGAAAAGCGCGACCTTTCCCTGCAAGAGGCCGGAAAGGTCAGAGCTGCAGGTGGTTCAAACATTTTGTGGGATTTAATGAAGTGCGATAAAATCTCACCTCTTACCGGGTATGGCGAGGAGAGTGAATGATGGCATGCCTGAGCCATGATCAATAGATGTGACAGAATCGCCTGGCTGACCGGCGTCGGTCAATGATATGACCCGGTCCAACAGCCGACTGCGGACCCTCACCACCCTCAATGGCTCCCTATTTCCCGCAGCACAAAATCCAGGCTCCTTGGAATCATGCTCATGGCCGGCTCAACCTGGCCCTGCCTCTCCCACTCATGCCCTTCCTCGCCCTCCTTCGCAAATCCCCTCCGGCATTTCTGCCCCTCTCTGATCGCCGGGGCTCAGCTGCCCTTCCGTGTGTCCCGCAAGCCACCAGCAACTACCGTGGCAAGTCTCTCTCTTTCCGTGACCACATGTTTTTCACTCTGCTCCTGGGACGTAACAGGGCCCCCCCCCCAAAATGTCTGCTGAATCAAACGAATGAAATGAACAGAGGCCGGACGAAGCTGTCCTGCAAGACACGCTTCTTTTCAGCCACACGGAATTTTGCTTTTCTTAAAGGGGCAGAAGCCTGCACATCCTTCATCTTAGCTGCTGTTCCCAACTGGATGAGAAACCCTCTCCCGTGAAGCAGCTCAGAGACCTTGTGCTAAAGGCAGCGGTCAGCCGTCCTGGGAGTCCGTAACCATTTGCTGGCTGGGAGAGGGAGCCGGATCAGCCAGTGACTTGAAGAGTTGAGGGTAGAACACTTTCAGGGGGCGGGGGGACCAGCGAGCAAGGCTCCTGGCTAATTACTCCTCAGATACGTTATTCCTGCCTAAGCAACTTTTGCAGAACAGTAAAACTTTACAGCTGTTTCGATGGGCAAGGTCCTGTTTGCCGTTCTGCATTCTTTCCGCTCCTTGCGAAAGGACGGCTAACCAGGCCACGTGAGAGCCGATGCTGCCGAGATACTTTCTCATCCAGCACAGGGCTCCATCCGAAACTGGCCACTTTGTTCAAAAATACTCGAAAAATAATTGGGATAACATCCTCTATCGGCTTGAAGTCAGTTCCTTCTCTCTTTTTCTTTTTTCCCACTCAACAAATATTTCTTGTGCGTCTGCTAAGCAGTGTTAGGTGCTGGAGAAACACTGGTGAGCAAGTTAAGAATTAGGGGGGCTTCCAGGTCAGCAGGAAAACAGTCTACAGGGAATAACAAAGTGGGAAGAAAGGAACTGTGGCACTAGGCAGCTGGGTGTCTTAAGTCAGGCTGGAGGGCATATGGAAAGTCTCTGTGAGAGAAGCCCCACTTCACGTAATAGGATCTGCATCTGCCCCTGAATGCATTGGGCACGTGGGTGCATACATGCACACCCATGCATGCGTGCTGCTGTATGACCATGCACGTGTATGCACACAGAGCACTGAACAGGGAGCCCTGACTCCATCCTTACTGATTTGCCCCCAGGGCTGGTTGGGGCCGCGGGTGGTGAGAGGGGCAGCTCTGGCCTTTGTAGGCGCCTCTGCCCTTCATCCTGGGATTTCCTTGCCCAGATTTTGTTAAGCAACTGTCCATTCCTGCTGGAGACCTTTGCAGCGAGACCAGCTGGGAACAGTCTGCGGTATACACAAGGCTGTGTGTTTCTCACATCACTCACAGCCAGCGAAGGGAAGGAGGGGTTTGGCAGCCCTAGGAATGCGTAGGTCCTGCCAAATGGATTGGAGACAAGGCCAGACTTGGAGGGCTCCGTGGTGGAGAAGTGCAGCCCGAGCCTCGTGCTGGAAGCAAGAACGATGAAGAAACCATTTACTGAGCACCTGCTCAGGGCCAGACAGGCAGGCTTCGTTCCCAGGAGGCTGACAGCCTGTTTATTAAACCAGTGAGGGGGCCATGTTATCCCCCCCTGCTTCCTCTTCTCATTAATTCTCAATTCAAGCTTTGCCTTATGCTGCGACGTGAGTAAAACAGGTCCCCGATGAGAGACACGGGCAGAGATGAACATGTCAGAATTAACACATTTTTGGCCTGTTAAATTGTCAATGACTGAAAACAGGCACTAATACTCAGTGTGCGTGAGGGTGTCGGGATGGGCAATTTCATACAATGTTGCTGGATGGCAAGTTTTGGCATTCGTGGATCAAAAGTTCCAAAAATGTTTATACCCTTAGGCTCCAATTAATTCCCACTTCTAAGAATTATGCACAGGGCAAGGATATTCATCATAGCTTTATAGTAGCGAGAAACTAGAAACTACTTAAATAGCCGATAATCTGGATTTGATTAAATAAAATATGGTACACGCACTTATTCAATTATGGTCTCAAAGCAGCTAATGATACATTTTAAAGGCAAACAAGAGTATGTTCACTGTGATTCTAATTTTAATAAAACTCCATACATGGGTCTGTATATATGAATATACAGGGGAATGGGCCGAACGATCCTACTTATGTTAAAATGAAAAAGAGACAATATATTTTCCTGTACGCAAACATGTATGTAAAGTCCCAGAAAAGGGGCACATTCCAAACTTGTGCCAAAGATTGCTTCTGGGGATGGAGGGGGCTTGGGAAGTGTAACTTTTACTCTATTTCTGTATTTTGAATTTCCTACAATCAGAATGTGTTGTCACAAGGCAACATAGCTTGGTAGTTAAGTGTGAGCTTCGGAACGAGGCTGCCTGGACTCTGATCCTCACTCTGTACCTTCCCAGCTGAGTGACCTTGGACAAGTTACTTAACCTCTCTGTGCCTCAGTTTCCACAACTGTAAGATGGAGATAAAAGCTCTCTAGGATGCACCTCATAGGGGAGTTATGATACATAAAAAAGTAAATAGACCTAAAGTACCTAGAATAGTATGTGACCAGCACACGGTAAATTCTTACAGAAAGGTTTGTTATTTAATATTATTTAAAGCCTGCATTCTCAATGGGGTGAGATCACCCACAAGGGGGAAACAACTGACTCTTGGGGATGGTGCAAAATAAGCTTACCTGTTACAATAGTCAGTGGTCCTCCAGATCCCCAGCATGTCGGGCATGACAATTTCATGGGGCGGGGGTTGGGAGAGCATTACAAAAAGAAGGTCTAAAAAGACTCCTCCGGGAAGGAACGATAGTCGGGGAAGAAAAGGTTGAGAGACACCAATGAATGTATTATATTAAATTTCAAAACACTCAAATTATACAAACCATGATGTTTACAGTTATTTTCTCCGTGTGCTGGGATTAGAATGATTTTTCTTTTCTTTTTCTTTCTGGGAGGATAAGAATTGGAAAACACAGAAATGTGTTGCTTTTCAAATAAGAAAATGAAATAAAGGTGTTTTTTGGGGGGGGTTCATGGCAGGGTTATGTGTCCAATGGTAGCTTAAAACTGTTCGTCGTTTCCACCCTCCCTCTGGAGACCAGATCTCGACAGTTCACTGCGGGTGTGGAGACCCAGTTCCCTGAGGTGCAGCTGGAAGCTATTTATCTTGTTTCTGGCTTGTTGACCCACGTTATATTTAGCATGGTGTTCTTTCCCTTCCAAAAATAATGGAAAGAAGCTAATTTTGTGCTTAGAGGATTTGGACCACATAGTTTCCAAGATGTCCCTAAAACAGAGGAGCCTTGGTGAACAGCCTGGGGTCCCAGCTCAGCCGGACTCACCTCTGGACCCAGGAGTTGGATCCATCATGGCTCAGGTTCAAGGCAGCCCTAAGGGATAAGTGAGTGATCCTGTATCTGGGTTTTCAAGAAAACGGTGAACCAGTTAAGAGAGGCACCTACCTGTTGTTACCTAGGGAGCCTCCAGGCAGGCCTGACAACAACTCTTCATGCTAAAATCTTGAGCTAAGGATCCACCTGTAAAAAACCAGAAATGCAGCTTTCTAAGTAGGCTGTGAGCATGTCAATTTGAGGTACTCCTGGGGGAGGCACGTGTTTGCTTTTTGGAGGGAAGGTACATGCAAAAAAAATTCAAGATTCTGTACCAAGAGTGGGGCTGCAGAGGATGATGATACGGCAGCTACACTGACAAAATCTTTCCATGGTTTTCTCCATCTTACACAAGTGCTCCTGAGAGTAAAAGGAGGAGAAACATTCCCCAGGTCATGCTATGAGGAATCTGTAATCTTGACCCCAAAAGCGACAAGGCAGGAGAGGAAAATGACAGGTCAATTTGATCTGCTGGCACAGAAACAAAAATCCTAAACAAAATATCACCTAATGGAATCCAACATTTAAAAAAAAATGTTTACCCCAAGAATGTAGAGTCGATTCAACATTAGAACATCGAATAATGTCATGTCCCAGGAGAAAGGATAAACCACGACAGCAGCTGACTATGCAGTTATAGTCCAGCGGAGTACTACGCAGCAGAGAAAATGAATAAACTGCAGCTACATGCACCAGCGTGGCCCATTCTGACCCATGTGAGGTTGAACAGGAAAGCAAATTGCAGAAGAACACACACAGCATGATCCTATAATATTTATATGAAGTTCAAAACCAGGCAATGTATTGCTTTATCTTTGTAATTATTAGGAAGAAAGGCAAAATTATAAACTAAAATTTAGGATAACAGTTATCTCCCTGGAGGAGTGAGAAATGATGTTGGGGAGGAATAGTGAAGGGTACAAGGATGTTTATTAAATTATTTCTTAAACGTCACATATATCTTATATATACTCTTTTGACTGGCTGGAATATTTTGCAATAGGAGATTCTGAAAGTCCGTCAATGTCTTTCCATAACTCTTAGCATAAAATCTGAACTCCTCCGCTGTGGCCTTCAAATCCCACCAGACTAGACTGGGCTCCTGCCTCTCTCATATCTTATCTCTTGGCTCACCAACCTCTGTGGCTTCCTGTCTGTTTCTAGTCACACTAAGCATACCCTGCCCCAGGGCCTTTGCACTTACTTTTCCTGATACCCGAAACTTTTCCACCTGTCTCTTTTGTTTGTCCACTTCTTTACTACTTCTGTCTCTCAGCTCAAATGCCACGTCCTCAGCGAGGATTTCCTTGACCACACTACAAATAATGTCCCCTCCCTCACCCAGCTACTCTCAAGCCCCATGCTTCGGTCCCTATGACATTCCGTCTCATGGATGGATGACATTAACTCAGTCTATGATTGTCTCGTTTTGCTTTCCTGTTGCTTCCTTGTCTCCCCCACTGGAGCGTAAACTCCCTGAAAGTAAGTTCTCGTCTGCCTTGTTCACCTCTGTATGCCCAGCACCCAGCAGAGTGTGCCAAGACCATACCAGCTGCTTAATAACTATTTGTAGAATGAATGAATGACTATCTAGCAAGTTAAAAAGTTTAACTGATGTCCCATATCAATTAGGGGAAATGCCTAGTCCAAGGTTGGCACCGAGGAGGAGAGGATTAGATCGAGCTAATTTTCAGGATACCCAAATCTTGTGTCTGTATGCAAATGATGTGCCAGCAACACGGGAAAGGCACCCAGGTTAAATGTGACTTCCATTCTGACCCGAGATGGTGACTCTATCAATATTCCCTGGTGGGCTTTGAGGTTTCAGCTGGTCGCTGGTCTTCCCAGCACGTAGGTAAGCACCCAGAGCTTTGTTCCTCCAACCTGGGCGCCTGTTGTCTTTCTTCCCGTACATCTTTGACCAAGTAGAGCCAGAGCCAGGGGTTTCCCTGGGGACAGGGGAGGGGCTGTGCCCTGGGGAGAGCAGTCACAGCTCTGACATCTGAGCGCTCACCAGGATGAGCTGGGGGTGGGGCGTTGGGGGTGGTCATTATCACCAGTCCACACTCGGATTAGAGTCTCTCTATATAGACACAGAGACAATATGAAGACAATGCTTTAAAGAAAATCAAACGATAGAAAACAGCAGTGCTCTGGCTGAAACAGCACGGGGTTCCAAGTGTTAACGGGCAAGCCTTCCCTTGCCCCGCGTCTCGCCGAATCCCAGCAATCCTCTGGAACACAGTTTAGAAACCTGGGCTCTGATCTAGACCCTCACGTGGCCTTTGAGCTCTGCCCTGTGGCCCCGGAAGGCACAGTTCCAGAAGCGTCCAGGCTGGCCAGCTTTAGGGGGAGGAGATTCTCGGCAGTCGGAGGTGTCTGGCAGCACAACCGGCCCCCGTGACAAAGAGGCTCCTTGACCATTCTCCCCGAGCCCCAAACTCTTCCTGCCAAGCTGCATAATTGGGAAAGGGATCCCCAGCTCCATTCGCAGGAACCAGGCTGTGCTACATTCCCATCACAAAGGAAGAATTCAGTGGGGCCCTTTGGCCAAGTTTCAGCTCACAATCACTTTTGTCACCAAGTACCAGTCCCATGCCACAGGGAAGGGGTGGGGGCCGGAGGAAAGGCTCTGAGCCACCGCTGCCGCTGCCCCTGTCCCACCGGGGAGTTTCAGGCTACCTCCCCAAGAGCCAAGGTCAAGGGGTGTCGGGTTCCTATTCTTTTAGAACAGGTTCTTGTAGACTGTGCACTCAGGAAAAACCGAAAAGCACTGTGCAAATGAGTCCTAAAGGTAGAGGAGAGAGGAGGGCTGCCTGAGCCAGAGAGCGCTGATGGGAAAAAGAAAAAGAAAGGATATTGAGTAAACTGCGAGGCAGAGTACTGATAATAATAGGAACAGCTCAAGAAGGAATCAGGCACCCTTTCTAAAGGCATCCAATCCTCACAGATGCCCTTCAAAGATGATTAGCCCCACTATATCTGAGGCTCCAAGAGGTTAAGTAATTTGCCCTGGGTCATACAGCTGTAAGCTGCAGATTCAAGTTTCACAATCAAATCTAGCTGACTTGGAAGCCCACCTCCTTTCCCTTGCACCGCACCAGCCCCCTGTGGGCCACTCCCTGGGTGGGGCACGCAGGCCAGAAATGGGCAACACACAGTTCACCCCTGGAGACACTTCATCACCAGAGCATGAGGGGTAACATATGTACATTTCTTTTAAAATGACTTTTTAAAGAATTTGTTTCCAACAATTCCTGGGTCCCTACTGTGTGCCAGGGGCTTCGGGGGATACACAGATGTGGGAGACTGCCTTTACAGTCCAGCAGGAAGACAGGTGACTCTTTCTTATAGAAGGGAAGTGAACATCAGGTAAGAGGGAACGTGCGTTGGATGCCGACTCTGTGCCAGGCCCTCTGTTGAGCTCTTTCCATGCATAATCATTGAATAGTTATTAGTTCTACCTAGGACACTGAGGTTCGGAGAGGCAAAGTAACTGGTCCAAGGTCACACAGCTAGGCAGGGGTAAGGTATGTCTGACTTTAAAGCTCATGCTTTGCACCACTAAGCACTAAAACGGGGTACGTAAAATGAGCCTACAGAGAGAGCGACCAATTCACTTTGAAGGGGGCAGGAAGGAGGAGGATAAAGCAGCAGCTGTGTGGGACCTGGAGGCATCTGTAACCTTTCCTTGGGCGGAGTTTGGGGGCAGGAGGAGATAAGGTGTCCCGTGGGAAGGGTTCAGCCTGGGAAAGTGCACAGAGATGGGAGAGCAGACACCTCCCAGGATGCACCATTTCTTGCAGAGAAAAGAGGCAGCTTCCCCTCCGCAGTATAAGACATCAGTGAATTTTATAAGACCTGACGTCTCCAGTCTCCTTGCTAATCCATGAAGTGTTGGTGAAGTTAAGGAAGGAAATTAAGGAAGGCAAATTCAAGTCTGAAGACTCCAGGAGCCATAAACAGAAGGAGCAAGTTAACAAACCAGGTACCTTTTCTTTGGGAGCTTGACACTGTATCTTTCTCTAAGCAAGTGGCTGGCGTGTGGCCCTACTTACAGGGCTGGCGCTGGGCACCCAGTCTCGAGGGCTCCAGCCACACTCAATATTTCTTGGAAAATGTGACATCTCTATGTGTTCCCTGCCAGGATGGAGTCTGAGAGCTCCTGTCACCATCAAAGCGAGTCTGATACCCTGATCCTTCTCCAGGCTCTAGGGATGAGCCACCAATGGCCTCGCGCTCTGGTAAGCAGGGCCGAGGACAGGCTCTGACCACGCAACCCGGCCGCCCCGACCCCAGCCCCAGCCCACCGTCAGCGACTGTGAAATATCTGCTCCTGCTTCCTGGACATGCCCGTGTGCCGGGCGCACGCTAAGCGCTCTGCACGGGTTAGCTCCTTTTTTCTGCCCAACAACCATATGAGGAGGTCCCCAACTTTGTCCATGTTATCATTTAATACACTGAGGCACAGAGAGGTTGAGAAACTTGCCCAGGTCTCACAGCTTAGAGGTGGTGGCCCTGAGCACAGTCTCCCCGTTCAGAACTTCCTCATCCTCAGAACAACAAAAAACCAGCCTTTCGCCAAGCTTGATTAACTCAGATCAAGGCAGGACAGTATCCCTGTTACTAAGGGCTCGCTCCACGGTCTCGCCACTGAGGCTACCCTCTGGGCACGAGGACGAAGTTAAGCGAGATGTCACGGCCGACCTGTGACCAGGAGCACAGACGCCTGAGGCTCAGCTCCGAGCCTGGGGAGGCGGGAGGACCGGGGACCTGGTGGGGAGAGACTGGAGTGAGGAGCACATCTCACCTCGCTGCCCCTGGTCAGGGTACTGGCTGCCGGCCAGGCTCGTGTGAACCTGGGCACCGTCTGGACACACCATTTGTCCTTGTGCAGTGGGCCGTTTTGGACACCAACTTGATTCGTTTGGTTTATCCTTCTCAAGAGGCATTTTGCAGCACAAAGTACAGGAGGGCAGAGGGGAGAACTTCTAAAATCGGGGACTACGGAGGATGACTGCAGAGGTCAACTCCACTCACCACGTGGTGGGCTCCGGACCAGAGGCTGCGTCCGTATCTCAGCTCTGCTACTTAATTGTTACCTAGAAGGGTGAATTCTTACCTCTCTCAGCCTGTCACCTCATCTGTAAGAGGGGAATGATACTGGCATCTACCTCACCGGGCTGTTATGCGTTAGGAGCTCCAAGTTTTGAGTTACAGGTACTTATTCATGCACTCAACAAACTAGTCACTGAGCACCCACCACGTGCCAGGGCCCGTTCAAGTGCTGGGGACAGAGGAATGAATAAAACAGACAGAAGCTTTGTCTTGCAGAGCCCACAGACCACCAGCCTAACAGAGAAAAGGCTATAGAATGTTGCCTGGTGATCCAAGCTAGAGGAAAGCTGTGATGCTGGGCTGGGCAGGAGGGAGAGCTGGCGGTGCCAATTTAAAATCTGGCGGGCAGGGGGACTTCGCTGGCAGTCCAGTGGTTAGGACTCTGAACTTCCACAGCAGGGGGCATGGGTTCGATCCCTGGTTGGGGAACGAAGATCCCTCATGCTGCATGGGTGGCCAAAAAATAAAAATACATAAAAAATAAAATAAAATCTGGTGGTTAGGGAACACAGTCACTGGGTAAGGGATATCTGAGCAAAGACTGGAAGGAGGTGAGGGCTCCAAGGAAGCATGTGGGAGATCTGGGAGAAGGGCACCTCCTACAGAGGGACCCACAGAACGAAGGCCCTGAGCCGGGAGCCGGCCTGACAGTTTCCAAGGACAGTAAAGATGATGTATTAATGAGTGAAGGCATTAAGGGCCTTCTCCCAGTGCCTGGCAGAGAACGACTGCTCTAATGACACGTCAGCTGTCATTTACACACCTGTGGAGGCAGGTGAGAGGCCATCCACATTTAAAGAGGCCCAGAACGCGTGGGTCGCTAATTCAAGGCCATTTAAGTTGGGGACGGAGAAGAATCCGGGGTCCACTTCAGGGCTATTTGTGACTCACCACCCTGTGTTTCTCAGAATTTGGGAAAAGGCATGTGGGAGGCTGCATAATAGCCCCCAAAGATATGCGGATCTTAATGCCCAGAATTTGTGACTGTTACTTTGTAAGGCAAAAGGGACTTTCCAGATGTGATTACCTCAAGGGTCTTGAGGAGATTAGCTGGGATTATCCAGGTGGATCCAACTTAATTACAAGTGTCCTTATAAGGGGGAGGCAAAAAGTCAAAGGAGGAAGTAGGAAATGTGATGATGGTAGGAAGAGGCTGGCGTGATGAGAGGAGAGGTCCCGAGCCCAGGAAAGCAGGCGGCCTCGAGAGCTGGGAGAGGCAAGCACTCGGATTCTCCCCTAGAGGCTCCAGAAGGAGCCAGCCCCTCCGACACTGTGACTTTAGCCCACGAAACTGACTGCAAGAGAACAGATCTGTGTTGTTTTCAGACCCCAAGTTCGGGGTAGTTCCTTATAGTAGCCACAGGAAATGAATACTGGCAGCATTCGTGTTTATACCTTTCTATGGGCACCTGCCGACACTTGGACTGTTTGGTTACCCAATAGTTGGTCTAATCAGGCACAGTTCCTTAGTCTTGATAAAACCAATCTCTTGGTGAATTTTGCACCCATTCCTTGTGGGACCAGGTTGAAGGGAAGCTGGGCAACCCAGCGTCCCTTGACCTGGTTTACAGGTTAATCCGAGATTCCACTCTCGAGCCAAGTCTGCACCTGTTCTAACTCTGCTGGGATAGCAACTGTGATAAAGGCTAGCACTCTCAGCCTTGTATCAGCAGGCTCTTCTAGTGGCTCAAAGCTACAGTTCCTAAACCCTGGGGACAAAACAAGGCGGATGTCTATTTTATGTGGTCTTTATATGAGGGGCTTTAAACCAAAACCAGGGGTGTGTAGAGGAGAGACCGACTTTGCAGAACCAAAGCCCTCCCTGTGCCCAGGCCTTTATCAGACTGGCCCTGATTCTGGAGACTAGGACACAGGCTGAGAAAGTTTATCCTGCCCATATCTGGACATTTTCTTTTTTAGCTACAGCAAACGCTGCCTCCATAGAAGTGGTTCCCAAACCTTCTGCCAAGAGCCCTTTGGGAACACAGCTGAGCTGTCCAACACTCTCTCCACCCCCTCTTCTCCACTTTCCACCTGCAATTCCTACTTGAAGCATTTTAGCCAGAGCTGCTTTCTCCAGCCCCCTGGCCTCCGCCTGCTTCTGATTTTTAGGAAGTCACTTGTCACACTCAATTCTTTTTCCAACGGTTACATTTTGGAATTGTAGCAACACCCATGAACATTTCCTAAGCACTCACCAACTGCCAGGCACTGTGCTGGGTGCTTTCCATGCGTTTTTTATTATTATCAATAATTCTGTTTATTATTTATAAAATTTAGTATATTTCACGTATAAATATTCATTAATTAGCTATTATTACTATTTATTTAATATAATTATATTTTGATTTACTCTTTACTATCCTGTTTAAATTTCCCTAAAACCCTAATGAGGAAGTTTCTATAATGATCCCTGTTTCGCAGATGAGGAAACTGAAGTTCAGAGAAGTTAAGGTACCTACTCAAAGTCACACAGCGAATGGTACAGCAAAGGTTCAAACTGGATATGTCTGATTCCAGAGCTAGCATGCCCCACCACCCATTGCCTCCCGTCCCAGTCCCCACACTGCGATGGAGAGTCCCCTCTCCACGCCCCGGCTGCTGGAAGCCCTCCCTAGGCTGACCTCAGCCTCTGTGGTCAGAAGGTAGAATTCCTTGTTTTCCTTCCCCTCATTTCCCCTCCACAAGGACCAGCTTCCCCCGTGTGAGTTACTCAGTCCCCTGTAACCCTGATACTCATCTGGACAGACTTGTAAATAATTGACAATGATGTTTAATCATAAAACCAGAATCGAGGTTAAAATGGGGCAGCCTGCAGGAGAGGAGGAGAAAAACAGCTGAGGGAGGGGAGCTTGCTTTAGGGGGCTTGGGACCTCTTTCACATTGGGAGATAAAACAAGAACTACCCCTGGCTGAGAGCTTACTACCTCCATGGCATAGCCCATGCTTTCCAACATCTTCTCCCTTGTTCCAGCAGCCTGTGAGGGAAGTGCTGCTGTAACCCTCACTTTACAGAGAGGTCAAGGCACAGTCAATGCAAGGGTTGGAGTTAAACCCCTCTCTGTCCAGAGGTGATTAGAACAGACAGAATCGACCTCACAGGGCTCAGGAGTGAATGTTTTATCCACGTTAAGTGTACAGTGCTGGGTATACAGGAAGCGCCAAGACATGGTGCAGCAAGGGAAGGATGACATTTGGATTCCCCCAGTCCACACGCACCACCACCCACTCGTTCCCCCAGGCTTTAAAGTCTCCTAGGAACTGAAAAAGACTCATTCTGCTTTCTTTGCAACCAACAGGGGATATTGCAGTGGCCTCTTCATCTACAGACGAGCCCCGACGAAACTGCTGAGGCACAAAACGATTTCTCAGGGGCCTCAGGGTGCACAGCTCGGCTGCCTTTCCTCTCTGCCATCTGACCTGTAAGTGCCAACCAGGACCCAGCTAAGTGCTGGGAAAGGGGTGACCTTTTCAGGGATGTGCCAGACACAGCCGGCTAAGGTGAGATGTCACCTGTAGGGCACAGCTCACCCCCAAGCATAGGGCACCTCCTGAGAGGAGACAACAACTCACTAGCCTGATACTCAGTAGGATGGTTTTGTTTTGCCTGCGCGTGGTTCCCAATATCCACTCTTCCCTTCCTCCATTGTTAAGAAAACTTCTGATGCTCAGTTTCCCGTGGCTTATCCAGCTTCTCGGGCAGCTGGCCGTGCCGTATGACTAACTTCTGGCCGACAGGATAGAAACAGAAGTGAGTATCAGGGGAGAGGGTCATTCAGGAAGGGTTCTTAAATGGAAGGGACATGTCTTCCGCCCCACCCCACCCCTTTCCTACTGGCTGTAATGCAGATATGATGGCTGGATCTCAGCAGCTATACTGGAACATGAGGTAGACGATGGCAAAGCAACAAGACAGAAGGGGTATGGGTTCCTGGTAATCACAGAGCTAGCCCCCCAGCCCTGGACTGCTGACCTCTGGACTCTGTTTACTTGGGAGAAAAACAAAGATTTATTTTATTGAATTTACAGTTACTTAGGGCTTTTTACCACCTGAACCAGCCCAGACCTGGTGAATAGTAACAGTGAATTTATTTGTAAGACTCCTTATGGTCCTTCCGAGACAGCCAGAGCCAGAGCTGGGGAAAGAGGGGAGCCTGGGCAAAGAAGCCAAGAAGGGCTCCCCAGGGAGAGGAAGAGGTCCCCAGAAGGTACAGGGTTCAGAACTTCCAGGAGGAGGTGTCAAACAAGGAGGGGCAGCAGTTAGTCTCAAGCACCCTAGAGAAGTTCAGAAGATGCTGTTGTTCCTGCCCACTCCTAATCCTAGCGCAACAGCACTCTAGTTTTCCTTGGCCAGGGCCTCTCCACTCTCAGCCCAGGTGTCTGACCCAAACTCTGGCTCCACGGGTGGGCATATGCCCCAGGTCTGGCCAATCAGGGCATTGTATGCCCCCGGGATGGTTGCCCTGGGGAGGAAAGATAAAATGGAATGGGGGAGGGGAGAAAAAAAGAAAACGAAATAATAACAACAATAATAAAACAAGAGAGTAGCCCAGCAAGGCCCACAGATGAGGATGTGGCACAAAGTAAGGGCTGGATTAACCCAACCTTCTGAGCTGAGGCCCAGCACCTCTGCCTACCGCCCCACAAAGAAATGCTGGTTCCCCAGTTCCACAACAACCCAGCCGTGAGAAGCCACAGAGCTGAATGCGGCCAGCGTAATCCCAAGCTGACTGTGGTAGGAATGGACCGATGGCTGCTCAGCTCCACTGGGCGGTGCGAGTGACACCAATCACACCCGGGTGGCTGTTGGGATGGCCAGTGGGAATTCGCTGTATGCAAGGGCCGCACTGTCCAATACAATGGCCACCAGCCACGGGTGGCAAAGGAGCTCTTCAAGTGTGGCTGGTCTGCAGTGAGATGTGCTGTAGAAGTGTAAGATACGCAGCAGATTTCAAAGACTTAGAAAGAATAAGAATATCTCATTAACATTTTAAATTAATTCTATGCTGAAATGATCTATTTCAGATATACTGAGTTAAATAAAATATATTATTAAAATTAACTTAGCCTGTTTCTTTGTACCTTTTAAAAACATATGGTTCCCATTTAAAAGTTAAATTTAAAATTACATATGGGGCTCACATTCTATTTCTATTGGACAGGGCTGTTCTGAAATGTTAGCTCTCGAGGGTGGGAATTTCTGTCTGCTTTGTTTGCTGCTTTCTCTCAGTCCTGGAACGGGCCTGGTCCATGCAGGAGGAGCTGAATAAATGTTCACTGAGCGAATGCAAAGCATGACGGGGAATTCCCTGGGGATCCAGTGGCTAGGACTTGGCACTTTCCCTGCCGTGGGCCTGGATTCGATCCCTGGTCGAAGAACTAAGATCCTGCAAGCCACGTGGTGAGGTCAAGAAAAAAAAAAAACTTAAAAAAAAAAAAAGCATGACATAGTGGTATCAGGGAATTTAATAAAAGAAAGAGTAGGAGACTTCCCTGGTGGTCCAGTGGTAAAGAATCCGCTTTCCAGTCCAGGGGACGCAGGTTCGATCCCTGGTCGGGAACTAAGATCCCACATGCCGCAGGGCAACGAAGCCCACGCGCCACAACTAGAGAGCCCGCATGCTGCAAACTATAGAGCCCACGTGCTCTGGAGCTCGCACACCACAACTACAGAGCCCACACACCCTGGAGCCCTTGCACCACAACTTAGGGAGAAGCCCGCGTGCCACAACGAAGGTCCTGCGTGCCACAACAAAGACCCGACGCAGCCAAAAAATTTTTTAATAAATAAAATTTAAAAAAATTAAATAAAAGAATGAGTAGCTGACCTAGTGGTGTCATGAAAAATATAGAGTCCGTTGGACCTTTGTTCAATTCGGTACACCCATCCCTGGCAATGCACTTCACCTCTGCAAGCCTCAGTTTCCACATTTGTAAAAGGGAGATGCTGCTTCTGAGGACCCAGTGATGTAACCAAGGCCAGGTCTGGCCCAGAATTGGAGACTGCTCGCTGCCCCCGCCATGTGTGTGGGAAACCTGGGAAGGTGAGAGGCTGGAGGGCTCTGCCGAGGAGCCGTTGCTATTCTGGGTGAGTGAACGATAAACCCCACTGACGTGCCAGGTTGTGGCCTCCGGCAGCTGCTAAGAGGTGCCTCTACTGCTCCCGCTGCTGGAACCGCAGCCCGTTTCCCCGTCCGGACGGGCAGCAGCAGCTAGGAGACAGGCCCATAGCTGGTGTCAGCAGTGACTGAGGACCAGGGGAGGCACCCTCCGTGGGCACGTGTCATGGCCCTGATTGACGAATCCCCAGGGTGACAGGACAGCTGTTTTCAGAGGTCTTTCCAGAGAAGAAATGAGTGGTGAAACATGCACCTGCATTTCAGATGGGCTCTGTGAGAACACGGAGGCCGGGGAAGGTGGGGAAAGTGGCTACGGCGACGCCCAGCAGGGGCCCCCAGGGCCAGGTGAGATGCTGGGGACCAGCGACTGCTCATCCTCTGACCGTCAACACAGATGAAAAGCTGATAAACACCCACGGACACCCCCTGCCCCCGCCAAGAGGGGCTGTTAGCTTCCTGTTGCTGCTGTAACGCTGCAATAAATTACCATAAATTTAGCGGCTTAAAGCAGCACAAATTCACTCTCTTACAGTTCCGGAGGTCAGAGGTCTCAAATCAACGTATGAGCAGGGCTGCATTGCTTCTGGAAGGTTTAGGAGAGGATCCGTTTCCTCACCTGCTTCAGCTTCTAGAGGCCGCCTGCAATCCTTGGCCCCTCCTCTCCATCTCCCAACCTCCGCTTCTGACGTCACATTTCCTTCTCTGACTCTGACCCTCCTGCCTCCCACTTAAAAGCATTCTTGTGACTACATCATGCCCATCTGGATAATGTGAATCTGCAGAGGCCCTTGAACCATATAAAGTAACATATTCACAGGTTCTGGGATTAGGATGTGAACATCTTTTGGGAGGGGAGGGTCATGATTCCTTCCTAATTTCGTTATTCAGCATACCCTAAGGGCCCCCAGGCACACTCCTGTACATCAGGGGTTCACTGGCGTTTCACTGACTGTCTGCCAGGAAAAGCATCCCCACTCAGGTATCAGGAGCACCTGGATATAGACTAGGTGTGTCATTACAAATGGGGGCGAGGATTACATATTTTACAAGAGGGCCTTTTGTTTTCAGAAACCTGCATCTTTCAGTCATGATAAGAACAGCTAACCTGCACTGAATGCTTACTCTGAGCCTGGATTATCTCATTTAATCTTTACAAACACGCTGCCACCATCCCCGTGTTACAGATGCCCAGAGAGGTTACGTGACTTGCCCAAAGTCTCACGTTAATAAGTAGCAGAATGAGGCTGTGAACCAGACAGTCTGAGTCCAGAGTCCCCCTAAAATCCTGCCTCTCACCTGCCCCCAAGCCATGCTTTAAAGAATGAGTTTCTAAACATCTACACGCTGCTTCCATGAACACGGCAATCCTTTGTCTAATATCAGAATCAGAGATTTGCTGATGACAGAGATGGAACGGATGTGTCCAGGACCACTCAGTGACAAAGATGCAAGTCAGTGTCTTAAGTAACCTGCTTAGAGCTAAGGGTCCAGGCTGAGTACTGACCCTGCACCTCTCCTGGCCTCGCTCAGCCCCTGGGACTGGGGGCTCATGGGGCTGCCCGAAGCCCCATCTCATGTGCAAGGACTCTGCCCCTCTCTGCGCTGCCGCAGCACAGTGTTAGGGGTTGTGACCCGACACCCACACTCAGAGCCCTTCCTGGGCCCGAGCACCGAGCTGGACACTCTCACACATCATCTCTGTAGCCTGACTCATCAAAGCTCTCTCTGGCTGCTGCCTCATCCCCACTGTAAGAGGAGGGAAGGGGGTCGAGGATGGGGAACAGTCAGAGACGACAGCCTCTGTCCAGATTCGAACCGGGATCATCTACCCGGAAGCCCCACAGTGGGTGTCACGGTCTCCAGTGCATCTGTGGGTGTTCCGGTCATGTCCCTTGTCCCCCTCAGGCCAGGAGCTACGCCCCATCATCTCTGCCCCACAAGGGGCCTGGACAACACAGGAGTTTATTAAATATATACGAGGTCTGGCCCTTAATCTACCTTGCAGGGTGTTTAGATCTGAAGATCAGCTGAGGAATCATAACTCCATGCGTTTTGGCATAGAACGTTATCACCGAAGCAAAGGTAGCCAGAGCAGGTGAGGGTGATCAAGGGTTGCCTCTAGGTGGTTAGCAGGAAATAGAGGGCGGGAGAACCAGGCCTGTCCTTGAAAACGTTATCGCCAAGGTTATAATGTACATCTAGCAAACGGATACGCACAGAGCAAGAAAGGAAGCAGGAAGGGAATGCACTGGAAGGGCATGTGGTGTCAGGGGACAGGCAGACATGCCCGAGGGGACTGCCGTCTGTGCCCTGTGGGCCAGGCACTGTGGCAGGCACCGAGATAGCCAGCAGCAGCAAAACGTCCTCAGCCTTGTACACCCAAGAGGGGCAAAAGAGAAGAAAAACTAGGAGACCTGACAAATTGGGGAGGGGGACAGGAAGGAAAAAAGGCACAAACAACCCAAAGAAGGAGAGAAAAGTGAACAAAAATGGAGTGGACACCATGAAAGCATGGCAGGAGGAAGAAAGGAGAGGAGAGGCAGGAGTAATGAAGGTCTAGTCCCTGATGAGGCAGGGGAGTTGCCAGGACACTGCTGGGGGGCTGTGTGGTGGCGGGCACGGTGGGGGGGGGGGAGGGGGAGGGGAGGGGGAGGGGAAGGGAGGGGAGGGGAGGGGGAGGGAGGGGAGGGGAGGGGAGGGAGGGGAGGGGAGGGGGAGGGAGGGGAGGGGAGGGGGAGGGAGGGGAGGGGAGGGGGAGGGAGGGGAGGGGAGGGGGAGGGGAGGGGGTTCTTTGAAAGGAAAGGTGGATCTGGTGCTGGGCCTCACGCTCTCACTCCGCGGCGGCTGCCTCTCTGGTCAAACAGCCGGGCCTCTGCCGTGCTGGCTGCTGTCGCAGGGACCTGCCCAGCGCACGGTTTGTGTGTACAGACACAGTCACGGAGAGCCCTAGAGCGGGGTCGCTGGGACCCACACTGGCCACCCTGCACTCATCGCGGCAGTTGCCCGAGCACAAAGGGGACAAGCGAGCTGCGCCCTGGGGAGCGGCCATGCTCCAGAAGGGCCACCTCCTGCTTGGCCCAGGCTGACCTCACACCTCACCTGCATACTGGCCACAGAGGCTTCCTCCACGGCCTCCCTGCCTCCCGGCCTCCCGGCCTGCCGTCTCTCCACTGCTCTCAGGGGGCTCTTTCCCAAGGGCAAATGTGATCACACCACCGGCGTCAAGACCCCTCCATGGCTCCCCAGGGCCCTCAGGATAAAGCCCTGCTCACAGGCCCCTGGCACCTGCCTGCCGCCCCCCTGGGGCCTGCCGATTTCCATGCAGTTCCCACGCACACTCTCGTGGCATCCTCCCCACGACCCAATGTCCGCAGATAACGTAACTGGGGCTGGGAGAAGGCTCCGTGACCTCTGCAGTCTCCCACTGGCGGAGTCGCCGTCCTCCTCACCAGGGCTGGAAACCCTGCTCGTCCGTGACTCCTGGCTCTCCCTCGTCCAGGCCCGAGGCCCACCCACGCGTCCTGCTCTTCCTCCTTTTCTGTTTCCACGGCTGCCGCTGTGGGGTGAGCCCTCCCACCTCCCTGTGCCCACCTGGCTCCCTGCCCCAGCCTCGCCTTCCTGTCCAATTCCTCCAGCGTGCTCTTGCCGTTCTGAGCTCCAGGAAACAGCCTTTTTCGTTCTGTCTCTCGCCTGCTCAGAAGCTGTCAGGGGCACCCCAGCGCCAAAGAGTCTAAGGCCGAACCCCTTAGCTCGGTGTTCAGGCTCTGCTCCAGCTGGGGGATCTGGGAAAACAGGTACAGAGGAGTCCCGGGGAGCCTTCCTAATGCACCCCTCCTCGCTAAGGTTCCAGGCAGGAGGCCAAATCCCTCGGGGGGCTGGGGAGAGGGCTGGCCGATGGAGACCACAGCTGGATTCCAGCTGTGGGCGCCCTCAGCGCTGCCAGAACTGACCTCCCAGACCTGCCGCTCCTCCCTTGGGGTCCTACAGAGGCGGGGCCTCATTCTTTCCACTTGGGGGGCCCCCTGAGGCCTCGTAAAGGACAGGAGCATGGTGAGGGAAGGAGGGCCGCCCCATGGCAGCACTGCATACCTGAGGCTGCATTGAAACCGGACCTCCCCAAAGCTGTGAAAATGATGCCAGATCCCGCCCTCGGTTCGGCCCGTGAAAACAGATGAAACCAGTACTCCTCACGCCTCGGAGTTCACAGACCAGTAAAATCCCTCCTGCTGTTTTGAGAAGACTGCCGTCGGGTTGCTACCTTTCTCTTCCACTTAGTAAGGGCATCAAAGCCAAACGAAAGCATCCTGCCCTCTGCTACTGCCGTCCTTCCAGAGCAGGAAGACCGACGTAACAGTAAAGACAGGAAGAGAGAACCTTGGAGTAGAGGACACACTCTCAAAATGAAATCAATTCTGATTTCAGGGAAATTTAATACATTGTCTTTCGCCTTCTAATTTTGTTAAACTACGTCCCCTTTGTCCGCCACCGTAACCAACCTCACATACGGACGCGTCCAAGAGAAAAAAAAAATCAGGAACATAAGCTGTGACTGTGCGTTACATTGGAGATCTGACATTAAAATCCCAGTAATTTAAGAAGAGACTATTATAAAAGGATTTTTTCCATTTACAAAAAGCCTTGGGCCTCAGTTTTCCCATCTGTGAAATAAGAGGTTGGGTGGAACTAGGTTATCCCAATGTGTCCTCTGGCACTGAAATCCTGGATTCCTTGAGTTGGTCCCAGTTAGAGAGGCTGCCTGCCTCACAATGTGCGGTTTTGGAGAAAAGAAAGACTATCACACTTTATAGAGGAATAAGGTTTTAGGCCGCTTGCCCACCCTCCCTCCCCTCCCCCTTCCCCCCTCCCGCTGGGTGTGACCTCCAGTGAGTGGGAACAGATTTGGCAAAACAAACAGATGCCCTCCTCCGTGTGCAGCTCAGCGCTCCCAGGTTCTGAGCATTTCCCTAGCATCCCTTCTGGGGTGAGACGGGATACAGGAAATCTGCGTACTGCATATGCACAGTGTACTGCCTGGACAGCTGTGCAGCAAATTGGTAACACTGGTTCCCTTTGGGTTGTAGGGCTGGGGTGAGAGGGGGGGGCTCTGCATGTCTGACTTTCTATGCCTCTACACCAGGGTTTCCCCACCTCGGCACCATTGCCGTGTTGGGCCCAATAATTCTTTGCTGGGGGGCTGTCCCGTGCATCATAGGCTATTTAGCAGCATCTCTGGTCTCCACCCACTGGACGCCAATAGCATCTTGATCCCAGCTGGGACCTTGCCAAATGTCCCTTAGAGTGGGGATGGGGCGGCAGCACACCCTGGGCTGAGAACCACTGCTCTAGACTATTGGTTTAAAATATTTTAAAATGAAGCGCATACAAGAATATTTATTAAGATTAGGAAGGATGAAAAGGATTATGAAGGATATCTATATACAACACCTCAGCAAGTGTCGTCAGTCTACTTGCGCACGGTTCTCAAACCTACTTCCTGCCTCTTCCATTGCTGCCACTGTCACCTGTGCGATTACATCGCCTCCTACCTGGCCTCCCTGCTGCCACCCTGGCCCCAGCAAGTCTTCTCCACACAGCCAAAATGAGCTTCTGGAAGCATCCTTTAGTCATGTCACTCTCCTGCCTGCCTTCCTACTGCCTTCGAGAATAAAATCCAAACTCCCCACCTGCCTTCCAGGCCCTCTGCCACCTGGACCCTGGCTCCCTCTGTCTTCCGGTACTGGCCACTCACAGTGTGGTCCAGCAGCCTCGGTGGCCCTGGAGCTAGTTAGAAAAGCAGAACCTCAGATCCACCTGGACCTGCTGGTGCAGCACCTGCATTTCCACAGGTGAGGTGCAGGTGCATCTCAAGTCTCTGAAGAGCTGCTCCAGTCTGCCCCTCACCCCCACCCCATGCTCCCACCACTCTGCCCTCATCACTGGCTCCCTCTCATCTGTCACTTAAATGTCACTATCGCAGTTCCAAGCCCGATGTTTGCAAGCATTTCCCCATGTGATCCTACCTCTTAGTTCCCTGTTGCTTTGGGACACAGCTATGATGGCAACCTGAATTCATCTTGTTTGTTTATGTTATGTTTTGTCTGCCTCCCCCCCTCCCCCTCATATCCCACAACCCAGAGTAAGCTCCAGAGGGCAGGTACAGGGCAGACAGCACCGGGCACATAGAAGATGCTCTGCAAAGATTTTTGGAATTAATAACAGCCACAGGTATTGTGCCCTTACTATGTGGCATTAACTTTTCTTTACATGGGTTATCTTGTTTATTTTTCATGAAACCTATGAGGTAAGATAGGTACTATTTATGATAATCCCCATTTTGCAGATGAGGAAATAGAGGCACATTAGACACGCGGTCTCATAGATGGTAACAGGCGGAGCAGGGGTTCCACCTGGAGTGGAGTGGGGAGCGATCTAGCCCCTGTAACTACACCTGCTACCACTGCACAATCCCGCCCTCTTATTCATGAATCAAACAGCACTCTACATGTACGAGGGGTGCCTGACATTGAGAAGAATTTCCTAGTGAATACTTCTATAAAATAAAGAATTCTGCTGTTGGGGAATCATAATCCCTTCATGTGCTTTTTGGGTAAATTGCATCTTTGTATTCGGAATCTGTGTAAGCAAGGTCTGTCTAGCCATATGTTCCCAACGACTGTTGCTATGAAACATTTTACTCCCAGACATGAGTCCAGAAACAAGCCCAACACGGAAGACCCAGGGGCCACTCAAGCTAGGAACAGTTGTTATTTCTGTGCCCTCTGTCGGCTGGCACACCTTCACCCCTCGCCACCACCTGGTAAGTAACCGGTGTCTGGCCTCTCCCTCACTCCAAGAAGCATCAACTACATTCCCTAGGGGCTGTACCAGGTACCCCCAGCATCGCAGCCCCGGGACGCTTTGGGGGAGGCTTATGACCTTGTTCAACCTCCCTGAGAGTCAAGGCCGTGTGCCCCCAGCATCACGTTGGCAGCACAATCACTTGAATATCCTAAGGACGGTGCCAGGCTGCCTTTAGGAGTTATCCTCCTTAATTTAATCCTCAGGACAAGTCTTTACATAGGGAACACAGGGTCTCAATTTTGCAAATGAAGAACCTGAAGCTCAGAGAGGTGAACTAATTAGCCCAAGGTCACACAGCCAGTCAGGGAGAGACCCAGAGCTTGAACAGTTCAACTCAGAGTGGGGCTGGCAAACCGATAATCCCGTTAGCTCATGCTTGTTGAATCTGTACTGTGTACCAGGCACTGGACTAAGACCTTTACTGCCTCATCTCACAACAGCCTCATGAGGTGGGTGCCACAATTGTGCCCATTTCATAGACGAGGAAACCGAGGCTCAGAGAGGCAGACTGGCACCTCTTCAGGCCAAGAAGAGCACAGGGGTTGGACTCCAGAAGAGACACGCTGTGCTGTGTGGCCCCTCTGCTTTCAGCCTAGTGCGGTCACACATTTTTCATTTATAAACCAGCCTTCACAGAGTCTCATGCAGGCAGCTGGATGTCACAGTTTAATGGCCTGCCTTTTATTTTTTTTTTATTTTTGTTTTCAACCCAAACGAAACAGAGCAGCTTGAGAAACCCACATTGTGGTTCCCAAGATGCAGGCAAAAAAACAAAAAACAACAACAAAAAAAACCAACAACAAAAACAGAAATCCAAAAAATCAACAAACAAAAGGGTTGTATGTCCACCTTGAGCTCAGTCTTGTCTAGCACCTGCTGCCACCCCATCCCCCAACCTGAGAGCCAGCGGCAAGAAGCCTGCCATCCATTTAGACATGACAGGGACTGTCAGCCCCGAATCGCTTCCAATAGAGTAAACATGATGGTTAGGAAACATGGGACAAGGCGGGGAACAAGGCTTTGAGTTTTTAAAATGAGAGAATCCACGAGAGGGTTTAATCACAGAACTTCAGGTTCCCTGCACATGGTTCAAAAGGCTCTTTTCTCTGCCTGTTGCCCCAGGCCGCCCTGCAGACTGTCCTATCACTTCCTCGAAGGCATGAAGGACAACCTCCCATCCTCTCTAACCCACCCGGCTCAGTCACGAACAGAGAGGTGTGCAAGCTTGCAGTGATGGTAAATAAAGCTGACCAGGCTTATGGGCTTACTGTGTGCCACATACACACCGACTCATTTCATCCTCACAACAGCCTTTTAAGGTCGGGATTAGCGCCCCCATTTTACAGATGAGGAAACCAAGGCGGTTAAGCAGCTTGCCCAGGGTTCCACAGTTGGCAGAGCCAGGATGTGAACCCACTTTCAGAACCAGTACACACAGCCTTCCTGAGGAAGGGCAAATCTCTTGTTCAACTAGTGATGGATTCTCATTCCAGTGCATGGGGGTCTTCTGTAATGATCCCCATCCCACAAAGCTGATGGCAGTGTGGTGCAGTGAAAAGCCTCAGGAGTTAGGCAGACCCCGGTTTTGATTCCAGCTCCACACAGTCCTGGCTGTGTGACTTTGGACCAGGGACTTGACCTCTCTGAGCCTCAGTTTTGGCTCTGTAAAATGAGGATGAGAATAGCACCTATGCCCATAGGGTTATTATAAGCATTAAATTAGGTAATAGTAATTGTAACAGCCAACATTTGCTAAATGCTTCCCTTGCTCAAGGCACTGCGAAGAAGTATTGTCATCTTCTTCGTTTCACAGATAAGGAGCACAGAGAGGTTAAGTCACTTGCACAAAGACACACAGCTAATTGTGGAGATGTGGGGCTTGAGCCTAGGCTGACTCTGAGCTGAGGTGCCCAAGAACATCCTCTTATAAAATTCAACGTATACACAAAACGGTATAACACAACAGCTCCTCAACACACAGCCAAAGTCATGATTTTCTGGAGGGCAGGGAGACAGAACCCAGAGAGGGCCTGTCTAGCTCTGCCTGATGCCCAGCGCCTGGCAGGCGTCCGCAGCCCTGTGCGGGAGTCCTGCCCTCTGTCCCCAGTACAGCAGACCCTGTGATGCCCGGCACATGGCCAGGATCAGCCCGGTAACTGAGGGTGCTTTGTGCGTGGCTTAGAGCCGCTCCTGCCGGTTATCAGGAGTCAGTCCCGGGACCAGACTTTGACCCCAGTTAGGTTTATGCTTCAAAACAGACTCACAGCAAATGCTCGACATCTTCAAAGACTCAACTGTCCTGGCCAGAAGAGACTTTAGCGATTAGAGTCTGGGGTGCCCACCCCAGGCTGAAGGTCGATGCTGTCTGTGGTACTTGCTGAAAATGCAGATGGCCCTGGGCCCCACCCAAGACTGCTGACTCTGAGTTGCCAGGGCTGGGGTAGAGGCATCTGGTCATTTACTTGTTTACTTAAAGTATAATTTATATCTAGTAGATTGCATAGATCTTCGTGTACAGTTTGATAAGTTTTAACAACATATATGCATGTAACCACTGCTGAGATCAAGATACAAGCCCCTCCCAGGAAGCTCCCCGTGTGCGCCTTCCTCCAATCATCCCCCACCCCAGGCAATCACAGATCTGCTTTTTGTCACTATAGGTTAGTTTTGCCTGTACTAGGAATTTATATAAATGGACCAATACGGCGTGTGTTCTGTCCGCCTTCTTTTGTTCATCCGCGGTGTTGCCTGTGTCTGTAGTTCGTTTGCTTCCTTTCTCTTGCTCAGAAGTCCGTTGTGTGGCTACACCACAGTTTGTTAATCTGGTCACCTTCTGGTGGACACCTGGGCTTCTTTCTCGTTTGGGCCGCTGGGTATAAGCTGCGATGAATATACGCGTGAGAGTTTGGGTGGGTCGCTGTTGGCCTTTCTCTCCATAAATACCCAGCAGTGGAATTGCTGGGGCACAGGGAGAAGCATTGACTTTCACCCTCTCTCTGGGTGCTGCAGCCCAGTTGGGGTGGGATTCCCTAGTCTATCTAGGGGAGAAGCCCTCTATCTAGGGGAGAAGCCCCCAGAGGTTACTGGACCTGTTCTGGGTCACAGAGGAATCCGTCCTCCTATCCAATGATCTGAGTCATTCCACATTTTGATTCACATGTAGCTTTGAAAGCTGAACCCGTGGAGTTCTGACTGATGACGTCAGCTGTTCACACCAGGCTGAAAAGCCCATGGAGATAACACAAGGAGTGTTCTGGTTGCCGAAGCTTTGACTAAGGTTCATGCCTCCTTCCCCAGCGTCTACAGATTGCATGTGATGAAAATACATCATTCACAGCCCTTCCTCTAAACCCCACCGGGGACCCGCAGGGAGCCCCAATGCCAATTTAGCAGAGGCAGTAAAGCAACGTGGGTAGAGTCAGTGGTGATTAAAATCCAGGTCTGCCTGGGTGGCCTTAGGCAAACCGCTTCCCCTTTCTGAGCCTTGCTCTCCTCATCTGTAAAATGGGGGCACCCGCAGTACTAATCGTGACACTGGAGTAAGGACTAAGCAACCGGAGGTGTATAAAAGGAGGTGGCCGTGGCTGGCTGAGCAGCAGGTGGGGGTCAGGGAGCGGAACTTGGGCCCCGCTATTATCTGAGAACCCCTGCATCCCCTACCTGACAGAGATGGGGAGGGGGGCTTGCTAAATATGCAGATTGGAGGGCCCCCTTGTGGACTTACAGAAGCAGAGTCTGGGGTGGGGCCCGGGACCTGCTGTTGGCAAAGCTCCCTGAGTGATTCCGATGCTTACGGAAGGAAGCCTTAGAACCCTCATCCTGCGTGTGGACCAAGGCGGAGCCTGGGAAGTCAGCTGGGCATGAGGATGCAGAGACAGGCAGGGTGGAAGGACCCAGTGCGGGAGCTGAGGCTTGCAAGCGCTACAGCTAAGAGCTGGGCCAGGGAGGACCAGGGACGGATGTATTCCTCCACCAAGACTGCCTCTCAGCTCTGCCCCAGGGATTCTGGCCACACATGCCTCACGTGGCCTGTGGGTCAACTCAGCAGAGTCCTACCACCTTCGCAAGGGTTAAAAGTTCTGGCTCTGGAGCTAAGAGGTTCTAGGTTCGACTCCCAGCTTCACAGCTTCCTGGTTATGAACTTGAGCAAGTTACTTCAGCTGAGCTGTAAAAGGGGCATAATATAAAGTGTGTCTCTCTAATGGAGCTGCCAGAGGAAGCCATGAGCTCGAGCGGGTAGGGCACGTACCACCACGCCAGGCAGCCTTCAGCCAGTTGGTACTGATGCAGCACTAGGAGCTTATTTCGCTTCCACTTTAGGTTTGGAGGATGCAGCTGGTGACTGTGGAAAATTGAGAAATACTCCCGGACGCACGGGGCCTGGGCACAGAGGACACGGCCCTCTCGTGCGCACGGTTGTTCCTTCCAGCTGTGCTCTCCCTCCTTTCGGTCTCAGCTTGAATCCACCTTGTCCGTGATGCTCCTGATACACCCGTTTGCTTGGCTCTCTACAGCTAAATGGTGGGGTCTCCTGAGAGCCAGGGAAGCCCAGCTCTGCAACCTACGGAGGGAGGGGAGCAAGCGACTTCGCTGAGTCTCAGTTTCCTCATCTGTAAAGTGGGCGTCATAACAGAACGACCCTTAGTGCAATGTTGTGGGACTTAAGGAAAACAACCCAGAGAAGCCAGGTAACCCGGTGCCTGGCCCGTAGTAAGTGCTCAATAAATGTTACCACAAACACTGTGGTCTGGTGTTGAGTAGCCTGTGTCACCCTCCCTCCTGCCAGAGACTAGAAGCTCCATGAGGACAGGGCCCATGTCACACAAAACTACCCCTGCACCGGCGTCCAGGGCTGCAGGATGTCCTCCAGCCGCTCTGACCAGGGGGGCGGCCTCTCACTGTCCCTCAGGATCCCTCCCCGGGAGGCTGAGAGTCCCCCGCGGTGAAGGGTGTTGAGGGTGTGCCGTGGCTCTAGGTGGCCGATGGCAGCAGCCACGCTGGGGGAGGTAGGATTCACGACGCCCAGGCGGGGTGAGGGGAACCAGGAAGGACCCCGTGTGCATCCCATCCGAGGCCCTGGACCCAGGAGAGGAGGCCGGGGTCGTGCGGGGTGAGGGTTACTGTAAGACAAGTATTTTAGCGCCCGGTGTGGGGCACGGGGACCTGGGGAGGGGCTGGGGACACCTCCTCCCAACCCGTCAAGGCCAACATTCTCATCCACGTGGGATAGAGACCCAGGAAAGGGGGGCCCCAGAGAGACTTGGCCCAAGGTCCCTGACAGCAAGGGGCCGACCCAGGATTCAAACCCGTGTCTCTAAGGCTCTAACACCGCGTTCTTACGTTTGCCTCCTAGCAGGGTGCAAATCTTAAACGAACCCTCTGCCGAATCCAAAACGAATGAACCCCTTACAGAAGGTCCCAGGGAGACCACTTCCAGCCCCATCACCAAAGAACCACACTCACAGGCCCTCCCTCCAGTCTCTAACCAACGGCCTTTGCAATCCAGCTGTTTCCACAGAAAAGCTGCTTTTGCTGGTCCGTGTCCTTCGTCATACATCACAGACATCCTCCTTTGTCCACATCATTCCAACATCATCCTTCCCCGCCCCCGCTCCTCCAGACTTCCTAATTACAGTGTGAGAGGCCACCATTCTCCCGGTGCCCTGGGCTTGAAATCTCAGTGTGCTTGAGCATTCCTTCTCCTCCCTACTCCATCCCCAGCCCAGACACGCCCCCAGGTCTTAAACTGGCAGCCTAAGGGCTGTATCTGGCCCACGGACACAACTTATTTAGTCCATGAACTGTTATTTATTTTATATGCTATAGAGTAGTTGCCAACACTGAGAACATGGCGATCTCATACACAAAACTTGAAAACCGGGTAGCCCTGGCCCCAGTTCTCACATGTAACAGGCAGCCGGTGCTGTGTCACAGCTGTCTCCTATGGAAGGGGCCTGCCTTCCACTCTGCCACAGTCCCCACCACTCCCTGCTGCCTCATGTCTGGCCAGACTCTCTCCTTAACACCAGCTGCTGCATCCTTTTAGACATGTGCATTTGCAGCCCCTGCTCACTTCCACACCCCCTTGGTCCCCAAACTTGTTTCTTCTTCCTTCTCAAAGCCTTTCTTTGCAGTGATTCTTCCCACCCTAACCATCTCCCTCCTATTCCTCAGGCCTGGTTGATTGCGAGAATTACTAAAACCTGCTTCTCTAAGGCTTTCTCAGCCTATAAGTGCAGCCACGCCAACCCTCCAGCCACTGTGTCTGTCAAAACGTCAAAGGAGTCCCTCAGAGCCTACAGGACAAAGTCCCATCTCCCGGGAGGGTGTGGTCTGCCCCAGCTCAACCTTACTTCCCATGTTCTTTGAGTGACCACTGTGTACAGGGCCCTGTACCAGGCACCAACGATTCCAGCATGGATAAAAACGTGCTCTCTCCCAGGAGGAAGATGGGTGCAACATCAGGGACACGTCCGAGGGAGGGAAACGGTCCTGATGTCGCCCCTGAGGTCACGTAGGTCTGCTTCCCCGTCTCTGCGCACTGTGAGTCTCTCTGCCTCGGCCTTCTCCCCTCCCCCAGCTAACCAGGAAGGCGGCGCATCCTGGTTGGTTCCACATCCAACTGATTCCCCTTCCCCCACAGCCAGCAGGAAGCAGCTCTCCTTTGAGCTGTCAATGCAGGTCCTCTGTCTTAGCCAACTGCCACCAGCAGCTCTCGGATGTCTTGAGGGACTCTTTTTCCTTCCCACTTTCTCTCTTTAACTGAATTTAAAGTTAAGCAGGCAGGGGACTGCCCTCGTGGTCCAGTGGTAAAGAATCCGCCTTACAATGCAAGGGACGCAGGTTCGATCCCTGGTCAGGGAACTAAGATCCCACATGACGCGTGGCAACTAAGCCCGCGCCGCAACTACTGAGCTCATGTGCCTCAACTAGAGAGGCTGCATGTCGCAAACTACAGAGCCCACATGCCACAACTACAGAAGAGAAAACCGGCATGCTACAACTAGAGAGAAGCCCACACACCTCAACGAAAGGTCCCACGTGCCGCAACTAAGACCTGACTCAGCCAAATAATAAATAAATCTTAAAAAAAAAAAAAAAAAGTGAAGCAGGCAGGACTTAATACCTGTGTTCTTCTGATTGCCACCTCGGGGCATTTTTACATTTCTCTGGGACTCCTCAAACCCTGAGCTCAGAACTATGCCCGTCATAAAGTCTCAACAAATCTCTGCTGATGTCATTCATTCATTCATTCAACAAACGCTCACTGACCAACTACTGGGGGTCCGGCATGATGAACACAGGCATGAACAAGACAAAGCCTGTTCTCATGAAGCTTCTCTTCTACTGAACGAGACAAACACATGGAGGGATGGATTAACAAGAGATGTTCTGAAAAGGAAACAGAATAGGAAAGAGTAAAGGGGGAAGATGGTCTTTTGGACAGGGTGATCAAGGAAGGTCTCTCAGAGACGGGGACATTTCAGCTGAGACCCACAAGGCGGCAGCATGGCAGGATGAGGAGGTAGGGGGAGTCACCAGCAGCCCTGAATGATGGTGGGAAAAGGCAAAATATTACTCAAGGAGAGATGACAAGTGGTTTCTACTGGGTGTTCAACACAGGTCATTAACGTTCCACATTGGAGGGGAGGGTGTTATTAATATTTTATTAGGTCCCTATACAGCTGTGGTCTTGGAAGTAGGAGCTGGGAAAAACCTTACGGAAGTTCAGGGGTGCACACTCAAGTAAATGGACTTTGAGCTAGGCTAGAGGTGATAAAGATGTATAAATGCTGGAACAATGCGGGGGTGGGTAGAAGTAAAGGACATACCATGGAGGCTAGACGGTCTCCTACCATGGCCCCTGCTTTGGCTGCCCCCAGAGTCAAGGAGAGTAGTTCTGCATTTATTAGGTCAGATTATGTGAAACTGCCTTTTCTGTGGGTCACCTGTAAAGGGGGGCCAGAGCTCATTACTTCCTAGGCTGTGCTGAGGATTGCCTGAGGCTGTGTGTGTAAAACTCCTGGCTCCGTGCGGGGCACACAGTAGGTGCTCAATAAGAGTCCATTCTCTTCCCCCCTCCCCGCCTTGGATCCTCAGCATGAAACTTTCTAAGTTTGGCCACTTCATATGAAGATAAATATACACTCACCATACACACCCAGCCATCCCACTCCTCGGTATTTGCCCAAGAAAAATGAGAAACTCATGTTCATCCTGAAATCTGCATGCGAAATGTCTACAGCAGCTTTAGTCATAATCACCCCAAACCAGAAACAATCTAAATAACCTTCAACAGGTGAAGGAATACGTAAATTGTGGTACGTCCACACAACGGAACAAATGCCACGTGGAGGAGTCTCGTGTGCATTACGCTGAGTAAAAGAAGCCAGCCTCAAAAGGCTTCATGCTGTACGATTCCATTTCCATGACATCCTGGAACAAAGGCAAAGCTACAAGGACAGCAAACATGATTGGCTGCTAAGGGCCAGGGGTGGCAGAGGGGTTGACTACCAAGGGGCAGCATGAGGGAATGTGGGGGGTGGTTAATGAAATTTTTCTATAGCTTCCTCATGGTGGAGGTTACACAATTGTTTGTGTTTGCCAAAACTCACAGAACTGTACATGAAAAAGGGTACATTTTACTGTTTGTAAAGCACACACACACTTCAGGTTTTATATATACACACATATATATATGTGTGCATCATAACGCTGGGAGGTCGTATCTTAGCTCAGGCTGCTACAACAAGATGCCGTAGACTGGGGAGGGGGTGCTTAAACAACAGACATGTATTTCCTATGGTTATGGAGGCGGGAAGTCCAAGAACAAGGTGTCGGCAGATCTGGCGTCCGGTGAGGCCTCACTTCCTGGCTTGTAGATGACAGCCTTCATGTTGCCTTCTTATGGCCTTTCCTTGGTGATCTCTCTCTCTCTTCCTCTTCATGTAAGGGCACTAGTCCCAAGACGATAGTCTCACTCTCATGACCTAACCATCTCCCAAAGACTCTGCTTCCTATTACCATCACATCGGGGGTTAGGGCTTCAACATATGAATTTGGGGGGGACACAAACATTCAGCCTATCACAGACAGGTCAGTGAGCTGCTGTGGTTCCCGCGTTGCTCCTATCTCAGCTTCCTAAGGGTAGGAAAGGAGACCCACATGCTCAAAGTTAAAAATGAGAAAAGAATCACCTGGAATAGAGACTAATAATTGCAAAGCCCTCTACAGCTCACGAAGCACCTTACCTAGTAGGAACCCTAAGGGGATCCACAAAAACCCTATGAGATTTTTAACAGTGAAACATTTTCTCTTGTTATAAAAATACTGCCTGTTTATTAAACAAAAATTAATAAATCTAGATTAGCAGAAAGAAAATTAAAATCATCCATTACCCCACCGTCCATAACTACTGATAATATCTATGATGGTGTTCAGACTTTGAGTGTTTTGTAAACAAACACACTTTTTTAAATTTTACAAAAATGAGATCTTACTGCAGTATGCTTTTGTGACCTTTGAAATTTTTGATACATAATGAACAATTCTGCACATCATCAGTGTTCATCTAAACTGATGTGGCTGAGGAATATTCCAGTACATGGAGGACCCATCATTTATACAACCAATCCTCTACTGCCAGACACACAGTTGGTTTCTCCCTTTATTGCTATTATAAAAAAAAAAAACTGTTGAAACTAACTCCTTATACAATCATGTTTCCTCTGGATAAATTCCTAGTATTGAAACTGCTACCTTTCTTAAAGCTTTGACATGCATTTTCAGAATGTCCTCCAATTTACAATCCCTCCCTGAGCTTGCGAAATCACCATCTCCCCATATCAGCATTCCTTTTTTAAAAAAATAAATTTATTTATTTGATTTATTTATTTTTGGCTGCGTTGGGTCTTTGTTGCTGTGCGGGGGCTTTCTCTAGCTGTGACGAGCAGGGGCTACCCTTCATTGCGGTGTGCAGACTTCTCATTCCCTTGTTGCGGAGCACAGGCTCTAGGTGTGCAGGCTGCAGTAGCTGTGGCTCGCAGGCTCTAGAGCGCAGGCTCAGTAGTTGTGGCACACAGGCTTAGGTGCTCTGTGGCATGTGGGATTTTCCTGGACCAGGGCTCGAACCCGTGTCCCCAGCATTGGCAGGTGGATTCTTAACCACTGCACCACCAGGGAAGCCCAGCATTCCTTTTTTTTTTTTTTTTCAGTACGCGGGCCTCTCACTGTTGTGGCCTCTCCCGTTGCGGAGCACAGGCTCTGGACGCGCAGGCTCAGCGGCCATGGCTCACGGGCCCAGCCGCTCTGCGGCATGTGGGATCTTCCCGGACTGGGGCATGAACCCGTGTCCCCTGCATCGGCAGGCGGACTCTCAACCACTGCGCCACCAGGGAAGCCCCAGCATTCCTTTTTCCAGCTTAAAATTTTTTAACTTTTCAAAACATTTAAAATTTTATATGTGAAAGATGGCATTGTTTTAATTAGCAGTTTCTTTAATATGATGAGGTTGAATGTTGTTGGGTTTTTTTCCTATATGCTTATGGGTCAATGCCATTTGTTCTTTTAATTTCTTTACAATATTGTGTTAGCTTATACTGTACAGCAAAGTGAATCAGCTACACGTATACATATATCCCCTCTTTTTTGGATTCCCTTCTCATTTAGGTCACCACAGAGCACTCAGTAGAGTTCCCTGTGCTATACAGTAGGTTCTCATTAGTTATCTATTTTATATATAGTATCAATAGTGTATATATGTCAATCCCAATCTCCCAATTCATCCCACCTTCCCCCTTCCCTCTTGGTATCGATACGTTTGTTCTCTACGTCTGTGTCTCTATTTCTGCTTTGTAAATAAGATCGCCTATACCAATTTTTTCAGACTCCACATATATGTGTTAATATACGATATTTGTTCTTCTCTTTCTGACTTCCTTCACTCTGTATGACAGTCTCTAAGTCCATCCATGTCTCTACAAATGACCCAGTTTTGTTCCTTTTTATGGCTGAGTAATATTCCATTGTATATATGTACCACATCTTCTTTATATATTCCTTTATCCCATTTCTTAACTAGGGCATTTAGCCTTTCCTCACTGACTAGAAGAGATCCTGTATGTGTCCAGAAAACAGCCCCTTGTCTGGATGTGTTGCAAATATTGCTCCAGCTTAATATTTACTCTATGAAAATTTTTTTAACTTTAGAAGCCCAATCTGTCAGTCACTTTCAAGAATTTATTTTATAATTTGACCTTTTACTACCATGTTTTAAAAGCCTCTTACAAAAAGGGGCTTGAGTAACTTTATAGTGGAGAACTCTTGCAGACATGACTTTGACCAAAGGATCAAGGTTAACACCCCCAATAAGTCATGCTGACATCGTGGAAATCTTGACATAATGTCACGAGAACACTTCACCTCTGCAGTATTCTTTCCCCAAACCTCAAACCTCAGTCTAATCATGAGAAGACACCAGACAAACCCAAAGTGGGGGACACCCTACAAAACACTGACCAGTACTCGTCAAAGCTCTCGAGGTCACGGAATTCAAGGAAAGACTGAGAAACGGTCACAGATCAGTAGAGATGAGGGGATGGAGAACTAAACGCAAGGTGGTGTCTTGGACCAGATCCCGGAGCAGAAACATGACAGTGGGAACGCTGGTGAGATCCCAGTGAAGTCTGTCGTTTAGCCAGGAGCAATGTGAATTTCTTAGTTTTGATACGTACACTAGGGTCATGCACAATGCCCTTCACCTCTCCAAGTTTTGCTTTTGGTTTTGGTTTTCTAGACAGAAAAGTCATCAAAGCTCGTGGCTATGGGTGGGGAAGGAAAGTGAGGTGGGAAGCGGTTCCTGGTTCCTTCTGACCAAAGCACCGGGGTGCGGAGAGGGATCGGGGCAGCCGGAATGGGTCTGGAAAGGTAAACTGAGTCGAAACTCTAAAGAGTCCAGTCTTCAGAGCTTTGAAAGCGAAGGGGCTTAGCCCAACCTTGACCCTGCAGGCAGTGGGGAAGCGGCAAAGATTTCAGTTCAGTGCCTGATATAGTTATTGGTTTAGTTCCCTCGTTTGTTTCCTAATGTACGGACCCCTCCCCCAACCCAGTACGGTGTAAGCTCCAGGAAAGCAGGGACTGAGTCTCCCTTATGGAACATTTCCCCCCAAAACCCTGGACACCTGGCCTGTAGAGTGAACTCAGTGAATACTGGTTGAATGGAAGAAATCAAGTAAATGGTTTTTCCCACCCCTGCCCTTCACATCTAGTATCAGCCCGTGTGAATGAAGCTCTCTTATGCTGCTGGGCCTTTGCACAGGCTGTACCTCTGCCAGGCACAGCTGCTGACCTTCTGCTCCCCCTTCGGATTTCAGCTGACACTCTGCCCTTTCTGCAAATCCTTCCTTCACTCTCCAAGTCTGGGTTAAACCAACTCCTCCAAGCTCCTGGGTTTCCTTGCCACGGGTCAGCTGTATTGTAACGGTGGCTCCCGGGACCACTGGCCCATCTAGGGGGCGCAGCTGGCCTCTCAGGTCCCCACCAGCTCGTGACCAGCACCCAATGTTAGCAGCACATTCGTTTAAAATGGCAGCTCTTGGCAGCCAAAGACAACTTCCTCCCCACTCCCCATGGTCTAATTTGCATCTGTCAGTGTTTGAAAACAATTACCCAAAGGCAACTCCAATATATAATCCCTACCCACCACACCGCAGCTAATGAAGCTGTAATATATGGAGTCTGAAAGTGTGAGTGTTTTGTTTTTTATCATATTCCCCCCATGCCCAAGTTTCAGGAAACCATGTCCACATCCTAACCAACACAAGCCCGGCCAGTCGGGGTGGGGAAAATGTGGAACAAGGGTAACGAAATTCTGTCTCTCCTTGTCTCTCCCAGACCAGCTGTGAAGAGGAACAACTGGCAAAGACAAAAAATTCACCAAGCATTAGAGCCACGTGGTTCTACGTCTTGAATAGAAAAAATAGCAGAACCTCCTGGGCATCCAGAATTATACATCATATGAGACCACGATCTCAAAAAAGGACCTCTCTCACTGGTGAATTCTCATCCTGGTTCTGCCAAGATTTGCTGGGTGACCTTGGGCCCATCGCCTGTAGGATGTTTCCATCAGGGAAGCTCTGGGGACATTAAACAGGCTTAACCAACCCTGTGATGTGTTTTAAATGCTGGCATTGAACAAATGACTGTTTTGTGCATTGTGCAATTTAAGCTGGACCACTGGCACGACAGTTACAGTCATGATGATAAACATGAATTCCTAGCGCACATACCAGTGTGGCCCAGAGGAGAAGCAGGCTGCAGGGCCAACGTGTGTCTCCAGCCAGGAGCCCTGTCTGATACTGACTTTAGTGCCTCATCTGAAGACCCTCATCAATGTCAGGCCTGAGAGCCCTCACCTGCCCCGCACAGGCCTCAGACTCTGTTTTCTGGCCTCAGTTTCTTCTAAGAATCGAGGTGGCTAGACCAGCAGCGGTTTCGTTTTCTTTTTAATGTCGCAGAATCTCTTTAAAGGGATCCTTCGCACCATGACATCTTTAATATTTGTAAGCAGAGTTTCTGCCCAGCTGGCCCTGCTTCCCACCACTCAGCCCTGCCCCCACAAACCCCTGAGTTGCTTCTAGGACCTGTCCAAGGAATCCCAAGTTTCCCAGGATCACCATATAAAAACCAGTGAGGGACTTCCCTGGCGGTCCAGTGGTTAAGACTTCGCCTTCCAATGCAGGGGGTGCAGGTTTGATCCCTGGTCAGGGAGCTAAGATCCCACATGCCTTGCAGCCAAAAAGCCAAAACATAAAACAAAAGCAATATTGTTAACAAATTCAGTAAAGACTTTAAAAATGGTCCACATCAAAAAAAAGAAAAATCTTCAAAAAAAAAACCCAGTGAACCGGAGCCGGGTCTTTAGTTGTGACACTCGGGATCGTCGCTGCAGCATGTGGGATCTAGTTCCCTGACCAGGGATCGAACCTGGGCCCCCTGCATTGGGAACGTGGAGACTTAACCACTGGACCACCAGGGAAGTCCCCAAGATCACGACTAGTATTGACAATTTACATGGCATTAGCAAGGCTTCAACCCTGTTAGAGGATGAGAGACGCCAGGAAATCCTGTCCCCAGGGTGGGGTGACTGACCTTATCACCTGAGTCGGTAACAAATTCTCTGCACGTCTTTCCCATCTTTGCCTCTCCAAGACGTAGGGCTTGGAGACAAGCAACCCAAATTCTGATTTTTCGAGGGACCTGCACTTGCCACCCCAGTGCCTAGTCCTGGGGAGATTTGGGGAAAGGGGTGATAAAAACAGGGTGGAAGCACCTGGCTAGGTTAAAACCAACACAGCAAAAGATCAGAAGAGGCGAAGCTCTCTCCCTCCCTCCTAGAATCTTGGGATCACACCCACCCCACCCCTGATGGCTGATGTCCTCCATTTCTAAGAAGCTCACTGAGAATCAATGTTTGCATTAGATTTGGTAAACACAGCCCTTTTCCCAACAGCCATGGTGACGGTGACCCGAGAAGTGGCCCCCTGAAGTCCCACAGTGGTAATTTGCATAGCGTTACAGAATTTGGGCTACTGGAGCGTTCTGATTTTGGCCACAAAATTCTGGCCTCCTAAGTACCTTCCAGCCATCACATGGTAGAAGCACGTGAGACTGGCAGGTTAGAACCGGTGTGAAAAAACCGTCAGGTGGGGAAAGTACACATCATGATTGATGAATTGGAAGACCAGGATATGAAATAGCAGAGCAGGCAAGCCAGCAAACAAAAAAAGTCTGAATAAGACACCACCGTGGCGACAGTGGTTGTCAGCATATCGTGATGTTTTCCTTCCGAGTTTTCCACAATCAGCATGTACTTCCTTTGTAACCTGGGGGAGAAAATAACTTCAAGAGCCTGTCTATCCAGGGGCACATGATAAAGCAGGGTTCAGGGAGCAGCAAGTAAGTTTAATCACTAGTTTAGTCCCTGGCGTGAAAGTCAGTTTGAAGAGATAGGTCCTGAAAATGTCAAGACACATATACTCCTTGCCTTCCGGGGGCCCCAGCGTTTACTCCTTCTGGACGTGTGACTGTGGGTACCCCCCAAACTCCTGGCAGTGTGGAGTATAGGGAGAAAGGGGCCCTTGCAGGAGGAGTGTGCTCTGTTTTGTTTTTTCTTCAAGAACCATCCTCAAAGTCATTCAAGACAGAATCGGGAATCTTGGGTTCTAGCCCCAGCTCTGATCTCAGGCCCGTCCTTTCCCTTCCCCCTTCCCTAGGCCTCAATCTCCCAATTTGTAAAACAAATGGAGTGGACTTTCAGATGGCTAAGGTCCCTTCTGGCTCCAATATTCTCAGAGCTAAAGGAACCAGCACTCAGGCTGAAGGGCTGCTATGTCTGAGAAATCTAGGGCAAGAGAGAATAAGGAAACTTTCAGCTGCTCAGCCCGAGTAAACGACACAGACTAGAAGGCGGGGGCCAGCCCAGCATCTTGACACAGGGCTTGGGGCAGAGGCGAGGGAGGAGCAGAGGATGAGCCTGAGGCACTTAGCAGAGATCCCCGGAGCACGACCTCAGGCCAGCGTCTCGTCTCGGGGCTGTCCGGGAAGGGTAGGGCAGTGTGGGTGGCCTGGAGCAGGCAAAGCCAAACAAGTGACCTGTTTCTCCGCGGAGCCAGAGCTCCCAGCACGGTGGCTGGTGCACCA
Organism: Tursiops truncatus; assembly: GCF_011762595.2. Lineage (NCBI taxonomy): Eukaryota > Metazoa > Chordata > Mammalia > Artiodactyla > Delphinidae > Tursiops > Tursiops truncatus. Next base: position 172,312,516 of record NC_047034.1, read on the forward strand.
AAGGCTCAATCCAGAAGGAAGGAGGAAAAAAAAATCACCAGCCTAAACGGGGCCACCAGTCCAAACTGGGGAGGAGCAAGACAGATGTTGAGAAAACCTCCCACCCTGGACTAACCTGGGGCCCTTAACAAGTCTCTGACTTGAACGTGGCCAGTCTCCTGGGATAATGCAGAGGAACCTAGATCCGGTTCTGCTGCTCACTTGCTGTGGGCCCTTGGGTGAGTTCCTTCCCCTCTCTGAGTTTTGTTTGTCAAATGAGAGGACATTCTAGGGTCCTCCCGTGGCAGGTGAAAGGCCGTGCATGGTCCACCTCCAAGTAAAGGAGACTTATAACCAGGAGAAGGATGCTCTTACGGCTGTCAAGTGCAAAAACCAAACCAAACCAAACAAACAAATAAAAAACTCCTCTAAACTTCAGAGCAGACACAACAAAAGGGAAAGCAAAAGCCAGCAGCCAGAAGCAGACCCTTCACCCCGTCCCCAGTCAGAAGGCATCTGAGATTAGGGAACTTTCCTGGCCCTTAGGGAGAAAACTCTCCTCAGTCCCTCGAATGAGAAGCCCAGAGCCAAAGGTCCTGGAGCTCTGGTCTCCTCCAGCCCAAGAGCTCTGAGGGCTTTACTGCCAGCCCTGCAGAGGGAGGAAAGAACATGTACCAGAACCGTGACCCAGGAAAACAGGAGCCCCCCCAAAGGGACAGGCTGCCCACTGCAAATGCCAACAGGAGATGGGCTGCTGACTCTGTCTCCGGCATTGCCACTCCTCGCATAGACGCAGACGCTCCTGGGGCTCGGCACTTCTCAAACCAGAGAGCTGGAAAGCCTCAGCTGGAGGGGCTTGGGCCCTGCTCTGGTGGAGGACAGGCTGGCAGGCTGAGCCTCACACTGAATCCACAGATCTCCTCCTTGACCAGTGGTCACATGCTAAGACCACCTCTGCCTCCTGTGCGGGGCACCACGCCAGCTTCTTCATTCCTGATGCCTCCGCCAGCCTGCGGGCCAGCCTCCTCTCCCCTAGCAGCCTTCTCCAAACTTCCATGCAGCCAGATTTATCTTCCTAACACAGCAACAGGATCAAATAACTCTCCTGCTTAAAGAGCCTGAACGGAATTTGTGTCTTTCTTGTCCAGCGATGTATACTGAGCACCTAGAACAGTGCCTGGTCCATAGAAGGCACACAGTCAACATCTGTGGACCGGTTCTAAGACGTCCACTGAATAAAGTCCCACCTGTGATGACCTCGCCCCACCTCTCCAGTCCAGTTCACTCCAGATCCTCCAATCCCTTTACTTCCCTGCGTCCTCCCACAAACCCACCTGCCACTACCTGAGCGCCCCCCTCGGTCCAGCACACCTCGTGCACCTTCATACCTCCGTGCCTTTGCCTGTGCTGTTCCACCTGCCCAGACACCCTTCCTACCCTGTCCCCTTGAGAGACTCCACCTCACCGTTTAATTTACTAACGTTCTTTTCTTAGCAGGACCTGCTGGTACGCCTCACCCTGAGTTACTTTCTTTCTTCCGTTCTTCCCTAAACCTGTACCATAGCTTCCTACAGAGTACTTGCTGTGTGCGAGGCATGAATGTCCCCCCTCACCCTAGGTTATCATTCCCACTGTACAGATGAAGAAACTGAGGCTCAGAGAGGCAAAGTGACACTGTGGGTCACACAGCCAGGGAACGGTGGGGTCTGACTATATTGCCACCTCTTTACGACACGTGCCATTTACTACTCACTAGGCTGGGAACTCTCTGAGGTCCCTTGGCCCTGCATCCCCAGGGGGCCGGCCTAGGCCTCTGTGATACTCAAGAGGCCCTAATCATTGAACCACTGGCAGCTCAGGACATTGTGAGGAACAGATACACAGCCAGTCTCCTCCCCTTTCTCCCTCTTCTGCCTTTTCTCCCAATCTGGGAGATAGCTCTGGCAAGCTGGGGAGGGACACATTTGGAGGGAAAGGGGCCCCCTCCCAATTCCATTTGGCCCTATCAACTTAGGTCAAGATCCCTGTGTGACGTCTCCAAAGTGTAAATGCCAGTCACAGGTCCCAGAGCCGACCCTTCACTAGGAAGGCCATCCTCGAAGTGACCCCCCTCAAAACGAAAGCCAGAAGCCAGCCTTAGAGGGCAATCCCTCTCCTGCCTCCCGCCAGGCTGGCTCCGGCCCCGCCCACCCCGCTCCGGCTACACCTGGGTTCCCAGCTCCTGGACCACCCGCAGAGTTAGCGAGGACCCGTCGCAGCTTCTCGGGAAACCGTAGGGACGTCCAGGTTTCCTGCACCCTCGTCCTTTGGCAAGGAAAGATTTCGTTCTGAAAGTGCCCATCCCTCTTAATCAGACTTGGCATTCTGGGCCACAGGGCTCCCTTCAGGGCGCAGACTAGATATCTGATTTGGACCTGAGTAGTATTGATACGTGCTCTGCGGCAAGCACTGATGCCCCACCTCGCCCCGGGAGGTTATCACTCCCATTTTTCTAGGTGAAGAAACCTGAGTTACACCCCATTGCTCACACTCATTTCTCACCCTTTGCCTCTAGTACCTAACACACACACACACACACACACACACACACACACACACACGAATCTATATCCCTTAAAAGTCTCCCTTTCCAAAAAGGAGTAAGGGATGGGGGAAAGGGCTCTTTCGGGCAGCGCCGGGTGGTTTCCTGGGACCTACTGAGAAGTTCTGCTCTAAGCACCGAGGGAAGGTGCCTCCTTGGCCAAGGGTTCGAAATCCGCCAGGCGGATGGCACCTGTCCCCGCCAACAGGGGGCCCGGAGGCCGGCTGCCTTCCCCCAGGCGAAGCCAGCTGTCCTCAGCGCAATGCCCGGGAGCCGGGTGGTCCCTCACTGGCCCGGCGCGGCTCCAGAGGATGCGAGTACACAGTCCTCCCGCCGAAGACCCCGGGCAGGAAGCTCTCAGACGAACGGACAGACAGACCCAGATAGCCGTCGACTCCCCCCGGGGCCCTGTGGGGAACAATCCCTCCGCGGGGCACGGCGGGGCGGAAGGCGCAGACTCACCGGGGCGGCGGCGGGTCCAGCTCGGTCTCGGTCGGGCGGCCGGGGGCTGGGGGCCACACGACCCCGGCCCCCACAGGCTGCCTCCTTCGGGTGCCGCGATCCCGGGGCTGGGGGCTCCGGGGAATCTCGGTCGAGGGAGCGCGGGGGCGGAGAGCGCGCAGCCCGCTCTCGGACCGGGATGGAGACGCAGGAAGCGCGGCCGCTGGGCGCCGGCGTGCCGGAGGGAGGGACCGCGAGAGACGGAGGGCGGTGCCGGCCCAGAGCGGCCTCCGGCCCCGAGAGGCACCGCCCACCAGTCGACCCTCTCCGCCAAGCCCGGCCGTCTGCTCCACCCAGAGGCCCGGGGCGCCGAGCCCCAGCTGCGGAGGGCGGACACCCACTCCGTCCGGTCTCCTGGGGGAGGAGTGCGGGCCGGGGGCGCTGGGCCGCATGAAGTTGGCTAAACCGGGGGCGGGGGCGGGGGGGAGGGGGCAGGGCCCTGACTCCTTCCACCCTCGCGGGGGACCGAGAATTGGATGTATGCGGGTAGGGTGGGGAGAGGCGTCTCGGCCCGGAGTCCGGGTTTTAAGGGTTAAGTAAGAGCAGAGATTCCCCACCAGGCCCGGTGGCTCAGCTCAGCGGGCCCGCCTGCCGCGCCTTTACCTGGTGAGGCGCTCACCTGGCCAGCCGGTGCACCGGCCTCCCCACTCCCCCGCCCCTTCCTGGGGAGGCTGCCTCCTCCCTCTTCACCCTCTAGCAGGTTCAGGGTGCTGAGCCCCGCCTGCACCGCCCAGGGCTGGGGCCCTGCGAGGTAACTGATGGGCGGAGGTAAGAAAGGAGGAAGCGAGTTTTTGAAAAGCGAGTCTGTTCAGGCCCTCGACTCGGCTCCCCACCCGCTCCCGGGCTCCCTGGGCGCCCTCCGGGTCTCACACCTGGGCCTTGGTCGGGGTGGAGCCCATTCCAGGTGCCTGCACCCGCGCCCGGGATGGGGCCGCCCCGGCTCGGGTGTCTCCCCAGCTGGAGGCCCGTTCCCAGCTTTGCGGAGGACTTGCCCAAGGAAGCACCGGTTGGTGTCCTAACGACCAGGTGGCAGGGAGGTGGTCCGCCTCTGCTGAGAGCCCCAGAGCTGCTGCCCAAGGCCTGGCTCTGGGGAGGGTGAACCACAGCTTGGGAGGGCGACTCTAACCTGCGACCCTGCGTGGGGCCGCTGCCTGGAGGTTTGCTGTGGAACTGCGCTGCTGGGACCCAGCCCGATTCTAAACACAGAGGGAGAAGGTTGCCCTTCTCCTCTCTCAACCTTACATTGTTCTGAATTCCAAGACTGGTCAGGCCAGGGTCCATTTCTCCAGTGTGTGTCCAGCCCTTTGAAGTTCAAGTCCTGAGAAAAGCTGATAGGCAGCTGGCCGGGTGTCAGAGAATCTAGCTGAGGACAGAAGGCGCCTCCTACTGGGAATCTGCCCTGTCCAGGATGGAAAATAGACACCCTGCTGGTAATTGCAATCAAGCTCACTTACAAACTGCTGACTTCATGGGTACACATGGTCCCCATGTGTGTATACCTACAGAGTGGTCACACGTGGGTATTTTTCCCCGTTGTTGCTTCTTAATGGCAACAGTTCAACAGGACCCTCGTGTCTGTAAAGAAGCCAGTTTGGGGCTGTCCTGTGATTTGGGGGTGGGAAAGGCATTTAGAGAAACAGAGTAATGGTCTCCATAAGTATATCAATAACTGGTATTCCTCACATCCTTACTGCGGATCAAGCACCAGGTTACCACCTGCTGCCCTTGCACCATCTCATTTAATCCTCATAACAACCCTGGAGATGGTTATCAGTTATGCCCACTTTATAGAACAGAAAGCTGAAGCTTAAAGGGTTGAGGTCATTTGCCCAAAGTCATACAGCTGAGAAGGGTCAGGAGCTTGACCCAAGTTGGTCCCCTCCAGAGTCTGTGCTCTCCCTGCTATAGAAAAATCACTTGTCATGTTCTGGGCCCTGAGACAAGCTTCCTCTGCTTTTCCTATCTGTCACTCAGGAAGAAGACACCAGTGTCGCACTCTGCATAGTGGTGTCATTTTTTGCAAGTCTGCCTCCTGCTCTCCTGAGGACTGGGACCCCTGCGCCCCCATACTGGCCCCCTGCAGGTGCTTAGTAAATATTTGCTGGATGAATGAAAGCCCCAAATAATAACATTATCTTAGCAAATGGGGAGAACCTTTGTGTAGAAGGGACCTGTGATAACAGGCTCCCATTTGAGAGCTGTGCGTATCCACTGCAAAGTTTAGACAATGAATTTGGGAAACTTCCAGGCTCTGAAGGAGTGATGGGAAACAGTCACATAGCTCTCAGATAAGACCAGGAATCTGGTTTTCATTTCACTCTGCAAGACCAACTTTGGAGAGGCCTGGACTGCGGGTGATCATTTCAGACAGCTGTTCCAGCTCCTACCCAGAGGCAAAGGGCCTCAGTACTTTTCCATGCCAGGGTCCAACTCCAGAGCCGCCCTGCTCTGTTGCACACCCAACTGGGCAGGTCTCGTCTATCTGAGAAAATCATCTTCAGAGTGTTCCTTTTAGGCAGGCTGACCCTGGCTAATCTGGGGAGAGGCTGGAGAAACTCTCAAAGCTGAGCCACAGGCAGAACCCAGAAGCTGGCAAAGGAACCATATTTCTCTTTGTCATCCTCCCCTTCAATCCTTCTCCCTCTATGTGGTTAGTTTCTCTGAATCTTCCCAGGTTCTCTATGTCCCATTGAGGAGCCTGACTTAATTTAACTGCCACCTTATCCCACTGTCAGCTGACAAGGGCCTGAGACATGCCCTTGGGAAAAGAGCCAAAGAAATAAATCTGGAATGGTGGAATTTCTGTTACCTGTTACCATCATAGGCAATGGGGAAGATGACAGTTACCATTTACCGAGCCCTATGTTTCAAGTGCTCCACAAACATTGTGTTATTCAATCATCACAACAGCCTTAAAAGGAAAATTCTATTATTCCTGTTTTTCAGGTGAAGCTAAGACTCAGAGGAGTTACGTCCCTGGATCCATTAGCAGGTGGTAGAGCCAAGAATTGAACCAAGGTATATACTTGCTCGTAACAACTATGCTAGGAACCCCGTGTGGTAGGCAGAATGATGGCCACCCAAAGATATTCACATCCTGATCTCCAGAACTTGTGAATATGTTAACTTACATGGCAAAAGAGACCTTGCAGATGTGATTGAGTTAAGGATCTTGAGATGGGGAGATTATCCTGAATTATCCTGGTGGACCTGATGTGATCACAAGGGTTCTCATAAGGGAGGCAAGAGGGTGGGAGTCAGAGATGCGACACTGAAAGCAGAGGTCAGAATAATGCAGTTGCTGGAGGGGGCCATGAACCAAGGAATGTGGGCAGCCTCTAGAAGCTGGAAAAGGTCAGGAATGGATTCTCCCCTAGACCCTCCAGCAGGAGCACAGCTCTGCTGACACCTAAATTTTAGCCTAGTGAGACCGATTTTGGACTTCTGACCTCCAGAACTGTCAGATAATAAATTTGTGTTGCTCATAGTCATAGAGTTTGTGGTAATTTGTTACAGTAGCAATAGGAAACCAATACATCCTGCAAACTCAGCCACGTGGGCAGATGTTTATTTCACCCACCTTTTCAGCTAACTATTCACTGTAAAGCTCTTCTCATGTGAGGCACCATGATACAACCTGTATCATAGATTTAGAAAGAAGGCAGGATTTCATCAGATCTCTCTTTGGTTTCTGAATCCTCTGCCACTTATGAGCTGTGTGACCTTGGGCAAATGTCTCATCCTCTCTGAGCCTCAGTTTCTTCATCTGTAAAAAGAGTGATGCCAATAATACCTATTTTTCAGGACCAATATGAGGATTAGGTGAACCAGAATGTGAAAAAGTGCCTTATAAATGGTCCAGTGACATCTGAACATGAGTCGTTTGGGGCATTAACTTGTCCAGCTCTGAAAGTCTGGATTTGAGGAGGACTGGATGCTGTTCCGAGCATTTCCTGGCGTACATTTTGACTTGCTCTGCCTGAGTGAGCAAGTAACTAATTTAAAATATTCGACTGTCTCTGGTCAGTGACTGACCACAATCTGTTATAAAGTAAGGCTGAAAAATTCACTTAGAGGAAGAGATCATCTTGCAGAAGAACTCACATGTGTGCTCAAGAAGATGTGTTCAAGGATTTCCATTGCTGATTATTTATAATGGTGAAAAATCATTGTCAAGCTAAATGCCACCAAAAAGAGATAAACTAAATGCCACCAAAAAGAGATATGCTAAATTAAGTATGGTGCAGGCTCATACTGGAATACTATGCAGTCATGAAGAGAGAAGGCACTATCTCACAGGGATGAATATCCAAGATGGACCATTAACTGAGAAAAGCAAGAGACCAAGAATTTTGATGCCACACAAATGGTGTTTTTGTTTGTTTGTTTGTTTGTTTTTTGCGGTATGAGGGCCTCTCACTGCTGTGGCCTCTCCCGTTGCGGAGTATAGGCTCCGGACGTGCAGGCTCAGCGGCCATGGCTCACGGGCCCAGCCGCTCCGCGGCATGTGGGATCTTCCCGGACCGGGGCACGAACTCGTGTCCCCTGCATCGGCAGGCGGACTCTCAACCACTGCGCCACCAGGGAAGCCTACAAATGGTTTTTAAAACAGATGGAGACACATGTATTTGACTACGCATAGAAAGTGTTCAGGAGGGACCAGACCAAACCAAACCGTAGTTACCTTTAGAAATTGAGAAGAGGTGTGTGTGTGTGTGTGTGTGTGAGAGAGAGAGAGAGAGAGAGAGAGAGAGAGGGAAGGAGGGAGGGAGAGATGGAGGAGGTAATTATTATTTTTTTCAAAAAGAATGTATTAAATTTATAATAAAACTTAGAAAAAATAGGGGGGCCAGGAACCACCTGTATGGTCCACCAAGAGCACACCCTCCTTTGTCTGCCCCTGTGTCTTCCCTTTCTTGCTGTGATCTTTCCCCATCTGCCACTCTTCCTTTGCTCAGTTCTGAGCAGATGACCCCCTCTTCCCACCTTTACTCATTTCTAAACTCTGAGGATCTGAATGATGTCTCTACCTTGTGACTCTTGCCAAAGTCAGCAGTAAAACACGTACCATACTTGTAACCTGACCTTCACCTGGAGTGGTTCACGTTAGTCACCTACCCGGAAAGGATGTGTATGGCTTGCAGGTATTACCCATGACATACTGGCCCAACCTCTCTGAAGGTTTAATCAGGTCTGCACGGTGAGAAATTGTGCTCATGTAGTGCAAAGTGAAATTGGATAATTGGACAATTTGTTTAAATAAAACAACTTCATCCCGTTGCCTGAAATTTTTTTGTTCAAGAAATACATCTCTTCCTGAGTTACCAGCTTAATGGGGCCTGTGTAGATGGATCAGATGGCCCAGAATGGAGCTGGTGAGGACATCATGGCTTTGGGGTACAGGTTTTTGGGACACCTGAGCACAGAGAACCAGCAATCCTTCCTCCTTATCACCCCATATTCCTCTGTGCCCCACCCCGTAGAACCTTCCTCTAGATCTCATAATCATCAGTCAGTTCATCCAGCTACTTCCTAACTGGGGTCCTGCTCCCAAGCTCTCGCCCTTGAATCCATTCTCCCCATTGAATGGTCAGCGGTGTGAAACACAGATCTGAGCAACGGTTCCCCACTGCCCTCGGCATCCAGTCCAGACTCCTTGACAAGGACACACGGGGACTTCATAATCAGGTGGCCCTTCTGATGTGCTCAGCCTCCTTACTCACGCTCCCTCAGGCTCCCTCCTCTGTCGCTCTCTCTTCCTGTGGGTCCCTTTTCCATCAATGATGAAACCTTTCCCAGAAGCTCCTAGGAAAGTTCCTTGATCGCTCCCTTGCCGGAGCTGGCTCACATGACTACTCCTAACCCCATCGCAGCGAGGACCCTCCAGACTGGGGTAGACTCTTGGGATTCACCTGGAGTCACTTGGGGTTGGTGCAGACACCTGAGACAAAAGGAGGATTTGCCAACAGAATGAAGAAGCCAATGACTGTTGGTAGCCCCCGGCAGACACCTATAGCAGGCACCATCAGTATAGGAGGGCCTCCATGTTGGGCTGGCTCATGCCAAACCAGCAAAGCCCTCTGCAGAGAGAGTGGGAGAGAGATGCTTCCGGGATTCCTGCCGGCCTTCCAGTTCTTCAGGCTGAGCAGTATTCCTGTTCTGCCGAGTTTCCTTTTTGCTTAAACTAGTCTGATGAGTTTCCATTGCTTGCAACAAAAGGACCTTAAGAGAATCCCTTGGAAGCTTTTGCAAGCAGCCTGGAAGCAGGGCCAGAGACCAAGCACAGGTGCCCTGATCCTCTCCCAGTTAACTAACTGCATTGAAACCACCAGCAGCAAACACAAGGGCCCTGTGGGACTTGGATTTCAAGGAAAGACATCCACCTCTAGGATAAGTAAATAGCAGTAGCAGCCACCATTCATACAGCGCTGACGGTGTGCCAGGCAGTGTTCTACCCACCTTACAATTCCTGTCTCATTTAATCATCCTCATAACCACATGAGGAAGGTACTAGAGTTCCCCCATTTTACAGATGAGGAAACTGAGACACAGAGAGGTTAAGTGACCTAATCAAGGTCACTCAGCTGGTAAGTGGGGGGGGGGGGGCGTCTGCCTATGATCTTAATGTGCCTGGAGCCTGTGCTCCCACCTACTTTTCTACCCTGGTTCTCATGTAAGTGGTGTTTATGTAACCCTGAGGGACTCCTTGATCCAGGTTCAGAAGATGGAAGATGAACAGGGGGACAGAGATTCAGCTCCCCTGGCTGAGAGGGGCCAACAGGAGGAGCATGGCCGTGTCTTCCACACCTGCTAGGGTCCTGGTGGCCCATTCCTTCCACCCAGGCTGCCACAGTGGGCTAATATTTGGTGATATTGATGAAAGTTGTTTTTCTCCCTTTTGCTTTTTTCCAGACCTTGGCGCTTCTTGCTTTGGAGGAAGACTCAATTCATCAGGAAAGCAGAGATAACCCTTTTGAATTTCAAGAACAAGGACTTTGAGTTGCAAGAACACGGCCTTTGAGTTTCAAAAGAGGAAGGCCTGGAGGCCTCTGGGCATAACGTTTATGTCATTAACAAAATGTTTGGAGACTGAGACCCAAGAGCCATTTCCCTCAAGCCAGTTAAGGTCAAAGGGGGGGGGGGGCAGGTAGAGGGCAGAGTTATGAAGATGTGGGTCTCCAGAGAGATGAGGCGTGACCAAAGCAGCGGCCCTGTGCTGTCTGGGGGAGGGAGTGTGGATTGGGGACAAGCCTCGGAGAATGTCTCCCCTTACCCAGCGTGGCACGGGAAGGGAAGGGATGGTCACATAGAGTGATTGGCAGAGGGGCTGAGACGGCCTTGCAGGGCTTTGCCAGGCCCTGCCAACGTCTCCCATGTGCCCAAGAGGGCAGAAGAAGCTGAGAGAAGAAAGAGAGAGAAGTTGGGCCTGGAGATGGATTCCAGGAAGCCTGGGAGGGCACACCTGCCTCCTGGAAGACAGAAACGAGGCCACCACAGCAGGTGCCAGAAAAGACCGGATCGCCCCTGCCCCCTGCCCAGGTCTGGCCCTATGGGAGCACCTCCTCTCCCCATATAAGAAACATAGACACAATCCAGAACAGGAAGTAGGGAGACTCTGATTAACTATCATTTCTTCCACCCAGAAATGAAGTAGAAATTAAGTCTCGTTTTGAAAACTGAAGTTATGTTTCTTGTGCGCTTTATGGCGTGGATTGAATGTCCAATCGTTTCCCTGATGCTCCTCAAAGGGCTGGGCGTATTCAGCCCCGCCCTCTTGTACATTTCTACCTGAAGGAGGGGATTAACAAGGTTCTTCAGGAGAAGCAGAGGAGGCAGAGCACAGAACGGAGGAATAGGACTCCTACCCCTTCTGCATCACCAGTCTCTGTCTTCGACCATTTCTGCTGTCCCTGCACCCTCGTCTCCTGCAGAAAATCCTCCCAGCACCGATATAGAGGAGGTGATGGTTCTTTGTACTTATTTCATAAGGACCCTCCATCAGCCCCCAACCAACAATGTACCTACTCTAACCATACCTGTCAAGTACATGATTGTGTCGGCTTGGGTGGAAGTTCAACATGACACTACATTGTCTGGGTAGCTGTTGTCTTTGTCCGTGACTCCTATGGCTACTTTTTTTAAAAAAATAGATTTATTTATTTTATTTTATTTATTTTTGGCTGTGTTGGGTCTTCGTTGCTGCGCACGGGCTTTCTCTAGTTGCGGCGAGCGGGGGCTCCTCTTCGTTGCGGTGCGTGGGCTTCTCATTGCGGTGGCTTCTCTTGTTGCAGAGCAGGGGCTCTACGTGCACGGGCTTCAGTAGTTGCAGCACGGTGGCTCAGTAGTTGTGGCTCGCGGGCTCTAGAGCGCAGGCTCAGTAGCTGTGGCGCACGGGCTTAGTTGCTCTGTGGCACGTGGGAACTTCTCGGACCAGGGCTCGAACCTGTGTCCTCTGCATTGTCAGGTGGATTCCCTGAGCCACCAGGGAAGCCCCCATGGCTCTTTAGACCAGAGTTTTGCAACTTTAGCACTGTTGACATTTGGGTGGGATCGTTCGTTGCCGTGGGGGTTATCCTGGGCCTTGTAGGATGTTTAGCTGCTTCCCTGAGACTCTATCTACTAGATGCTAGTAGCAACCCCCTCTCAAGTTGTGACAACCAAAACTGACTCCAGACATGGTCAAACATCCTTGGGAGTAGATCACCCCCAGTTAAGAACCTCTGTTTACAGCATCACACACAGGATCCCCAGCCTGTGCTTTGTGCTCTGATATTGCTGTCATTGAGGGTAGACAGAGAAATATAATCAGAAAAGTACTGGCCTGGAAGTCAGAAGACCTGGGTTCAAGTCCCAGTTCTGTCACTTCTTACCTGTGTGACCATGAGCAAATCACAGTTTTCCCACATGTGTAGTGGGGATAATAAATGAGGAGAGGGGTTTTAACTGGTTTCATTCACTACCGTAACTCCAGTATCTAGTGCATGGCACATAGTAAGTGCTCAAGAAAATTGTGTTGACTGAATCTCTGCCCTGCCTCCCTCCCAGGGCTTCTGCAGGATTCCAATGAAAAAGTCTCTGCAAAATTCCATGACTGAGGGGCCACAGAAAATATCGTACCCCATCCAAACTCAGAACACAGCTGCCCCTGGCTGACATTTTCTAACTAATTTTAAATACATAAGAATCGATAATAACCCCAAACTGGAAACAACCTGAGTGTCCTTCAGTAGGGGAATGGTTAAATTCTGGCACATCCATACCATGGAATACCATGCAGCCATCAAAAGGAACAAATGATCAATATATGCAGCAATTTACGCTGAGCTGAGGGAATCATGCTGAGTAGAAAAAGCCAATCTTAGAAGGTTACATACTCTATGATTTCATTGATGTAATATTCTTTTTTTTTTTTTTTTTTTTTTTTCCCCTGTACGCGGGCCTCTCACTGTTGTGGCCTCTCCCGTTGTGGAGCACAGGCTCCAGACGCACAGGCTCAGTGGCCATGGCTCACGGGCCCAGCCGCTCCGTGGCATGTGGGATCTTCCCGGACCAGGGCACGAACCCGTGTCCCCTGCATCGGCAGGCAGACTCCCAACCACTGCGCCACCAGGGAAGCCCTGATGTAATATTCTTGAAATAATCAAATTACAGAGCTGAAGATCACTGGCAGGGGATGGGGGTAGGGATGAGGGGATGGGGATTAGGGAAGTGTTGTGGCTACACTGGAGTAGCGTGAAGGAGCTTACGGTGATGAAACAGTTCTGGATCTTGACTGATCACATGTGATCATACTGATTTACACGAGTGATAAAACTGCAGAGAACTACACACACACACACACACAAATACATGTCAAACATGACATCTGAATAAGCTCTGTGAATTGTACCAGTGCCAGTTTCCTGACTGTGCTATTGTACCACGGTTACGCAAGAGGTTACCATTGGGGAAGGCTGGGTGAAGGACACACAAGGTTTTCCTGTACATTCAAAATTTCCTGTGAATCTAATTATTTCAAAATAAAGATCTTAACTCAAATAATAGATAAATAAAATAAATGAATACATAGGGACATAAGAAAAGAATTCTCAAAAATCACATGCAGTATAGAAATAGTTGAATGTCCCAGATCTCCAGGGGAGGTGAGACTCAGACCACAGACACAAGCTGGCAGGAAAGGTAACTATTTTTCCATGACTCAGCCTAATTTGTCTCACAAGTCCCTCTTCTGCCAGGTGGCAGAAATGTTCCCTTCCCCCTTTTGCTGGGGTTGCATCTAACTTCTGAGGGCCTTCTGTAGTGCCACCCCACTCCCCCAACCTTAGGAGCACATCTGGAGCCAATGCCATCCACCCAGACTGGCTGCTGGCTGTGGACCCTGCAAGTCCACACTGAGCCATCCCTCACCCCAACTCCCACACCCTGCTGGGCCCAGGGGAAACCTGGCAGGATGACGAGCCCCTACCTGGCATCCTCTGATTCGTGTGTAGTCCACAGGTAGGTTTGATTTGGTCCATATAGTATTTTTGAAAATTAGTTGCCTTGTATCTATATGAGATGATGGGTGCTTTCTAAACTTTTCGTTTTCATCATTTCAAGATGTATGTAAGCCAAATCATTATGCTGCACCTTAAACTTACACAATGCTGTATCTCAATTGTATCTCAAGAAAACTGAAAGGAAAAATAAATAGCATTTATTTTTCAAAATTTTCAAAATTTTATTACAAAAACAATTAGTTACCAATATTTGAAATGGGAATTTTCACATAAGGCTCTAGCTGTCTGGAGCAGAGGGCTCTGGGCACACATTCCAGTGGAGCAGTGATATGCTGGACCTGTGTAGTGGCTGCCGCTTCAGACCAGGCATGCCCGCTTGTGATTCACCACCGTCCCCAACACTCCCTGTTACACATCCAGCCTGGATTCACTCATTTATAAAACCTGTCTGGCCTGTGTACACACTTGAGCTGGCAGCCCTCACTCTTCCCTGCCTCTGCCACTTTCGGGTCCCCCGGGACGATTTTTCTCCTGCCCCTTGCTGGTGCAGAGAAACATCATGGCGCTGTCTCAGATCCACCAGCCCAGATATACCATTCCACCTAGGGTCCTGCTGCCCTCCCAGACTCCACACGGAAAGGGACACAATGGGACACAGCCCAGGGGCCCGTTCTCGGTTTCCCTTGCTTCCTTTCAGACTTGCCCTCCTCCTTCCGATGTGGGAAGCTTTATTTTGTCTTAAGAGGCAGGAAGTCTTGCTAGTCCAGCATCTGGGTTGTTCCCCGCCCCCCATCTATTCTGTTGTCCGTTCACATCAGTCCTTTCTGTTTCCCTGACTTCCTAGGCTTTCAAAATTCAAAAGTCAGGACTGTTTGGCTCTCTTTTTTTCGCTGTGTCATGCCTTCCAGCAGACATATGATAACAGCTGCCTGAATTTTAGGGGTGGCGAGGATCTTGAAACAAGAAGAAAAACTGGGACTGAAGAACACCATCCGTTAAAATGTCACCCTTCATCATCTTTGTACATGCCAGGTGCTATGCTAAACACTTTACATGCAGCCTCTCATTTAGGCCTTAAATTGGAGACGGAGTGTTTGTCCCAAATCAACAGCTAGTTGGGGGCAGAGCTGGCTCTTGTACCTAGAGCCTATCCTCCTAGCCACTCGGTTCCCACAAAGGTATGGTTTTATTTCACCGCCGCCTTCCCTGCTTCCTGCACCCCCAAGTCCCTGCCCGTCTGCTCAGGGCCGGGGCCAGTCACAAGCGTCACCTGGGCGAAAGTGAAAAGCCATTGGTCGAACTTTTCCTAAGGCCCGCCTATACCCTAGACGATTGGCAGAATGGCTGTGACTGACAGGAGGCCGTTATTGACACAGCGTAATACATTGACTCTCTTCACTCCCATTAAACATCAGAAAGAGAGTCCAGACAGCGGGGCCGGGTCGACTCCCTGGAGAAGAGCAGGGATAAAAATGGAAGGATGATACAAGAGGCCGAGTCTGAGAGTTGGCAAATCCAGTTACAGGGAAGAGTAAATGCTGGCTGAGGTCAGTTTGTAAATCAGCAGCTTGAAAAGCGGCACAAAGCCAGTTCTTGGAAAATCCAATTATAATGCAGAGCCTAGGGCGCCCTGGGTTTCTGCTCAGCTCCCTGCAGAGCTTCGCGCCATGTCCCTTGGCTGTCTCCGGTCAAAGGGCCCTGAGCAGTCCAAGAGCTTGCAAGTCCCTGGGGCTCCGGGGAGGGGGGCCTGTTTTCTCTAAGCGCTTGGGTGGGAAGGCATTCCTTCCTCACCTCTGGTGTGTAGGAGCACCTGATAAGCCATCTGCCCTGCCAACCCTCTGCCCTCCCCGGGCTCTGCTCTGCGGCTTTCTGCAGCCAGCGGGCTGGTAACAATGCCCCAGTGCAGCCCTGGGAAAAGACAGACCCGCCCTATGCCTTTGGATTTCCCCAGCGGTTCCATTCTGCTTGGACAGCCTGTGGACCTAGTTTGGACGGCACCATCAGGCTAACTGGCCCTCTGGCCAGAAAGGAGAAAGTGGTTTTCTCTACATAATTCAACGTAATTCAACATTTAAAATTTTGTATTAATTGGGACCTTTTCCTTTGAGAAACGTAACCATTTCTTGCACCTTATATTGCCTTTTAGCTAATCCCAGGCAGCATTCACAGTGCCGGCACTTATATTTAGACTTGTGCCTGTGTGAGGTAGTCTAGCTTGCTGCTGGGCACATGGCACTGAAGCTGAGCTGCCTGAGTTCAAGTCCTGGCTCTGTGTTTACAGCTCCTTGGGTGAGTCATTTAACCTGGCAGAGCCTCAGCTTCCTCATCTGTAAAATGGGGTCAGTAACAGTCCTGACAAGTTGGCATCTGTGAAAGGAAGCAGCAAGCAATGAAAAGTTGCTCTGTATAAGGAGACTCTTACTGTTATTGGAGAGAAACTCCCAACGTGAATGAAGCCAGGTCAGGAAGGGGGTGGAGTGATGGGGTCTCTGCCCTGAGTCAGGAGTCACTGGTCTCAGCAGACCTATGATTGCAGTGCCAAAGACCTAGTCCTGGTAGTTGAGTTCGACTCCCCAGCGTCTTGGTTGGCACTGGAGAACCAACTGGACGCTCCATGGAATTCACCTAGAGAGCCACAAAGGCCCGGAGGCAGGCGCCAGGCTGGGATTTCCTCTCCATCTCATCCAGGATTATGCAACACTGTGTGTGAGGGGGAGGGTGGTTGTGGGGGGAGGAGGCCAGCAAAAGATGGAGGAATTGGAACCCCTCCAAGGCTTTGGCCCTCAAGAGGGAGGTGGGAGACAGGAAGGGGTAGGAGGGTGGTGGGTGAATCACGCAGCCTAGAGCCAGAAGCAGCTGGCCCTTTGTCCTCTTGGCTTCTGGGGACCAGGTTGCTCAGAAGGAGGAAGCAGTGGCCAGATGTGCTGAGTTCTGAGTTAGTGACTCTGTGGGCTGCCAGGGGGAGGTGGGAACTGCCACCCAATTTTGTGGAAATCTGCGGCGAGCCGTTTCTGACCGGCAGAATAACGAGCCGCCACACGCAAGATTCTTCTCGTATCACACTTTATTGGAGCACAGCTTGGTTGAAGAAAGATGGAAGGAAGACCCCGCAATCCTAGAGCAGTCTGCTTATATAGGGATTAAGAACATGTGTCGCTCTGTGATTGGCTTTCGCCGATGGTGCGATTTGTGAGCCAGCATCGGATAGGTCGCTACTTTAAAACCTCATTAGTATACTTAGCGCAAGCGCAGTGGCCACAGGAAGGATGACTCAGCTTATTTCAGCTTCCTGCTGCGTAGCAGTTAGCTGACCGCGCCCTACATCTCCCCCTTTTTTATTTATTAGAACACCAAACAGAATGTAGCCCGTACAAGTGTTCACCTCATGATGTGCTCACTGTTCGAGGGCAGTTTTCTGTTGGCATGTTTGAGACTCAGAATAATGGCTGATTCCCTATAGAGGTGCGATGGCGACAAGGCCTCTCTGTGCAAGGGCAATCAGGACAATGAATGACTCCCTATAGAGGTGCAATGGCAACAAGGCCTCTCTGTGCAAGGGCAATCAGGACAATGAATGAATGACTCCCTATAGAGGTGCAATGGCAACAAGGCCTCTCTGTGCAAGGGCAATCAGGACAATGGATGACTCCCTATAGAGGTGCAATGGCAACAAGGCCTCTCTGTGCAAGGGCAATCAGGACAATGAATGAATGACTCCCTATAGAGGTGCAATGGCAACAAGGCCTCTCTGTGCAAGGGCAATCAGGACAATGAATGAATGACTCCCTATAGAGGTGCAATGGCAACAAGGCCTCTCTGTGCAAGGGCAATCATTTCGAATTATTCAGGGCGGAGAGCCAGGCTGCGGGCGAATCTCCTTCATTAATAGCCAGAAGTGCCTGAGTGAGCAGGACCCTATCGCGATGTGCCCTGATGCGCACACGACAGACCAACCAGAGACACAGCATAATCCCAAATACACAGCAGACTCCAAAGATTCCTACCCCCACCCACTCCCCAAAGGAGGAAAAGGCAGAAGAGAGCCAAGAGGCAAAATCTCCAAAGGCAACGGGCTCCAGCCCGGCAGCACTCAGTTGCACAATCTGAATAATCCTTTGTGGAATTCCAACTAATACAAAGCTCAGCATCTTCTCCGAAGTTTTCTTCAACAATTCTCGTCAGTCTTGATGGCACCCAGATCGGATCTTGATCCTGTGGGGAGACACAAAGAGATCCCCTGGATCGAGTAATAACACGATCCGGGCCCTTCCATTGATTGGACAACACATCTTTCCACATCACTTTGCCATAATTTTTATGGTTTGTTGCCACATGGCGTTCAGCAGAGGTTTCTTTATCATCATTTAAATGTAAAAAATTTATGGTAAATAAGGCAAGTGAAAGTCTCTGTCTAGGGGTACAGTTCTCTGCGATTCCCCCTTTTTGTTTTATTAAGAGTTCTTTAAGTGTGCGATTTGTGCGTTCTATAATTCCTTGTCCTTGTGGATTATAGGACAAGCCTGTAATATGAATCACCTGCATTTTTTGACAAAAAAGAGCAAAGCTTTTGGAAGTATAGGCTGGGCCATTATCAGTCTTAATCTTAGCGGGTTTGCCCCACGCTGCCCAAGCTTCAAGGCAGTGGGTAATAACATTTTGAACCTTTTCTCCAAAAAGAGACGTGGCATGTACCACTCCAGAACAGGTATCCACTGAAACATGTACATATTGGAGCGTTCCAAAGGAGGAAACATGGGTAACATCCATTTGCCATAATTCATTTGGAAGAATGCCTCTGGGGTTAACCCCAGTCTTTTGGGTAGGCAAAAATTGGGCGCAAGCAGAACAACTCTTCACAATATTCCTAGCCAAAGCTCTGGTAATGTTAAATTTTTTTCTTAAGACTGTAGATGACACATGATATAGCTTATGAAACTCTTGAGCCTGTGTCGTAGAGTCTAGCGCTGTTAGAGCGCGTGTGGCCAGATCAACTTGTTCATTAGCTTTAGCCATGGGGCCGGGTAACAAAGAATGAGCCCGAATATGGGTAATATAAAAGGGATGTTGACGATGTAATATTTGACATCTTATTCCTATCAACAAGGAAGCTACAGTGCTAGATGTTTTAACAAAAGAAATAACTTCTAAGTGCTTAACAGCATTCACCACATATAAGGAATCAGAAATTAAATTAAAAGGCTCTTGAAAGCGTTTAAAAACTTCCAAGACTACTTGACATTCAACCACTTGAGGAGCATCAGGTCGACATTCAATGATCACTGGTTGTTTTCCTTGGACCATATAAGCTCCTTTTCCCGTTTTAGACCCGTCTGTATAAATGGTCAAAGCATTAAACAGTGGCTGATCTACAGTAATTCTTGGGAATACAACAGGTTGTTGAGTCACAAACTTCAAAAGTTCACTCTTTGGCAAATGATTATCAATAATACCAGAAAATATACATATAAGTATAGACCACTCGGAAGTAGCTGCTGCTAGCACTTCTACTTGATCTTTCGTATATGGGACTACAAGCCTTTCGGGCGTTCTTGCAAAAGAGGAAACACATTGCTTAATACCCAATAAGGCGACCTTGGCAACCATAGATGGGTAATGTGACAAAGTTCTCATTCCCATAGATTTGGTGTGAATCCACAATAAAGGTCCACTTTGCCAAAGAACACCAGTTGGAAACCCCAAGGTAGGAAGAATACACATCCAAACAGGTTGAGAATCATCACAGCGTTCTAATTGTGCATTTGTAATAACTTGTTCTACCTTTTGAAGTGCCTGATGGGCTTCTGGGGTCAATTGGCGTGGGGAATTAAGATCAGGATTTCCCTCTAATACACTAAACAAAGGTTTTAGATCCAAACGGGTTAAACTTAAATATGGCCGAATCCAATTCACATCTCCAAGCAACCTTTGAAAATCATTTAATGTTTTTAAGCAATTAGTCCTAATCTCAATTTTTTGAGGTACTATCTTATTCCTATGTACAGTAGCTCCTAAAAAATTTACAACATCTCCCTTCTGTATTTTTTCGGGAGCAAGAAATAATCCCCTATTCCCTAAATATTTGATCAAAACGCCTAAGGCTTGTTCAAGCAACTCCATACAAGGGGCTGACAATAAAACATCATCCATATAGTGAATAATCCTAACTTTAGGAAATTCATTTCTTACTGGTTGCAAGGCCATATCAACATAAAGTTGGCACATAGTAGGACTATTGGCCATACCTTGAGGGAGCACAACCCAATGATATCTCTTATCGGGCTGTTCATGATTAACAGAGGGCAGAGTAAAGGCAAATCTTTCTTTATCTCGACTATTCAAAGGAATAGAAAAGAAACAATCTTTAATATCTACTGCTATAACAGGCCAGTTTCGCGGAAGTGCTGTCAATACTGGCAAACCGCGCTGTATAGGCCCCATAATTTGCATTTGCTGATTTATAGCTCGCAGATCATGAAGCAAACGCCATTTCCCTAATTTTTTCTTAATAACAAAAATCGGAGTATTCCAGGGTGACTGGGAGGGTTCTAAATGCCCTAATTGTAGCTGCTCATCCACTAGTTTGGATGCCGCCTCCAGTTTTTCCTTTGACAAAGGCCACTGAGGTACCCACACAGGTGTTGTGGTCCTCCATGTAATAGGAATCATAAATTCAGTGACCCTTGAGAAAAACCCAAGTCTCGGCGGTTTAAATTTCCGCGGGCTTCTATAGGGGCGGTCATGCCCTGTAACTTACGTCCTATCCCTCTATTAGGTATAAATCCCGATTTAAGCATAATATTTTGTGCGACTTCAGAATAATCATTAGTAAGTCTAAGTTTCATTTGACTTTGTACATCCCTTCCCCATAAATTAAATGGTAATCCCTCAACCACAAAGGGTTGAAATCTTCCCTTCTGATCTTTAGAGATCCAAGTTAATTCCTTGGAGCTAACTTTGGGTGTCTGTGCATATCCTAGACCTTGCAAGGTTTGAGAAGACTCTTGTAGGGGCCAAGAGCCTGGCCAATCTCTAGTAGTTATAATGCTCCGATCTGCTCCGGTATCTACCAAACCTAAAAATGTTTTCCCTTCTACGGTTAGACTCATCATAGGACGATCATCAAGGGATAATGACAAAAAGGCTGCAGAACATGCGGGATAATTTTCATGAAAAGAAGGCAAAATCAACAATTGAGCTATCCGATCACCAGGGGCTATAGTAACGATCCCTCTAGGGGATTGACACATTACCTTAATGACTCCGGTATAAACAGGATCAATCACTCCGGGTAGGACAATAAGTCCTTTTAAAACGGAGGAAGAACGACCTAACACCAGCCCAACCGTCCCTCTAGGTAGTGGCCCTTTCATGTCTGTATCTAGGGGCTGTATGCCCATGGTTGTTGTTAATACCATTCTGGAGCTGGCGCGGAGGTCCAACCCTGCGGAGCCTGACGTGGCTCGCCTTGGGGTCGGAGTGGCTGAAGGTTCACACTCTCGTGGGCCCCAAAAATCTTCGGGCCCTGGGACCGGGGGCCCGTTATCCCGTTTTTTGAATTGGCTGTATGGATATTTCTTGAATTAGCTACCTGTGCAGCGGGCTGAATGGGCTGCCCATTTATATCTTTAACAGATCTACATTCATTAGCCCAATGTTTTCCTTTTTTGCATCTAGGACAAGTTCCTGGAACTCTTTGAGCTTGTAGCATTTTAGGTCTCGCACCTGCATTTTTGCACTGTTTCTTAATGTGCCCAGGCTTTCCACATTGGAAACAAACCCCTGACTTGGCAGGGTTCTGAACACTGTGGGCGGCAGCCAGCACAGCCGCAGCAAGCCCGGTATTAGACAAAGGCCCTCCGATCTCTCTACATGCTTTCATCCAGGTTTCAATGCCCTTCCCTTTATAAGGTGTTATCGCTCTGCGACACTCTTTTGTGCATTGTTCATAAACTAATTGTTTTACTAATGGCATAGCCTCATCTACATTACCAAAAATCCGTCCGGCAGCCTCCATCATTCTAGCTACAAAATCGGAAAATGGTTCTGTGCCGCCCTGTATAATCTTGGTTAAATTCCCTGAAACTTCTCCTTTGTTGGGGAGGGCTCGCCAGGCCCGCATGTTAATTTCGTTTATTTGGCTGTAAACTTGCACAGGGAACATGGTCTGATTATTTATCCATTGTCCCTGTCCCAACAGCATGTCAACATTCCAGGCCGGCTGCCCATTGGCAGCATTCTCCCGCGCCTGACTATGTGCTAGGTCAGACACGATTGATTTCCAATCTAGGTATTGCCTCATCGTTAAGCAAGCGCGGGCAATATCCTGCCAGTCTGTAGGTGTTAACGCATTTCGCGTGAGGCGCTGCAACAACATGATAGTGTAATTGGCGGACACGCCATCTCTTTTAGCCGCTTCTGCAAGATCCCTAATGAGCTTATGATCTATCATCTCACAATATCGTTGGCGTGTAGCTGGATCTTCAAACACGGGGAAAGCAGTGGCCAACTGGGACCATGTTTCCCGAGGAATAAAAGTGCACTTTGGCATAGGAGGGGGAGCATTAGCTGCCGCAACTGAGGTGGAGGCCTGAGCAGGGGCGGAAGCTCTAGCCTCCGCAGGTTTAAAATATGGTGGGCTAGCGAGCGGCGGCATGTACCAATGCTCATACCGCTCTTGTTCATATGTCGCGGCCGCTCCTTCTAAATCTTCCTTCTCTCTAGGATTTAATTCATCTTGAAACAAATATAATTCCTTAAACTCATCTAGGATTGGATATAATCCTGGCACCGTTTCTTGCTTTTCCTTTTGTTTTCTTTTTTCTCTTTTCATAATTTCAGGCCTGTCTACCGTAGTCCCTGTTTGTTCATTCTCTGATGCGCTATCTTGACACATGCTAAGAGCCTTGCGTCCTCGTTGAATAATTTCTTCACATTTTCCTTCCTTTAGGCAAGAAAGTATCATGCTCCACAAGGGGAGAGCGCCTCGAGAAAGTTCTCCCCTTGTGTTACACTCCTTTAGGTCTTTTCCGAGTTTTTCCCATGACGGAACAGTCAAGCTGCCTGATACCCCAAACCACGGCGCGGCACTTTCGATATCTTGTAGCAGCCTACTTATGGTTTTATGAGAGAGCTTTAGCCCTCGGTCCCTTAAAAGGGCTTGAATAGGCTCATGAAAATCAGTTGTAGGCTCCGTGGACGAACTATTCCCAAAAATGCTTGACTTATCTATCGGCCAGGGAAGACACACTCGATCGGGCTGGTGGCACCGTAGCCACAAGCAAACGAAAAACATGAGAAACACTAAAAGGACAAAAGCGAAAGTAAAAACTTCAGGCTCCAAACCCCCGAAAAACATACCTGACTGGACTACTCACCGACGGTTACCACTCCGTGTGTCGAGTTCTGAATCGGTCCTCCATGCAGGGCGCAAAGTTCCCGGGTTTCGGCACCACTTGCGGCGAGCCGTTTCTGACCGGCAGAATAACGAGCCGCCACACGCAAGATTCTTCTCGTATCACACTTTATTGGAGCACAGCTTGGTTGAAGAAAGATGGAAGGAAGACCCCGCAATCCTAGAGCAGTCTGCTTATATAGGGATTAAGAACATGTGTCGCTCTGTGATTGGCTTTCGCCGATGGTGCGATTTGTGAGCCAGCATCGGATAGGTCGCTACTTAGCGCAAGCGCAGTGGCCACAGGAAGGATGACTCAGCTTATTTCAGCTTCCTGCCGCGTAGCAGTTAGCTGACCGCGCCCTACAGAAATCCGCTACAGGTGGGTGGTCGATGACCTGCCTGTGTTGGAAACTTCCTTTGTTTCAGGCCTTTTACTTTTTTTTTTTTTTGTGGTATGCGGGCCTCTCACTGTCGTGGCCTCTCCCGTTGAAGAGCACAGGCTCCGGACGCGCAGGCTCAGCGGCCATGGCTCACGGGCCTAGTCGCTCCGCGGCATGTGGGATCTTCCCAGGCCGGGACATGAACCCGTGTCCCCTGCATCGGCAGGCGGACTCTCAACCACTGCGCCACTGGGGAAGCCCTACTTTTTTTTTTTTTTTTTAAATATTTATTTATTTATTTGGCATGTGGGATCTTTAGTTGTGGCAGGCAGGATCTTTTTATTTTAGTTGCAGCTTGCAGACTCTTAGTTGTGGCGTGCGGCATCTAGTTTCCTGACCAGGGATTGAACCTGGGCCCCTTGCACTGGGAGCGTGGAATCTTAACTGCTGGACCACCGGAAGCCCCCTTTTACTTATTTATTTATTTTTTAAAGCTTTTTTTTAAAAAATATTTTCAGGTGAAGTTTTATTTATTTTCTTTTAAAATTTAATTAATTAATTAATTAATTTTTGGCTGCATTGGGTGTTCGTTGCTGCGTGCGGGCTTTCTCTAGTTGCGGCGAGTTGCCATGTGCGGCTACTCTTCGTTGCGGTGCGCGGGCTTCTCATTGCGGTGGCTTCTCTTGTTGCAGAGCACAGGCTCTAGGCGTGTGGGCTTCAGTAGTTGTGGCACGTGGGCTCAGTAGTTGTGGCTCAAGGGCTCTGGAGCACAGGCTCAGTAGTTGTGGCGCACAGGCTTAGTTGCTCCACAGCATGTGGGATCTTCCCGGACCAGGGCTCGAACCCGTGTCTCCTGCATTGGCAGGCGGATTCTTAACCACTGTGCCACCAGGGAAGTCCCCCACAAGTAATCTTAATTCTAACCTTCATCACCGTAAATAAATGTTGCCTGTTTTTGAACTTCGAATAAACAGAATTATACAGTATGTACTCTTTTGTGCCTGACTTCTTTCATTCAGTATTGTGTCTGGGAGATCCAGGCGGGCTTTTTGTATGGCTGTACTTTGTTCTTCTTCGTTGCTGTACTGTATTCCATTGTCGGAATATACTGCAATTGATGTTTTCATTCTTCTGTTGATAGCCTTCAGGCTGTTTCTAATTTGGGGCTGTTAAGAATAAAGCAACTATGATCGTATTTGCGCCAGTTTTTAGTGCACAGAAGCTCCCTTTTCTGTCAGGCATACACCCTGGAGTGGTTCCAGGCCTTTTAGGCATTCTATTTGAAAATGCTCCAAAATAAGGGAAAAGGGCATTAGTGTGTTTTCCTCCCTCCCCCTTCCCCCCACATAGCCACCCTGGGGTTGCAGGTGTGAGGGTCTGAGAGGCAGAAAGGAGAGAGAGGGCACCGCACTGCAGCACTCTAAGAAGATGTAAAAAGAAGTTGGCTACTTGTCAACAGCATTTCCCCTTTCAAAAATGTCATCTGATCTTTCGCTGGCGATGTGCATGAGAGATTTTCTGAACCTTGGAAGAAAGGTCCCCCCTTCCCCTCCTGATGGTGCCTGTTGAAATGTTTGAATGTCTGGTAGACCTCAGAGGTGATCAAGTCCATCCTTCCCATTTTACAGATAGGGAAACTGATGCCCCGAACAGTGACTTGACGAAAGCCTCAGAGCTGGTAAATGACAGGGCTCAGAACACAATGAGTCCTGGCCTCTAGGGGCCTCATCGGTAAATCGGGAGGAAGGGATTATATTCATTTATCTTCCCCAGTGCCATCAGGCTAAACTGGAACACTTATCCCAAAAGTTTATAGTCTACTAGTAGTCATCCTTCTATGATTATTGAGCGTCAAATTCTAGATTTACTCTGTTCATCCTTTAGTAAACCTTATTGATCACCTACTATGTGCCAGGTACTGTTTTAGTCTCTGGGCATAAGCAGGGGATAAAACAGACTAGCATTCCTACCCTCATATAACTTGCATTCTGTCAGGGGAGAAGACCAATAAACATATAAAGAAGGAAAGTGAAGTAAGTTGGATAAAGATAAAAGAGTAAAACAAAGCAGGAAGGAGGATGGAAACTATTAGAGGCTTGGGGGATGGGGAGAGTTGGAGTTTTGAACAGAGTGATCAGAGAAAGTGACATTCAGAAACCTTGAAGGAGGTGAGAGGTGCCGTGGAGTGGGATGGGGGCTGTAGGATGGGGAGAGTGTTCTAGGTAGGAGGCGCAGCAAGTGCAAAGGCCCTGAGGCTTGAGTCTGCTAAGGTATCTGGGGAACATTGAGAAGGACCATTTGGCTGGAGTGAGTCAAGCAATTGGGAGGGTGGTGGGAGATGGGGTCAGAGAAGTGAGGGGCAGACGGGATCTGTAGGACCACGTGCGTTACCAGAAGGACTCAGGCTTTTACTCAGAGTGAGATGCGGAGCCTTCAGAGAAGCTTCCTGCAGAGGAGTGACAGGATCTGACAGTGTTTCTAAGAGGAGCTGGCTGCTGCATGGAGAATAGATGGGAACAAGGACAGAAGCAGGGAGACCATTTAAGAGGCTGTGACGATAACCCAGTGACAGATGATGGGGCTTGGCCAGGAGGGGACAGTGGAGGGAGGCGTGTCCTGGTCATGATTTGAGGCGGCACAAACAGGACTTCCTGGCAGGTTAACACTGGTCCTGATAGGAGACTTCAGCACCTTAAATGCGAAGCAGATGTGCTTTGCGGAGAAGGCCACTGGGTTTCAGGTACAAGGGTCTTTCTCATTCTTCTAGACCCTTCCTTCAGGTTCCCTTCCCCAGAGTCAGCAGGGAAAGGTCTCATTATGTCTCCCTCCAGTGAGGGCCCAATCCCTCCAGCCAAGTAAATGTGAGTGTGGGTGTGTGTGTTTGGGACAGGGAAGTGACTTTGATTCTTCTTCTCCTGTCCCTTCATCTGCTCCCCCACTGTCTCTTTGCTCATTCTGATGAAGCTCTAACTGCTCACCAGGCCTACAAGCGCCTGCCCGATGGCACTCCTGTAAGGCCACTCTCCAGCCCCACTGACCTTCCTCCTTCAGCTCCTGCCAGCCTGTCCCACCTCTGGACCTTTGCACATGCGGCTCAGCCCTACTCTTTGACTAGTGGCTCTTTCTTACCTTTCAGGTCTCAGCTCAAATGTCACCTCCTCAGAGAGGCCTTCCCTGATCAGTCACCCCAGGTACAGTTGCTGCTTTCTTTGTAACACATACCACAACTTGTAATGATTTATTTATTTGTTTACTTATTGATTGTGTCTTCCCTCACACCCTAAGGCATTAGAAGGACAGGGAAAGAGCTGGTCTTGTTGACTGTCAATTCCCCAAGTACCAAGCTGAGGATCTAGAGGGGTAGATTAGCGGGGAAGTGTGGCAGAGCCTCTGAGATGGCCTGAATGACCTCCCTTCCTGGTATCCACACCCTTGGGCCATTTCCTCTACACAAAATAGGGCTGACCCTGTGTGATCAATAGCGTGAGGTGATGCTGGAGGTGACAGCGTGTGCCTTCCGTGCCACATACATGTATACGTATATACATAAAGGCTTTTAAAGGGTATTTTTCTCCCTCCCTCCCCTCATACATGTATATACATAGACACACACACACACACGCGTGTGTGTGTGTGTGTGTGTGTGTGTGTATTAATCTCCTACTGGGTTAGCTTCTCTGAACCTTGACTGGTACACAGGCCATCAAGTATATGAGCCCTGGAGCCAAACTACTTGGGTTCAAATCCCAGGTCTCCCATTTACCTACTCTGGGACTGTGGACCATTTCTTAGTCTTTTTGCCTTGATTGCCTCATTATAAAATGGGAATTATACCTACTCCCACTGAGTTTTATGTATTAAATGAATTAATAAGTTAAAAGGCAGCTAGAACAGTGCCTGGCACATGGAAAATGCTATGTGGGTATTAGCTATAGCTTTTGGTATTTAGCACATAATAGGTGCTCAATAAATATTCTCCAAACTCACAGCTGTTTAGTGAATGAGAGGGGCCCCTGGTTCTTCGGTGCCACGCCCCTTCCCAGGGTTGCTTCAGAGTTCCAAGTCTTCATATGCAGGTGGGCTTTTAAAGGATATTTCTTCCCTCTCTTCCTCCCTCTCTTCCTCCCTCCCTCCCTGCCTCCCTCCTTTCCTTCCTTCCTCTCTTTCTCTTTCTGTCATACATATACTAAACAATTATGCATCGTTTACCTGAAATTCAAATGTAATTGGGCATTAAGCTTTCCTCTATTTTATCTGGCAACCCTAAACATGCCACATCTTCCCAGAGGCTTAATGAGGTCACCTCTGTGTGTCAACTTGGCCAGTTATTCAATCAAATGCTAATTTAGGTGTTGCTGACAGACATAGTTATAGACGTTATCAGGGTTCGTAATGACTGACTTTAAGTAAAGGAGTTTATCCTAGATAGTCTGGGTGGCCCTGATCCCATCAGTTGAAGGGCTTTATGAGCAGAGCTGAGGCTTCGCTGATGGAGACAAAATCCTACCTGGGGAACCTGTGGACAGCAGGCTTCCCCCCTGCCCTCTCTGATGCCTGTCCTAAGATTTCAGACTTGCCCCACCAGCTCCCACAATTGCATAAGCCAATTCCTTGCAATAAATCACCTCATACATATCTCCTGCTGGTTCTGTTTCTCTGCTTGGGCCCTGATGGATGCACTCCACTTCTTCTCCACCAGGCAGGGGCTTGGTCACTTGTACAGCTGGTTGACTTTAGATTTCAGCTTTAACGTCATCCAGTTCGAGGGTTAGGTTGATGGAACCCAGAGGGGGAACAAGGGGTTTCAACTCAGAGGAGAGACCGGTAGAATGCTAAGTCTTGAAATGTCTGAGGGCTGGTGTCATGATGTTTGTTGTTTTCCGGCTGCCGGACATGGATTTGCCCTTTATACTCCCCTCTGACGTCTTCTGGGGGGGAATTACCTCATCTCCTCTGATTACAGTCAGGAGGAGAAGAAGGTAATCAAAAGCTCCGCCCTCTCATAGCCTCGGTGTGGGCCCAGGACACAGCCCAGGCCAATCAGATGTTCCCTCCCTGGATCTGCATTACAGCAGGTCTATTCATTCAGTGATGCCCTGAGGGCTCATTCCAGTATTCCAGGAAATTCCCTTTTGCAAAAGCCAGGCACAGCTGGTTTCTTTTTCTTTCTTTCACTTGCTCTTTCTTCTTTCTTTTCTTTTCTTTTCTTTCTTTCTTTCTTTCTTTCTTTCTTTCTTTCTTTCTTTCTTTCTTTCTTTCTTTCTTTCTTTCTTTCTTTCTTTCTTTCTTTCTTTTTCTTTCTTTCTCTCTCTCTCTCTCTCTCTCTCTTTCCTTCCCCTCTCTCCCTTTTTCTCTCTTTCTTTCTTGGCATGGCTGGTTTCTGCAACTGATTCCCTTCTTCATTGTTGTCCTTTCCACTAGAATGTAAGCTCCAGGACAGCAGGGACTGTCTGGCTCAGTGCAGTATCCCCAGTGCCTAGAACAGTGCCTAGCACATAGCAAGTGTTCAGTTAGATGTTTGTCGAATTACTATACAATAGTCAGGCCTGAAGGGAAGGCTGACTCCAGAATAATGGCTGATGGATTCAATCTCCATGAGGTAAGTTTTGGGGTTTCCTCTCCTGTAAAATGGGGATAATGGGAATACCTACCTCTTGAGGTTACTCTAAGGATTAAATGAGTCAATAGCATTCAAGTACTTAGAATAAGACCTGGTATATAGGAAGCTCCATAAAATTAGTGCTAATTGGGAAAACAATCAACCCTTGTTTTGAGCAGGGGCATCAGCTAACCATCGTTATTTAGGTTTCACAGCATACCAGGTACTGTGCTAGAATCTTTTTTTAAAATTTTTTATTGGAGTATAGATGATTTACAATGTTGTGTTAGTTTCTGCTGTACAGCAAAGTGAATCAGTTATACATATATATATATCTCCACCCTTTTTTAGATTCTTTTCCCGTATAGGTCATTACAGAGTATTGAGTAGAGTTCCCTGTGCTATACAGTAGGTCCTTATTAGTATCTATTTTACACATAGTAGTGTGTATATGTCAATCCCAATCTCCCAATTTATCCCTCCCCCCCTTACCCCCTGGAAATCATAAGTTTTTTTGTTTTGTTTTGTTTGCGGTACGCGGGCCTTTCACTGCAGTGGCCTCTCCTGTTGCGGAGCACAGGCTCCGGACGCACAGGCTCAGCGGCCATGGCCCACGGGCCCAGCCGCTCTGCGGCATGTGGGATCCTCCCGGACCGGGGCACGAACCCGTGTCCCCTGCATCAGCAGGCGGACTCTCAACCACTGCACCACCAGGGAAGCCCGTAAGTTGTTTTCTACATCGTAACTTGATGTAGCTTATACGTGGGATCTAAAAAAAGGGTACAAATGAATTTATCTACAAAACAGAGTTACAGATGTGCTAAGATCTTTATACGCATGATCTCGTTATTTTTTTAAAAATAAATTTATTTATTTATTTATTTATTTTTGGCTGCATTGGGTCTTCGTTGTTGGGTCTTTGTTGCTGCGTGCGGGCTTTCTCTAGTTGTGGCGAGTGGGGGCTACCCTTCATTGCGGTGCACGGGCTTCTCACTGCGGTGGCTTCTCTTGTTGCAGAGCATGGGCTCTAGGTGCGTGAGCTTTAGTAGTTGTGGCACGAGGGCTCAGTAGTTGTGGCTCGTGGGCTCTAGAGTGCAGGCTCGGTAGTTGTGGCTTGCAGGCTTAGCTGCTCCGCGGCATGTGGAATCTTCCCAGACCAGGGCTTGAACCCATGTCCCCTGCATTGGCAGGTGGATTCTCAACTACTGCGCCACCAGGGAAGTCCCGATCTCGTTATTTTTAACACCTTAAATTTTCCAACCAAAAAATGGATTGCCTTGTGAGGAAATGAGGCTCCCCTCAGTGGGAAGGATGCGTTTGTGGGCTATTTGTACTGTGCTTGCTTTCTTGGAGGTGGCCGTCTCAGATGTGGGTGGGTGCAGGCTGGCAGGATGAAAGGTCTGGTAGTGTTTCCCCTCCCTCTGGGGTAGGTCAGCCCTGTGGGGGCAATCCCAGCTGTGTTGGCTGCTGTTGGAGCCAACGATTTCCAGTGGTTCTAGCAGTTTCTGGTTCTAATACAAATAAGGTGACCCTCCCTCGTTTGCCTGGGATTTTCCGTTTTAGCACTAAAAGTCCCACATCCTGGGAGCCCCCTCAGTGCCAGGCAGATTGGGACGGTTGGTCATCCTAATTCAAGATGACCCAGAGGTGTCCTGACATGTGAGCAGAGCACAGCAATGGAGAATAATTGTGGCCTAGCAGGTAGTTAGCACCTGGGAAACTTGTAATCAGGTAGCAATGCCCTAGTCACCAGTAGGAGGCTCAGGGGCAGAAGCCCTCTTCCAGGCTGTAGTCAGCATGGGTAGGGTCCAAGGTGAGCTGGGATGTTAGGTAATGTAATAGGATGTCTTTGTCAATTCAAGTCCTAGAAAACCAATCTCACATTGACTCACAGAAAAGGGAAAGTAAAATCTATGCCTACAACCAGCTTCAGGTATGGTTAGATCCAGGGCACCTATATAACGACATCATCTAGATAAGGTCTCTCTCCATCTCTTGGCTTATCTTTTTTCTGCGCTGCCTTTATCTTAGGCAGCCTCTCTTTCATCATGGTGGCCCTGGCTGCTCTAGGCTGACAATCCTCCCAGGTACAAGGGGGAAAAGAGAGAGATCCTCTTGGCCAACAATGTCAATATAAACCTTTTTTGGCTCTGATTGGGTTACATGCTCATTGCTGAACCAATCACTGGGAGGAGGGCGAGCATGTAGGGAATGGAGTAGTACTCTGATTGGCTTAGCCATGTTCCACCCAAACCAGAGGGTCATGGCATCTGGGATATGGGGACCGGTGGGCTGAACTTACAGGTATGACCAAATACCAATGATGATAGTAATAATGATAATAACAATAAGAATAATAATGGCAGCCAGCATTTACATAGTGCTTACTCTGGTCTCAGTGGCAAGAAAGAGCGAGGATGTCTGGGAATTAGGCTACATGTATACCTGTTAAGGTGTCTTTGGAAACTCTTACATTGGGTGGGAGTTTGGGTTGAAAAATCGGTGGAGTTCAACCCTGGCTGTGTGTTAGAATCACCTTTTAAAGAATAACTATGGGCCCCACCTCAGACCAATTGAATAAGAATCTCTGGGGGTGGGACCCTCATGTTAGGGTTAAGGAAACCTCTCCAGGTGTTTCTATGCACCTAGCCTCCAGGACTAAGAACCCCCTGGGTAGCTCAGTGTGTCTTGGGTGAGGCATCTGTAGGTCTAACAGCCAGCCAGGTGTTTCCTATGCTTATTATTGCTTGAGGGCCCCTGAATAAGGTCCTGCTTTCCATCACAGCTTGGCACCCTGGGATCAACAGATAAGGCTGCTCCTGGCCAGAGGTGTAAGGCCTGGGTGCATCTGCGGGCCACCTGAGGGCTGAGAGGATGAATATCTCAGGCACTCTGTCACCATTCTGCAGTGCGAACTTGATCCAAGTTCTCTTTTATGAGTCTGTGAATCTTTAAAATTGCCCTACCCCCTGTAGAAGGACCCCAGTTTCATTACCTGATAGGCTCATTTTCCTGTGAAATTAACGGTGTCTTCCTTGGAAGGTTTTAAATTAGATCTTGCCTCTGGTGTTGACTTGAGAATTAGTTCTCCTCTCCTAGGTGCGGACCTCCTTTAACAGAATGGAGTTTCTTTAACAGAATGGCTACCTGGGGGAGAAAAAGTTATTCTGTCCTTATTTACCCAATGACATTACCAGTGACAATTGTACACTGAATTTTCCTGATTGTAATATTCAAGAAAGCTTTATGGGAGCTGGTTATATTCCAAAGATTCCTTGATAGGTGTGTGATTGGGAATAAAAAATTATTTTCTTATAGCAACAGTGTTATTAAAATCAAGGTGGGGCTTCCCTGGTGGCACAGTGGTTAATGCAGGGGACATGGGTTCAAGCCCTGGTCTGGGAAGATGCCACATGCCACAGAACAACTAAGTCCGTGCGCCACAACTACTGAGCCCACGCGCCTAGATCCCGTGCTCCACAACAAGAGAAGCCACCGCAATGAGAAGCCTGTGCACCGCAAGGAAGAGCAGCCCTGGTTCGCCACAATCAGAGGAAGCCCACTCGCAGCAATGAAGACGCAACACAGCCAAAAATAAATAAATAAATAAATAAATAAATAAATAAATAAATAAATAAATAAATAAAATTGAAAGAAAAAAGAAAAGAAAACCAGGGTGGTTTTTCAAGCTAGCCCACAAAGATCTATGCAAGTCCTATGAATAACTGTAGAAAGTGCTGGAATGGAACAATAGGAATAACTTTTCATTTATAAAAGTTATCTAACATTTTTGATAGAAAAAAGTCCTGATTCAGAGTTAATAGAATATGTCATTAGAAAACTATTTACATCTCCCTCTTAATACATATGTTTTGGGCATATAGTATAATACGTTTACGTATTGTACGTCTTTTTTGTTTTTCCATGTTCTGTCTTCCGTGTCCATTTTATTTCATGAGGCAGAATAATAGTACAGCAAATGAGTGGTGTGTGACAAACACATTTATCAGTGGCCGTCCCGATAATGACCGTCTTTCATGATCGACACGCATAAGGGAGCCGGCCATCCACAGCCCTACTGTTCACCCTCAGCTGAGCCCGAGGTGGTGATCCCACACAGGTCGTTTCCGCCCACTCCTGGCCGTGCTGAGTAACCCAGCAGCCCTACGTGCTGTGTGGCAGAAACGTTAATTACCGGGGCTCTGCTTCTCAAGGAGAGCCACGAGGACGTTGGGGATGAGCCTGTGAAGGGTGGAGGATACCTCTGGGACAAAGGCAGAGAGCTGAGGGAGGGGCCTGGGGCTGCCCCTCACGCCCCCACCCCGCTGTCTCCCTGGGGAGCGCAGTCCAGCTGGGCCACCTAGTTCAGGGCCTGTTTGGCCAGGTGTCCTAATCATAACATCGCCATCTTTTCCAGCATCCCTGTTGTCGGGGCTGGAAGGGCTGCAATATCCGGATGCTTTCATTTCCGGATGGGAAGCTGAGGCCAGCGAAGGCTGTGGCTCTCATGCCCAGGGTCCCACAGCCAATCAGAGGTGGTGCTGGCCTTGAACTCACATATTCTGACCACTGGTGCAGGGCCCTTTCTACTCTGCTCTGACACCTCTCTCCTCTTTCCTGTATGTTTCTCAAATTCTGGTTAAAGACAGCAGCTGTTCTATCATTCCAAGCACACATATGAAGCACACTGGAGAGTCCCAGGGGGTCGGGCACCCCTCTTTCTGTCCTTTTCTGGGCCTCGGGTGCCCCTTGAGAGCTCCCATTACTCTTCAGGGAATTTATTTGCTTACATGTCTTCTTCTAGTAGAATGTAAGCTCCTTGAGGGGAGGGACTGTGTCCCATTGGTTCCCTTATTGCCCATGACAAGCTTGGGGTCCCACCCAGAGAAGGCACTTGGTAAGTGTTTGATGAATGAACGTGTGAGCGTCACAGCGTGATGTTCAGTAAGTCCCCTACATATGAACGAGTTCCTTTCTGAGAGCATGTTTGTAAGTCCAATTTGTTCATAAGTCCAACAGAGTTAGCCTAGGTACCCAACTAACACAATCGGCCATATAGGACTGTACTGTAATGGGTTTATAATCCTTTTTCACACAATAATACATAAAAAAACAAACAAACAAAAAATAAATAATTTTTTTTCTTTTTTTTTTTGGCGGTACGCGGGCCTCTCACTGCTGTGGCCTCTCCCATTGCGGAGCACAGGCTCCGGACGTGCAGGCCCAGCGGCCACGGCTCACGGGCCCAGCCGCTCCACGGCACGCGGGATCCTCCCGGACTGGGGCACGAACCCGTGTCCCCTGCATCGGCAGGCGGACTCTCAACCACCGCGCCACCAGGGAAGCCCAAGAAAACATTTTTGGTCTTACAGTACAGTACCTTGAAAAGCACAGTAGTACAGGACAACAGCTGGCATCCAGGGGCTGGCATCGAGTGAACAGGCAAGAAGAGCTACTGACTGGAGGAGGGAGAGGAGGTGGGAGATGGTAGAGCTGAAGGATCGTCAGCAACAGGAGATGGTGGGCCAGCTGCACAGCCACCTGTGGAGGATGCACGCACGTGACAACGTACACCAGACACATGAACTAACATGTATTTGGACATGCGAACGCATGTTCACGTCTTCGAAAGTTTGCAACTTGAAGGTTGGTACGTAGGGGACTTACTGTATTTTTGTTCCAGATAGAATTCCAAACTATTCCTCTGCGCCACCTGCCCCCTCTCAGCTAGAACCACTCCCCAGTCTGAGCTCTAGTGCGTGGTGTATGGTGAGCTCAGCTGTGACTATTTTATCCCAGGATTTAAAGGCTTTGCTGCTCACCATGTCCTCTACTCGAGGCTCATCCAGTCCCCCAGCAGCCCAGGGAGAGAAGGATACTAGGATACTAGGATACAAGGTCAACTATTCCCTTGACCCTTTCCAGATGTGGCGACTGAGATTGGGTTCTCATCTAGGCCAAGGTCATGCAGGAGGTAAGTGCTGGGACCCACCTTGAAGACAGGTCCGGGTGCTAAATCCCATCCTCTTTCGGCTGCAAGGGAGCCTCCATGGATGGTAGCAAAGTAGCTGCTGGTCAGGGGGGAGCTGTGGATTGCGTGTTCCTCCGTGTGCT
This sequence comes from Tursiops truncatus, assembly GCF_011762595.2. Taxonomy (NCBI): domain Eukaryota; kingdom Metazoa; phylum Chordata; class Mammalia; order Artiodactyla; family Delphinidae; genus Tursiops; species Tursiops truncatus. Next base: position 172,347,563 of record NC_047034.1, read on the forward strand.
TATGGGGTTCCGTGAGGTTCCCTTTAGCCACCACTGCTTTGGGGATTTCCTCTTTAAGTGATGATTGTAGAGCCGTTCTCTCTGCCAGGATTAAGAAGAACGAGATCCAAGTTGTAGCTGCAGTCCTGGCTTTCTTTTTTTTTTTTAAATACCTGGCTTTGACCCTTGCAAGCTGCGTCAACTTGGGCAAGCCGCATCTCCTCTCTGAGCCTCGACACCCTCACCTGTGATGTGAGCTCATCAGAACTCATGGCCCCGCTGTCCATGAGAAAGGCAGGGCCCCGCCAGCCAGCCCCCATGTCCCTGGGCTGGCCTGGTCAAGAAACAAAGCGCTGATCCCAGGCTCCTCTGATCCTGTGGCTGGCGAGGAGTCTTCCTGTCTTGGGCAATTCTGGAAGATTCCTGAAGAATGTGGGTTCTGTGCCTGCAGTGGTTCCTGGACAAGGCCACTTCTCAGGCTGAGGGAGTTCAGAAGTTCAGGGAGCAGCTGGAGACGAGCAGGCACACAGCTGTGCTGAGGACCCGGAAGGAGGCCCGGGGGAAGGAGCATTGGCAGGGCCGTCTCCCTGGCCCGGCTCCTCCCCGACGTCCCCGCATCCCACCTCCTCCCATCACAGCCCTTCCCGAGGAGCCCAGGCAGCAGCATCTTGCTATCGCCTTGCCCCAACTCCTCAGCCTCAGGCTGGAGATGACCCCCGCCCCCAGAGGCAGCAATTTCCCAATGGGTCACAAGGGCTCACTCGGACAACTGTGCAAGGAAGAGAAGAAGAATTACAAGAGCTGTAACCGGCAAACCCTAACAACCGCCTGGGGGAGACCCTGCCAAAGGCCTACGGGTCCCTTCCCATGTTATCCTCACGACAACCCGGGAAGGGTTACTGCCACCCCATTTTACAGATGACCAGACTGAGGCTCAGAGAGGTTAGCAGTCCCACAGCCGGTAAGCGGCCGCATGGGCATCTGAACCCAGGCAAGCAGGCAGGCTCACGGGCAGGGTCTTAGTCTCCGCGATCGCGCTCTGAGGAGAGGCTCATTCCCCTGGAATTGGACCTACTACTAGACTCGAAGTGGCAATTTGGAGGATGCAGTGCAGTGGCTGCACGTACCCAGCTGGGGCAGGGGAAATGACCTCCTCTGTGCTTACATATCCTTGGGACCCAGCACTGCAAACTGGGCTCCCGGCCACCGTTGTAAGTGGTTCATGGGGTAAGAGCTGGGGGCAGAAATCAAGAAAAGAATGAAAAGCACTTTCTCCTTCTCTGAAAGGTGGAGTTCAGCTCTGCTGGGTTGTGCCTTTGTGACATTTATCACAAATGTCATCTGGATAAATTGGGAGTTTGGGATTGATATGTACACACTACTGTATATAAAATAGATAACTAATAAAGACCTACTGGATAGCACAGGGAACTCTACTCAATACTCCGTACTGCCCTATATGGGAAAAGAAACTAAAAAAGGGTTGATATATGTATATGTATAACTGATACACTTTGCTGTACACCTGAAGCTAACACAACATTGTAAACCAACTATACTCCAATAAAAAATGAAAAATAAATTTAAAAATTTGAAAACTTAGGGGGAAAAAAAAATCTCTGGTGCCTGTTCCCTCCATGTTGTCAGCTCCGTGAGGGCAGCAGCCAGGGCACTTTTGGTTGCTTGATGAATGGCCAGTGCCCATCACAGTACCTGGCATGTGGGAAGTGACTGATAAATGTTGGCCAGTCCCTCAGAGTGAGGAGGGTGCCACTTCAACATGAAGCATAAAGAATACAGCATGGGGTGTGCGTGTTCTCAGGCCGGGGGCTGAGATATTAGCCTGGAGCTCTTGGTCCTGCCCCAGGCTCCCTCGGATGTCCCCGTGTTTCAAGCCTGGGGTGTTTGTGTCCTCAGCCTTGTGCTGTGAGGGCTGGTGGCCTCTGTCGGGTGGCCTCTGTCCTGGGCAACAGCTTCCCACAGAGACACCTGCTCATTCGTGGCCAGAACCCCCAGGCTCCATGTGATGCCATTTCTCAAACTCTGCCCTGCCTGGAAAGAAGTGTGCCCGTGCCCCAGGATCGGGGGCAGAGCTGGAAATACATCTCGGCAAGCACGGACTTGCTGTACAATACTGTGGTTTACCTCAAACAAATTCGTGCAACTTTTACATTCTTCTCAATAAAACACATTTGAATGCATAAAAAATCAGATGTATGGATGGATGGGTAAAGGCATAAGAGACAGATAGATATGTGATAGAGAAAGTTTAGTAAAATGTAAATGGTACAGTCTGGGTGGTGAATATACCTATGCTTGCCGTAAAATTCTTTCACTATGTCCGTTTTAAAATGTTCACAATCATGATGATCTGAATGGCAATGCTTAACTGTATTTCAGTGGTTCAACAGCTTTTCAGGCTCTTCTTCCAAGGATAACATTGGCATAGGCTTCAGGGATATTTGGATGAAATGCATAAAACTGTGTGTGACATTTGCATTTTTTATACTAATAATTCAGTTATATTATTCACTGACTTCTACTCAGGGTGAGTTGTAACATGGCATGCTAATGCTTCAGGTATGACCGTTCAACAGAAGGAAACAAAACAATGTATTATAGCACATGTGTGGCATTGTTAGAAATAATTATATAACTTTAAAATAATCCCATTGAAAAATTTACTGATTATCACTACATATAAAAGATGATACATAATTAATAGCACCATATTAAATAAACACAAACCCCTATATGTATAAAATAAAACAATCTTCACATTTGCTTTAATACATACAGTACAACCTAACCTTTTTGTGTCTCAGTCTCTTCATCTGTAAAATAGTGATACTAAGAATACTTGCTTGTGCGGTTGCTGTGAGGACTGAATGAATTTTATTGTATTTAAAGAACTTAGAATAGTGCCTGGCACCTAGTAAGCACTATGTAAGATGAACTATTATTATTATCATTATTAATTTCTGTTACCTATGAAATAGATGTCATTTATCAGTTAGAGGTGCGTGGTCCCCATCCCAGCATTCATCACAGTTTTAAGAGTCACATACACACTTTGGAAAGGAAGTGCTGTGTTTCTGTAAATCATTGTTACTTTGGTGTATTAGTTATCTACTGCTGTGTAACAAATTTCCCCCAAACTTGATGGTCCTGGGAAAAACAACATTCATTATCTCACAGCTTCTAAGGGTCAGGATTCAGGCGTGGCTTAGCTGGGGGTCCCTGGCTCAGGGTCACTCACAAGCTTCAGTGAAGGTACCAGCAGGAGCTGCATCAGCTCAAGACTCCACAAGGCAGGAGCTGCCTCCAGCCTCATCCCCTGGCAGGATCAGGTCCTTGCAGGCTGTTGGTCTGAGAGCACCCTCAGTTCCTTGCCACATGGGGCTCTCCGTAGCTCAGCTTACAACTTGGCAGGTGGCTTCATCGATGAGAGCAAAGAAGGGCCAGAGAACAACAGAGAGATGGAGAGTGAGTGAGTTCAGTCTTTTATAAGCTAATCTCAGGAGTGACACCCATCCTTTTTGCTGTTTCGTATTCTTAGAAACAAGTCATGCTCCAGGGGAGGGAGTTTGACTAGAGCATGAATACCAGGATGCGGAAACATTGGCGCTGTTTTAGGAGCCGCCTGCCGCCCCTGGGGCACCAATTTGAGATCAGGTGGGTTTGGAGTCAGGCAGAAACAGTTTGATGCCAGCTTTTCCTCTTTACCTGCGATGTGAAACTTGCGCATTTCTCAGCCTCACTGAGCCTTGTCTGTAAAATGGAAGTCGTTTCGCCTGCGCCACTGGGGCCGAGCTGAGGATCAAGTGTGATCCGCCTTGATAGGCTGCCTTGACCCGTGTATTAGTTTCCTAGGGCTGCTGTAACAAATTACCAAACGTAGTGGCTTAAACACCCAAATGCATTATTTTATAGTTCTGTAGGTCAGAAGTCTGACACGGGCCTCACTGGGCTAAAAATTAAGGTGTTGGCAGGACCACATTCTTTCTGGAGGCTCCGGAAGGACCACATTCTTTCTGGAGGCTCCGGAAGAGAATCCAATTCCTTGCCTTTTGCGGCTTCTAGAGGTGCCTGAGTTCCTTGGCTTGCGGCCCCTCCCTCCATCTTCAAAGCCAGAAATGGTGGTTGAGGCTTTTTTACACATCACCTCATTCTGACCCTCTTCCCTAGTCACACCTCCCTCCGCTCTCCTCTTCTGCTTCCCTTGTCCTCTTTTAAGGCCCCATGGGATTACAGTGGGCCCACCCAGACCATACTAAAATAGGATAATCTCCCTATTTTAAGGTCACCTGATTAGCAATCAATTCCATCAGCAACTGTGATTCCCCTTTGCCACGTAAGGAAACATAGTCACATGTTCTGGGGATTAGGAGGTAGATGTTTGCGGGGCCATAAGTCCACAGGCTGCCCCATTGTCCCTGTGGTGTCCTGGCACCCAGAGGGAGGGGCCCTCCTTGGCATGCCCAGAGGCCAGGATGAAGGTGCATTTTTTCTGCAGGAACGTGAGGAGGAGGCAGGTGCTGGAGAAGGTGAAGTTTATGGCCATTCCTCAGGTGCCCCAGCTGTGTGTCTGACTCCCTCCGGGCTGCCCACGTGGTCCTGTGGGGCTGCTTTAATAGCTGCTCCCCAGCTGCCTCACCACAGGTGTCCTGCTCCCGGAGGCCACCCCCCTGGGCCCTCTCAGGGGAAGGGAAACCGCTGGCGCCTCGTGATGGAGTTGCATCAGCAGAGGAAGGCCTCCTGGTTGGTATCAGCCCATATCGCAGCTCGACTCCCGCTGGGGGGTCGCCTGGGTGGGAGGGAATCTGGCTGGGTCAACAGGTTCCAAATTTGTCCTGAGGCCGGCTTCCAAATTTTGCCTGTCCCACTGAAGACGTGTTTCTTGCCTTCCGTGGGGAAACAAGGGCCACACTTTTGGGGCTGCAGGGAGGGGACAGGGATCCCCGTGAAGCTGGTTTGTTGGGCCTGAATTGCTGTGCCGTCTGTGCTGCTTTGCTCTTCCTGGGTTGGGCTGGGCTGGGGTGGTAAGGGACGTATCACCTCACCATCTAGTGGAGAGGTGAGGGACGGCAAGCTGTAACTGCCCAAGAACCGTCTACACTGGAGTTATTACCCTAGGGCAGTGGTCCCAAGCTGTACCACAGAACCATGCAAAGAGGTTTTGAAAAATACATCTGCTTGAGCCCCACTCCACACGTCCTTCATCAGAAAACCTGCAGTTTAGCTTTAGAATGTAGATCCCCAAGACCTACCTCTAAATTCTAATTTACTAAGTTTGGGATAAGACCTGGGAATCTGAATTCTTACCATGACTTCTCCAGTGACTCTCAAGGGCAGCTTGACTTGAACACCACTGATTTTAGCAGCCCATAAGATAAGTGGCCAACTGTGGGATGTGCACTTTTTTTTAAAAAAAGCTGATGCTCTATTTGGTCATACTATTAGAAACATAACATCCAGGTTAAGGAAGGATGTAATATAGTGATTAAAAGTATCTGGATTCAAGAGTCCTACTTTTGCTACTGCTGGTTTTGTGACCTTGGGCCAAGGTCTTGTCTTTCGGGGCTGTTGCAAGAACTTGAGACAATAAATAACGTGTAGAGCACTTGACACAGGGGCCTGGCCCTCAGCAGATGGGCCCTGTATTAAGAGTCTACTGTTCAGATCCATTGGGAGCTCCGTGTTTAATTTCAGTGACATATTTATGAAGGGGATGTCCAGAAGAGGAGGAGATGGAAGGGAGAGGAGAGGAGACCATGAAGAAGAACCAAGGAGAAGGCTTGAGGGTCTGTAACTGGGAGTCAGAGGTGCAACGTGTGTGTGCTGCTTAAGAAACACCAGGTTGCCGTCATGCAAGGTCTTCAGATGCTGAATGAGAACACTGTCTGTGCTCTGGAACACGAGTGGCTCCCAGTGCCGCGCCTGTACCCCTCATGGAGTGTGGCCTGATCATGGGGGATACACACACAAGCATTTGCTGCAGTAGCTCTTCACATAGTTATGGGCACACTCTTCACATGTAGGTACGTATACTTTGTACATACTTGTACACGTGTGTATATGGATGTTGATGTGTTAGAAAAAATAAAGTCAGCATCACGGGTCTGTGGTTTCACAGAAGTAAGTAGCAATGTAGGGCCTGAGCCAAATTTAAAATACATGTATATGAAATGTTATGGACTGAAGGGTTATACCCCCTAAATTCATATGTTGAAACCTGATCCCCAGTGCTTTGGTATTTGGCAGTGGGGCCTTTGGGAGGTGATTAGGTCGCAAGGGTGGAGCCCTCATGAATGGGATTAGTGCCCTTATTTTAAAAAGACCCCAGAGAGCTCCCTGGTCCCCTCCACCTCTTGAGGACATAATGAGAAGACAGCTGTCTGCCACCTGGAAGAGGGCTCTGGTGAGAGCCCTCAACCCTACCGGCACCCTGATCTCACACTTCCAGCCTCCAGAACTGTGAGAAATGCATTTCTGTTGTTTAGAAGCCCCCAGTCTAGGGTACTAGGTTACAGCAGCCCGAATGGACTAAGACGTGAAATCAGTAATGTAGAGCTGGTTTGTGGGTGTGGCAGACACGGTCGGGGTAGTCTTGGGGAGCCCAGCCTCAGAGGAACTTTCTGCTTGGGTTTGGAGATGGGCCTCGGTGATGTTGCAGGTTGCTTTGCCATGAACGTAGACTGCACCCCACGACTCCACACACCTGAGGGGCTGCCTCTGTGAAAGGGATGCCATCTTTAGCAAGCCAGCCTGATGCTACTGACGACCTCGACGCTGGAGTTGGCGGGTTAAGTGGCCGCAAAACAACAGCCACGGGTAGTTCCTGAGAACGAAGGTGCCGGTGAGCTTAGCTGCTTGGCCCCCTGCGCACCTAACAGGCCTCTCCCACAGGCTTCTCCCCTTCCTCACAGCCCCTGCTTTCAGGTTCTGTTTCTTTTTTGTCCACTATTTGAGGCCAGAGGTGTTGTTGGGTCTACAGCTCTCCCTCAGCCAGTGCTATCTGCCTGGAGTGCCAGGCTCCAGGTGTTCTCGGGCTCAGTGTTCCTCGGGTGACACTGGCTCTGCCCTCGTGGCTCTGGACTGACCTGTGTTGTGAGCTAGAGCTAAGTGGTCCCAGAGAAGACCCTTCTGGACAGAGTGGCATTGAAACCCGTCAGGAAATGGAAAGTGGGGCGACATTCCTCGGGGTATCCAGACAGCGGGTGGCAGTGAGGAGACACAGGCTGGCATCTTTCCCACAAATGCAGTTTGGCCTCTAACTTTGCGATGTCACAAGTTCAAAGGAGGGCATCTCTAGCTGGGAAGTCCAAAAAAAAAAAAAGAATTTAAGATTATTTCATCTTTCCATGTTATTCTATGTGATGCAGATAGAGTGCTTGAAATTCAGGGGTAGGTTGTGTGCGTGCGTGCATGTGAGCATGTGTGCATATGTATGTGGGATGTAGGGGGTAGGAGAAGGGACAGGAATCGCTTTGGGGTCACGCCTAGTGGACGTTGAGTAGCTTAACTCATCTCTTTTAGGGTCAAGAGACTGAAACCCAATTCCAGTCGACTTAAGCAGGCAGTGGGGGGCCTGTGCGGGAGTGCTGTGGACTGAAGTGTGTCCCCCAAATTCATATGTTGAAGTCTTATCCCCCAGTACCTCAGAAGGTGACTGTATTTGGAGATGGGGGTCTTTAAAGAGGTGATTAAGTTAACATGTGGTCTATAGGGTGGACCCTAATCCAGTATGACTGGTTCCCTTATAAGAACAGGAGATTAGGACACAGACACACACAGAGGGAAATCCATGGGAGGACACAGGGAGAAGACGGCCATCTACAAGCCAAAGAGAGAGGCCTCAGGGGAAACCAACCCTGCCAACGCTTTGGTCTTGGATTTCTAGACTCTAGAACTGTGAGAAATTAAATTTCTGGTTTTTAAAAAGCCACATTGTTATGCTGACCCTAGCAAACTAATACAGGGAAGGAATGGGAGAGGTGGGAGGGGTTAGGGTATCACTTACCCAACCCGCAGGAAGCTGGCTTAAGGGACAGTTGGATCCAGGGAATATGGTAATCCGCCCTGCTCCCTCCCCCCTCTTATATGGGGATCTGGTTTGGCCTCATTCTCTCAGGCTTCTCCTTGTGGGAGGGACATGGCAGCCTGTGACTCTGGGGAACATCTCATAGCTCAAGATCTGAAAGGAAAGCAAGAGCTAACCTTCCACTCACGATTTGAAACCGTTTAGATAGAGGTTCTGACTTTCCTACTCAGATCTCAGGGCCAACTCCTGGGGCCACCGGCAGTGGCGGGATGGGGGTGCTGCAGGGTTGGGATTGTTCCAGCCAGGATCACGTGCTCTGTGACCTGAAGTCGGGGGTGGGGGCGATGCGGATGGTGGATGCCACAGGGCAACAGGGCACCGTGATCAGCAGGGCCCCAACCCCAGGAATTACCCGAGATGAGCGTGGAACAAGGCCAGCAGAAGAGGGGAAAGTGTGCTCAGCAGAGACACTGAGGCCCAGTCAGGGAAAGGAAGTGGCCCAGGCCACACAGCCTGTGTCTGTGGCTGAGCCGGGGGTGGGGGGGGTGCGGGACAGCCGGCCCCTGCTAGATCTCCAACTCCTAGCGTGTTTGGGAGAGGAATGTGGGCTGGCACGTCAGCTGCGGCCAGGCTGCTTGGCTAATTTGCTTATTTCCTATTTTGTTTGTCTTTTAATAAGATGGGGAGGATAGAGATGTGGTGTGAGATTAGCTATTATAAGTACTCACTCAACCAGACTGTTCTGACCCCTAAATGATTACCCTGTTTGAAGTCAAGAGCTCATGGGCTGCCTTTGCCCTTTAAACCCGTAATTTACAGAGCAATTGTCTGCCAGGTGGAGGGAGTGTTCCGGTATCAACGCACTTAACAATGGGAAGTCTCTTCAGCCCTGGGAACATCTGGCTTCAGGAACTTTTTACTGTAAACAGCTGGGTGTGGCCAGCCAGCCTCAGGCCAGTGGGTACCAGCCCAGACTCCGTAGAGAGCCAGTCGGCAGGGCTAAGATCCCAGCTCCCATGCCCTAGCTCCACACACAAGGACCCTGGGAGTCTATGTAACAGCTCCGTGCCTCAGTTTCCCCACCTGTCGGATGAGAAGAACCATGCCAATCCAGAGCAAAACCACGTACAGCTGTGATTCTCAACTGCAGATGGTTTTGCCTCCCCGGGGGACATTTGGCAAAGTCTGGAGAAATGTGGGGCTGTCACGACGGGAGGTGGGATGCTCTTGGCTTCTAGTGAGTAGAGACGAGGGATGCTGCTAGACATCCTGCGATGCTCAGGACAGCACTCCCCCTCCCCGCAAAGCACCTCCAGGATGCTGGCCGTGCGGAGGTTGAGAAACCCTGCCGTAAAGGACAGGGGCAAGCGTCCGGTCAATGTTGGCTCCTCCTAGATCTGACCGCTGAATTCTCAGTCCTGTTTCTGGTGCTTCTGTAAGCTGTCAGGTACCTGAACTCAAGTTTCTTTTCCTCTCTGGATATCAGGGGGCTCATCTTCCCTGGGGTCCAGCTGCCCTGCCCCACTGCTAGGGAGAGGAAGCATCTCAGGAAAGAAGAACCACGCCCCTCTCCGCCCCCTGGGCCACATTAAAGGATTCCACGCCACATGGTCCCCTGAGCGTCCCAGGGCGCTCCATTCTCTCTCCAGATGTGAGACTCACTGGGCTGATGCCACCCCTGGTGGGCTTGTGACCTTACCCCACTGAGCCAGTGAGATTCCACGCTGAGACTTTGCTAGAACTCCCGGGTGAGAGCCTCTCTCTTGTGCAGGGATAGCTAAGCCGGGAGGTTGTGTGTCTCGTGGTAATTCTGCCAACTGTTGGGATCCACCTGTCTGGGAATAAACCTGATGTAGAGAGAGGCAACGTCAAGGGACAAAGAAAGATGAAGATCCTGAAAATATCATTTACCACTCTGGATCCAAAGCTAGTTGTCCTACACTATTCTTTCCAGAAGCCAATAAGTTCCTTTTTGTTTTTAAACCAGTGTTTTGAGTCGGGGTTTGTCACCTGTCACTGGCTAATACAGAAATCCCACCTGTCCTAGACATTTTTTTCCCAGTTGTATTTTTCTAGGGCCTTGCCTTTTTTTTCCCCCTTTGCCAAATCATAAGCTTCTTGAGGGCAGGGCTTGTATAGAAAACTAAATTATCTCAGGGTGCTGTGTAGCGACAGAACTTTCTGCCATGATGGGAATGCTCTGTATCTGTGTCCTCTGATGCGGCAGCCGCCAGCCACAGGCAGCTATGGAGTGCTTGAAATGTGCTGGTGCAGCTGAGAAAGGGAATTTTAAATTTTATTTAATTTTAGTTAATTATTATAGTAATTTAAATTGCCACACATGGCTTGGCTGCCGGATCAAACTGCATAGCTGTGTAGCATCTTGTACTGGCGGTGGCGCTCTGTCGATGTTTATTGATTGATTGATTGATCTGTTCATTTGCTTAATGAACAGGGAGAGAGTGTGGGCCGCTGTATTGGTGGACACAGCCCCACGGGTCCCACGCGGATAACTGTAATGCAAAGTGAAGAACACAGAATGTTTCGGAGGAGGCCCAGATCAGATTCTCTGGAAGCTCAGGGAGGAAGTTCAGAGAGTAGCTGGAGGTGAGAGCAGACAAGGTTCTCAGGGGGAGTAATCAAATACGAGATCAATGAATCGGTGCAAAAAAAAGACCTTTTTTCAGTCCCACTTACTGTGCTCCTCCCACAGGACCTTTGCACGTGCTGACCCGCTGTCTAGAATCCTCTTCCTTTTCTTCTTCACCTGCTGAACTCCCTTCTGCCCAGGCCTCACCTCCTCTTGACTACATGAAATCCCCATAAGATAAGCTCTCTGACGACCAGCTACCTCTGCTCTCAGGACTGGGCACAGTTACAATTTCACACGGCCCAGGAGTATTTGATTCACTTCTCTCTTCCCTGCTGGATGGGAAGCTCTGTGCGGGCAGAGGCTGGGCAGAATTTCATTCACGTCGTATCCTCAGCATTTAGCTCAGCGTCTGCCTGCCTGGAATGTTCTTCCCCCAGATCTTTGCAGGGGAAAGTATGTCTCAGCTCAAAAGTCCTCTAGGACAGCGCTCCCCCCGACCCCGCTTCATCACGTGTACCACTCATCACTTCTGAAATCAGTCACCCCAGTCATGGATGAGTTTCTTGTCTTCCTTTGCAAGGTTATATGAGTTCTATCCCTGTATCCCCAGCATCAAGAACAGGCCCTGGTACCCAAGAGGATTTACTAAATACAGTACGTGCAGTCAGCCTGCTGAAACTGGTCGTGCCCAGGCCTGTCTCTTAGTGTCTTCTAACTTTCCCAGATCCTCCCTGTTCAATGCACACTTCCCGAGTGTTCACCCCCTGCCAGAACTTGGCAATGAGCTAGGGAGTCAGGTTGGGCTCCTGTCCTGGGAGAAGCATACCATCCGCCTCATTGGGGTGGGGTTCCATCAGGGCCAGTCGGACACCTGGATGGAGCCTTCAGACCATCCCCTACCTCCTGTGATTTGGGCTTTGCCAGGAGGGCCCAGCTGTCAGCCATGATCTTGATACTCAGTGTGTGTGTCTCTGGACTAGCAACACAGCCTGGGGGCTTATTAGAAATGCCAAATCTCAGGCCCCACCCCAAACCTCCTGAGTCAGCATCTGCATCCCAAAAATACCTGTCCCTCCCAGGTGCATGTTTTTTTTTTTTTAAATAAATTTATTTATTTTTATTTTTGGCTGCTTTGGGTCTTCATTGCTGCGCGTGGGCTTTCTCTGGTTGCGGCGAGCGGGGGCTACTCTTCATTGCGGTGCGCAGGCTTCTCATTGCAGTGGCTTCTCTTGTTGCGGAGCACAGGCTCTAGGGACGTGGGCTTCAGTAGTTGTGGAACGCGGGCTCAGTAGTTGTGGCTCGCGAGCTCTAGAGCACAGGCTCAGTAGTTGTGGTGCACAGGCTTAGTTGCTCCGCGGCATGTGGGATCTTCCCAGGCCAGGGCTCGAACCCACGTCCCCTACACTGGCAGGCAGATTCTTAACCACTGCGCCACCGGGGAAGCCCTCCCAGGTGCATGTTAAAGTTTGAGAAGCACCGAGCTAGGACACCTGTGGTTCTACCACTGCTACGGACTGAATGTCTGTGTCCTCCCCAAATTCTTCTAAGCCACAATGTGATGGTATTAGGAGATGGGGTCTTCGGGAGGTGATTAGGTCACGAAGATGGTGTCCTCACGATGGGATTAGTGCCCTTATAAGATATTAGACAGCTTGCTTCCTCTCTCTCTCCCTGCACTCTGGGAGGACACAATGAGAAGGCACCCATCTGTGAACCAGGAAGAGAGCTCTCACCAGGTGAATTAGCTGGCACCTGGATCTTGGACTTCCCAGCCTCTAGAACTGTGAGGAATAAACGTCTGTTGTTTAAGCCCCCATAGTCTCCGGTATTATGTTGTAGCAGCCCGAGCTGACTGAGACGACTGCTGAAGATCTATTCTGACAATCTGGAAATGTGAATACCCCGGAAGAGGGACACGGTGAAGCAAGTGATATCAAGGGAGGGGTGACTGGTCAGAAGTTCCCCTCCTGACAGCGGGGTTCTGGGACAGGAGGCAGCACTCTGATGGGGACAGTAGGCGCCTGACTTTTCCAATAGGACAGAATGCACCAGAGCTCCATTTTGAGTGCTGCCACCTGGTAATGTAAGTCCTGTGCTGGAAGGTGGGGGTGAGGGTGGGAACAGCAACATGGTAGTGGGGGTGGTGCTCAGCGGGGAGGAACGAGCCTGGGATCTGGAGGAGGGTGACTGAGCTGGAGTCCTGCCCGGTCACGTCTTAGCTTAATAGAGCTGGGCAAGCCCCTCAGCCTTAACCTCAGTTTCTCCATCTATGAAATGGGTGAATAATCACCCCTCTCAAAGAGACTGTTGGGAAAACTGAATGAGAACACACAGAGAAAAAGGCCAGCTCATCAATGAAGTGTTGTGGAGTAGTATTTATTGTTACAGTGTTAAAATTCACTCTTGGGAAGACATTCCGGGCCATGATCAGTAACTAAAGGTCAGGCACATCATCTTAGCTCATGGACAACTCGTTTCCTTTGCACCCACAGACTCCCTGGGGTGTCAGGGCTCAGGAAATTCTCATCAGCCAACCACTGGGAATGATGTTAGTGTCAGAAGATGCTATTTCCCACAAGGTTTCTTTTTCTTGCCACTCCACTGCCAGGAGCCCGTTGGAACCTCGAAGGGCAGAGCAGAAGTGACGGTGCCCAGAAAATATGGGTTGTGATGGGAAGGGGGAGAGCTAGGCTTGGAGCACCAAACACGGAAGTCACATCTTGCCAAATCGTCCTGTTCTGCCGGACTCAGCCCCGTCTGGTGACCTAGAGATTGGGGGTCACTGTTCTGAGGCCCTTCCATGCTGGCTGGGCTGCGTGGAGACCCCTTCTCCTCGCCTTCATCTGGTCCAGGTTCTCCTGTGGCTTCTCCTTGCCTCCTGCAGCCTGGGCTCCAATGATTGCGATGCTGACACGGACAGATTTCTCGGAGAAAAGCCCAGCTCAGCCCAAGACAAAAGAGCCTTGTCCACAGACAAGAGGCGTCTGGGGTCAGAAAGCTGGTGCCTTCCGATGGCTCCGGTCCCCAGCTTCTGGGAGGAATATGGGGTGTCTCTGCCTACCCTGGTTCTCCCCAACCTCTGGCAGCACCCATGGGTGCAGGCGACACCAGCTCTCACAGAAGCACATTCACATGGTTCCGAGGTCCAGATGCCGTGTCACCCTTTAAGGACCAAGACCATGACTCAGGCCGTTTGGACAGGATGTGGCAGGTCACTGTGCTGTGGGTGGCCACTCTGCCAGCCTTTGTTAACCGCTTCCAGAACCTCTCTGCCAAGTCTGCACCCCCTGCTCTTCTTGCCCGCTCTTGAAGCAGAGTTGACATTTAGGATTTTCCCAGCAGACAGAGCTCACCTGATTTAACCCTGTACGGAGGTTGTTCATTTATCAGCCAACCCATCCTCATGTTGCAAAGCATCCAAACGCTTGCCTGGGGGCCAGGGATACAGAGCATCTGGGAGGCGAGAACGCGCTCTCAGGGCACCGTTTGGACCAAAAGGCGCATCCGAGTTTGCCCACGTTGCCCCAGGCCTGCCGGCCCAATGCTGCGAATGTTTTGGGCACTGCCATCCCTGCCAGTGACCCCCCCCCCACAACTGTCTGCTTGCCCATCTTGTCCCCAAGCCGGGAAACAATGCATTGGTTTCAAATAATCAGACCTGCACCCAGGCACCTGTCGGTTTGCCATTCCTGCTCACCCTGCGGGAATAACTGCCTTCTGGGTTTGCTCCTTCCCGAGAGGCAGATCCTGGGGTGCCGGCTCGGCCAGCCTGGATGCTGGCTCGGGAGTGGCCTGTGGCAACAGGTTAGAGGGAGGATTTAACTCCTCTCTCCGCCTGCGGGCTCTGCAGCCTCCGATCCCGTGTGTGTGGCTGAACGTCATGAAGTTACTGGGTTTGGAACCTCCGCAAAGCTTCACCCCTTGTTCCAGAGCTTCACCCCTTGGGCCCTGGAATCAGAAATGTGTCCCTAGGAGGCCAAACGTTCAGACAAAAGGGGGCATCCACGTGTCCACAACTAGGAATTTGGTTTCCGGTGGTGAGAAAAGCTGTGCTTGTGTTAAGGTTAGGAAACCAAGGTCAGGAAACCAAGGTCTTCGGCCTCGGGGAGGAGGAATTCTCAAGTTCATCAGGCCTCGGGTTGTGCTTTTCCTTGAGGGGAAGTAATTCATTGGGTTGAAGAACGTGCTTTGACGGTTCTTGGAGGCTGACCCTGCTTCTAGTCCTGGAAATTCAAACCTCTTATAGACTGTTGGTGCCAAAGGCTTCAATGGAAGTCGAGCATCGTGGTTCCAACAAATGATTTGCTTTGATAACCTAAGTGTAAGTAGAACTCCAATGCCACGTGCCCTTCCCTAATCATTCCTCAGCATCGAGGTCAATGAACTCAAGCCTGAACACATGGATCAAACTCATTTTCAAGGGTTATGTACGTGGGATTTTCCTCTTTTGGGGAATCAAGTCCTACTGGGGGCTCTAGAGAGTCTGAACATTAAACATTTCTTGCCCTCCTTTTGCACGTTGCTCCAAACAGAACAGTTGGAGAGGACTTCCCTGGTGGTCCAGTGGTTAAGATTCTGCCCTCCCATTGCAGGGGGTGCAGGTTCAATCCCTGGTCGGGGAAGTTCCGCATGCCGTGCGGTCCGGCCCCCAAAACAAACAAACAAAAACAACAAAAAACAGGTGGAGAGAACCAGTACTGTATCAGTACAGTATCAGTTCTGTGTTGTAAATGGGAAAGCAGACACCCACCCTGGACCCCATAACTTCCCACCTGTCTCCTGAGAGGTTACAAAGTGTTACAGACGTTAGCAAGTGTTAATCCTCACAACATCCCTGGAAGGGAACCAGAAGTATTGTAGATGAAGACATTGAGGCACAGAGAGGTGAGGCCACTGGGAAGAAGCCACACAGCAAAACAGTAGTAGAGTCAAGAAGAGGGCTGGGGATCCTCTGCACCACCTTAGCGACCTGTGAGATTCAGCTCAATTAGGACACTGGCGAGCACACCTGTGTGTCAGGTGACAGACGTCACAACAAGGTTTGCTGGGTTAACGATGACAAGCGTTTCCCTGTTCCCAGTCCTAAACCCACTGTCACACTTGGTACAGTTGTCACGGACCTAACTCAGTCAACTCCGATCCTATCGACACGATATCCTTCATCCTGATGACCAGATATCTGCATTTCCTGGCAATGTCACTGCTCAGCCCCACCCCCGCAGGGATGTCACCTGCCTCCACCCAGGACAGCCACTCCTGGGAGGAGGGAGCACGTAGCCCTTTAACATGTCCACCCGGATGTGACACACGGCATTTGGGATGGGAATGACCTTCCCGTTTTGCCTTCTCCCAAGAGAGATTCAGTGATACAAGTCAGAAGCCGAGTTATTGGTCACGGGGGGCATGGATGCTGGAGCTGAGACCTCCGCCAGGCTGGCCAGAAGGGTCCACGTGGTGACCCGTCAGCCTCCAGCTTTGCTAGCTCCTGGCGCTGTCACTGCTGGCCCCTGCGTGTCTGGCTGGAGTCCCACCTGCTCCTCCTGGGAGGGTGTTTTGGGGAACCCTGTGCCTCTTTCCATCCTGGTGGCTCAGTTCAAGGCTCCCAGGACCACTTGAACTGCTCAGTGGCTGAGTCACTCCGAGGTGGAGCCTTGATGACAGAGGTGCTGGGCACCCTGACGGGCCCTCTGGACCAGTCTCCCTCCAGTGAGCACGGAAGTCCACGGCCCGCTCAAGTCAGGCAGGCTGGTGCCCCCTCGTTCCCCGGGGTTCCCATCCGTAGTCACAGCAGTCTGCTGGGATTTCCCGGGACTAGAGGAGCACCCTCAGGCCGAGATCACTATGTACAACAGCGACAGTCCCTGGCTGTCCTTCCTCCCCGGGTCTCTCTGTGTTGGGTCTGGTGGAGCACCGGCTCCTTACACGTTGGTGACCTCCAGGCCATTGTAGCCCTCCAGACGGCACTGCTCGGGCCTGCCCTGGGAGTCATCGTCTCCGCAATCTTCGTTTTGAAGAGAGCCATAGTCATCGTGGAAATCGGGGTCTTTGCTGCTGAAGCCCCTTCCTATCTTTCCCAGGGGCAGCTGAGAAGAGAGGAATGAGAACAAAGGACAGGAAGAAGAGAAAAAGAGAATTGAATGTTCTTGGATCTGGGAAATGTGGGGTCTCCAATTTCAATTGCTGTGTGACCTTACCTAACCACTCTGTGCTCCTCCTATTAGTAATAATACTCCACTCCTCAGGGAGACTGACAGGACTTTTGTGAGTTAACCTTAGGAGAGAGCTTTGTGTTCCCAGCTGGAAGGAACCCATTTGTTACTGAAGGTGAGGGCAAATATAGTCTTTCTGATTATCTACCGAAGTCTCTCACCTTCCTCTTCAGCAGGAGGAGGGGGGGTGAGAATGAGTGTGGGCGTGAGGTCTGACTGCATTCCCAGGGCAAGAAGAAGAAATATTCCAGCATCGCCTGGTGTGGCAGAAAGAGTGTGGGTTTTGGAGACTCACAAACTGGGGTTTGGATCCCTGCTCTGCCATTTCCCAGCTGTGTGACCTTGGACAAGTCACCTGTCCCCTCTGAGCCTCAGTTTTCTTAGCTACAAGATGGGTCTAATAATTCTTTTCTCCCAGAGTTGTTGCAAAGAGTAGAAATCCTTCTGGGAAGCACACAGCAAGGTGCTGGGAGACAGTAGCTATAATTATCAGACACGGTGGCCCCTCAGTAAATAGTTCTCTCTTAGGGTAGTCACGGCAGTGCTTTGTGATGATTTATTGATTTGACCGCCTTTCTTTCTGGACCGGTTTCTCAACCTTTCTTTCAATACTGCCCCCCCTTAAAAGAAGACTTTTTAGATATTTTTTCCCTAATCACACTCCCACCATGAAATTTTCATGCCACAGGTATACCGTGCACTGTTTGTGTGCCATGTGTTTAGCTGTGCTTTATAAATAAAACGAGTAAGGTTTTTTGTGCCCTCCCTGAGCTGAACCCATTTTGACCCCTTCGGGGTGACAGCACCCCCAGTGGGAATGCACAGTCTAGACTGAGAGCATCTTAATGGTGAGGGTGGTCATTTATTCATGTTTATCTCCCACACTCAGGACGTGCCTGGGATGCCCTTAGTACCCGAAACTGTCCGCTGAATAAATGGAAGAATTTTGGATTCTCCACTTCTGTCGTCTGTGTCTATACACCTCCGTTTAGGAATCTGTATCTCCCTGAGTCCACACGATCAGACCCAACTACACACGTTCTTATGCACCAGAGGCTCATCCGCTGCTCTTGGTCAAAATCTAAGTCAGTGGCCCTTAGAGTTTAGGGTGTGCTGGAACCCTCTGGGCAGCCTTGCGGCATGCGGGGTTCCCCTTGCCCCCGAGGCCCTTGAGTCAGGAGGCCCCAGGTGGGTCCCAGAATCTGTATGTTAAGCATCTACCCAGGTGAGTCTGATGCAGGCAGGTGAGACCTGCACGTCGAGATACAGTGACAAAGACCCCACAAGGCTGAGTGTGTCTTAACCATCATGCAGGTCCCTTGAGGGTGGCTTCCAGGGCCTCTCTCCCAGCTGCACCTGTGACCTGGCCCATCGGCCCCCCTCCAGACGACACAAAGACCTTTCTTTCCCAGGCTGGGGGACCCCCAGGTAAACACATGGAGCGACCTACCCGGCCAGTCTTGTACTTGATCCCACCGCTGTTCTCCTCCTTCCCCGCCCGGGTGATGCTGGAGGCCCTCCCCGGGGGCGTTCCGAATCGCTCAGCCTCCCGGATGCCTGTGGAGCTGAGGAGAGACCCAGTGCAAGTCAGCAGGGCTGCGGCAGCCGGGGGTGTGTGTCAGCTACTGCCACCCAGAGACACAGACACTCACTCACTCCAGGAACAGTGACCGCAACTGCGGTGTACGGAGTATCTCCTACGCGCCACCACCGTGCTAAGCACTTTACAAACACAATCCTCACAGCACACCTAGAGGCCAGGCTGCCATCTCTCGCTGTCGATGAGGAAAGGGGGCACAGAGAGGTCAAGCGACCTGCCCAGGATCACACAGCTTGAAGCGGCACAGCCAAGATCTGAACCCCGGTCTCAGAGACCCCAAAGTCTCTCTTAAGCCCCCAGTGTCCTGCAAACACTGTCAGAAGAGGGGAGACTTGATGGGAGAAGCCCCCCATGTCAGCTCATTAGGTGTGACTGGAGAAACATCAAGAAAGTTTCCCCCACTCTGCATTGGGGATCTGGGTCCCCCACTGACTTGTTACCCCCATCGCTCCCTTCCTTGTACAAAAGCATCAAAGGCTTCTGTTAGAATTGGACTTGGCAAACTACAGCCTGTGGGCCGAATGCAGCTAGCTGACTGATTTTGTAAATAAAGTTTTATTGGAACCCAGTCCCTTGGTTTGCACGTTGTCTATGGCTGCTTTCTTACTACTTGGACACAGACCAGCTGGCTCTCGAGTGCTAACATCTTCACTATCTGACCTTGTATGGAAGAAGTTGGCCAGCCCCTGTGTTAGAATCTTAGTGCTGGTGCGTATGGAGTATGGAGTTGGGGCGAGAAACTGGTTCAGAGCCAGGACTTCCGAACTTCGTCCTCCCACCTGCCTTCCTTCTCTTTTAGAACTTGGGCAAACCAGTGTGTCTCTTGGACTCCCGTCTTTCTCTGCCTGCAGGGCTGGCCCCAGCATGGGCAGAGCCTTCTGTACCTTCCCTGTCAACCTCAGCAATCCCAAGACGCTGGTGTCCAGCATCTTCCTTGGGGCTTCAGTGGCGTCGAAATCCTGGCTCGACTCTCCACTGGCTGCGTGACCTCGAGCGTGTCCCTTCATTTCTCGAAAGCTGGGTTTCTCTATCTGCCAGGTGGGGATCGTAGTAGAGCCAACTTCACGAAGTGATCGCGAGGGTTAGTTAAAAAGTGCTTTGGAGCTTAGCTGGAATCCAGTAAGTGGCTATAATGATAATGAGTCATATTAACAGTAAAAACTTATTACAGAGGAACTGGCTCTGGCTGACGGGCGGTCAGGAGCTGTGAGCCTCGGCTCAGGCCACCACGGAGGTGGACTCATGAAGAGAAATGAACCTTCTAATAGCTTTTAAGCTGCCTTCGAGAAGCTCTGCTTCTTTTGGGGCAAGTTCTGCAGAGGAAGTTCAAGGGAGGGGAGGGTGCTGGGCAGGGGACCGCACTGGCTGCTGGGCGGCAGGTGAAGGTGAGTTCTCAGGTCCCCCGGTGCCAGGGCAACCTCGTCACAGGGAGGCTCTTGCTCTGCGGTGGGTCAGGAACTGACGTCTTCATTGATGACCTCCCTCTCTCCTCCATCTGGGGATGGAATGCCCTGGGTCTAGTGGGGAAGCTGTCCTAAGTGCAGAAGCCATGATGCAGCCAGCTGTGTTTGCCGTCTTGTGGGAAGTGCATGACACCCCCCTGAGTCATGGAACATCAGCTGTCTGATGAACTCGGGAGAACTCCAGAGCCCCTTCTTTTGTTTTTCACTGAAAAAGAGAAGGAAGTCCAGAGGGGATGTGTGTCTCATCCGAGGATACACAAGACACACAGTGGCAGGGATAGAACTTGAACTTGGTTCTCTAGAAGCAAGATCTAGACCATGTTTTTCCCACCTTGGGGGTCAGCGTAGGACCCAGAGGAGGAGACAGAATGTGGAGTGGGGTTAATATCAACATTTCTCTTATAAGGTCATTGGCGGATTAAATGAGGGACACATATAAAATGCTGAGTAGGGGCTGGCATAGCATGAGCAGTTGCTGTGATCGACACTGGGGCTGAGGGGCACAGACCTGGCTTGAGTCCCTGCTCAACCATCCCCTAGCTGTGCCCTCATGTGAGCTGATTCCCTTGCTGGGCCTCCGTTTCCTCATCTGTACGATAGAGCCCAGTATGCAGTTCTGGTCTTAACAAACCAACCCCTGAGCAGAAAGTGGCTGCCTTTGTGGTGTAGACAGAGGAGCACAGGGCAGCTCCTGCCACCACTGTGCCAAAACACCTTCCCTTCTAGCTTTTTCCTCCGTGGCTAAAACCGTACCGTTCCTCCTGCGGATTAAAAGTCACGAAAATGCAAATAGGCCGAGCGCAAGGTTACGGTCTTACGGAGACTTGAAATGGCTAATTGAATATTTCTACTTCCTTTGTCAGACCCTGAGGGAGTGGAATGCTGGAAGGATAAGTTTTAATGAGGGAAGTTTCTGGAAGATAGGGCATCTCTGTTGACTCATTTCCTGAGTCAATGTACAGGGTGTCCGGGCACTAAAAAGGCATCGTGTGCAGGAAGGAAGGTGGCGGGGTGGGAATCAGCTTCTGTCAGCGGGGCTGGCCTGAGGGCTGAGTCTCACCCAATTAAATGAAGGTTTACGAGGCCGTGAGGTGCAAGATGCTTTGGTGGAGCTGAGTGAAGTGGGGGAGGACAGAGTATTAATTGGCCGCCTACTGTGTTCCAGGCATGACGCCAGGTCCTTCCCCTGAGTCAGCTCCTTGAACCCTCCCGAAGCCCTGGGGAAGAGGAGTGATTGTCTGCGTTTCAAGATGAGGGAACCGAGGCTCCAGTTTCTTGCTAAAACCACAGATGATGGAAGAGGAGCCAGAATTCAGCCCCCAAAGGCCCTGCTGTGCCCCCTCCTTACACAGGACCACGACTCCATGGACTACACCGCCCCAGGGCCTGGTCTCTGGGCTCACAGCTCAGTGATCCCTTGGGGCTGGGGTGAGGCAGAATATTATGAAACATCACCTTCTTGTGGGCGCCTGAAAATCTCAATGTGCCCCTTCCCCCACCTGGCTCAGGTGACCTGCCAGGGGGCCCAGGAATGCTCCCCCCTGTCTGCTGCCTGGATCTCTCAGACCTGGGGAGCCTGCCAGCCGAGGAGGTAGAGCTGTGACAAGGCCTCTTATTCTGTGTGCTCGAGGGTTGAGTCTATTTGAGTTCATAATGGAATTGCTCTTCCCTGCTGAAATGCTAATGAGAACACTGGAGCAAAGTGACAGAAAGGGGAGCCCCATGGAACCAACTCAAGAGGAAACTGCTTCACTGAGATGCTCCAGCGTTCCTGTGAGGTCAGGGGACATGAACTGTCAGTTATCGTGGGCGTCTCTGGGTCAGGCTCCACGTTCACTTTGTCTCACTGTTTATACTTCGGGTTGGAGGCTCAAAGGTCCCCTGGGAGGGGCCTAGGGAGATAAGACCACTGCTCGACACAGTTCCCCTGTTGTTCTGGCCACTCTTTCTGCCCTTTAGGGAAGCAGCAAAGCACGATGCTTTGAATCCCAGCTCCTCAGCTTACAAGCTTATGGCCCCAGGCAAGATATGCAGCCTTGCTGTACCTCAGTTTTCTCATCTGTGAAATGGGGCTCACGCACCCACCTGTAGAAGGTGGCAACAACGTGCTAGGTTCTGAGCCTGGCCCGTGGCAGAGCTTAGCAAATGGTTATGGTAGCTTGATAACCCCACCTTATAACTGTGTCTGGAGGGGGAAGGAGGAGGGAAAGGAGGGAGATGCCGGCTGACTCTCGCATCCTTGGAAACAAAAAGGGGCACTTTGGGGCCATGGGTCACGAGGCCACAGGATGGGGAGGAGTATTTACAAGAGAGATGCAATGTTTGCCTGATGCTTCCGAGGCCTAAAGGGGACTCTTCTCAGGCCTAACATTCAGAGAGAATCTAAATGAACTACAGGCTGAATCCGCCTTGTGCCTGACCCTCTGTTAGTGACAGGATACACCGTCCTTCAGGCAAGTGCTGGAGACGGCCACACATTTTCATTAAGGCTTTTTTTTTTTGTTTTTTGGCTCCTGTGATGCTTTGGAACGGCTTGGCCACTCCCTGCATCCTTTTGGTCCACGGATTTATTTCTCTGGATCTTTAATGCACGGTCCTATGACAGAGTTGGTGCTAGACCGGGGTTTACAGGGAGAAGCAAGAAGTCAGTGTGTGTCAAAGCAGACATCACAAGATGATGTCAGAAAGTGCCCCGCCTCAGTCCCTTTGGTCATATGGTTGTCATGGCAATGAGAGGAGGCTGGAGAACATGATGTCATATTGGAACCTATAAACTCTTGGTAAATGTGCCTTTCCTAGAGTTGGGCTGCGTACCGATGTTCCCTGACTTCCTGGTCATGGGCCATTAATACATGGGGACTATAATCTCCCAAGATGCTCTGAGCTGACTGCCCGCCTGTGACTACAGGCATCACATCTACCGGGTGACGTGGGATCACAGATGTGATCAGGGGTCACGTCTCCTGGAGAGTGGAACCAGGTGCTCATCAGCCCCCACCTCCAAGCTTCCTGGCGTGGTGGAGGGTCACAGGAGTCCCTGCTGGTAGATTCCAGCACTGCCACGAACTCCCATCTAGTCTTGAACAGGTCACAGCACCTCTCTGAAGCCTGTCACATTATCCGTAAAAGGAGGCAACGATTCCTTCTCACTCAGCTTCCTTCACAGGGAGGAGGAGAAAATGAAACAAGGGATGTGACAGCACTTTGCTGACGATGACATATGATATCAGTGTGAAGGGCTGCTGTTATGACCATCACTCTGTTTCACCCGGCCTGGGATTCAGTCCCAGGGTTGGCTTCTCAAGTCTATTTCGATGGTTCGGGATGTTTCCTCAAACTGGAATCTCTCCACCCGATCTAAGCATTCTGGGAGGACTCACCCCAAAAGACCTGCCCTGCCCTTTCTCTTTCTGGAAAGCTGAAATCAGCAACAGAGAAGGAAAAGGAGCGAGAAGGCAGTAGACAGGATGAGATACCTAGACCACTGCAGAGCTGTCCTGGGCAAAGCCCGAAGATCTTGGTTAATATAAACCCATCAGACCTTCCCAAGCATCTCACCACCTGCCTGGGGATCACTGTCTCCCTGGCGTTTGGCTTAGCTGGGGACTCTTGTACCAACAGCAGTGGGCTGTAAAATTCCTTAGAAACTCATGGAGTTCTGTCTTCCCCCAGCTAACTGAAAGTCTGATCCCCTGGCCCATGGCAGGGTCTCAGCAACGGGCCGCGAGGTTCCAAAATCCCACATCCCGCATGGAGACCTTGATTCATAAGCTATGACCAACATGTGGAAAAAAACAGCATCAAGGGAAAAGGTCCGAACAGGGAGACGGGTCTGGGGTCTGGTACTGGCATTGCCTCTTGGTTCCCTGGCTGAGCAGCCTCAGAGGTAAAATGAGGAGCCTGGACTGAGTCCATTTCCTTCTTCCTTGTCCTGACATCAGGACTGCTTTCATCTGGTTCCTGAAGGAGTCTCTGACCTCCCAACGACCTAAGAACCCACGCTATTTGTGCCCCGTTGAAACATCGCTAGTGCTCACCCACTAATCCTAGACAGTCGTCAACATACCTCCCACCTCATGGGGGGTCAAGGGTTTAATCAGTCACACAAATGTTATTCACACTGGCTAATGTTTAGCTAGAGCTGCCCCTCCAGGGCTCGGAAGATCTTAAGACTGTTACAGATCACATGGCTCCAGAAGGGAGGTAAAGGAAGGTGGAAAATTCTGAGAAGAAAAGCCTTTTTCCTGCACCTGTTGATTCATGGTTCATGGAATAGGGTTCTTGTCAAAACCACCTCAGCATGCATAAAATGCATGAAAATGTAGATTCCCGGGCTCTGCCAGCAAATTCTGGTCCTGTAGGTCTGAGCTGGGGATGAGGTATCTGCATGTTACAAGAGCACCGATGATCTGCTGCAGGGTCTATGAGAACTGCTTGGGTATCAGCCTGCCAACGGGGGAGGGCAGTCCAGGGCACCTGGACCCTGCGACAGATGCACAATTTTCTCCCACCTGCATAACATGGGGTGTGGCTCAGCCGTTCCCTGAGGCCCCATATAGTTTGGGGGTTGAGCACTCAGGCCTGACGCAGAGAGCCTCAGGTTCAAATCTGGCATCTGTTAACAAAATGAGCTGACCGTTAGCTAGACTGACCAAGAGTTAAAAAGGGCAACGACTCAAATTAGTAAGACTAGGAATGAAAGAGGGGATAAATCTACAGAAATAAGAGGGATTACAAGGAACTGATTATATGATCAATTGTATGCTAACAAAATAGCTAACTTAGATGAAATGGACAAATTCTTAGAAAGATATAAACTATACACACTACTATACATAAAATAGATAACCAACAAGGACCTACTGTATAGCACAGGGAACTGTACTCAATATTTTATAATAATCTATAAGGGAAAAGAATCTGAAAAAGAATGAACATATATATATATAGATATAGATATACACACACATATATATGTGTATATATGTATAGAAATGAATTGCTGTGGTGTACACCTGAAACTAACTCGATGTTGTAAATCAACTATACTGAAATTAAAATTTTTTTTAAAAAAGTAAGAACCTAAAAAAAGATATAAACTACTGAAACTGACTCAAGAAGAAACAGAAAATCTAAATAGACCTACAATGAGTAAAGAGTTTGGATTAGTAATAATAATAACAATAATAATAAACTTCCCACAAAGAAAAGCCCAGGACCAGATGGCTTCACTGGTGAATTCTACTAAATGTTTAAAGAATAATGAACAGCAATCCTTCACAAACTCTTCCCAAAAACAGAAGATGAGGGAAAACTTCCCAACTCATTCTATGAGACCAATTTTACTCTGGTACCAAAACCAGACAAAAATATCACAAGAAAAGAAAACTACAGACCAATATCCCTTGTAAATACTGATGCAAAATTCCTCAACAAAACACTAGCAAACCTAATCCAGCAACATATAAAAAGATTATACACCACAACCAACTGGGATTTATCCCAGGAATGCAAGGTTGGTTCAACCTCTGAAAATCAATCACATAATATATCACATTAATAGAATAGAATTATACACCATGACCAACTGGGATTTATCCTAGGAATGCAAGGTTGGTTCAACCTCTGAAAATCAATCACATAATATATCACATTAACAGAATAAAGGACAAATCCGGGCTCTGCCATTTACTAGCTGTTTGACCTTAGGCCCGTACCTCGGCTCCTTCAAACAATTTTCTCCATCTAAAAGGAGGGACAGTGAAACTAATTTCTTAGCATCATCATGTGGCTAGAATTAGTGCCCATGGCATGTGCTCAATAAATGGTCATCTAACCCTAACCACAATCATTGTAAAAGGAGAGAGTGCATTGGGAGTTCATCTGTTCACGTGTTTATTCTCTGGCCACTTTTCAGATGAGGAGCCTGGGGTAGGTGGGCCGACATGGTCTGCTCACCTAGATGGTAAAAACCACTAAGACGCCCATCCCTGTCTCCAAACCTTTGTCCCCATAGTCAGCCCTGCCTGGAACAGCCATCTCAACCTCTCAGGCCAGTGCGAATCCTCCCCAGCTCAAACCCCACCCTCACATGGCCTTCCTCATACACGCTGGTCACTCTCCCTTCTCTAAATGCCCATTTTAACCACACACTCTATTCAGAACCTGACTGCTCCTCTATCTCTTTCTACTCTATGACGTTCAGGCCAAAGCACTGCACTTCTCTGAGCCTCAGTTTCTGGATCTACCAAAGGAGACCGCTGTGTTGCAAAGGAACAGGTGGGATCCAGGAAGGAGGGGCCGGGACCATCCGTTTGCAAAAGCTGCGAGCTGCAGCCAGCAGCCCACACTCACTTGGCCGGGTGGAAGACGGCACTCATCTCCTCCGCCAGGTGCCTCCGGAGAATGTGCTTCCCGCTGGGGATGCCCAGGGCCGTGGCCATGGCCTCAGCGTTGAACGTGGGTTCCAGCACCAGCACGGCGCCGTGGACACCACTGTTGGTCAGGTTGTCTGCGTACTCCTGAAGGCAAGACACGAGGCCGGTGAGCCACCCTGCTGGCCTGAGGGGGCCCCACCTCCACTGGGGATGTGGCCCCAACAGCAAGGGCTTGACCTCCGGGGACCAGTTCGTTTAATACTGAGAGGGAACCCCACCCCACTCTTTTAGGGCCATGAAAGCAGCGACTGGACTATTTTGTCAGTGACATACCCAGACCGAGGCAGGCAGCCCATAAATGCTTGTTGAGGGAGAAGATGGGTGTGGATTCAATCCCACCCTGGCTTCAGAGAGCGAGAATGGCTCAGCATTCCCTCCCGCCCCATGAGATGGGGGTGCTGCTGGGGGGATGGCAGGAGCGGGGAATAGTTCCCTCCTCTTGACTGACAGGAGGCAGGTTATTCTTGCCAGCCTGGGCGACGATGCCTCAGCCCACGCATAAATGGGGATTGATTTGCACACACACAGACGTGCATGGGATTCGCCCAAGAGTCACCCCCAGCCCCGCCATCTCCCCTCACCTTCAGGTCAATATCTCGCACCCACTTGAGCACCCGCTGGTTGGTCCAGACCACGGGGTCTATGTTCTGCGTCTCGCAGCGAGCCCGGCGCTCCTGGAGGGCCTGTTGGGGTG
This sequence comes from Tursiops truncatus, assembly GCF_011762595.2. Taxonomy (NCBI): domain Eukaryota; kingdom Metazoa; phylum Chordata; class Mammalia; order Artiodactyla; family Delphinidae; genus Tursiops; species Tursiops truncatus. Next base: position 172,374,582 of record NC_047034.1, read on the forward strand.
GGGAGGGTGGGTCAGCCGGGGGGATGAGGGTCCACGGTGCTGGCAGGGACCTCAGCATGCTGATGTGAGGCTCCTGGCCAGGCCATCCACGGCTGCTCTGGCCACGTCGATCCTTTCATTCTGGAAAATGGGGAGAAGCCCACTTCCGGGGTGAAGGAGCCTGGAGGCAGAGCCGCCTGCATCTGGAGGCTGGGGCTGCCTGGGACCCACGGCGGCTGCCTGGTCGTGCATCCCAGCCCCTTGCTCACCTGACCTGGAGCAGGTGCTCGATGCGTGTTTGTGGAGGGACGTCCCCAGATGAGGCCACCCATTTCCACACTTCACCGCCATGATCGGCCCACTCGTCACCTCCTGTACCAGACTGGGGCTCCTGGGGGCGGGGCCTGTGTCCTCATCACTTCCTGTGCCCAGGGCTCTGCGTTGGGTGTTTGAGAAGGCCGTGAAGACTCCTCTTCTGTCCCTCTCCTCCCACCCCTGAATTGCTTGTGCTCTGACGGTGCTCTAAGAAAAGTAAGCCCTCTGCACTCAGTCCCACAGACCCCAGCAGCCTGGGGCCCCTCCCTCGGGGGACTATTTGGGGAGAGGTGCCGGTAGGCCTCAGAGGAGCTGAAGTAGATGCCCTGGGCTCTCTGGCTTGGCAGCACTCAGAAAAGGGGGCACTCAGAGTCCAAACTCTATATGCCCTACAGTCCCCCAGCTACCTGTCTGCACTCCCGTTCACCCTCCCACCTCAAACCCAGCATGGGAACCACACAGGACTCTCAGATCTTCTGCTGCCACAGATCTGTCCTCTGGGCCTTAGTCTAGGCTGTTTCCTTTCTGGGCTGCTTTCCCCCTCATACCTTCTATTGACTGATCCCTGAAATTCCTCCTTCTGGTCTCACTTTAGGTGTCACTACCTCTGGGAGGGCTTCTCTGATCCCTCTGGAAGCTTCTCCTTTGCGTTTTCAGAAAACCCTGGGCTTCTCTCATTGGGACAACCTTCCATGACGTTGTGACCACAAGCTTCTTTGTGGTTTCCCCTGATAAGCAGTGAGTTCTTGGAGGATGAGTGTTTCCCGTTTCCCCTGAATTGAGCACAGGGTCTGGCCCATCCCCAGTAAGCAATTGTTTAAAGGAGGGAGGGAGAGAGGAAGGGATGGATGGGTGGATGGACAGATGGACAGGTAGAAGGATGGATGGACGGATAGATAGATGGGTGGGCAGATGAACAGGTGGTTGGATGGACAGACAGTGGATGCGGAGAGGAAAGCGGGGCTGTGGAAGGTGCCCCCCCACCCCGCTTCTCACCTCCCTGCTGAAGTTCACTTGGTACAGCAACTCGATTCCCAGGAGGATGCTGATCTGGTGGAACTTCTTGGACACATTCAGGTGCTTCTCCAGGTCCCGCTTCATCAGGGAGTTCAGCATCCGTCCATCGACCAGGTGGTTTTGGAAGGCCTGGGAGTACTGGGACAGGCCGATGTCATTCAGCCAGGCCTTGGCCACCCAGTGATGGTCCAGGTCAGCGGCTTTGGACAGGCTGGTGGGGAGAGACACAGCCGGAGAGAGGGATGGGTGGGGAAAGGTGGCAGAAACAGAGGGACAGGGAGAAATGGGGCAGAGATGAGCAGAGATGAAGAATGAGAAGCAAAACAATGGCGGGGAGGGGACACAGACATAGAAATGAACAGGGATGGAGTGGAGAGACAGAGAGGAAGAAAGACAGAGGGCAGAGGTGGGGAGAGGTGGATGGAGGGGAGAGAGGAGGAGACAGGGAGAGACACAGGGAGAGGGGGACAGAGACATAGGAGAGAGACACAGACACAGAGGAGACAGAGAGAAATAGACAGAGAGAGAGGCAGACAGACACAGAGAGACAGAGACAGAGGGAGAGACAGAGACAGAGGGAGAGACAGAAACAGAGAGCAAGCCCCAGAGAACAAAAAAGGTATCAGCAGACAGGCAGAAGGAACAAAAGAAGAGACCACGTTCAGACACACTGAGAGTGGAAAGGGACATTGACAGAGCCGCAGGGATGAATGCAGCAGTAGGCAGCACCTCTGGGGACCCCGGCTCCCCCTCCACCCAGAGTCACACAGCAACACGTCTTGGAATCAGAAATAAACCCTACGTTTTGGTATTCCAAGTCCTCTCTCCTCACCGCCGTATCTCAGATTTTCTGTATCCCACCCAGAACTTCACCCAGTGCCACGCGCATGCGCACGTAGTAGGCGCACAACGAATACGTCTCAAAAGGATAAAAGTGTGGTCCCCTCAGATGTCATTCCCCTTCTCGCCACAGGGTGGCAGCCTCGCAGAATGAATGAGGACGGCGCCTCCCACCTGCGGAGGAACTTTGAGAAACGACCCGACGGAGGTGATGCCGGGTAGGGAGCTGCATTGCTGAAGTGGGAGCCTCGGGGGACCGACCAAAAAGGGATCCTGATGCGAAAGAGAAAAAATGGGCTTACGGAGTGACGCCGCCCTCCTCCCCAGGCCTGGGATCTGGGCCGGCAGGGGGAGCACCCCTCACCCACTCCCCAAATGGGGTGGGATGGAGGCTGTGAGTAGAGCACCCTACCGGCCAAGCTGGAGACCTGGGTGGGGTTTTCAACCTCATCTGACTCCGCTTCCTCCTTTCTACTCTCCACCGCTCACTCTACGCACCGTCGTCTCCCCTCGGACTTCGTCTTCTAACTGGTCTCCCTGCCTCTGGGGCCCCTCCAGGCCTTTCCCTAGGATGGAGATAGCGGATCACGCCCCTCCCCTCCTGCTGGTGTCCTCGATGGCTCCTAGTTTCCTTCCTCCGCTCCAAGGATGTGTATTGAGCAGCTGCTTAGCTCCGTGCTGGGTAGATGCGGCCTTACAATGGGCACATCTCCCATTCACCCTTCCCCTTACCACCCCTACACTCTCCCGTCTGGGGCTGACCTCCATTTCCAGGGCTCTGGATCACATCTGTTAACAGGGACTTGCAAGTTTACATCTCTCCTCACTTGCCTCTTCTGAGCCCCGGATTCTAACCAGCTGCCCTCTTGACCTCTCCTCCTGGCACGGGCATCTCAAATTTAACAGGCTCCAAATGAAATGCCGGTCCTCTCTCCCATCTCCCCATCCTCACTTGCCCCGCCTCTCCCCTCCCTCCCTCCCTCTGTCCATCTATCAATCACTCTGGTCAGTGTGTCCGTCCCCTTGTTTCGTTTTCTGGGGTCAAGCCATGGCCACCTCTGGCATAGATTTCTGCAGCTGCCTCCTGACTGCCCCCCCCCCCACCCCTTGCCCCTTCTAATCCACTTTCCCCGTGGCTGCCAGATGGCAGCTTTTAAATACATCCATCAGATCATGTCACTCTTCTACTTAAAAGCCCCTCTTAGAGGAATCTTCAGTGCATATTACTAAGTGAAAGAAGCCAATCTGAAAAGGCTACATACTGTATGATTTCAACTATATGACATTCTGGAAAAGGCAAAACTACGGAGACAGCAAAAAGACCAGTGGTTTCCAGGGTTTGGAGGAGAGGGAGGGTGAAAAGGTAGAGCACAGAGGATTTTTAGGGCGGTGAAACTATTCAGTACGGTACTGTAATGATGGACGCACTCCATTATATGTTTGTCCGAATCCATAGAACGTACAGCACCAAGAGTGAACCCTAATGTAAACTATGGACTTTGGGTAACAATGATGTGTCACTGTAGGTTCAGCTGAAACAGACATTCCATCTGGAGGGCGATGTTGATAATGGGAGGCAACGCACCTGTGAGGGCAGGCGGTTTACGGGACATCTCTGTAGCTTCCCCTCAGTTTTGCTGTGAAACTAAAACTGCTCTAAAAAATAAAGTCTTTAAAAATGAGGGAGGAAACAGAGACTTTTTTAAACAAGCAAAATTGAAAGAATTCATCATCAGAGGAAAGAACTACAAGAAATGTCAAAGGAATTTCTTCGAGAGGAAAGAAAATAATAACCACATGGAAATTTGGACTACACAAAAGAATAAAGAGAACTCCTAAAACTCAACAAAACAGACAAACAACCCGATTCAGAAATGGGCAAAGGACTTGAATAAACATTTCTCCAAAGAAGACATAAGAATGGCTAATAGGCATAGCACAGGGAGATCAGCTGGGTGCTTTGTGACTGCCTGGAGGGGTGGGATAGGGAGGGTGGGAGGGAGGGAGACGCAAGAGGGAAGAGATATGGGAACATATGTACATGTATAACTGATTCACTTTGAACACAGCCGAAACTAACACACCATTGTAAAGCAATTATACCCCAATAAAGATGTTAAAAAAATAAATTTAAAAAAAATTTAAAAAAAAAAGAATGGCTAATAGGCCCATGAAAAGATGCTCAATATCACTAATCGTGAGGGAAATGCAAATCAAAACTGTGATAAAATACCACTCCATGCCCATTAGGATGGCTACTATCAAAAACCCAGAAAACAAGTGTTGGCAAGGAGGTGGAGAAATTGGAACCCTTGTGCACTGTTGGTGAGGATGTACAATGGTATATAGTTGCTGTGGAAAACAGTAGGACTGTTCCTCAGAAGATGAAAAATAGAATGATCGTATGATGCGGCAATTCCACTTCTGAATATATATCCCGAAGTATTGAAATCAGGGTCTTGAAGAGATATTTGTACATCCAGGTTCATTGCAGCAATACGCACAAGAGCTAAAATGTAGAAACAACCCAAGTGTCCACTGATGGATGAACAGATAAGCAAAAGGGGCCACATACATAAAAGGGAATGTTTTTCAGCCTTGAAAAGGAAATTCTCTCATATGCTACAACATGGATGAATCTTGAGGACATTATGCTAAGTGAAATAAGCCAGTCACAAAAAGACAAATACTCTGTGATTCCACTTATATGAGGAACTTAGGGTAGTCAGATTCCTAGAGAAAGTAGAATGGTGGATGCAGGTATCCTGGGGGGAGGGGAGAATGGAGAGTTAGCGTTAATGGGTACAGTTTCAGTTTTACAAGATGAAAAGAGTGATTGGGAGGGGGCTTCCCTGGTGGCGCAGTGGTTGAGAGTCCGCCTGCTGATGCAGGGGCACGGGTTCATGCCCCGGTCCGGGAAGATCCCACATGCCGCAGAGCGACTAGGCCCGTGAGCCATGGCCGCTGAGCCTGTGCGTCCCGCAATGGGAGAGGCCACAACAGCGAGAGGCCCGCGTACCGCAAAGGAAAAAAAAAAAGATAATGGCCAGTTTAAAAGAAAAATAATAACCATGTATTATGGAGGATATATATATATATATATATATATGTATATATAGAGACATAGTACAAAGGAAGGAGGAAAAAGCATGTTACACTACACACAAAGTTGTATAGTATTATTTGAAGATCGCGTTAAGCTTTCTGTGTGCTGTAAACTATAGAGCAATAATTAAAAATATCACAAAAAAGTATAGCTCATAAGCCAGGAGTGGGAACACTCAATAAAAAGCCAGTAAAAGAGGGAAAAAAGAACAGAGCAGATGTGAATAAAATAAAACAAGGGAACTCTCCTGTGGTGCCCCTTTGCAGGGATAAAATCTGAAATCGGAAGTCCTCGGGGTGACCTCACAGGTCCGGGCTCCCCCTCCCACCGGGCTTGGGCTGGAAGCACTTCCGGGATGCCCTGAGGTTTTTGCTCCTCGGGTGGTGGGGGTCCCCGCCTCGCCCGGCACCCATTTCCTTCCAGCCCTGCCCAGGTTCTCCCCTCCCCTCTCCTCCCCTCCCTGCCCAGGTGTCAGCTCCCACCTCGCAGAGGCTGCCTCTGACTGTGCTGTCTGAACTTGCCCCCTGAATGGCTGCTCTGCCTCTAACAATTCCCTTCACAGCACCCATCACACATGGAACTTAACAAATGAATTATCTGCGCCCAGGGACTGTGGTCTCTAGGCTCCGAGTCAGCCTAGTGCCGAATGCCTAGCAGACATATCATGGGAAGGACTGAGGGCAGAAAGGTGGGCTCCCAGCTTCGCTCCCCTCCTCCCGCCCCTCGGCCACCCAGAACCACTGGGTCTGCCCCCAAGGGCCAGGGCCTCCCGGCCTCCTGGGCTGTTCTCCACCCTACCCTCTTCACGGGCTTAACTCCTGCAAGACTCTGTTGAGCTATGGCTCTCCCCAAAGCCTTCCGGGACCCCTGTGCTAGGTCCAGACCCTCCTTGTGTCCAGAGCCTCTTCAGAGTCCTCGCATTTGTCACACTGGGTAATTGCTGCTCGTCTGGCCAGCTGTCCACTGGACCACCAGCTCCTGGAGGGCAGGACCGGGTGTGGCATGTCTACAAATGCCCAGGCTCCCCACCTGGCTCAGAGCTAATGCCCAACAGCTTCTGGTTTAGAGTCCAGTGCAAGGAAGACAGGGCAAGGCTGGGCGAGGGGAGCACCGGCCCCAGGCTTCCCAGAGGCTGCCCAGCACCCAGCTCCTGAGCTGGAACCTTCTGGCCCAAGACAAGCTCCCTTCTGGGATGAGAAGGTGCCTGGGTGACCCGCTCCAGCCTCGTCACTTCAGATGGACTCTTCCCAGGTCCAGCCGTCGTTGCTCTCTTCCCTGGGAAAGGGGCTGAAGCTCACGGTCTCTGAATCAGATGCTGTTGGGCCTTTGATGGAGACCAGAAGACTTCTTTCCCATCTGAAGGAAGGGTCTGCTCAGCGAATCAATGGTGCAACCAGACGTGGGGTGTGGGGTGGGAGGGGGCCCATTTATAATCAGCAGTATCCCTCGGCATGCTGACAATTAATGCACTCCTGCCCTTCCAAATGGTTCTCTTTCCATTAAAGTTGTCCCCATGGGGCCTCAGCTTGGCAACACTCTCCCAGCTGTTGGTGTGAGCCACTGTAAGCGCCGGAGGTGAACAAAACAGAATGATTTTAAAAGTAATTCAAACATTTTATAAGATTTGACACTGCCCCCTCCTCAAACTGGGACCAAATTAGATCCTGAAATCCGAGTTTGGGCACAGGATTTCAATGTCATCTGGGTCATTATTCAGCACAGAAAACATGAGGCCACTCTAGCTCCATCAGCCTTAGATGAAAGACCTCGTGCCTCTGTACCTCGGTTTCCTCTTCTGTAAAATGGGGCTACTCCTACTGGCCTCCTGGGCTAAAAGTGATAAGAGAAGGTAAAGTCCTTAGCACAGGGTCTGGGATGCATTCAGTGTTCCAGAAATAATAGTAGCAGGAGCTCCATCGTTGATGTTTTGAACACAAAGGCAACTTGGGAGAGTGGAAAGGGAATTGACTTTGAAGTCAGATCTTTTGTAGTGTGACTTTGTGTCTATTATTTCTCTGGCCTCACTTTTTCCACCTTTAAAATGGGGGTGAGAATGTCTATCCTGCCCTGATGTTGTGATGGTCGAATAAAATCACGTCCATAAAGTGATGGACAGGTTGTCAGGGGTTGGCAGATTTTGTTGTCAGGATTTTAGAAGTAAGGGGAGCCAGGCCCAGAGAAGGCAATGTCATGCCCAGAGTCACACAGGATGTATTCTCAAAGATGACCTCACTGGGGTTCTTATCCTAGAGTTCACAGCCCCCTCAAAGTTCCGCAGGTGGGTCAGAGAGTCCCAGAATGCAAAGCTGTGAAGTTTTGTGTATTCTGGGGCAAGTTTCGGAAGCTCTTATTAGATTCTCAAAGGGGCCATGATCTCGCACAGTTAAAGAGCCACTATCCTGATTTAACCCCCTTTACTTCACAGGTGGAGAAACCAAGTCCCACAGAGGGCAAGGTCACAGGGCAAGTTAGAGACAGGCCAGGATTCCTTAGGGAATGGAGCCGTCCCTGCTCTAGGAGGCCCTGGGCGTCTAATGCCCAGGCCCTGGTTTTGGAAACAGTCCTGCTTATGGCTCTCATAAGTTTTCAAAATCCGTTCACATCTGGTTGCTGAGTTGAATCCGTCCCTTTCCAGGCGCTACGAGGTTCTGAAGGGTCTGCTGAATTTGGGGAGAACTTGGGCAGCGATCCCACATTTTTGAGAGGTGAGGCGGGCCCCACCCTGTTCAAGTAACCGTGATCATGTTGGGAATGGGAGGGGTTGGGAGGCGTTTCTAGCCTGGATGGCCCAGGATGGTGAGCTTTGGGGAACTGGGGGAAGGCACTGGGTAGGGGTGGGTGGTGAGTGTGAGGTGCTTGTGGGACCCCCAGGAGGGGAAGCTCAGCTGGGTTGCAAGCCCCTGCCCTGCTCTCCCCTGCCCCCAACTCTCCACTCCTCCACCCCTCCCCCACCCCAGCCCTGCCGTCTAGGAGACCTGCAGACAGGGCCCAGCGCCTTCTGGCTTTGTTCGTTATGAGCTGCTGCCTGAGTTTCTGATCCCATCTCATCTCTATTTCCTGTCACCTCGGAATCACTCTCCGGGACACCCAGGAATTTGCTTTGCCTGCTTCTAAACCAGCCTTCTTTCCTACCTCCAGCCCCCTCTTTTTTTTTAATCCACAAAGCTGCTTCCGCAAATAATAAAGCGCACACACCACCAGGTTTGAGTAATTAACTGCACAAAAATGTTGGGGAAACCAGTGAAGGAGATAATTATGCAAAACCGATGGTGTCAGGTTTACCAGCTACTTCTCTCCCCCCTCCTGCACTCTGAGGACTTGGGGGAGGGGTTCTTCCCTTTTCCCTGGAGCTGCTTGGTGAAAGAGGGGCTCCCCAATAAGTCCTGCTCACAAAGGTCAGGAGAGAGGCAGGCAGGAGGGGGGTTGGGGGGTAATGAGCAATGGGGGCAGGGCGGCCGCGCTGGGGACACAGCTGATGGGCCATTTTCAGCCATTCCGAGGTGCGCTTGCCGATAGACGCCCCCTCCCACCAGGCCCCAAACCAGGCCCATTTCTTCTCTTCCTCCCTGCTTTTGTCTCTTACCTGGAATGGTAAGAGCTGGGCTTTGAGGTGGGGGTAGGCAGAACACACATTTGGGTCAAATTCCCCAGATCCACTGGGGCTGCCCCACCTCCCAGACAGAGGAGTTCTGGGGAGCGTGAAGCCCCCTGACTCCTGCACCGGGGAGATCATAGGGCATTCGCGGCCTCACTGAGTTTGTTCTCCATCTTTCTACGGGGAGGGCCGGCCCAGAGTGGGGCTAGGCTGTGCTCGGGCCCCTGCCCAGTGGCGTCCCGGGCCCTGGCACTCCTCCTGCCTGGTCCAGCTCACAGCGCCCGCTCCACCCCGAGAAGGTGAGGTCTCGCGTGGGCTCTCTTCCCCCCGGGGGCCCAGGCGCCGGCTCACCTCCTGCCCGCCTCGGCGTCGCGGTAGTCCTCGATGGCCAGCCGGAGCTTGCGCCGGTGCAGGGAGCTGCACACGCCCAGGCCCAGCTCTAGGTCCTCGTCACTCAGGCTCAGCAGCACCTGCGCCGGGCAGGTGGGGACTGAGCGCCGGAAGGGAGGCGTGGGGGCGGGGACCCAAGGCACCCCTCCCCTCAGTGGGCGCGCGGCCCCGGGAACGTCTCTGCAGCCGCCTCGCCTCCAGCCACTGCCCCAGGAGGCCAGGCGGTGGGACCGCTGACCTGGTTGAAAGGGCCCGCTAGTCCTGCCCTGCGTCCCTCCAGCCAGGTAAGGGAAGGTTAGTCCCATTTTAAAGACAGGGAGGCTGAGGCTCAGAAGGGCTGTGTGCCTTGTCGGAGAGACACAGTGGTTTACTGGAGCCTGAACCCAGTTCAGCCTGCTCCTCTAACCCAGAGGATGGGATGGTGGAGGGGGGCGTTCCCACGGGGGTCCGGCAGGTGCCTTACCTTCCCACTCTTGACGTTCTCCGCACAGGCCTTGACGTACATGGGCATGGCCATGACCACCTCCAGCCAGGCCTGGACGGTGCCGGCCTTCCAGTGCGACATGGGCGTGGTCCTGACCAGCTCCACCTGCTGCAGCCGGTCTGTCTGCTCCTCACCCTCCGACAGGCTGAGGCTCTGTCGCGTGGGGCTGCACTGGCTGTCCGAGTCTGCAACACACAAGCACACAGGGCCGTGCTGGGGAGTGGGGTGAGGGGCAGGGCAAGGGCTGCAGGGGGCAGGGACTGGGCAGGCTGTGCCCCCTGAGTCTGCACCCCAGCGGATGCAGGGGGTGGGCAGGGATGTCTTTCCCCCCACGCATTTCTTCTTTTCAGAATCCAAACGGCTTTTGTTTTGTTTTGCTGCCCCTCCCCCAGTCCAAAGTAATCTGTGTCCTCTAAAAGAAAAGAATTTTAAAAACTTAATCCAGAAAAGAATAAAAATAAAATAGAAAGTGAAAATCACCCCAAATCCTATGCTACCCAGAGACAGCAGCTGCTAGTATTTAGTTAAATGGTCTTTGGGATACACAAATGCCTAGGCTTACAAACGCACACAAATCCCCACGTTTACATGATGTGTTCCGTTTTGTAATATGCTGTTCTCATTTCCACGACGGAGGACACCCTTCCGTCTCAGCGGAGACGGCACAGGATTCATCAAAGGGATGCTCTGAGTCTATTTCACCCGCTGCCTGTTGATGGGCCTGGGCTGTCCCTCATTTTTCACTATTGTAAACAGCGCCAAGGCAGCCATCTTCGGGCAACTGGGTGATTTATATTTTTAGAATAAATGGAGCCCCCGCTCTGTTCCTTAACACACCGAAGCCTGTTTCTGGAGTGGCCCTCACAGACAAAAACGTCTCTCCACCAGCATTTTCCAACCCCGTTCCTGAATCCATGGTCAGCTGCATCAACACTTGATAAATATACCAAGTTCAGGTGGTGAAGAGTCAACCGAGAAGGGAAAAGAATCTTTCTCTAAAGCAGGGTTAAATGAAAACCCAAATGGATAAACTCCATACCGTGAGAGATGACAAGTATTAAAAAATAAGCCTGATTTGAAATGACCCTATATTATATTGTAGATTATAAATCATTTTAATATGTAAAAATGCATATCCATGAAATCGGCACATAGTAAAACAATGGGTATGGAGAACACAAAAATATTATCGTTACTGAGTTTGGAAGTCTGAGGTTATTTCCCTCTTGCTATAACTCTGGGTATCGTCAAAGTTCCATAATAAACATGTATAAGTTTATAATGAAAAAATTGGAAAAATTAAAAAATTAGGAAGCAGTATAGATGGTTATGGATGGGAGTTTGAATGAATGATGCTCCATTCATATGTTGGAATATAAGCAATTAATTTAAAAATGTGTCACAGGAGAATAGGTGTTTTTTTTTTTTTTTTTTTTTTTTTTTTTGCTGTACGCAGGCCTCTCACTGTTGTGGCCTCTCCCGTTGCAGAGCACAGGCTCCGGACGCACAGGCTCAGCGGCCATGGCTCACGAGCCCAGCCGCTCCGCGGCATGTGGGATCTTCCCGGACCGGGGCACGAACCCACGTCCCCTGCATCGGCAGGCGGACCCTCAACCACTGCGCCACCAGGGAAGGCCAGGAGAATAGTTTTGACATGGGAAAATGTTCACAATCTATTGTCAGGTGTTAAAGCACAGTACAAGATAGCACGTACGATGTAATCCCAACCACATTAAAACAATATATATGACTATATATAATGTATAATATAATTATGTATATTACATATATACATATATATGTAATATATTACATTATATATGTAATATATTACATTATACTAGGTGGTATATTACATATACCATTACATATACATATAGTATATTACATATACTAGGTAAATGTTAAAAGTCTTTATCTCTGGAAAGGGGTGATGGGTAATTGTGCATGAATGTGTGTGTGTGTGAGTGTGCACTTGTGAGTGTGACAGTGTGTGTGCATGTTTTTCTATTTCCCAAGTTTTCTGCATTGACTATATTATTTTTGAAATTGAAAAAAAAACACAGCCTAGAAATCTTACTTTTTCAAGTCACAAAGCCCCTTCCCCCAATTCCCTTGCCTCCCTCTGTTGAAACACCTTGGATGACTCTTGGGAAATGGCTATACCAGCTTGGTGGCCACACACTTCTTCTTCATCCCAGGTCCACTGAAACCTTTCTCCCCAACGCTTGGGGGCCTCTAACTGCCCAGCCAAGAGCCCTTCGGGGCCCACAGTCACCCGGCCTGAAAGATGCCACCCCCAGTCCAGCAGGGCACTGGGCAGAGCGATCTAACTCTGGGTGGACAGAGATGGTGCCTCGTGCCTCAGTTTCCACCCCTGCAAGTTGTCATGATGCTGCTCCCGGCCTTCTGCCTCCTTCTCTGGGCTGCCCTGCAGACTCAGTGACAGTGGGGGTGATGGGGCCTATCTATACTGGATGGGTAGGGGTGAGAGGTCACTGCAGCATCATTATATTTCCCTTCTCAGGTGGACGGAAGGCGACCCCGCACCCCCCAGCCCGGAAAACAGCAGACGGCACAGACTATGTGCCCGTCGCCAATCTGAGCACACGTGTTGCCATGGTGCCCCGGAATGCGGAAACAGCGGCTGCCCCTGCAGCCCTGCCTGGGAGCTCCAAGACCTCGCCTGGTAAGAGAGCTAGCTGCCTGGCTAGGGCACAGACCTCAGCCTAGGTGTCCCCTCCTGCTGGAACCGTGCTTCCAAGGACAGGCTTGGCTGGCAGGGAAGCCTTTCTGATTGGGTCCTACAGGTGTTGACCACTGGCACCCAAACAGGGTGTCCTTCTTAGCTTGGAGAGAGCTGAGAACCTCTGCCTTATTCCTGTAGTGGAGTCCTGTCTCTGTTTCGTGATTCTGGGAAGATGAGAGACCATGTGTGGCTGAATCTGGTTACCCCAAATCTCGAGACACAGCCCATGTTGTCCATTTGGACCAGCCCTGTGGGAAGAGACCAGGCTTTGGAGTTGAATAGACTTTGGCTTTAGGCAAATTCCTTTACCTCTTGAAGCCTCAGTTTTCCCATCTATAAAATGGGAATAATATTCAATAATAATATCTACCACCTAGGTTAGCATGACTATTGTAAATTCTGAATGTGAAGCCCTAGTAGGCACTCAGTCAAGGGTGACTGTTATTGGTAATAAAGGGCTTCTCCCCTGGGGCTTGGGCAATTTTTTTGGCTACACCTAGAATTTAGCAGTCGTTGCCTCAGTCCCTCCCTGCATTCCTGGGATGAAATGTGATTTGAGTTCAGTTCAGGTGCTTAGGGAGGGAACCCAGTCCCACCTGTTGTCAAGCCCACCTGGGCAGAAGTTCACCATCCCAGTCAGACTCCGGCCTGGCTGGGAGGGGGCACCTGTGAGAGAAGGGGTGAATTTGTGGATTCGGTGCCAAGGTGGGGGCTAAGGGTGTGTTTGTGGCGCTTGGCTATATGTCCCCAGTAAGGGAGATCAAGGGGCGTAGGACGGGGAAAGACAGGAGAGAGAGAGAATGAAAGAGAGACTCAAAGAGCAAACCTTCAGGAAGAAATAGTGTTACAGGGACACAAAAACAAGAAGATAAACAGGCTGGAGAGACTGAGTAGAGAGGGAATGACAGATAAGTGGACAAAGAGAAAAAGCAGACTTCCGGTGTGTGTGTGTGTACACACTCGTGAGTATGTGTTTTCCTGAGCTTGGTGTGTCTTTGTGAGTGTGTGCAGGTTATTCTATAGCTAACTGGCCTCGGGCCTGTGCGGGGAGCTGGCTTTTCAGTTCACGTTGTTTATGGAGTCCAGGCTCGAGGAATGCCAGAGGCCAAGCTGGGTTCATATGAGCAAACCACACATTTTGGGTTCTGAGAAAAGACAGCTACTCACCAGCCCACCTCTTTCACCCCCTCCCCGCCCCGACCCCCAGGACTTGAACACCAAGGAGAAGATGCTGCAGAAGGACGGAGGGTGGGGGGAGTCTTTGCGGCCATAAACCGTTAATTAAAGGCAATTTCCAAAATGTAGGCATTATGGCGCCAGATTTCATGTCTGGGATCCCATCAGTCCCGGCTTTTATTTCCCCTCTGTCTCAGCCCTGAGAGTGGGAATAACTCATGTTTACGGCCAGGAGCTCAGAGGAGGCTGGGGAGTTAGAGGGGCTGACCGAGCCCCTGGCAGACTCTGAGGCAGTGCCAGCAACAAGCAGCCACTCTGGATCCTTCCGGACACCAGAAGGGCCGTGGTGATTCTGGAAGGAGAGGGTCTCACCCTCCCAACCACCCCCGACACGCATGCACCGCAGAACCTCAGCAATGAGTCATTGAGTTCTCCCTCAGACTGGGCCTGCAGAGGCAGCTGTGCTGGCCTAGCACAGGGTTGGCAGACTACAGCCCAAGGGCCAAATCCAGCCCTCTACCTGTTTCCCTAGATAAAATTTTATTGGGACACAGCCATGCTCATTTGTTTACACATTGTCTAAGGCTGCTTTCCTGTTGCAATAGCAGAGCTGAGTAGTTGTGACAGATTGGTCCCAAAAGCCTAAAATATTTACTATCTGGCCTGTTACAGAAAATCCTTTACAGAAACCCTGAGGTTCCGAGGTGGCAATGGACTGTGAGAGACCTTGGTGTGAAGCCCAGCTCTGCTGCTTACCAGCCAGATGATCCTGGGGAAGTGTTTTCAGTTTTCTCAGCCTCGCTTTCCCCATCTGTGAAATGGGGTGCTAATAATGCTACTCTCACAGGTCTGTGTGGGGATGAAAGGAGATGATGTATGATGTGGACAAAGTGCTCAGCCCGGTGTCTGGCATACAGTGTGTGCTCAGTGACTGAGCGGGACCTCTGTCCTCTGCAGGCTCATGTCCCTCACAGTCTAGACCCACTCTGTCCAGTGTAGTAGTCACAAGCCACATGTGGCCACTGAGCATTTGCAGTGTGGTTAGTCCCCGTTGAGAAGGGTCCAAAATAAACCCTGGATTTTGAAGCCTTTGTACAAAAAAAGATGTAAAATATCTCATTAATAATTTTTATATTGGTCACATATTGAAATGATAATATTTTGGGTATACTGAGTTAAAAAATATACATTACTACGACTCATTTCACCTGTTTCTTTTTACTTCTTAGCGCATCTACCAGAAAATCTAAAACCACATATGTGGCTTACATTATATTTTACTGGGCAGAGCTAGTCTGGATGGAAGATTTTTGTTTTTTCATTCCATTTCACCCCCTCTGTTTGTTTGGAAGTGAAGCACCCTATTTCTCTGTTTTTGGTTCAGTGGTTCTCTAAGTGTGGTCCCTGGGCCAGTAGCAGCAGCAACACCTGGGAATTTGTTGGAAGTGAAAATTCTAGATGCCCACCCCAGATCTCCTGGCCCCCAGGTGATTCTGATGTATGCTGAAGTTCTAGAACCTTCTTTAATGATTACTCTTTGAGATGTACTATGCATATTAACTTAAAACCTGGGGTTATCAGAATCTTAATGCCCTCTCCTAAATAGTAAGAGTTATTTAACACATATTACTTCTTTTTTAAAAAATAAAATAAATTTATTTATTTATTTATTATTTTTGGCTGTGTTGGGTCTTCACTGCTGCACGCGGGCTTTCTCTGGTTGTGGTGAGTGGGGGCTACTCTTCGTTGTGGTGCGTGGGCTTCTCGTTGCAGTGGCTTCTCTTGTTGCAGAGCACGGTCTCTAGGCACGTGGGCTTCAGTAGTTGTGGCTCGCGGGCTCTAGAGCACAGGCTCAGTAGTTGTGGTGCACGGGCTTAGTTGCTCTGCGGCATGTGGGATCTTCCCAGACCAGGGATCAAACCTGTGTCCCCTGCATTGGCAGGTGGATTCATAACCACTGCGCCACCAGTGAAGGCCCTAAAACATATCACTTCTGATCACTCTTCCTGACTTACACTCTATCATGTCCAGTATTTTAATTCCATCCTTTAAAAAAAAGTCCTACAATTTAGACATTGTCATCATGATTACTTTATACTGGTAATATTTGCTTAAAACAATTTACCTACATGTTTACCAGTTTCTTTGTTCATCATTTCTTCTAGTGTCTCAGACCTCACTTCTAGGATAACTTTTCTTATTCCTGAAGAACATGATTTAAAAATTCCTCCATAAAGATTATTTTGGTGGTAAGCTTTTATGACTTTTGTTTATCTGAAAAAAGTCTATATGTCATCCTTGTTCTTAAAGAGCTTTGCTGGGTACGTAGTTTTAGGCTGACAGTTTTTTTTCTCTTTGCACTGGAAAACATTGCTCCACTATCTCTCTCTCCTTTTCACTAATGAGAAGTCAGCTCCAGTCTGATTGTTTTTTTGTTAGCTACTCTTCAGAGTTTCTCTTTGTCTTTGGTGTTCAGTTTCATTATGATGTGGCTAGAGGTAGCTTTCTTTTTATTTATCCTGATGGATATAAATTGTGCTTCCTGCATCTGTGGGTTCATTTTTGGAATATTCTCAACCATTGCCTCTTCTCCATTCTCTGTTTGCTCTCCTTCTGAGGTTAGACTTTCTTCCCTATCTTATAACCTAGTGCTGTCCAATAGACCTTTCTGTGATAATGGACATGTATATAGGCATACCTTTTTTTTTATTGCACTTCATTTTATTGTACTTGCAGATACTGATTTTTTTTTTTTTTTTACAAATTGAAGGTTTGTGGTAACCTTGCGTCAAGCAAGTCTATCAGCACCACTTTTCCAATAGCATTTGCTCCCTTCATGTCTCTGTGTCAGATTTTGGCAATTCTTGTAATATTCCAAACATTTTCATTATTACATTTGTTATGGTGACCTGTGATCAGTGATCTTTTATGTTACTATTGCAAAAAGATTACGACTTGATGAAGGCTCAGATGATGGTTAGCATTTGATAGCAATAAAGTATTTTTAAATTAAGGTACGTACACTGTTTTTTAGACATAACACTATTGCTTACTTAATAGAGTACAGTACAGTGTAAACATAACATTTATATGCACTGGGAAACCAAAAAATTCATGTGACTTACTTTATTGTGGTATTTACTGTGGTGGTCTGAAACCCAGCCCATGACATCTTTGAGGTCTGCCTGCAATATACATTGTCCAGTGTGACAGCTGTTAGCCACATGGCTATGAGCACTTAAAATGTGCTCATAGGGGCTTCCCTGGTGGCGCAGTGGTTGAGAGTCCGCCTGCCGATGCAGGGGACACGGGTTCGTGCCCTGGTCCGGGAGGATCCCACATGGTACGGAGTGGCTGGGCCCATGAGCCATGGCTGCTGAGCCTGCGCGTCTGGAGCCTGTGCTCCGCAACGGGAGAGGCCACAACAGTGAGAGGCCCGCATACCACACACACACACAAAATGTGCTCATAGGAACTGAGTTATCAATTTAATTTAATTTTAATTGATCCAAATATAAGTTACATGGCCATATGTGGCTAGTGGCTATTGTAGTGGGCCAGAAAGCTCTGATTTCTTCTTCATGGTTTTCATCAACTTATCTCTCTGCATTGCAGTCTGGGTAATTTCCTTAGACATATTTTCCATTTTAAAAATTCTCTCTTCAGCTATTTAGTCTGCTGTTTAACCCATCTTTTTTATTTTGTTTTGTTAACAACTATATATATATATTTTCATTTCTAAAATTTCTATTTGGTTCTTTTTCAAGTTCTCCTGGTCTTTCCAGATAGTCTCTTGTTGTTTGTTCAGGTCTATGATGTCTTACATTTCCTTAAACATCCTTAAATATTTAATCTTACATTTCCTTAAATATTGCATACATATTATGTTGTATTTGGTATTGATCATTACTGTATCTGAGAGGGCTTGGAGGGTCCAAATTTGTTGTTTGTTTCTGCTGATTCTCATGCATGCTGAACTCATATTTGATCTTATTATGGGACTCTCTAGGTTCTAAATAAGAGATGCTTTCCTCCTGAGAGGATGGACATTTCTTCTGCTGGGGTGGGGAGGAGATAGGGAGTGGGGATGATACCTGGGAGCAGGGACCACTCCACCCCCGTCAGAGAGGCCCTGGAAGAATGAGAGAGTCACAGTTTCTGACGCTTCGTTTTGCACACCCCAAGGTTTACTCCCCTGTCACTGGTCCTGATATCAGCATGTGTCCAGGACAAACTCCAGTTTTTGCCTTTGGTTATCACTCACTGCTCCTGTCCTGGTATTGGCTCATGGCCTTTTATTTTTGGATGGAAGTGCCTTGGGAATTTCCCTTATTTTTGATGAGGCCAGCGATGTATTGAAAAGTATGTTTTGTTTCAGGTGTAGTGGTTTTGTAGCGGGAGGTCCTTCAGAGTCTGCCTTCCTCCACACTGCCCTGACTGGACACCCCTCTTGCTATGTGCACTGTTCATGCAGCACTCTTCACATTCTGCTGGCACTGCCGTGCATGGGTCTGTCCACCTGCCCTGCCTGAAGGGAATCCCTAAGTCAGTGTTCAAATCTATCCATCTCTTTATTACCCAGGCCTGGTTCATGGTGTTGCTTAATACCATGAGTGGTGGTAGAAGCCCAAGTTATGGGAAGGGGATGGACAATACCACTTTGCTTTGCTTTTCATTTGAATCTGCCCAGGGACCTTGTCTGCTCAACACGCTTCACTGGCTCCCTGGGTAAAACCCAAGTTCCTCACATGACAAGGCTCTGTGTGGCCCCGCCCTGCCGACTTTGCCAGCTTCTCCTCGGTCTGTCACCCCTTCCCTGGGCTTCTTGGGACCACTTCCCTGGTGCTCCTGCCTCTCCCACCCACCATCTCCAATCAGCTGTGCCTGCTCCCCTCTCTGCCTGAAAGGTGGTCTGCTGCTGTCTCCTCTGCCGGAACTCCTATGAAGCCTTCAGGGCTCTGTTTAAAAGTCGCCTCTTCCGGGGACCCCTTCTCTGGTCACCTGGCATAGGTCAGTCACCCCCTGAAACACACACCCCTCCACAGCCCTCAAACCACACTCACACAAGCTCTCATTCCAGGTACCGAGCCTGCACTTCTCACAGCTGAAGGTAATTAATGATCGTGTAATTGTTTGATGGGTGTCTGGCTTCCCACTAGATGTCAACTCCACGAGGACAGGAGCTGGCCCCGTTCTGCTCTCTGGGTATCCCTGGTACCTAGCAAGGGCCCAGACCAGTGGCGGGCTAGTAAATGTTTAACAACCAGCTCTCGTATTTTTAAAAAGCGCTTTGGGGGAAAAAAAAAGAAAGAAACTGTTTGGTTTATAGCATTTGTTTGCCCATCTCTGTGGTGTAAATATGCCCATTGTGGCCAATTTCAGTTGCCAACATGATGCCCCTGGGCATGGGGTTGGAAATCAGTTTGTGAGCCTGTATGAGCTCCAGCCCACTGCTGCCTGGAACAGAAGGGGCTCTGTACGTTTTGGTTAAAGGAAGGTAGGCAGGGGCTTCCCTGGTGGCGCAGTGGTTGAGAGTCCGCCTGCAGATGCAGGGGACACGGGTTCGTGCCCCAGTCCGGGAGGATCCCACGTGCCGCGGAGCGGCTGGGCCCGTGAGCCATGGCCGCTGAGCCTGCGCGTCCGGAGCCTGTGCTCTGCAACGGGAGAGGCCACAACAGTGAGAGGCCCTCGTACCGCAAAAAAAAAAAAGAAGGTAGGTAGGACGGGAGGTGAGGAGGGAGGGAGCAGGCCTCCCTCTCCAGGCTCACCTCCTGCCGGCCCCACCTCCTTTAGGCCGCCTCAGGATGCTGGTTCCTCGAATGTACACGTGGTCTCAGGGCCTATTGGCTTTGGCATTACTGAATGACGTTCGGGACCAGACCATTCTTTTGTCGTGGGGGCCGTCTGTGTTTAGCAGCATCCCCGGCCTCCACCCACTAGAGGCCAGTGAGCACGCAGTGTGGCTGCTCCCAGCGCCCCCATCTTTTCGCCCCGGGCCACTCTGTCCTCAGACCAGCCCTGCTCCGGCAGCCGACTCCCGTCTAAACTCCCTGCCCTCGGACAGTGGCAGGGGAGCCCCTGTCAGCACTTTCAAGCCAAACGCTGAATTCTCATTTTGTAAACACTGCATTATAAGGTGAAAAAATGATGTTTTATGGCCTGATAACGGCCGCTGTGCTGGAGGGAGATGCTTTGCTCCAGCGCCCGGTCACAACTCCCGTGAAATACTAGGTGCAAAGGTCAGGCCCTCTGAGCCTGGGCCACCGGGACCGGACAGCGTGGTCTAAACGGCATCAAGTCACTAACTGTGCAGCTGTGGGGTCAACAGCAGGTCCCCAGGTGGGCTGCCACCAATCCCCAACACCCCGACCCCAGAGCCAAGCAGGCCTTTGGAGGCCCTGAGCTAAAAGCTGATGGCACTCCCACCCCACGTGTCCCTTCAAATACACTAAACCATGTGGTACCCGGAAAAAGCCCACAGAGCTCTGCTCTCACCAGTGATAACTACTTAATGCTTAAAACCCGCCCGCATACTTCCCTTTCCCCTCATCTGAGCCTAAGCTGTGCTCACTGTGTCTGTCCCCAGCTCGACAGGTCCCCTGCCCCAGCCTCAGAGGACACCCTCCTCCAGCCACGCTTCCTGCCAGCCCCTCCTCCCCACACCCTGAGAATTTTCCAAGGCAGCGGGGAATTGACTTGGTGGAGTCGACCAGGCTCATTTCCCAGGTATATGCTTGGCAAGTACTTTCTAATTTTACAGACTTCGGAGGAAGATGATTAGAAGAGGTCCAGGGAAGGCAAACATACTACGATCCAATGACAACTACTGTATGCTTTAAAAAAATGTATCGAAACGTTCCTTTTTCCTCCTTGCTAACCTGTTGTAATGCTGAATAGTGCCCACATTTGGGAAAGTCCTTCTTAGACTCTAACTTGCAGCTGATGTCTCCTCCCTTTTTTTGCTTCCACCAGGAAAGTATTCCAGCCGGCTGCTGGCCTCCCCATGTATTCCCACAGCTAGTTCTCTTTTTCAACCTGCTTTCCTGGACAACTTCTCTGTTGGTGGATGGGCCTGAAAGGTGAATTCTGTGAGAAACGAGAGGCCTCTTTAAGGCCACAGGCAGGAGGAGGGTTCCTCTCCACATGCCCATGTAGGGACAGTACAAGTTTGTGTCGGTGCAGTTCTTAGAGGCAAAGCTGGAGGCGATGGATAGCTGTGGGGTCTGAGAACCCCTAATGGATCTGCAGTCCCGCCTCTTCTTCCCTTCACCGACCCTCCCAGCTCCCCTGTGGGCCTCAGGACATCTCTGCTCAGCCTGCTTCCATGAGCCACATGGACTGTGGTCATTGTGTTGGCCGTGAGACCCAGTCCATTTGCTCGCTGGGCCGGGGCACCGCAGCTGAGTCAGATCCGTGAAGCTCTGGCTTGGGCGTGGCCTTTGGAGGCAGTGCCTCCTTTGGGATCATCCTCATCGAATGATGACCTCCTGCCTCCTCAAAATGCCTCACAGTGCCTCCTGGAAGTTTCCTGCACCAGGGGCGAGCGACTTTATTTCTTGCCCAAAGGGCAATAGGAACAGCAAAGATGTTTAAGGGCGGTATTCGGTTAACTTCCTTCAAAATGAAGAGCACTGTGGTGAGGCTTGTGCTGGGGGCCTTCTTGCAACTCAGATGCTATAGGAAATGTCAGGGAGAAAACTGGTGCTAGCCATGGCTGTTCGTCATGCATCCTGAAACACGATCCCTGGCGGAGTCTGGAGCCAGGACTGGTGGCCACCATGCTCACTGCGGACTGACACCCCTCTCAAACCCACTGATATGTTTGCCAGAGCCTTGGCACAAGGCAAAACATCCTAGGAAGTTTCCGCTCATTTGGGGAAATAAGCCTCTCCCCGCTTTTAGATGACCTCCTTTAATCGTGACACCTCTTCTCTGCCTCCCTCCAGGACTAGATTGTTCAAACGGCTCACGGTTTTATCCTCTTCACTCATATCTGCCTGGAAAGTGGTGAAGTGCAATAGTCTGCTGGACCCCAATTCTTAGCCTTGTTCCGTCGCTGACTACGTCTCCTTGGGCCATTTATGTTGCCCCTTGGGGCCTCAGTTTCCTTATCTGTAAGGGTGAGACAATAACACAACACACACTTCATATGATTTTGGTGAGGACTGTGTTAGAGTAATTTATGTCATCTCATCATTTACATCTGCACCCTCAGCCCTTAGTTCTAGGCCTGGCATATAGAAAGTGGTCAGCCAGTGTTTGTTGAATGACTTAATGAGCGTGTGTAGAGTGCCTACACACACCTGGCACAGCAGGCCCTCCGTGAAGGTCAGCAAATCATATTGTACTTCTCTCTCCCGGCTTCCATCATTGCCCCCAACCCCCCAGCAGCCCGCCTTTGTCCTCAGTCCTCAGCCTGACCCCCTCTCCATATCCCTGGGTTTCCAGCTTATGGCTTTCTTCACACTTATGACCATGCATCCTGCTGAAATTTCTGGGAGAGCAGAGCATTACCGCTTTGTCAGGTCCATCAGTACCTTCACTGGAAGTGCTCCCTCGCCCACACCCTCTCCATCTCTGAGTCCCACGGAGCCCGGCCAAGTCCACGAGAAATGATTTAGCTGGGCTCTCAGGCTGCAGGCGGTCTGACCCCGAGTCCTGCCGGCCATATGGGTCCCTGGGGGCTCCAGTGCTGATTCCAGGCTTCTGAGGGCAGCTCCCCCACTTCTGCCCTAACACCCCAAGCCCTGGGGACACTGCTCGGGGTCAGAAATGAGTGCGGTCCCCCTGTTGCCTGGCTGTCCAGGGAGGGAAGGGCAGGAGGGCCCTCTGGTGAAGGAGGACATGGGCCAATGAAATGGGCACCTATGGCCTGGGAATCACTGGTCAAGGGGAAGACGAGGACCACCAGGGCTGGACCGGCCCACAGAGAGAGTCCAGAAGGGAGGTAGCGGAGCCGGTGGTCTGGAGACATATTGGGGCCGTGGCATTTTTTTTTCCTAAAGGACACTAAACTTAAAAACAACAGTAGTTGCCAATATTAAAGAATTGGGGTGTATTATATGACATTCTTGGTTTCTCTTGAAAAACCAGGAGCTCTGGAAGCACTAGAGCCCAGCAAGGCTGCTTCGTTTAGACTCAGTGGGCGTGTGCGAGCCCAGTACAGGGCTGGCTGTGAGGGTGCTCACAGAGATGGGTCCTCGTCATCGTCACCCACAACACTCTGCAGTGGGGCCCCGTAGAGCTGATCTGAGACAGCAGAGACCGGCGGTCACTCTGCTCGCCCCCGGAGGCCTCCGCATCAGGACAGCGCTGCCTGGTGCTTCGCGACGCGTGGGTGTGAACGCACTGCGTCCTCCCCCTCGAGGTGGACACGGGTTCCCAGAGGCCTACATTATAGATGAGGAAAGTCGAGCTCAGAAACACCATCGGTTGTGTGCACAGGGCACAGCCGGGCCCCAGAGCCTGTGTTTCGTCTCCCTGGCCCCAGCTTCCTGTCTCCTGAATCTCCTGCAGTGCTGGGGCAGGCAGCTGCCGCATGCCGGACGCTTCTACCCATTTCTGATTCCATCTTTGCAACAGCCCTGTGAGGTAGGCAGTCTTATTTTCATCTTACAGAGGGGGAAACTGAGGTGCAGAGGGGACTAAGTGACTGGCTTAGGGTCCCTGGCTGAGTGCTGGCTCAAACCCAGAGATCTGCCTCCAAAGCCTGGGTCCTTCCTCGACGCCCCTCCCTGATTGCTTGGTTGTGATCAGTTCTGCTGGGTTCAGACTCTCACTAAAATGAATGTGTGTTTCTTGCACACACAGGAAGAGACAGAGGGGACCTGGGAATGATTCACACTCCTGCGCTGCACTCTCTGACGCTCGGTTTGTGGACAGCCCTCAGGTTCCCTCCGCCTTGCAGAGAGCTCCCTCTCCTGTCACCACAGCTCTGGTCCCCGCAGTGACCGCTGACAGAGTGGGCCTTCTCCCCTCCCTGGCCCGCGTGCCCCCGACCATGAGGTCCATGCCATCCCCAGAGACATCAGCCTCCTAACAAGGAAGGAAGCTGGCACTGGGCAGGCATGGGGCCAATTTGTATGTGACTCCAACATTGCTGGCCTGTCCCAGGGAAGGCAATTAGGCAGCTCAGAGCTGGTAGGGGGAACAGGGCAGGTGGGCCAGATGTCCCGGCAGGATGGCATGCCCATTCCCCTCCACGCCCCAGGACCCTGTGGCAATAGTTTCGGCCGTCTGCCTACACCTGGGACAGCAGCAAAACAAACACCTGGGACTGGCTTTTCTCAGCCAATCTGCGGGGGCCCTTCTGCCTCTGCAGATGCTGTGCACTGACCCAGCTTCTTTCTGAGCGAAGCAGATATGCAGAGAGAGATCCCCACTCCACCCGGCCTTGCGCCAGGCTCACCTCACTTCTTAAGGCCCACAGGAATCCCACGTGAGCCATGGGGACTTTCCATGGCTAAACCATGCCGCTTAGAGGTCACCAAAGAATTACTGACTCAGCATCTCCAAGCACAGAATAAAGGGGGCTGCAGGAGCCACCCATCCCTGTAGCCCCACAGAGCACTCCACGGAACCAGACTCAAAGGCATGGTTCCGTGGTCAGTTAAGTTTGGGAAACACGAGGTGGAAAGCAGTGAAATGTTGTTCTTCACTGCAGAACTTGCTAGAGCCTGGAAAAGCTAATGTTCATTTTGGAAATCTTATTCATTGTTTCTAAAACTTATTGACCCAGGGATTTTCTTTCTCCCCCAGCTGAGTCTTGTGGCCCGTGCCAGCTCCGGGCACTGGCCTGGGAGTCAGCAGCCTTGGGTTCCAGAACTGGCCACTGATGCCCTACCTGGCTGTGCTGTGAGGGTGGTGGGCGAGAGGCCACCAAGAGCCCTCTCAGCTCTAAGACTCTTGCTCTGTCCGGCCCTCTACCTGGGCTGGCCCTGGCGGCTGGGGTAAGGTTGCTGAACTAACCTGAGCCATACTTGGCATCTGTACCAAGGGGGCCTGTTCTGCCCATCTCATGGGGCCGGTGAGAGGCCGCAATGAGATCATCGTCGTCACCATCACCATTGCCATCATCATTGGGGCTGACGTTTATTGCTACCTGAGCTGAGCCTTTTATACATAGTAACTCATTTCAGCTGCTCTGACAATCTTACTGTCCCTAGTGTACAGCTGAAGAAACTGAGGCACAGCATGGTTACCAGGTGGGAAATGTCAGGACTGAGGTTTGAACCCAGAGTTTGCCCAGAATCTACCTCTTTTTTTTTTTAAGATTTTTTTTGGATGTGGACCATTTTTTTAAGTCTTTATTGAATTTGTTACAATATTGCTTCTGTTTTATGTTTTGGTTTTTTGGCCTGGAGGCATGTGGGATCTTAGCTCCCAACCAGGGATTGAACCCGCACCTCCTGCACTGGAAGGCGAAGTCTTAACCACCGGACCGCCGGGGAAGTCCCTAGAAGCTACATCTTAACCTTGACCCTAGCCTGCCTGTGAAAGGGCTTTGTAAAGTGTAAAGGGCTGTGAACTGCGAGTGGCATTGTTCAACGCAGTCTCACTGTGGTTCATCCAGGGGCTCCGCATGGCCTCTTGGGAGGATCTCCGGCCCTCGACTTGCAGGCTTTCAGAAGTTGAGGGGGCCCGTGAGTGGCCCCCACTTCCCAGCTCTGCCAGGGTTGAGGAGGGAAGGGGCCTGTACCATCTCTCTCTGATGGGGAGGAGGGGTGAGCAGGGAAGTCCGGGGGTGCCCTCAGGGAGTGACTTTTCCACAAGGCTGGGGCAGGAGGAGGCCTGAGGCAGCCTGTGCCTCGTCTTGTCCTGGAGGGCCCTGGAGGGAGCTTAGATGTGACCTAAGCTGTGGATTTCCCACTGCCTTCACGTTGCAGAACTTTTGTCCAGATGAAATTGTATCTGTGAGATACATAAACTGGAGCTTTGGGCTGAAGGGCAGTGAGTGTGGTCGGGGAGGTGGCCCAGGACACCGGGACTCATAAGACTCCACAGGCCACAAGTGGGTAACTACTGCCCTGGCCTGTTTTAGAGGGGACCTGAGGCCCAGAGAGGGAGACTGACTTGCCCATGGTCACACAGCGAGTCCTTGGCCAAGCTGGAAACTGGGAGTCCAGAGCCGGGCTCGGGGCTCCTGACTGTGCTGGGCTGGGGGCGGGTGGGCCTTCCAGAGTGGAGAAGGCCAGGCCTCCTTTGGAACCTGAGGGCAGGGTCTGGGCAGAGCCCTGCCAGGCCCCTTGGTAGCAGCTCCACCCCAGACCGCTCCACAGAACACGGCTTGAGCTGCCTTGCTCCCAGTTTAGGGCTCATCCTCTGAGTCCAGGGGCACCACTGGCCCCAGGCCAAAGCCGGCAGGTCCACCCAATGCTTGTCCGAAGCCTCTGTCAGCCACAGGTCAGGTAACGTCTGAGACGGTGGGGGCCAGGCTTAGGACTCGGAATTCAGCCAGGTTTGCCTTCTGCCCCCAGCACTTCCTGGCTGTGTGCCTCTAGGAAGACCTGGGACCCTCTCTGTGACTCTAATAGGGGTGCTGCTGGGGGCTTCCGAGGCTTCTCGGGAGGCCAGGTACTCACACCTGCAGTCCCCTTGGCTCTCTGCTTTGGGGGCAGCCTGGGGTCTTCCCTGGGTGTGGTTCCTCCCTCACTGGGGCACCATGGAGCTGCCCCAGGAAGGTGGCCTCCACCTACCTTGTGAAGGCCCCCTGGAGAAGCTTCCTCATGGCAAGTCTGTGCTAAAACCCATGGGTAGGATGCTGCCCTCGGCCATTGCCCCATGTGACCTCCTGCAACTGAGTCCACAGTGGGGAGCTGGTCACAGATCCCAGGGCCTCACCCTGGACCTTCTAATTCAGTAGGTGTGGGTGGAGCCTGGGAATCTGTATCCTTAAAACTGAAGGCTTGACAACTACTGATCTATGTATGGTTCTCAAACCTTCTCTCATTCTCTTCCTCTCTGCTCACTTTTTTTCTATCATGGGATCCTTCCAATGGACTCTTGCATGTAGGTCCAGTGTGTAACAGATAAGAGCAGAGCTTCTGGTAGAAGGTGGGGCTGGAGGCCTGCCTGCTCGTTCTTTCACCAGCTATGGCCACCTCTTGAGGGACCTCTGAGGAACCCCCATGGAACACAGTTTGCAAACCCCTGCTTATTCCAATTTCTTCCTCTGTTGGGTGGAGAAACTGAGCCCCAAAGAGCTAGTCTGTACAGGACTTGGCTAGTGAGGCTTTCTCAAGTCCTCTGAAGCTTCTTGTTGGTCAGTTGTCCCTGGGGGAGAAGTTGGGGGCCAGTGGCTGATCAGAGGCTACATAGCACAGTTACTGAGAACATGGACTCTGGAGCCAGAGTACTGGAGTTGAATCCGGGTTCTGCCTCTTCCTAGCTGTGTGACTTTGGGCAAGAACTTCACCTCTCGGTGCCTGGGTTTGTTCATCTGTAAAATGGGGACAATAACAGTATTTATCTTGGAGGTTGTTGGAAGGATTATATGAGTGGGCTCGATGCACTCCTCCCTGCCAGACCAGGCCAGCCTTGGGCTCTGACACACGTCTCCTTATAAACATGCCACCCTGGGGGGACCCTTGGGGCTTCTGCCTCAAGAACCCAGCCTTGGGCAGCCTAATTGCTTCCCATGGTTTAAATTTCTCTGTGCTAGCCACATCAGAGTATGTTTCTATTTGAACTCAAGAAAGAATGTTTTCAGAGCTGGTGGATTCTAGGGGTGAACATGTCAAACCCTCCCTGTTCCAAGGCAGAGAAGTCAGAATTCTCTCACAAAGCAGCAGTGGAAGGGAATCTGGACTCCGAG
This sequence comes from Tursiops truncatus, assembly GCF_011762595.2. NCBI lineage: Eukaryota > Metazoa > Chordata > Mammalia > Artiodactyla > Delphinidae > Tursiops > Tursiops truncatus. The sequence goes on from NC_047034.1 coordinate 172,402,046, forward strand.
GGCTGTGCACACAGCTGAAGGAATGTCAGGTTCAGGCAGCCGGATGCCCTGATTTCAGCCCCAGGGATAAGTTTTGATCAAGTCACCCTCGGGCTCAAGATGTATGTCAAGCTGTTTCCACACTTTTTTCCTACCTCTGGTTGAACTTAAATCCATTCAGATCCTGGAGAACACAAGCCTTGGGGCCAGTGCTTTCCAGGCTCCAAAACACATTCAGCTGGCATTTCTGAGCCCACAAGGAGGAAAGGGTTGTTACACCCACTTCATAGATGAGAACACTGAGGCTCACAGGTTAAACGACTTGCTTGAAACAGATGCTGGGCCAGAGCTGGAAAGATTACCCAGGCCTGTCCTGGTGCCACTGGTGGGTTGCAAGGGTCCTCCAGATGGAGCAAGGTATGCAATTTGAGATTCTCTTATTTGGGTGCAATTAACTGCTACTGGTAACCTATTAAGAAAGCAATCAAAGATTTCCAAAACCTGAAACTCAGAAATGCAAACGAGCAGTCAGCCATTGTTTTCCAGGGACTTTGCTTCAGAAGCATGGCTGCTGCACCTGGCCTGACAATGTCACAAGACTTCCCTGGGGATGTGCTAGGGAATAGGATTCCTGCCATTGCCAGGAAGGAAAGGTCAAGGTTTTCAATTGCTACTATTTTTGCTTCTTAAAGATCAATCCTCTTGGGATAATTTTCTTGAGGATTCAGTTTGTTGGGGATGCAGAGTGCAGGGCTGCATATTTGCAGATTTTTCAGTAACTGGGCTTTAAGACACCATGCGGTTGTGGTTCAGGTATGCATTCTCCATACCCTAGCTGCCATCAGGATGTGTACCCTCCATCTGCTTGTACGGTGACACTTCATTATGACTTAGATATTTAAACAACTTCTAACATACAGTCAAGGTCAAACCCCTAAGTTATTTTTAAGTTTCTAGGGCATTCTTTTATATATAAACGTATGAATCTATGCTTTTATAAGATAAAGTTAATTACGTGTATTCCCGCTTGATTCTTTATCAGTACCAGGTTTTTTTTCCCATGGGAAAACGGGAGCAAGTGGGAGGTAGGGGAGTGTGGCACGTTCTGCCCCACCTGGTGGGGTTTGAGTTGAAAAAACTTAAGAGTCGTTTGTTCAGAGCAGATGGGCTGGGGTAGGATGTTTGGGAGGAAATGCAGGGTTTTGGTGAGAGGGCCAGTTGACATTATTTATTTTTAAAAGTTTTTAATTAAATTTTTTTTTCTTTTTTCTTTTTTTTGGCCATGCCAGGCGGCTTGCGGGATCTTAGTGCCCTGACCAGGGGTCGAACCCGGGGCCCTGGCAGTGGAAGTGTGGAGTCCTCATCACTGGAACGCCAGAGAATTCCGAGATACTTTCAAACTCATATTGTCACAGGCCTGATGACCCCATCTGATGCAGCCCCACTACACCTGGATTCCCTGGGAGCCCAGGTTGAGTGAGGCACAGAGCAGCAGCCACATAACCTTGGGGGACAGGTGTGGAGCAGCTCCTGGGATCCCTGGGCCATCCTGAGGGGACCCCCCCCCCACCTCAGGAAGTGGCAGCTCTGGTACGGCGAGGGGTTCCATAGCAGGGCAGATTGGAGGCGGCCCCTGCCCAAGATGGAGAGCTTATGCTAGACCACAGCTCGTTTCTGCTCTGCCCTCCCTGCCAGCCCCTCTCTGTGAGTGGGTTTTCTGGGCTGGAGGTAAAAGTCTAACAGAGATAGACTAGGTCACAAAAGCAAGGAAGTGCTAGGCTGTGCCAGAGGCTACTGGTGGGTGAGGGTGGGGTGGGGTGAAGCTCAAAGCAGGCCCCTCGGAGGCACTGGAGGCGCCCACGTGCTGGGTCCCAGCCCCTCACTGCCCACACGGAGGAGCGGTTCAAGGCACTACAGACTCACTAGGTTGGACGCCCAGTTCTACTGTTTCCTGGCTCCTTGACCCCGGACAATTTACTTTGCCTCAGTTTTTTCATCGATAATGGAGCCGTTGGAGGATTAACTGAGTTAATACACGTCAAGCACGCAGCATGGACCCTGGCCCATAGTAAGTGCCCAACAAATGTTAGATGTTATTATTGTTATTACTACTGTTAGGTTACGCCAGTTAGAACCTGCCAGCACGGGTAGGAGAGCACGCAGGAGGGCCACTGAGGACAGCCACGCAGGCTGTGCACTGCACAGCTCAGGGCACTGTCCATACAGGGGTAATGCAGTATACAACCTGTGCAGCTGTCCACCGGCCCTGCAGCCGGGGCAGCCCTACTCCAATTTCTGACTAATAGTGGCACTTGAAGTTGGACCATTTGGGGCAAGGTCTGGAGAAGATTAACAAAGGAGGTTGTGTGGCTTTTGAGTAGAGCTACTCGGATTTGAATCAGGTGTGGCCTGGCCCTTGAGAAGGCCACGGGATTGAAGGAGCGATAGCTAGGATCTTGGCCAAATCACTCCTCTCTGGGACAAAGTTTCCCCCATCTGTTAGGTGTAGTGGGTTGGGTTAGTTTAGTGAAGGCAAATAGGCTTTTTTCCTTGGATGCCAACTCTGACTGATTGGCGGTGTCTGAGGCTTTGTAAAGTGAAAAAATTAGAGGCCACTTTGGGCTGGGTAGGAAGGGTTCTTTAATTGATTAGTGATGTCTGCTTGAGGTCAGGGTGAGGGAAGCTGTGGCATGTGTGTTTGGGGCCATTTGCCCTCCTCACATTAGCCCAGTGGTTCTCAATCCTGGCTGCACCAGAGAAGGTTTAACCACACTCTGATTCAGGGGTTTAGCACCTGGCATTGGTAAGTTTTTCTAGAAAGCTCGGCAGGTGATTTTAATGTGTGGCCAGGTTGAGAGCTGCTGGGGTAGATGCCCCGAAGTTCCTTGCAGTCCTGAGCTCTGTAACTTCTCGGCATGGTCTATACATTGTGGTGCTTTGAGCTCTATCCTAGCAGCAATGCAAAGGGAGTTAAAAGGCTAGTCTTCCATCAGTCTTACTGCTGGGGAGGATTTGTTGTTAAGTTGGGAGACTGAGGTTGAAGGCACTGGCTGTGATCATGGATTGGGGTATCCAGGTGGCCTCTTCTCAGGCCACACTGTGGAGTTTCACAGGGGGAGGACTGGCTTTGCATCTGGTGAATCTCGGGTCTTGGAAAAGCCTGGCCCACTCTGGCTTCATTAGGGAAGCCCTGGAGATCCTTTAATTTCTCTCTTAAACTCCTCTCAGTCCCCAGGGATGGCGGGGAAAGTCGGGACAATGCAGAGGCCCACTGAGGTCTGCAGGAAGTAATATGCCCCAAACTCATGGGGCCCCCGCTCTGGGTCTTTGGAAGGAGTGCCACGGGGGAGAAGGAAGCAGATGAAAGCTGACTGGGGCCACCGGGCTGGAGAATGCAGGGTCAGGGCGCCAGACTCGGAGGTGGTGCATTAGGACCACGGGCTGCCCTGGATGCTGACGGCTCCTCCAAATTACAGCCAGGGTGGCAAAGATGAGATGTTTCTGGGAGGCCACCCCAGCCTCAGCCCCTCGATGGGCCCAGAATCCAGCCAGCTTTCCTCAGCCCCTCCCATTACCCCCTCAGGACCCAGCCCTGGAATTCCAAGGAGCAGGTCATGCCGGGCTTTGCCTCCCACCCGGAGTAAGATAGAAGCAATCAAATAACATAGAATTCGATCATATTTTAAAATAAGCTTTATTTAGATTTTTTTTTAATATTTTATATTTGCATCCATGCCTTCGAGAAACCTTTCCCACGGGAAAGGTTATTTTCATCTACTGTTACCCATAACTCATTCGCTATTTGACGTAGTTCTCTTAAATAAATCATCCTTAGTAACTCTTAGAATTATCTCCTAATTTCCAAAAACTGAAATGAAAAGGAACTACTAAATCATTACCAGGAGGGGGTTGCAATCTTATTTTCTTGTAAATAAAGGGCAAACAATAAAAATCAACCAAAAGGAAAAAATTCGTGGTGGGGAGAAAAGTATTTCCTAAAATATCTCTCTGTAGAGAAAGATGCCAGCTCCGGCCGCTCTCCCCCGCCACCAGGCTGGGTGAAACGGCTTAGCCAAAGGCCAGAAAGATCCTTATTAGGTACCCTGCCTACTCCTTTCCAACCCCCCCATCAGGTCAGAAGGAAAGGGAGCAGCTGACTGGGGCTTTTCTGTTTGTTTTAGAGACTTTGGACAAAATATCCTATCCCTTCTGATAAGACATGCTCCAGCATTTAAAATTCTCCCGTTTCTTGGTAAGAGCTGAAAACGTTACTGCTAGCAGAAAGCGCAACTACTGTTGTTTAGAGGATGTGTGAATTGAGCTGTTAGTATTTAAGGTGGTGCAGGGGGGGATGCACAGGTTAAAAGAAAAGGGAAAGCTAGTTTTAGACTTCGGGAGGCCCTGGCTCAGAAGCTCACGTGTTCTCCATCACCCGGTGTTACAGTGCTCACGGTTCCTTTGCTGGTGGAGCCTCACCGGGGCCAACACTGCTCTCCAAATAGGCAGATGCTCCTGCCAGCCCTTCTCTCCTCGGGTGAGCAGGCTCAGGCTGCTGTGACAAGTTGGAGGAGGGCCCGAGGGATCCCGAGAGACTCTGTGCGATGTGGCTGGAGGAACCAAGCAGAATGGGGAGGGCAGAGGTGCTGGTGCTGGATGCTGTGTCCCCAACAGGCCGCCCCTTGAGACGGGCGCCTCCCCCATGACACCTGCCCGGCCAACGTGCAGAACCAACCAAGGATGAGACACAGCTGCAGCGAAGAACGCGTGCTGCTCCAGGACCCTCGGGGAACCAACTCGGGCTGAGGGTCCCTGTGGTCGTACCCTGTGCTCATGCAGTCGGCTGTCTCGCCCTGTACGCGGCAGCCTTTCTCAAAAGACAGACCCAAGAGAAGGTGACCACGACAGCAGGCACTCTGTTCACTGAGGTCAGTGCTCTGGTATTTCAGATAAATAAATATATAGAGAAAGGCCTGGAGAGAGCTACAGGCAGGAAGAAAGGCGGAGCGCACTCCCATGCGGGGATGGGAGAATGGGGGAGAGAGAAGAAGAAAGAACGGAAAAAAGCAAGCTTGGCAGTCCAATGGTCCCTGGGTTCTGGCCACCCTACACTCTACCTTGCACAGCTCGGCAGCAGCATGATCATAGAACAGACAAGTCAACAGAGAACCCGCCTCCCGCCCGCCCCCCGTGGAAAAATATACATTCCAATATTTACGTAATAATTTAGATAGAATAAGTCTTCTGCATTTGTGCAAATAAATTAAACGGAACAATTTTCTTTTCTTTTCCCCGTAAAGAAAGAAACGGCAACGCAATTTAAAAACTGGCAGGCCGTTAGAAAGAGCCCGTTTGGCCTCTGACAAACCGAGACAAGACAGGGCCCCTGGGCTGGGCTCGCAAGTCTTTGTGGAGAGTGGACCTTACCCTGATGACGATGGCGTTTGGGGGTTAAAGTGACTCGGGCGCACCCCGAGAACAGGGTCTGGTCCCACACGTTCACACCGGGGGGAAGGGTGGGCGGCGGGGTGTAGTGGGGGGAACATCAAACACAGACTACATCCTCGGGGAGACGGGCTCCAGAAGTAGCAGTTCGGACGAGGGACATTTACAAGCACGGAGTGCACAATAGTTTTGTTATTTACAAATACACAGCAGTCCTTCAAGTTTTCAAGTTTCATAAAAAGGGAAGGGGGGAAGGGACCAAAAAAAAAACAAAAAACCAAAAACCCCAACGAACCAAAAAGCGGAAAAAAAAAAAAAACACTGAAAAAAACAAAAACAAACCCAGATTAACAACACAACTGTATCGCTCCGAGGACAACAGAGAGTTGACATGTTCACACACGTTTGTAGTATGTACATCAATTACAGAGGTGGTGACGCCGGGGAGGGGCCCACGCGAGCGGGCCTCAGCCGCACCCCCCCCCCCCCCCGCCCACGTGCGCGAGAGCTCCCACGCACGCGCACACGCACCGCCACGCACGCCCAGCAGCGCTCCCCGCTCGCACGCACGTCCACACGCACAGACACGCCCGCCGGGCAGCAGGCGAAGGGAGGCGGGTATCACCAGTCCGCGTCCTCCTCTATGTAATAATCAGGGGCGGTACCATCAAAGAGGCCGGGGTCGAGGGACTTCCGCTGCTTCCCTCTGGCGAAGACACGCGAGATGGAGCCGAATCCCATCTTCTCTTTCTTCTTTTTCCGTTTTTGGTCTTCAAGATCCTCTAGTGACTGAGGAGTCAGGCCAAGTGGCAGAGGTAGAGGGGAGAAGAACAAAGGCAAGCTGAGCTGGGGCAGAAGACAGGGAGGGGTAGGGGGTGGGGGATGGCTGGTGGGAGGCACCAGTGGGTAAGGATGACAGGGTCTGCCCCTCACTCGCTGAGCGGACTTGGGCCAGTTACAGAATCTCTCGGGGATGACACTAGGACCCATCCAAGGCTGTCATGAGGATGTTGCTAAAGTGAGGGTAAAAACGCTTAGAACAGTGCCTGGACATAAGTAGCATTCATAACGGCTGCTGGTGGGGTTTGTACTATCATTTAAATTCAGTTTGCCTACAGCCTTCCAGTGCTCGTGGAGGGCTTGCAGAATCGCGTCCACGCATGCTGCCACGGCTGACCACAGGGCCCATCCGGAGGGGGCATCGCAAGTGTAATAAGTTCACTGCGGAAAAAGTCCCCTTGGAAAAGGGGGCATAGGAGAGCCGGGAAAACCAGGAAGGAGGAAATCTGAGCTTCATGTCAGCCAAGAGCAAGGACCCCAGACCTTAAGGCCCTGGACAAGAAGCAGGACTGGCCTCGGTAGAGTGGGGAGGCAGGGGTTTGGGTTCTAATCCCAGTTATGTCACTACCCACGGAAACGTGGAGAGCCCCCAGCCTCTCTGAGCCCAGGTTTCTCGTCTGTGACATGGGGGGATTGTTAATAATGACAAAGACAGTGATGATGATGATGATGTGGAGGAGGTCTTCCTGTCGGGGTAACTACGGGACTCGGGTGGTGTCTGCAGCAGGGCTTTGCAAACTGTCAAGTACTTTATACAAAGATGCAGAGTGGTGTTACCGGTCAAAAAGGTGGAGGTTAGACTAGACTAATGGTTCCCCAAACCATGTCAGATTACCTGAAATCCAGCCAACCCCCCCCTCCCCCAACCTGGTGGATCAGAATCTCTGGGGTGAAGGGCCCAGGAATCTGCATTAGAAAATCTTCACTGGTGGACCCTGATGCAGACGAGCAGTCCCGAAGACCAGCATGTGGGAACCCCAGGACTAGAAAGCTGATCTCAGAGACCCCATCTGACAGTCAAATTCATGTTGTTTTCCTCCCTACAGCCCCCTTCTCACTCTGAGGATAGAGTATTGAAAGGTTAAAAATGAATTTTAAAAAGTTTCCTGCAGCAAGGGGCCCAAAGAGCCCAGGGCCCACGTCATTAGCCTTTGGCTGCCAGGAGAAGACACTCTCCAGGGATGCGTGATGCACTTAGTAGGTCCACAGATCTAGAAGAGGACATGGAAGGGCAGACTCAGGTGCTGAGCCTGGCTGGGGCACTGACCCATGTGTGACCGAGGTAGTGGCTTAACTCCTCTCTGCCCTGGGTGTCCAAGTATGGACATGGTGGTGCTGAGGGCTGAGGAGGAAGAGGGTGAAGTCACGGTCAAGGTGGGGTGGAGGGAGGGCCTGAGTGGCCAGGGAAGGCACACCTACCTGTACAATGGGGTTGTGCAGGTTCTTCTGAACTGGGCCGGGACTGTCGCCCTGTAGCCAAAGGAGAAGAGGAAGATGAAACAGCAAAGACACATAACACATGAGAGCAGAGGTGGCCTGTGGAGCATGGGGTTTTCTGTGGAAGGAAGCCATCCCCTAGGGAGCGCCCTGCTTCTGTACTGGGGAATCCACCCTCCACCCCTGAAGTAGACACTTCCAAATGGCTCAATGACGACACCTGGGGTTCATGAAGATGCTGCCAGGACCAGGGGTCCTGGCCAGAGGCCCTGTGATGCTCTCCTGCCTGCTCTGGCTTCTTGACCCCTAACACCCTCTGACCAACAAATCAGTCACTCAAAGTCCTCTAAGCTCCTCTCCCAATTGGTCCACAGAGTTAGAACTGAAGTTGGTTATACTTGGTGCTTTTCATAAAGAAGTATAATTTTATAGAAAAAATAAAAATAAAGAATTTTGGGACAGGAAGACTTGGGCGACTACCCATCCGCTTATTTCCCCCACAAACAACACAATGAATCTCTTACTTTGTGGAGGGCCAAAACAGGGCTCATTAGCCTGATTTACAGGTACACAGAGAGGTTCCAGACAGTCCAACATTATAGAGCTAATTAAAACCAGAGCTACACCTCAAATTCAAGACCGTCTGGTTCTCCCTGGTCTAGTGCTCCTTCCTGTGAGTGTACCACACCATGTGCCCTCACGACATCCCAGAATCAGTCTGTCCTGCCTGGGGGTGGGTACCATAGATCACTGGGACCACAAGTCATTACTAGGGAGACTCCTGGTGGTCACTTCCAGAATTGCAGGCAAAAGGCAAGAAATAAAGCATGTGTCACCTGAGCCAATGTCCATCAATCTTCTCCAGCCTCTCTGTGCTGAGTCCCCACCTCTGCTCTAAATAAGTGACTAGAGCATGAAAGGATGGGGAAGTCCTTACTCCAGTTCAGGCTGTTCCTGCTGGTACCAGGCCAAATGCCTGGGCACAGACGGTTACCCGGAGCTATTTTCAGGCTCTTCCTGGCTTACCTGTGTGCACATCTGTTGAGATGGGGGATGAAGGTGGTTGAGGGAGGGTGGGGATGGAACAAATGGTAGTTTAGTCTTTAGTCCCATCTCAAGGTTTGCAAACAGAACCTATTTGGCAGGCAGCTAAGGTAGGTTGGCCCTGTACAAGGCCATCTTTGCCAAATTTATGGGGAAGAGAATGAGGCCAGAGCCCACTGAAATGCCTATGTGTAGAAAACTGGCTTATCAAAGCACCCATTGCCTGGCACCAGGGCTCTGTGTAAAGCGAGCTTGGGAATAAATATGCCGGATCTGCTGCCTGTAGCCTCAGGTATGTGCCAAAGCCAAGTTGGGCAAAAGGCTAGGTCTGAGCCAGATGCAATTCAAGAGGCCTTTGAAGAACTCTTTCTGCAGAATGGATTTTCCAGCAGCATTTTGGCTGTCAAAGCCCCCGTGGGCCCCCCATGGGAAGACAAAGTATGGCCCTTGGGAAGGTATTCTCAGACGCTACAGGGTATCTGGCCCACGCTAAGAACAAAGGGCACTGCTGGCTGTGTGTATAGCTCAACAGTGGCCCCTCAGAACAAGAGAGTAACAGCAGAGGCCCCTCTACTGGCCCACCTTCCTCGTCTTGGTTCTGTCAGGACAGCCTTTGTCACCAGGGTTCTCTCCTGGGAACAAGAGAAGAACAGATTGCTTCCTTAAAGCCCCAGTTAAAACAGAATCCGAGCCCCGAGTGGGATTCAGGCCTGAAGTGACCTCCTCCCCGTCCTGACGTGGCTTTGCGAGGCCCCGGCCAGCAGTGTCTGTTGTCCATGTCACCATGCTGAGGCAACTTACTTCAAATTTAGTCTTAGCTTTTTTCTTTTTTTTTTTGCGGTATGCGGGCCTCTCAGTGTTGTGGCCTCTCCTGTTGCGGAGCACAGGCTCCGGACGCACAGGCTCAGCGGCCATGGCTCACGGGCCCAGCCGCTCCGCGGCATGTGGGATCTTCCCGGTCCGGGGCACAAACCCGTGTTCCCTGCATCGGCAGGTGGACTCTCAACCACTGCGCCACCAGGGAAGCCCAGTCTTAGCTATTTTTATTAAGTGATCTTCATTGTTATTCTAGATTTGGAAAAAAAAATGCTTCCATTGGGATTACTAATATAGAATAGTTACTGATTTTTATCAATTGATATTCTACCAGTACCATTCTGTACTTCTCACTATTAGTCTAATGGCTTTTCTGGTTATTCTCTTGAGGTTTTCCAGGTAGATAAACATCCCACTGGCAAGTAGTGGTTATCTTGTCTTTCTTTTGCACGATATCCACCTCATTTCTTGTTTCTTATCCATCTCGCTGGTTAATAAAACATTGACTGAGTTTTTGAGAAAGGCTTCCTGTGTGTCTGAGGACCCGACTCTACTGTGTCTTTAGGACGCGGCAGGGGCGCCCTCTGGATTCTCAGTCGCATGATGGAACACATGTGAAAAGTGGTCCCCACATCCTGACCCCAGTGTTTCACATTAGAGCCTTGATGTGGCGTCTTCCTGTCCTCAGATGCTTGACCCACCCACCTTCGTTCACCCCCTCACTCCTGGGGAGCCTGTCTGTCCCACCAGCCATCAAGAGTTAGGTGGCTACGGACCTGTGCCTCTTGGTAGCTGGGACCCAGTATGAAATCAAAAAACTGTAATTAAGTAAGCAAAGCAAACACAACTTAGAAAAAGTTCACCGGATGCCTCTCCAGAGGCAAAATGTGCAAAAACTCCTGGAGATTCAAAAAAAATCCAGCTCATTCCTGCAGGACCAAGAGCTGGCTCTACAGGGAAACAGGGGTGGTGGTGAGGTCCTGAGCCCTGGAAGGTATGGTCTGGGAGGAGAAGCCTACGGTCCCAGACATAGCCCACCAGAGATGAGCCCAGGCTGCTCAGACCCTGAGGCCGACCCAGGCCCGCCATCCTCTGGATTTTCCTTGCCCTCCCGGACACAAGGAGCCAACAGGCCTCATTTCTTTCTCTCCCCACATCCATCTCTTCTTGCAAAAGGAAAGAACAGAACAGGAAATGCCTTCGCCAGAATGCTTCCTGGGTGGACGAGAGGAAACAGCGGGTAGGTCTTCACCCCCTCCACTCCCACCCCTGTGGTTTCCGGGCGGGGCCCAAGGCCCAGGCCCTGCTGCTGCTGGCCTTACGTTGCAGAGGGAGTGCGTCCGGTGTCGAGGGGAGTTGATGTCGCTTGGCGTGGACGACCGGTCGCCTTCAGCGGCAGATGCGTCGGAGATGACGGAGGGCTGCCGGGAGTGGCAGGGGCTCACCCTGACCGCTGGAAAGCAGGGACAGCTGGTGAGTGGGGGATGGAGAGAATGTCCATGCCTTCACTGACTTGTAGGTCAGTCCACCCAACGCCCCCATTATACAGATGGGAACACTGAGACATAGAGAAGAGACTTGCCCAGCTCTCCACCCCTCTATTTCACAGCCCCACGGGTCACCAGAGAGCCACTGCCAGCAAGAACCTCCAGCCTCTGGATCCAATTAGGCCCCCTCCTAACCAGGGTGAAGGGGAAGGGGCAGAAGGCTCCAGGGGCCTCGGTGACTGTCCTCACAGTGCTCCAGCCACCTGGACGTTCCCTAGGCCTGGTGCAATCCTAACATATGCTCAGTACCAGCTTCCCAAGAGAGAAGCCGTTAGGCTACCACCAGCTCCTCTCTTTCTCCCACCCCCTCACCCCACACCCGATCCGCAGCAGCACCTCCAAACACAGCCCCAAATCTGGCCACTTCTCTCCAGCCCCACTGCCACCACCCAAGCCCAGGCCACCACCGTCTCTTGCCTAGAAGACCATGGCGGCCTCCCAGAGGGCCTCTCTACTTCCTCTCCTCACTGCCATGAGAGCCAGGCATCCGGTCTCTCTTTACTGGGGGGGTAGATATGTGCGGTCCTCCTCCAAGCCGAGGGGATACAGCCCTGCCCACCCCACCAGCCTCGGCTCACGTCACAGCAGCTTTCCGATGGTGCCCGACACGCACCATCTCCCTCCTGCCTCACCCTTCGCTGGCCCTGCTGCCCATCAGGCACATCCTCAGCCTTCAAGTCTCAGCCTGTCCTGAGAGAAACCTTCCCCTATTATCAGCTCTCCCCACTGTCTTTTCTTTCCCAACAAAGCACCTGTTTTCCGTTGATTTCTCTCCCTGCACTGAATATAATCTGTAATCATTCTTTGTCAGTTTAGTTACATGTGTTTTCTGTCTTCACACCTACAATGCCAGCTTGATGAATGCAGGCAGTCTGGGTGTCTTAGCCATGTCCAACCCCAGTGCTCACGGCGCCTGGTGTGCAGTAGGTGCTTACTCAGTAGTAGAGGGATTCCTGGAAGCCCACCCAAGTCCCCCAGCAGAGTGCTCTCCTGTCTGCAGACGCTGGATGGAGGAAGCACTTTCTGCTCGACAAGACTGAGGACCTACTGTGTGCAGGCAGCATGTGAGCAGGGAGGGCTACATTACTGAGAAAGAAAATCCTTGCTGCCAATGGCCATATGGTCATACGGAGGAGCGTGGGGCTTTGGAGTCAGGGACTTGGGTTCCCAGCTAGGTGACGGCAGGACCCACAGGCTCCAGAAACCAGCTGCCTGTCTCCAACCTGCATCTGTCACACAATTGCGACCACTCGTAGGAGGGACAGAAAATGGAGCCAAGTGGGCCGCAGATGTACAGAGGAGTTTGGGGCTTCTACTGTGGCCCACGGGCACAGATGCTGACCACAGGCTGGGCCCCTCTTCCCCTCGGTGCCTGCAGCAAACACCCCTAACACTGATTTCTGCCCCTCCCACACATCCGGTGATTACCTGGAGCTGTCAATCAAGGAGCTCTCACTGTCTCCTCTGCCAAAGGACGCCCATGTGACCTAGACTGGAGAATCAGTGCATCCACTGCCAGACACAGTGATTGGTCCAGAGGTAGGCATGTGACCCTGGCTGGCCAATCAGAGTCCTTCTTTGGGATTTACTATACACACAGAGAAAGATTTCTCTTTCTCAAGACTTTTGGGCTTCAAGGGCCCTAAAAGCCTGAAACTGCTGGAGACTGTTTTCTGCTTTGTGAAAAGAGGTGGCCTAAAGATGAGGTCGAATGGAGGCAGGCAGAGCTGAGAGATGGAGAGAGTCAGACAGACCCAGGTATTGTCTGAACCTCGGTATCCAGCTATGCCTGAGGTCCATCTCTTAGACTTTTCAATCCCCTGAGCCATGGCTTCTCCCCTACACCCCCCTAAAAGCAGCTATAGTGTGAATAAAGAGGCCGCCCCTCCCAGTGGGCCAGATGGCCTCCTGAGACACCCCTGGAGCTGTGGCTGGGCTGGACTCACCTTGCCGGTCCCCAGGGTGGGGGGGGTGTGAGTGGTAGAGAGTCTGCTGGCTCTGCCGGATGGCTGCGGTCAGTGGGAGGTCCGCCTGCACCACCCACTCCTGGTTGCCATTAAGCACCGTCTCACCAGGCATGGCGAGTGAATGCCGCTTGGGGACATCCTTGGTCAGCGTGGCTAAGGACTGCTTGGCCTGGAGAGAGAGCCGGGGGACAGGAAGAAGACGACGTGATCAAGGGGACCTCTCGGCCTACTGCTTGGCCATTACCCACCATCGTGAGAAAGCCACGAATCCAACCTCTGTGCCAGGGTGTCTCTGGCTCTGCACTGCGTGCCAATCAGTACCTCACATGAGGGTTTGCTTTGGGGTTAGTTACCCCTTAGTTCCTGCCAACACAAAGTGAGAACACAAAGGGGGACCGAGGACACACTTAGCACCCATTCTTTCGGGTTCTCCAAGAACCAGCTGGGATTTGAATGAGATGGTAAGAAAATGGTATTCTGCCTTTCAGCACCTTACCTCCTCCCAAATTCAACCTCCGACGGCCCCTTCACAAGGTGCTGTGCTGGGGATAGGGCAGCCCCCAGCCTGGCTCTCAGGATCACACGAGAATACGTGGGACACAAGGAAACCCAGGGACAAGCGTGGGGCTGAGTTCTGGCAGGTGGGATAGAGAGCTCTTCCTTTCTCGGTCCTGTGCCTGAGGTCTCTCCCAGCTTTGGATTATGTTCCCCAGGGTATGGGGGGTTGTATTAGAAGTGATCTCAAATTATTTGGGGGAGAAAAAGGGTACATATTAGAAATGTATTAATGCATATTCTTTCTTTCATAGTCAATTTCCACTTCTGCACTAGCTCCCCAGGCTCATGTCAGGGGAGAGGGGGCACACGGGGCGGGGCCCAAGGGCCTCACACTGAGATTTCCAGTGAATCTGGGGGTCACTACAGATGGCAGAGCCACCATGAGTGCTGGCTTTGCCCCTAAAATGAACACGGATGAAATGGAAAAACCTCACCTCATCTCTCTCCTAGCTCCAGAACTTTCCATACTTCCCCCAAGGCCCTGGGCTCCTCCATGCAGAGCAGAGGTCCTTGAGAAAGAGATTCTAGCTGAGAAATGAAGTTCTTGACCTAAAGCCTGATATACCCTCATCACATTGACCAGCTGTGTTATTTTAGACAAGTCACTGCCTTCTCCGAGCCTTACTTTCCCCATCTGTGTACTGAAAAGCCTAGACCAATCCTTAGGGCTCCCTCTAGCTTGGATACCCCAGGAGTCTATGAAATCACTCCCCTTCCACTGCCAGACCCCAGGGAATATAAACCCCTATGGCAGAGGGAGGCCGAGTTGGAGTCAGCCCCACCCCCAAGCCAGGTAATATTCTCTGGTTATTATCTGGTAAATAATCCCTGGTTTAGAAAAATACCATGTGCTCAGTGCAACAGCCCTGGGTCTCAAGTAGGGGGTGTAGGATTAGCTGTGCTTGACAGAGGAGAAACCAGAAACTCAGAGAGGTTAAGTGACTTCTCCAAGTGTGCACAGCAGGCACAATGTCCAAGTTGGGGCCCAAGTCTGGGAGCCTGGGAGCCCCATGTGGTTTCTATGGTGCCCACGCTCCTCTGGGGCAAGGAAATAACCAGCACAAGTGACGCAGACTCTGAATCCGCGAGGCAGAGAGTGGGGCGCGGCTGGTCACCACGGGCTCCCCAGCACCTGGCTTGGGCCTGGGCACATTCAGTGAAGCACTCAGTAAAGATCTGCAGAGGAAATGGAAGCAGGCTTCTGCCACGTCCAGGCGGACGGCCCAGGGAAGCAGCTCTGTTAGTTTACCCAGGAACGGTGCAGCGATCCTTCAGCAGGCTGGCTGTGTCTTGGAGCTGCCGCGTGCCTGCTGCAGGTCGTGTCACGGACTCGTGTTTCCTGGACCACCGTATCTCACTCGGGACCACATCTGCTCTCCCCTCCAGGTGTCTGTGCATCTGGCCTCCGAGCCCTCCATCCTGGCACTGCTCCATGCGGGCAGCTGCCCCACTCCCTTGCTTCCTCCTGTCCA
Source organism: Tursiops truncatus (assembly GCF_011762595.2). Lineage (NCBI taxonomy): Eukaryota > Metazoa > Chordata > Mammalia > Artiodactyla > Delphinidae > Tursiops > Tursiops truncatus. Next base: position 172,417,148 of record NC_047034.1, read on the forward strand.
ATCCATCTTGGCTGCCAGGAAGGTGGACGTGGGTGGGAAATGAGCGCCCAGTCGGTCTGCCATCATGCTAACTAACCCTCAGCTCTGCCCTCTTGCAGACATCCCCAGCCACACACGTGGAAAGCGCAGGCAAGTCCAAGTCGCCCACTGAAATAAGCAGCCCCTTGAGGCAGCACAGGAAGGCACGAGGAAGAGGCCTGGGCAGGACTGCTCTCCTGTCCGCACCTGGCTTCCTTCTTCCAGGTGGATCTCCCCTCGGTCTGGGCCTGAGAGCGGCACCTTCTGCCTCAGCAGGCGGCTTGGCATCATCGCTGCCTGACAATGGGGAGGAGCCTACGGTTAGTCCTGCAGGATGGGGCAGGTGTGCCTGTGAATTCTGAGCACAGGAACCTCTCACAAACTGTCCACTCATGAGTTTAAACCTCTGAGACAGAGCGAAACAGAGACGTGAACTGCAGACAAGGCACGTAAGGTCTAACTTAAAATACGTGCACGTACTCTCTGTCTCTCTCTCGTTGCTGCATTGAATCATCTTCCTGTGACAGTCTGCACAGCATTTCTCTACTAATCTCTTCCATTAAATGCAACTCAATGCTGGGAGTTCCCTCTGCGCCTCCACCCCCTGCTGAGAACCCTGAGCCCGCAGTTTTGAGCTCCTGGGAACTGGAGAATTGGCTCAAACACCCTCATGTGACAAAAGTCAGACAGAACTGGGTTCAAACTCCACTTCTACTATTTGACTTGCTGTGTGACCTGCAGCAAGTTACTCCACCACTCTGAGCCTCGAGGTCCTCACAGTAAGATGGGGAACTGAGAGGGATTACTTTTATAGGTAAGTTGTGGGACGAGGTGGCCCGGCACAGCGCCTCGGAGCCTAGGCCGTGGCATCCAGCGGCCTGGATTTGATCCCAGCTCTGCCACTTCCTAGCTGGGGGATCCTAAGAGAGGCCCCTCACCTCTCTGTGCCTTCATGTCCTAGTCTGTCTGATGGGGATAACATGGGTTCCATGGAGAACGCTTAGCTGACGGTAAAAAAAAAGCTCAATGAACGTTGGTGACTGCTATTATGAAACAGTTTCCATTTCACAAGTAGGAGTCAGACGTGGAATAATTCACATGAAAGCCCAGGATACTGTCTGGTCTATTGTCCTGTTCAAAAAGTAGCAGGCTGTTAGGATGACTTATGCCTCCCTGAGATCAGACAATCTGGGAAGTGGAAAGGGAGAGCGGCAAGGGGGCCCTGCCCTCCCCCACCCTCAGGTTCCTAGCTGCCTGGAGGCCACGATGTACTTCCAGTCAGAGAACAGGCCTGGCCCCGGAGGGATGCTGTGAGTGCGGCTAAAGGGAACCCTTTACCGGCTTTCCAAGGAGTTTGAGCTTGGCTAGGGAACGTCTCTCCCGCCAAAGGCGGGGAGGATCCCGGGGCAGGAACCTTCCAAGCAAACACGAGAAGGGTCGTGCTCCCGTGGACTCCAGCTGCGGAGACGCTGCATCTGCACCAAAGGAGCATGACGCCAGCTACAAGTTGACTCCACCATCCTCTTCCTGGGCTTACTGGCCGCGACCCCGTCCCAGATCTCAGGCTGCAGTAGTCGCAGGTCCAGCATGGAGGTACCAGCATGAGCTGATGAGGCAATACTGGCTCCGTACCATCTCCGACAACCGCAGGCCCGGGGGTGGAGGGAGGCTCTTGGGGGACAATGTCGGGCTCGGGTGGGCCCTGACCTCATGTGTGTGGCCGGGGGTCTGAGCTCAGACCCAGTGTTCAGAGCTGGCTGTGGGCCAGGGCTGGTCTGCTGGGCCAGGATGGCAGTGGTCCGGGGCCGGGAGGTGTGCCTGTGTGGCCAGCTGGTTTCCTCAGAGAGAGGGCAGGAGTGGTAACAACCCAGAGCATGGCCGTTAAAAAACAAACCGCGACCACCCTTGACTCCTGCCGCTCGACCCTGCCTCTCGCTGGTCCCTCACCGCGCCCTACTCTTGCCTGGGCCTGTGGCGGCTGTCACTTTTACAGACGAGGAAACTGAGGCCCGGGCAGCTCAAGGACACAAAATGACTGGCTAGTGGACGGGACGTGGGAATCCACGACTCCTGGTCCCGGCGCGGCCTGAGGACAGGCTGGTCTCCAACATCAGTAACAACAGCTAACGTCCACTGAGTGTGGGCGGTGAGCCTGCCCCGATCTCCCGTCACCTCACCTCACAATCACCCCAGGAGGAAGGTCTTATACGTATGAACACAGGCTCAGAAAGGTTAAGTCACTTGTCAAAGATCCCACAGCCAGGAAACGCAGGCCCCCAACTGGGGCTGTGTTAGAACTGCACGGCCAGGGCAGAGACAGACACTGAGACGAGGGAATCCCACACTTTACAGAGGAGTGGTTCGCAACCGGCGTGAATTCTCTCCCCCTCCAGGGAACACTGGGAAATGTCTGGAGACTTCATTCCCCACAGTTGGGAGGCACTACAGGCATCTCGTGGGGGGAGGCCGGGGATACTGCTGCACACCGCACAGCGCACAGGACGTCCCACAACAGACTTCTCCGGCCCCCAAGTGTCAACAGTGTTGAGGGTGAGAAGCCCTGTGTACAGTGTACATAGCAACGTAAGAACTGTCTCCCATTTTGGAGAACGTTGATAGAAAACTAGGTCACCAGGAACCAGGCTCCTGGGGGAGGGAGTGGACAGGACTAGCACTTGGGGGGAGCCCGTGATCTCGGGGCTGGCAGCCCTGTCTCCCGCCTGCTCAGTGACTGGAGAGGCCACTGGGGAAGGCCTGAGGGATGAGCGATGGCTGGTAAGAGGACGCGCCTCCTTCAGGCCAGCATCTGGGCGTCCTTTCAGAGGCCTCCCATCACGGAGCACGGGGACTGCCCACCTCCCAGCTCTGCCTCTCAACTCTCTGGGCAGCTCTGGGTGAGCCTCCTGCACACCGAGTCTGTTTCCAAATCTGTAAAATGGGCACAACGAGAATATATAGCTCACTGGAGTGACCGCTAATGGATATGGGCTTCTTATTAGAGTGATGAGATTGTCCTGGAATTAGATAGTGGTGACGGTTGCACAACTTTGTGAATGTGCTAAAAATCACTAAATTTATGTCATAAAAGGACGAATTTTATAATATGTGAATTATATCTCAATAAAACGCATATTGAAAATTTTTTACTTAAACAAACAAACCACAGGGTGGTCTCCACAGAGCCAGTGTGGCTACAGGAGTGAAACTGCTCCATGTGTGGTAATGCCTAGTTCGGCCAGAAGTTGTTATCAGGAAATGTCCCCTCCCCACGGGCTGGAGCCCATCAGGAAGTGTCCCCTCCCCACGGGCTGGAGCCCATCAGGAAATGTCCCCTCCCCACGGGCTGCAGCCCATCAGCAAAGCACCAAGAGGGGTGTTTGCTTCTTGGGAAGCCAATGTCCTTTGACTTTTTTACTCGAGTGAAGCGGCCCTTTTCAGCTGCATAGGGTGTGTGGAGACCCAGCGGAGGCTGGGTTGGGGAGGGGTAATGCCTGAATTGGGGCAGGGCCTGCTCACCCCTCACCAGGGAGCTGCGCCATGGCTTCCGTGTTGTGGGCGGGTCACTTAAGAAATTACCTATCACCAGAGCCACAGCCAGAACTCCTAGATCAGGAGTAAGCAAGTGACCCCCAGATGGACCACTTAAATACCCTGTACTTGATCAGACTTTTGAAAACTGAAGTGAAATTCAGAGGGCAAAGGGTTTGGGTTCATCTCCCCCAGCAGGGGCCACTGAGTGGACCATTCCAGATGGAATCCTGGCTTCCTCACTCCCTGCGGCTGCCTTGGCTTCGGCCCATTTCCAAGCCTGGCCCTCCACCTTCCCACTGCACCTGTGAGCTCCTGACTTCCTTCCAGTGCACCCTGTGTGCTCAGATAGCCCGAGCTGCTTTCTGTGGCTTGCAACCCGAGGACCTCAGGCACACACGCAGGTAAGGTACCTTCCCTCTAGTCTCGTCCTGGCCAGCAGTGCAGTGAGGGGAGCTGGACAACACTGCCCGGAGCCGGCAGCCCTGGAAGCCTCCAGGCTGTGAAATTCTGCAGATGGCGGGCAACAGAGGGGACCTCCAGGCAAGTGGACACACACCAACACCGGGGCTCTCACAGGCTGTGCCTGTGCTGACATTACAGCAACCCACCACCCTGAGCCGCAAACATTCACCTAACTAGTCACACTTAGCAGAGAGGCCTGATGCCTGCCAGAGGGAGGGGGCAAGAACCTGAGTTTCGCTGGCCAGAACTAGAGCAGGTCGAGTCATCCGGGCATGGTGAGAGTGGAAGCAGAGGTGAGCTGGCTCCCAATCCTGAAAGACCCCAGAATTTCCCAGGATGCTTGAGGTTAGTGGTCCATGGCAAGGAAGAGCCATCTGTCCATCACAGGACGCTGGGAAGACTTGGGAGAATAAAGGCCTCACCTCACCCTGCACTCCCTTCCGAGACTGTCAACTTGAAAGGTTTCTGTCTGGGCTGCACGTGGCAGCAGGGCCGCCAGCACCACCGACCCCACTGGTGGGAAGACCCCAGAGAGGAGACCCAGCAGCTGGAGCTTCCTCCAGCCTGGGCAGCTCTCACCACTAGGGGTCAGCATTGGACAAGGAGACCCAGGAGGCAGAGGGTGGGATTGGTCCCAGGAGGGGCCCACAGATCCTGACTTGCCCTGGGTGACCCCTGCTCCTGAAGCAACTGACCATAGAAAACCTCCCTCTTGTCACATCATCACTCACCATGTACAGGCCGGGCTAAGTGCTTCTCTTGCATCATTTCATTGAAATCCTCACAAGAGCCCTATGGGATATATGCATTTACCCTTACTGACACTTGATGGAACTGAGGCCCAGACAGGGGAAGGGTCCTGCCCAAGGTCACACAGCTAGAGAGCGATGGGGGCTGGATTCAAACCCAGAACCCATGGTGGTAACCACACCATCAGCCAGCATCAGTGCTGCAGAGAACGCTGAGTTCTCACTAAGAAACATGCGACTCCCCCCACCTTGGGAGTTCCCTACACACTCTCCTCCCAGCCACCACCACATTGAGCCATGGTGGTTTCAAAGGCCCTTTAAGCCACGAGCTCTCTAAAGTTGATCAAACATCTCTTGGGGAAGGCAGAGTGGGATAAAGACCCTCACCCCCACCCCAGGACCAGATAAAGGTCACTGAAGCTCAGAGAAGTTCAGTGAGCAGACCAAGGTTACACAGGAGCAGGTAGCACAGAACCCCAGGGCTCTGGACCTCAGTTCTGCTGACAGGCCGGGCCTGGAAACACCACCTAGACTCTCTGTCCCCACATGCAGCCTGCCCATCTCTGAGGAAAACACAGTGCATGTATTTTGAGGGATTTTTTGGATTAGAAAAAAACATTTTTTCCTTGAGGACCCAAGTAATATAATAAGACTGATGAAAACAGGGGAAAAAAAAGGAAATAAAAGCCACTTGTGATCTTACTATCCAGAGATAACCAATATTAATTTTTTGGTATTTTTCCTCCCAAAGGCTAGTGGATGGTTTCCAGCATCCCCACACGCTCGGCCCCAGTCAGGTGGATAAAAGGTGGTGTGGTTGCCACGACCAACCAGAGGGGTCATCCCAGACCCCGCCCCGGCCCCAGCCCCGCCCCTGCCCCACCCCCGCCCCTGCCCCGCCCCCGCCTCGGCCCCGCCCCTGCGGACTCCACTCTGGACTCCCAGGTGAGCCCACGTGCACTCCCTGTCTCCCAGCCATGACATCACTTCCGGCAGATGCCCCACCAGGCCTCGGTGGGTGAGCGGGTGGGGTCTCACCATGGCCAGCTCCGCCTCCAGCTCCTTCATGCGGTTATCCTTGAGGTCCAGCTGGGAGCGCAGTGCCGTGGCGTGGTCCGTGGCCTCCTTGGCTTGCCGCCGCAGCTCCCACTTCTCGCGCTCCAGCAGGTCCTTTTCCTTGGCCAGGGCTTTGACAGCGTCCTCGCTCTCCTGTGGGGAGAGGCCAGCGTTACAAGGAGTGCAGGGCGCGCTCTACCCTTGGCCCAGAGGGCCTTGACCCCCCAGACCAGAGGAAGCGCAGGGAGGCCCCACAGCACCGCAGGTGGCCGGGCGCTCGGGCCCTGGAGGAAGAAAGCCCTGGGTTGGAGACTGGAACAGAGACAAACTGTTAGTAGATGCTCAGCCGTTTTTTTTCAATGGATACATGAGCAAACAAATGTCCTAGGTAAGTTCTTTGAACTTATCAAGTCTTCATTTCTCCATATTTAAAATGGAGGGGGAATCAATACCCCTCATTTCAAAGATTGTTATAAAGACTAAATGACTTCATTTGAGGGAAATAGTTAAATGGAGCCTGATAAAAGTTAGGGTCATTAGTGGGTTTGGGCCTCTGTTCTGCTGTTTGGTAACGTGTGTGTCACAGGAAAACAGGGACAGAGGAGGCACCTGCAGCCCACCTGCCTTGGCTGCCACAGGGCCCTGCCACCATCCCACAGGGTCACAGCCGACGATGGGACAGGCTGGACCCCCAGCTAGCTGTGGTGTCTGAATGTAGCACAGTCCTCTGCCCGTCACCCCGGCCCCAGCTCCCGGCTGGTCCTCCTGCATAAGCTGTTTTCTCCGTGGTGCTGAGGGGAGGGCCATGGTCTCCAGCTGTGCTGGTCCAGCAGAGCCAGCAGGCAAGGAACAGCCGGCTGGATCGGGGGCCTGACCTCTGCTGGCAAGAGCCAATTTCAGGACACCAGGCATCTTTCCCCCAGAGGAAAGGTCCCTGCAGGGGGCCCTGCCCACCCACCCAGCCACAGTCTTCCCATCCACCAAATCGAGAGCCGAACTCCAGGTCTCTGTGCAGCCTGGGACCGCGTTGAGAGGCAACCATCCTGCCTTGTCTAACAGCCCTGTCACCGAAGGCCTGAATTCCAGATGGCCAGAGACTAGGAGGCCAAGGTCTGGCCCTTTCTGCATGGCTGTCACAGAGCTGGAGCTGTGGCTTAGGTTCCTGGGAAAGAGAGTGAGTCTGGGTCGAATCCTGGCTTTGCAAGAACAAGCTGCAATAACTGTCGTGCCTCAGTTTCCTCGTCTGTAACACGGGATCACGGCACCCGTCCTTGAGGGTGTTATTGTGAGGACTGGATGAGATAATCCAAGTTTAGAGCTCAGAACGGTGCCGGGGACACAGCAGGCGCTCACTCATGCACTCAGGATGCTGCTCAAATGTCTCCGAGAGGCCTTCCCTGACTAGCTAGCTAAGAAAGCAGCCTCAGCTGTTCCCAATCTGTTTCTCATACTGGTACCGGATACTGGTCATTCAACCAGTGTTCCTGGATGCCACCAGCAGGCACACACCAGACAAATCCCTGTGCCCGAGGAGCTGCACACTCTAGGTCATCGGCAGACACCCGGGTCGCAGAACAGCAGCCCAGCAGACAGCAGCCAAGGAACACTGCTGAGTAAAAGAAAGAGTGTTGGTAGCCGCTGTGACTGACTCCAAAGGCCGTCCCAGGACAGCTCTCCCAGCTGCGGTGAGTGGAGGACACAGGTGTCTGTGTCACCAGCCCCAGGCTTCTCAGTGTAGTCTAGAGGAGGTGGTGTGTGTGTCAGGGAGATGATTCCTTCCAGGACGTGTCTCCTAGGGGTCAGGGTGCCTGGGTGTGAAGTCTCAGCTCCATCCGCTACAAGCTGTGTGACACTGAACAAGTAATGCCGCTTCCCCAAACCTCAACCACCTCATCTATGAGAGAACGACACTATCACATCCCAGGGCGATGGTCAGAAGAGACTGGTAATGCGAGATGCAAAGCAAAAGCTGGCACTATAGCAAAAGCCCGGGCAAAGCTGTACTCTCGGGTTCTGGAAGCAAGGCTCTCCGCAGAGGGGCACTCCACCGCTAGTTATTTCTCTTCTCCTTTCTCTTTGAAGCTGTCTTCAGGTGGGGTCAGTGCAACAGCTGACAGGTATGGCCTCCTGGGTCACATGGTGGACCAGCCAGCTCTTTCCCCTGGAGCTGGGGACCACGTCCCAGCATCTACCCTCAGCACCTAGCAGCAAGCCTAGATCCTGGAATGTCCCATGAAATGAAGTGTGTGGATCAGAACCACTGAGAGTTGGCTGGTGTACTAGTGGCTGCCTAACATACCCCTGAATTAGGAAGAAGGTCCACTAGGACCCTCAGGATCATTTTTGTCTCTGTGTCTCTTTGCAGTCAGTAGCTCCACTAGTTGTGAGCAGACTGAGGGTTCCAGGCTGGGGGGAAAGGCTGTAGGTGCTTTCAGCCTTGGCGAAAACTCTGACACCCCCCTCCCATGATCACATCTCTGGCAGCAGGAGTGCAGGTCTCAGTAGCAACTGTCACGGAATGTTCTGTACACATCTCAAGTACGGTGCTGAGGTTTCAGATGCATTATTATATTTAAACAAGCACCTGTGAGGCAGGGTCTACGATTATCTCTATTTTACAGATGAGCAAACTGAGGCCAGAGAGGTAAAATAACTTCTGCAGCCCCGCAGATAGTGTGGTGGAGGTCTTAATCCTTGCTGGCAGTGGTGGCAGGAAAGGAACTGAAGGAGACCTGCCTGGGGCGTTGAAACCTGACGGGGATCAAGGTGGCCGGAATTTATGAAGGAAGGACTCGGCCCAACTGTTTGGGACCTTGGATGCCAACCTGAGAGCTGAGGTCCCTCTGGCGACTTGACCTAAGTCAGTTTTCGCCTCTGTAAAAGGGGGATGATGGGGACAATCATACCTCATAGGGTTGCTATTAAAAATAGCAAATGTAAAGAGATTAGGACCAAGCCAGCATACAGTAAGTGCACAATTAATGTTTGCCATTATTAATATTATCCTGTGTCAGGTGGTGACAGGTGGTCTCTAAAGATGGCCATCGTCATAGTCATTGTTAGGGTGCTTATCTAAACAGAGCCATCTTTTTTGATCCGCTTAGCCTTGTATCAGCATCACATTCCATTCATTCATTCATTCATTCATTCATTCATTCATTTATGCCTTGCAGCTTGCAGGATCTTAGTTCCCTGACTAGGGATTGAACCCAGGCTACAGCAGTGAAAGTGTGAAAGCGCCAAGTCCTAGCCACCGAACCACCAGGGAATTCCCGCCTGTTTGCTTTTCTGATCTGATCTGTCCTCCTTCAAGGTGCATGTTCTCAGGGAACACTTCCCCCACCCCCGGTTCCTGGATCGTCTGCGACCCTCAGACCCCCCGAGAAGGTCCTATCTGGGTTAATTTTCCGCATGGTTCTTGCTTCTTCACTGAGACTCTACCATCCTCCCAGAGGCAGGGTCCATGACTGGGGTCTGTGTGCGGTCAGCCAGGACCCGCTCCTGCCTGGCCAGAGGCTTCCTGAGAGCAGGTGGCTGTGTACTTCTCTGGGTTTGCCAGGGGGACCAACACCAGGCAGTGGTAGATAGATGAGAGACCTACAGAAGGGCCCTGAAACCCACTGTGGACTTTCCATGATCAAATGCCTGACTCTGAATCCCCCAGAGGCAATAATAATAATAATAATAATAACAACGACAAGCATTTTTCCCCTGGCATGCTTTCTGTGTACCAGAAACTTTAGTGCTAGCAAGGCTGGGCTCTGAGTAGTTGCGATCATTATCCCGGTTTTAGGGATGAGGCCACATGGCTAGCAAGTGGCAGAGGTGAGGGTCTAACCCACTGTCTGGTCTTAACCACTGTACCACCCTGCCTCCCAGGCCAAGTGTGATGGTTACTTTTTTTTGACGTACGTGGGCCCCTCTCCGTTGTGGCCTCTCCCGTTGCGGAGCACAGGCTCCGGACGCGCAGACCCAGCGGCCATGGCTCACGGGCCCAGCCACTCCGCGGCATGTGGGATCTTCCCGGACTGGGGCACGAACCCATGTCCCCTGCATCAGCAGGCGGACTCTCAACCACTGCGCCACCAGGGAAGCCCGTGATGGTTACTTTTATGCGTCAACTTCACCAGACCATGGGGTGTCCAGCTTTTTGGCCAAACATCATTTCTGGGTGTGTCTGTGCGGGTTTTTGGATGAGATTAACGTTTGAACTGGTAGACTCAGCAGCTCGCCTTCCCCAGTGGCAGGGGCTGGGGGAGTGGGCATCATCCGATCCGCTGAGAGCCCGAATGGAAAGTGGAGGAAGGGAAAAGTTGCTTTCTACCTGAGAGTTAAGCTGGGACATGGGTCTTCTCCCCTTGGATGGAACTTACAAGTCGGCTCTCCGGCTCTCTGGCCTTTAACTCAAACTCGATGACACCACTGGCTCTCTAGCTTGTAGAAGGCAGATCACAGGACTTGTCAGCCTCCACAATCATGTAGGCCAATTCCTTCTAATAAATCTTAATATATATATATTACTTCTCTGAAGAGCCCTAAAACACCAAGGAAGCTGATGATCTGAGGACGAGCAGTGTCAAGGACAAGGTCAGCCTGGTGCCCCTTGCCCCTGGGGCCAGCAAGTCACCAAAAGCAGGTATGGCTGTGGGCTGGTTGTCTGGCCCCTGCCCTGTGTCCCCTCCCCTCAAACAAACATGTCTCCCTATTGATGGGCATGGGGCTACTCAAGTAAAGGTTCTCCCTGCCTCACCTGCTGAAGAAGGACCAGGCTCCTGGGACCTGCCCTCCAGCTGGAGAAGGAGAAAGGTTGGAGGTGGACCAAGAGAGAGGCAGGTGGTGCTATAGTCTGAATGTTTGTGTCCTGCCAAAATTCATATGTTGAAATCCTAACACCTAATGTGATGACATTGGAAGGTGGGGCCTCTGGGAGGTGCTTAGGTCATGAGGGTGGAGCCCTCGTGAATGGGATTGATGCCCTTATAAGAGACCCCCAAGAGCTCCCTTGTCCCTTCTGCCAAGTGAGGACATGGCAGGAAGTCTGCGACCCAGAAGAGGACCAAGAAAGCAGGGAGCCGGGGGTTCCCTTTCCTCCTCTCTGCTTCCACAGGTTGTTGACCTAACACTCTGCCTGACCACACTCTGCCTGCAAGTGACAGGCCCGGGGGGGGGCCACCTTCTAGGGACCCAGCTCATCTCCTGTGGAAGGACAGGCAGGGGAAGCTGGGGCCCTGCTGCTCAGGGCTGGCACCCAGGGCACCAAGAGCTCCAGACCAGGCAGAGGCTGTGGGTGCCTGGCCCAGGAGCTCCCCCGGGGCTGTTTTCATCCTGGAGAGGAAGGGATCTGTATACTTGGGAGGTGAGAGGGCAGGTCACTGGTAAACACCAAAGTGGGCCATGGGGCTGAAGCTTTTAAATTCAAGTGCCACCTCTGACAGTCTAGCTCAGAGGGAACACGCGTGAATGCACTCATGCAACCAGGCCACCAGCCACTGGGAGAACCACTCAAACCTCCCACGGCCGAGGAAACTTAACGAGCTTCCCACCTCCGTTTTCTCCACGGAGTACATGCAAACCTTGGTCATAGCTGTTGTCATGTGGTATGATGTACTTGAAGGGCAGTTTTCAACAGTCTTTCCGCCCCGCTCACCAGAGGTTACAACTCTCTCCCTGCAGACACAGCAGCTTACTAAGGCCTGCTTCGTTGTGGGGACTCTTTTTTAAGTTTTGGGACCCTCTTCAGCATGACCACAGCACATATACCAGACAGATATTTACTGAACCAAAGTCCTTGGTCATCTGACCAGAAACTCCTACTCACCCCACAGAGCCCAACCTATATGTCACCGCCTCTGTGAAGCCTTCCAGGACTCTCTCCCAGGAGGCAGAATTTCCTGCTGTCTCATTGTTCTCCCCAGCCCTTTCTTCACACTCTCATTATGGTACTATTAGTAAGACACAGAGCTGACAGTCACTGAGCACTTAGCATGCACTAGGCGCTATGCTGAATGCCCTGTATCCATCATCTCATACGGTCCTCATCACAGCTCTGCAAGGTCTGCACCATGATCGCTGTTTTGCAGATGAGGAAACTGAGGCTCTGAGAGGTTAAGGGAGATGCCCAAAGGCACACACGTGGGAACCGGGATCTGAACCCAGGCTAGCCGGAATCCAGAACGCACACTGTCACTGACTGCGCTTTCCTGTCCAGGCTGGTTTGCCCAGGAGACATGGAGCCGTAACTAGGGGCTGTGCCTGTTCATCTCAGCGCCCAGACCTGGGCCTGACAAGGGGCCTCCCCAAGTGAGCATAAGGGGACACGAGCAGTGCATCTGTGTTTTGAGATTCAAGGCCAGACCCTGTGCCGGGTGGGGGAGGGTCAGTAATGAGGGGGCTGGTGGGTGGGGGGAGGGGAAGGGGCGGGGACTGCGTGCTGACCTTGCGGTGCTGCTCGTAGTTGCGGATGAAGTCGCGCAGCTGCTCCTCGCGGCTCTCCAGCGTGGCGTACAGCTGCTGCATCTGGCTCACCAGGTCCGTCTTTTCACCCTTTAGGCGCTTTCGGTCGGCTTTCATGGCTGGGGGACAGAGAACCGAGTTAGTTAGTTCCCGAGATCCTAGCTGCCTGTCACCCCGAACGCTGAGAAGGGACCCCGTCTCCTTCCCTTTTATGAACAGACGAGGAAACAGGGTTCAGAAAGAGGAAGTTTCTCTCCCAGGCTCCTATGTTACTCAGTGGCATTCCCCAGATTCAAACCTAGGCCCGCCTATCCCTAGCGTCCCAATTCTCATTTCTCAGCTTTACTGACCCAGCCAGGGGAGCAAGTCCTTGACTGAATGTCTGTCCCTGCCCTGAACTGCCTAGGTCCACAGAGGGAAAGAGCTGGAGGCCTGGTGAGCTTGTGACCCCCCTGCTCCCCCATCGCTAACCACGGCCCAGGAAGCTGATGGGATCCTTTACTTCCTGCTGAAATGAAATCCCAGGGCCCAGTCTGAGCCCAATAGAACTCAGCCCAGCCCGACAGTCCACTGTCTGCTCCATCTCCTTCACAGGGAAGAGTGTTTGATTAAAAACACACAGCAAGTTATGACACCAAAAGTATGAGTAACAGGAGAAAAAACAGATACACTGGACTTCATCAAAATTAAAGACTTTTGTGCTTCAAAGGACACCATCAAGAAAGTAAACAGTGCAAGGAATGGGAGAAGAGATTTGTAAACCATATATCCGATAAGGGGCTTATATCTGGAGTATATAAAGAACTCGTACAATTCAATAATAAAAAGACAAATAGCCCAATTAAAAAAATGGGCAGAAGATCTGAACAGACATTTCCCCAAGAAATAGCCAATAAGCACTCGAAAAGGTGGTTTACATAATTAGTCATCAGGGAAATACAAATCAACACCACAATGAACTACTACTTCATACTCACTAGAATGGCTAAAATATAAAAAGAAGACAGTGACAAGTGTTAGCGAGGATACGGAGAAACTGGAACCTTCATACACTGTTGGTGGGAATGGAAAATGGTACAGCCTCTGTGGAAAACAGCTGACAGTTCCTCAAGTGATGAATCATAAACTTCCCCTATGATACAGCAGTTCCACTCCTAGGTGTATATCTAAGAGAACTGAAAACGTATGTCCACACAGGAACGTGTGTACATATGTTTATAACAGCTGTAATGCTGAAACAACCACATGTCCATCAACTGATGAATGAATGTTTAAAAATGTAGTACATCCATATAACGGTACATTATTTGACAATAAAAAGAAGCAATGATGCATGCTACAATGGGATGAATCTTGAAAATATCATGTGAAGAAGGCAGTCATAAACGGCCACGTGCCGTATAATTCCATTCAAATGAAGTGTCTAGAATAGGGAAACCCATGGAGACAGAAATTAGACTAGTGGTTGCCTTGGGCCGGGGGCCGGAGATATGGAGGTGTGGCCAAAGGGCATGATGAAAATATGCTAATATTGATGTACATCTCTGAATATAATAAAAACTATTGAATCACGTACTGTAAACGGGTGAGTTGTATGCTATGTGAATTGTATCTCAATAAAGCTGTCACACAGACATACAGACACAGACACACAGACATGGTGCCCCGTGTTCCACACAGCCTCCTGGCAGCAGTGTGGCTTTTGCTCCCTCCGGACTCTCCTCACGGCACTGGCTCTGTACAGAAGGGAGTGGAGACGGGCAAGCCTGGGCTTGTGCAGGGCGGGCCCCACTGCCTTCCCCAGGGTCCCCAGAACTCCATCCCCTCCCCCCTCTGTGGAGAGAACACTGAGGAAGGAACTGTGGAGGCGGTGGGAAGGGGGCAAAGCAACTCCTTGGCTCTGGAAGCTTCCAGCCTGAGAAGGCACAGAGTGGTTAAGTAATTTGCCCAGAGTCACAGAGCCACATCTGACTCCAAGGCCCAAACACTTGACCCTACATTATGCTGCCACTACAGAGAAGCCCCCAAACCCCAGAGGGTCCCAGCCCCACGGCTAGCTGAGGGCAGTGATAGGGGGCAGGCAATGGCGGTGCCACCCCATCTTGTCCCGGACAGTGAACCTGCAAACTCAGCCTCTAATATGAAAAAGTATGGCATAAGGACCGAGGATCCTGGGCTCTGGCTCAGTGCCTGACGTAAGCTGCATCTTCACCCCCTACCTCCACCCAGCACCGCCCTGTAGAACAGGGTAGAGGCAGGTGAGCTGGGGGCAGTGTCGTCACGTGCAAGGAGCCCTGGGAAGACCCCTGCAGTGGGGACCGCAGGTCTTGGGGGGCCCTTTAAATTCCAGCTTTGCGCTTCCTGGCTGCTGCAGCTGGACTTGTCCCCTTCATGGCCAGCTTGGCTGGGCAGCAGCTCAGGTCACCGTGGCCGGAATTCCAGGCCTGACTCTGGGCTGGACCCTGCCAGGCTGCGGACCGAGAAAACACGAAAGCTGAATCTCGCGAAATGATGCCAGGTGAAGATCATTTAACAACGAAGACAAGGTGCCTCTGGAACCATGGCGTGAACCAAAAAGCTTCTGGCCGTCTGCCCAGCTTTTCAGAAGCACAAATGTCCACAACCCACCCAGGAAACTCATGTGGAGGACCTGCGAGCACCTGGGGACGCCCCACAGGCCTGAGGTGGGAAAGTGGGCGTGTGTGCTCATCGAGCCTGAACATCCCCAAGTATCCCCAACAGATGGGGGGTCCCCTGAAGGGGCGAACAGGTATTGTAACTCTTTAGGGAAACAAGGCACTTAGCCTGACAGACTCCCCAAGAAATAATTTAAACTACAGACACACAGCTATGAAAATTACACAGTGGAATGCGTCCTTCCTTTGTCATACGCATGCTTTTATTTCTCCTTCAAAACCCTGTTTGACGATCTCCAAACATCCTTAATGCAAGATGAGGTGATGGTCCACGAGCGTGACGGTCTCTCTCTGTGACCAGCCTCCTCCTGCCTCGGCCCCAAGCTCCCCAGCGCTCTGTTCTCCTTCCCGGCCACCCAGTTCCACCCAGGTGTGTCCCACGCCAGCAGCTAGGCCACTGGAACCACTGCCACGGTGACAGGTGATGTCATGCCCAGTAGACCCTGCAGGAGACCAGCCTGGCTCCTGGGAATGTGGGGACTCTGGGGGTGAGAGGGAGGGTGTGCAAGGAGGGACTGATTTTTCTAACTCAAGGAGGCTGGATGTTTGCATGAGCTGGAGGGTGGAACCAGGGCCCCAACCATGACCCCAAGACGACGGCGCTTCTCTGGGGCCATCACTCTTCCCAAGCTTCTGAGGTCTGCCTTTCCACAGCAGACGCCCTCCTCTTTCCCTGGCTTGGGATGCCATAGCCCCTAACCCAGATGCGAGGCAGGGTGGAGCAGTGTCAGCCCCGGTTTAACTTCTGCAAATGCGACTCTTGGCAGGTGGGACCAGAGAGAGAAGAAAGGTCCCTTGACTCCAGCCTTGGGCAAAGCAGACCCCCTCCTCCAGTGCCCAGGTGACGGGAGGCCACAGCTGACAGGCAAAGAGAACAGCGCAGGGTAATTCTTGGCTTTTGAGCTTCTGGGGGTCGTGGGCCTGGAGAGTAAGGGATTTTACAGGAACGCTGAGCACGAGGGGGTCTCTCCTTATGCACCGGGGCAGCGCCTGCAGTGAGAACCTTGCCAGGCAGTGAGGGACCAGGCTGTCAGCTTTCCCCTCTCCCAGTCTCGGTTTTCCCCCAGGATGGGCATGCTG
Source organism: Tursiops truncatus (assembly GCF_011762595.2). Lineage (NCBI taxonomy): Eukaryota > Metazoa > Chordata > Mammalia > Artiodactyla > Delphinidae > Tursiops > Tursiops truncatus. The sequence continues at coordinate 172,433,193 of NC_047034.1, forward strand.
GACTCTGTGAGCTTCCTTTAACTTCTGAGGTCCTAGATGACTTCTTGACCACTGTCCCCCACAAACATGTCCATGGCCTTGGCCAACACCACACAGCAGGGCGGACCGGCACTGGTCTGGGGTCAGAGGATCTGGGTTCTGTCCCTGGCTCAGAGTCCTAACCACCGGATGAGGGAATTCCCTGGCTCTGAGACCTCGAGCGAATCACGTAACCTCCCCGCACCTCAATTCCTTAGATATTAAAACAATTCCCATGGGCCAGGCACGGCTCTCAGCCCCCGATGGGTTTTTGTCACTTAATTCTCACAACTACCTTTTGAAGTCAGTCCACATTATAGATGAGGAAGTGGGCATCCAGGGAGATTAAGACACATGGCCAAGCAGTGAGTGGCAGTGCCCACCTGGCCCCAGCACCCTCCTGTCCCACAGCTTTGCTGGCTCTCAAACTGCCAACCCCCAACAAATCTGCACAGCCCGGTTGGCCTCATCTTCTCCTCGGGGCTTTGTGCTGGGGGTAGGGCTGCACCTGCCTTATGGAGGACGGAACTGAGGCTCACAGGGTTAACTGACACACCAAGACCCGCGCAGACCCTGGACTTGCATCCTTGGCGTCTGACCTTGAACCACTCACGCTCCTCCATCACCCCTACTGTGAAAGCACATCGCTGTGAACACAGAACCTTCATCGATCCATAAAACCAGTGGACGATCCAAATAGTCACACCAGTTACTCGTGCCTACAAGATACTGTTTCTGCAGCTGTCTCACAGTCCCAAGTGGGGAGGTTTCCGTTAAAGGCGGTTTGACATTCTTATACGCACCCCATGACTTCTCCGTGACTGCTGGAAGGAGGGTGTGTATGCGTGCGTGTGTGCGTCAGCAGCTCTTAAGGAATCCTCCACCAGCCACCCCCTCCCGCCTACAGGATCCTCAGCCAGCCCAAGGCATGGTCTCATTCCACGAGGTCAGATTTCCCATTAGTCTGAGCTCAGAAGTCTGCTGGCCTGCTTCTGGATTGTCCACGGCCAAGAGCCCTTGTGAAAATTCCAGCCTGGTGGACCCCTGACAAACACTGGGTCAGTTTTGGGGAGGGGTGGCCAACAGGGTCAGGCAGACCTCAGCCTGTGTATGACAATCCCAGATGCCACCAGCAGGGGGCCCCCTTTCTTTTCCACTCAACATTCCTGATCAGCATCTACAGATTCTGGGAAAGGAGGGGTGGGTAGGTGGGAGCCAGAAGGGCTTGGTAAACCACTCTGAATACACACCCACCAAAATGTTCTTCCAGCTCAACTTCCCTTTGACGGGGAAACTGAGGACCAGAGAGGGAAAGAGTATCAAATATCACATAGTGAATAAGCCCAGGCCTCCTGATCCTTAAGCCAACACAGTTGGGTTAAAAGCATCGGCTTTGGAGTCTGCCTGTCAAAATTTAATTATCTCTAGAATGGAGGATGAAAGCATAATCATTTCTGCCTATACAGAACAGACTGCCATATCTTGAGTGAACGGTCAGGTAGGGATCTTGAGCACTGGGGAGAAGAGAACCCAGAAAGACACAGCTCCAGATTCACAGAGCCCTGGATTCCAGTCTGGCCTTTGCCCCGTCCCACCTGGAGGGTCTTATTCGCAGGTCACTCCTCTGAGCAAAAGCTTCCTGAGCTGTTAAGCTGAGGATGATATTCTCTACCTTTAAGGCTCTGTGTGACATTACCCAACAGCAGGTGCTCACTGAATGTTAGCAGGTGCCCCTTGAATGTTAGCATCGTCTCCTGTCATTCAGCTCCTATGCCTGCACTCAGGCCCCCAAAAGTCTCAGAAGATACAGGCTGACTTGGCTGACAGGCTGCATTCTGAGAAAAGGACCAAAGGGAGAAGCCAGGGCAGGGAGAAGGAGGCCGCAGCCCAGGGAAGCAAGTAAAAGATCCCAGACTTATGGCCCTGGGATGGGTATAGCCTAGTTTATCTTGCTTTTTCCTGTTTGAGGGCTGAGTAAGGTGAGTTCAGAACAGGTCAAGGTTCAACCTACTTTACAAAGGTTAAGCAGACTTGCCCCATCAGGCAGTGCTTACCTAGCAAAGGAGAGCCAACCACTCGCTTGGATAAATGGAAGCCACTGGTGGTGACTGAGAAAACTGTACCCGCTGAGCCAGGTCAGATGTGGGCTTGGCTGGGCGGTCTGACCTAGGGCAGCTCTGTTCCTCACAAATGGAAACTCCCCTTTTCTTCTCATTGCCAGGTGAGGTGGGTTGACCAGCTCACATGGCCAATGAGAGGCAGATCTGGCACCTGACCCCAGTACTTCAACGTTCAGGCCCATGATCTTTCCATAATCCCCCATAGCTCCTCTCTCCAAGTGCAGGCTAAAAAGTTAGGCAGTGTGACCTTTCCAACCTCCTGCCTAGGGCAGGAAAGGAAACTATCTGGAATACAGGTTCTCATTTTCCAATCCTGTGTCCATGCAGACATGACTAATCAACCAGGCTCTATAGGAACCTGGGTTGATTGGGGATGTCTGCCATGGGACGACGGGAGAGAAACGCAGATTTGCCAGGTCTGCCTCAGACGGGGAGGCAGATGCCATCACTGACTGATCAGAGTTGGCATGTTTGAGAATGATTTGGTGAGCCTCTTCTGGGTCAATGCTGTGCCAATTACCACTGCATTCCGTGGAACCAAGGTCAACTCCGTTTAACCAAAAGAGAAAGAAGCAATTCTCTCAACTGGTAGAAAACCAGTCCATTCACATCAATGAGATGGTGGTAGACAAACTCCAATCTGCAAGCTTAAAGGTGAGAGAGCAGACTATTTCCCTCAATTGGGTTAAAGGTAGATGAAGCATTACTGGGTTTACTTACATATTTTTATGTCCACCCCAAAGAGCAATATAAGCTCCTTGGGAGCAGGGACCTGGCCTGCCTTGTTCACCACTGTATCCCCAGCATCTAGAACAGTGTCTGGCACATAGTAATTGCTCAGTAAATACCGGTGGATTGACTCTCAAACGAACGACTGAACAAAGTAGACAGCCTGGGAAGGAGTGGGGACCTGGTCCACAGCCATCACTGAGAAGCATCCAATATTTCCGGGGTCCTGGGGGCAGAGAAGGTTCTACTTCCCTTTATTCTGTCTCTCCTTGCCTTCCGGGGTGGGACATGGCAGGCTAATTTCCCTGTGGCCCCTGATAGGACCCCGAGCCTCGATGCTCTCAGGGCTGACTGCAACATGGCTGCAGTTCTTGCCAAACTACCCAGGGCTCTGTGAACCGTGTCCACGGCCACTTCACGTTGTTCCAGCCATGCCCCAGCAGGACACAAGGAGACTCAAGTGGACCAAAGCTTCCCTGCTGACCCAGGGCACCTGCAGAATTTTAAGGAGCTCACGGCTGGGGACAGACCTCAGACACTGTGCTTTGCACGGGAGCGAGGTGTCTGCTTCTCCCATGGGGCTACCCTGCCATCAGCCTGGTCACGACTGTGCCTTCCCTTTGCCTCGGAGAGGCCACCCTCCTGCTCGGCTCCCTCTGCCCAACCTGGGGGCCCCCTGAGCCGGCAAGGCTGCCATGTTTGGCTAGGCAGGAGGCTTTGAGACCAGGTCTCCCTTCAGGACAAGGGCCCACTCAGACGTGAGGGTTCTTGGACCGTGCCTTGCACTGGATTTCTCCCAACATCACATGAACATGCAATTCTCTCTCACATCTTTAATAGAAAAACTGCATGTGACCCCTCTTCCCCTCCAGCTCTCATTCCACTTCTCTTCTTCCTTTTGGAGCAAAGAAGTTTGGAAAGACTGTGGCCCCCGTGCGTCCATTCCCCTCCTGCCGTCCTCTCTGACACGTGCTCATCTCCAGGTCACTGATAACCTCCAAGCCACGAGCCCCACCGTCCTCGCCTATGCGCTCCTTGGCGTGGGGGATGCTTCTCTGCACCCTCCCAGCCCCTCTTTCCCGGCTTCTTCTCCCGTCTCTGGCTGCTGTGTCGCTGCCTCTTGGCTCCCCTCCCCTCCCTCTGACCTCCAGGCATCAGCGGGCTCGGCCCTCCTGTACCACGGTTTCCTGGCTGGGCTCATCCAGCTTCCCAGCTTTAAATCCACCCATATGCTGATGCTTCCCGGCCTGGACCTCGCCCCAAACTCCACCCTCAGAGCCAAGAGCCTCCCACGCCAGGTGTCTAACAGCATCTCCAACCTCACACGTCCAAGAGTGAGTCCTTGAGCAGCCCCCTGACAACCCGCTCCTCTCTGTCTCCCCAAACTCAGCTCATGGGGACCTCAGCCTTCCCGCTCCTCTGGACCCAAGCCCCAGAATCTTCCTTGATTCTGTTTCTCTCACGCCCCACACCCAAGTCATCAGCGAGCCACGTCAGCTCTGCCTGTAACATCTTACCAGAATCTGGCCACTTCTCGCCACTCCTCCGTCCCCACCCTGGTCCGTGTCACCACCATCGCGTGTCTGCGTCGTGCAGTGGCCTCCTAACTGGTCTCCCAGCCCTTTAGTCTACGTCAACTCAGCAGGGAGTGTCCCCTTAACATGCAAGTCAGATCATGTCACTTCTCTGCTCCTCCCCTATGGCCCGTCTCACTCAAGGGCGAGCACAGTCCTTAGAATGGCCCATCAGGGCCACGTGACCTGTCATCCCCCCACCCCCACCTGTATCTCTGTGATCTCCCCAGCCACCCCTGCCCCACTGCTCCTCGCTGTTCCTGCTTCATGTACGTTGCCCGTCCCTCGGCATCTCTGCGCTGGCTGTTTCCCACCTGGAGCATCCTTGTCGCTCCGCCCCCTATGCCTGTGGCCCATTCCTGCCTCCTCCAGGTCTTGACTCAAATGTCAGTTTCTCAGCAAAGCCTTCCCTGGACACCCTCCTCACTCCGTTCCCTGTTTTTTTCTGCTTTGAACTCACCACCATCTAACAGTACAGATTCTGGGTTTATTGAGGGGAAGTGACGTTTAAGCATCCCTGCCTTTCTGTTGAGGGATGCCCGCCCTCCTCCCCTTTTCAGGATTCAGTGCAGCTTCTTTCTGGGTTTTCAAAGCCCACAGCTCACGCCTCTACTTGCTGCAGGGAGCCCTGCCCGCCCCACAGGAAGGTACACCAGCAGCCTGGAAACCAGACCAACAGCTCAGGGCCTTCCCACCTCCCAGACTAGCCTAGAAGCTGCTCGAAGGCAGGTCCTGGGTCTCATCCGACAGTATTTCCAGGAGCCAGCACTAGGTACGGGTCTGTTCAGGTGAAGAAAGTGGGGGAGAGATGACTTGGGGGCTTAAGCAGGGTGGGGAAGGGGGTGTGCTCATAATTGCCAAATTCTCAAGCTGCCCCTCCCTTCCCTGATTCTCCAGCTTAGAGGCTCAAGAGAGGACTGCTGTAACCAAGGGTGGAACACGCAACTGCCACAGGCCCTGACAGCGACCATCGGTAAGAAAGGAAGAGCAGATGGGGACCTAGAATGCACACCCAGCCTGGAGCGGCAGCTGTTCCATGACTGAATGGGGCCCAGCATTGCCATACCTGCTGTCTCTTCTAGAAAATTCCATACTCTAGATTATCACAATTTTTATGTTTTAAATATCTCCTTATTTTTCAATACTGGCAATTAATCATACTACCCAACCACACCTCTCGGCCTTGCATGGGGGCTGGACTGCTAATCTGAGCAGGTGTCCATAGAAGAAGTAACACGGGAGAGATCAGGGTCCAGGCACAGCTGAGGAACCAGGCTCTGTACAGAGACCTGGGGTCGAAGCCCAGCTCCACCATTCACCAGCTACGTGACCTTGGATAAGGTCCCTAACCAATATGTGCCTTTTCCCCTCATGTTTAAAGTAGGATAACAGTTTCTACCTCGTTCTACTGTGGTAAGCACTAAAGGAAAGCAAAAGCTCTAACTGCATCTGAGGGTGACTGCTTGCCTGTGCTTTAGCGCCATTCTAGGTGACAGTCTAACAGTCAGAGTCATCTCAGAGGGGACCGGGCGGTCCTGGGAGGGAAGAGGCACCCTGTTGTGGGAGTTTGAGCAGAGGATGCAAGAGCACTGGGGGGAGCGCTGTCTCGGAGTCCGGGCAGGGGGGTGATGGGAGGAGGGATGCGTGCCCACTATTAGCCACCTGGAGAGTGTCCACCTCAAGCACAGAGGCCCAGGGTCTCCCAATGGGAAAAACTTTATTTTTTCGTCATGCCACACGGCTTGCGGGATCTTAGTTCCCTGACCAGGGATCGAACCCAAGCCTCCTTGCAATGGAAGCACAGACTCCTAACCACTGGACTGCCAGGGAATTCCCCCTGGGAAAAACTTTAGATGGGAGGGTAAGGCCAACCCCCAGGAGGGGATCAGACACCTGCAGAGAGAGTATAATAAGAGGTGCTGGTGACTTCCCTGGTGGCACAGTGGATAAGACACCACGCTCCCAACGCAGGGGGCTCGGGTTCGATACCTGGTCAGGGAACTAGATCCCACATACATGCCACAACTAAGAATTCATATGCCACAACTAAGGAACCCGTCTGCCACAACTAAGGAGCCCACATGCTGCAATTAAGGAGCCCGCCTGCTGCAGCTAAGACCTGGCACAACCAAATAAATAAATAAATATTTTTTTTAAAAAAGGACTTCCCTGGTGGTGCAGTGGTTAAGAATCCGCCTGCCAATGCAGGGGACACGGGTTTGAGCCCTGGTCCGGGTAGATCCCACATGCCACGGAGCAACTAAGCCCGTGCGCCACAACTACTGAGCCTGCGCTCTAGAGCCCACGAGCCACAACTACTGCACCCACATGCTGCAACTATTGAAGCCTGCGTGCCTAGAGCCCGTGCTCCACAAGAGAAGCCACTGCAATGAGAAGCACGTGCACCGCATGAAGAGCAGCCCCCGCTCGCCACAAGTAGAGAAAGCCCGCATGCAGCAGCAAAGACCCAACACAGCAAAAAAAAAAAAAAAAAAGGTGCTATTGGGGGGCATGGGAGCCCTTTTCAGGCTGTTCATGGTCCTAGGTGGGGGCAGGGGCACACTGTTGCTGCCACCCACCCAACAGCTCTGAAGACCTCAGAGCTCATCCAGAAGCCTGCAGGGTAAGTGGCAGGTCCAGGAATCCAGGCCCCCACTTCCTGCCACGGGAACTGGGAGGCCGGGGGTGGGGAGGGGGACGTGTTTGTTTTCCAGCCTCTGAAGGCAAATCCAGGAAAGTCCTCCTTCCTCCAAATCACCACTAAAAATAGTGGCAGGGGATGGGCCCGGAACTGTGACATTCCCTAGACTCAGGGGGCAGAGATTTCTGGAAACGCAGCATCGGCCCACAGGCCCCATGCCCCACACAATGAGGACTATTTTTCAAGGCTCATGTCGGTGCGTGAGGTCATTCTCAGGCAAGACGATGGCGCTGGCTAGGCCCTGAGAGGAGGCAGGGAATGCCCAGGGGACAGGACACCAGGGTGCAAGCCAGTGTGCTGTGTGGCCTTGGGAGCTCACACACCCTCTCTGGGCTTTGGTGTCATACTCTCAAGATGGTCTAGCAGGCCCTCTAGAACCTTCAGGAAGCTGCCCTGGGCACCCAGTGGTTTGGGGACTGGTCTCATCGTGCCTTCTCTCCAGCAGAGACCCAGCAGGGCTGTTCAAGGTTAGATGCAGGCGGTGAACTGGTAGCAACGATCAGCCTCTTCCCAGGCAAGTTCAGAAGGAGAACGACCACAGAGAGCAGGCGCCGGAGCTAGACTGTCTGGGTTCAAAGCCAGCTTGGCCACTCACTAGAGGCGTGACCTGGTGCAAGTCATAGATCCCAGATTTTCACACTGTAAAGGAGGGATAAATAGTTCCTACCGCAGCCCATGCCCAACAAACACTCATCCATGTTCACCAAGGTTCCTGCATGGAAGAGTTACACTGTCTGTAAAAGCTCGAGGCCGGAAACTGCCTGGGCAACCCTGAGCAGAAGGGCTCTACCCATCGTGGTCCCGTCACTGGAGCACGACTCCATCGAAGGAGAACGAGCGAATTACAACACACACAGCATGAATGAACCTCAGAGAAGAAATGCTGAGCCAATGAGGCCAGACACAAAAGCGTATATTCCGTATCACTCCCTTTACGGCACGTGAAAAGGGCAGGATTAATCCACGTGCTGGCAAGTCAGGAAGGGGCTCTCCATGGAGGGGACGGCAACAGGAACGGTACCCCGGAGAGCTTTCAGGAAGCTAATGATGTTCTACGTCTTGATCCGGGGGCTGGTGAGGCAGAGATGTTCAGTCTGTTTCGATTCACCAAGCTGTGAATTCACTTGCACTCTTCTGCAGATATGTCATATTTTAATAAAAAGCTTTAAACAGCCTCCACCTCACAGGTCTGGCTTTGTACATGCAACGTGCCCAGAGCGGTGTCGAGTGTAGGGGGCAGTGCAGTAAATACCAGTTCCTATCATCCGGGGGGAGGCGGCCCTCATGCCATCGGGGGCACCCCATGAGTTGGTAGTGAAGAAGGGCAGCTCCAGGTATGGACAAGGTGTGCCCTACGTGAATCCTGCAGGACTCCCGGGGCTCGGGAAGGAACATGAACTTGGGGTTGGTCCTGGATTCGAAGTCCAGCTCCTTCTTGCACGGGCAAAGATGATACCTTCTGTGTGCGACTGTGGTGAGAGTTAAGGGGCAAGACTTCCATGAAGGGGCACAGACAGAGCTTGAGGGATGAAGGTCAGCGTGGGGTTCCCCAGCCCTGAGGAGGAGGGGGAGGGGAGGGGGAGGGGGAGGGGAGGGAGGGGAGGGAGGGGAGGGAGGGGAGGGGGGAGGAGGGGGAGGGGGAGGGGAGGGAGGGGAGGGGAGGGGAGGGGAGGGAGGGGAGGGGAGGGGAGGGGAGGGAGGGGAGGGGAGGGGAGGGAGGGGAGGGGAGGGGGAGCAGGGGAGGCAGATGACCGTGTAGCAGCAGTTACCATTTACTGATTGTTTCTTTATGGGTTGGGTTAAAACAATCTTGTAAGTCTCACTAAATTTTCTTTGCAACAATCCTGTGAGGTAGTTACTATCATGATCCACAGCGTACAAACCAGGAAAGTGAGGCAAGGATCGGTTAGGCTGACCCAGCTGGCAGGTAAGTGGTGGATGCAGGATCCAGCCCAGGTGCTCTGGCTCTGAGCTCCTGCTTTGTCCAGGTGGGCAGTGGCAGGTGTAGCATGGCTGGGGTGGATGCCGGCCTTGGTGGTGGGGGAGGAGGGGTGTCTGGTGGCCCCATCTCACAAGATCCCAATTCCCTCCAGGGCCCAGGCCTTGCTGGGGGACCTGCTGGGTCACCTTAGAGAACTGGGAGGGTGGGGGCAGGGAGCTGGGACAGCTCCTGGGAAAACAGGGGTCCAGGTGGGGGTCACAGCAGGACATCAAGGATTCAGGTGTTGCTCTGCCTCCCACTGGCCGTTGCCTTTGGGAAGCCACGGGACCTCTCAGAGACTCAGTGTTCTCCTCTGTGGGATGGGTACAATGAAACCTGCCAACCTCATAGACTGAGCCGTGCCTGAATGAGCTTTATAAACCATTGAGGGCTTCAGAAGTGTGAAGACGGCTGTTCCTATGAGGGAACAACTTGCCTGGGGGCTGCAGGGGCCCACCTGTGCCGTCTGGGCAGGTACGTCTGTCTACTTCTGGCACAGAGGGTTGACCAGCTGCCATGGCCTCGGATCTGAGCCCCACTCCCAGGTCAGCTTTCACAGCCACAAAACTCACCTTCTGATCTTCACCGACTCCTAGGAAACTCTGAGACTGCTTCATAATTTGGCAGAGGAAGAAAGGGTTGTTTTTTATCGACCTCCTAAAGCCTCAGTGGCAATAATAATAATAATTATTATTTTATAAATTTATTTATTTTATTTATTTATTTTTGGCTGTGTTGGGTCTTCGTTGCTGTGCACTGGCTTTCTCTAGTTGTGCTGAGCGGGGGCTACTCTTCGTTGCGGTGCTCGGGCTTCTCATTGCGGTGGCTTCTCTTGTTGCGGAGCACGGGCTCTAGGCGCGTGAGCTTCAGTAGTTGTGGCACGTGGGCTCAGTAGTTGTGGCTCACAGGCCCTAGAGCGCAGGCTCAGTAGTTGTGGCACACGGGCTCAGTTGCTCCGCGGCATGTGGGACCTTCCTGGACCTGGGATCGAACCTGTGTCCCCTGCATTGGCAGGCAGATTCTCAACCACTGCACCACCAGGGAAGCCCACAATAATTATTATTTTTAATTTGTTATTGTATCTTTGATTTCCCCCTTTTCTAGGAGGATGGTGACTTCAGTTAACAGAGGTATGGCAGCGAGAAATCGCAAGAACCAATTCCCTTGTCTTCTGCAACTGTCGGCCTTGCTTCTGTGGTGCAGCCAGAAAATGGAGACCCCCAGCCACTGCTGTTCCCCAGCAAAAGGCAGGTTCTTGCTGCCCCCTGGCCAGGGCCCCTGAGCTACCTGATACCACCCCTTTGATTGGCAGGGAGCACGAGTTTTATGGCAAGACTGGAAGTCGACTGTAATTAAGACCTCTATAAAATATTTAGACCACTGTGCCCAGATATATTAATGATTATACATTTAAATGTTAATGAATGTAATTAGATGAAAGATTAGCCAAGCCTGTCACTAAATATACATTCAGGACTGATAAACTCTTGTACTGTAAAATTATATGTGTAAGCAGATGTACACTTAGACTTCTCAGATAGACTTTGATTCATCTTATTGAAACAAAAGCTCAAAGTGTTGTCCAGAATAGGGAGGGGGAAAGGGAGTTAGCAGGCTGGGGGAAAAGGCAGGGGGGTCCGATGGGGAGGACCCTAAAGATCCCACAGGGTCTTCGGGAATGGTGAAGATCAAATGAGTTAGTACATGTAAAAATTTGCATGCCTCCATGGATGGAGAACTCACTACTCCTAGGAGTATCTAGTTTCAACTCTAATGGCCACAGCCCAGAGGCAGGCATAGGCGAATGGTTTAGCAGGGTGACACTGGGGTCTCCCCTGAAACACTAGGTTTATCTGTAAAAGCTGCTTTAAAATAGAAAATCACCCTGTAGGTCAAGAAGAAGAGGAGCAGGACTTTACTGTAGCCTTATTAATAGAAAGCCCTATATTTATTAATTCAGGAAAAACTTACTGTGGGCTGAATATGTGCTGGGCACTGAGCCGGCTGCTGGAAAGCCTGGGTCAGCAAGACACATGAGGTCTTTATTCTGATGGAGATTGTGTCAGAGCAAGGGAGATACACGACAAATCAATTATTTAGACATACACCAAGGCCAGGCTGTGAAGGAAATAAATGAGGAATCCCCGGGCAGCTGTGCTTTGGGTGGCATGGTCTGGAAAGGCCTCTCGTGAGGCCTTGAGACCCGCAGGATAGAGAAGAAGCCAAACATGCCAGGAATGGGGAAGAGCATGTCGGCAAGGGGAACAGCAAATGCAATGGCCCCGAGGCAGCAAGAGCTGGGCATTTTCCAGGAGGGAAGGCCATCGTGAAGAAAGGGCTGCGAGGTGAAGTCGGGGCGGGGCCGGCTCCTGCGGGCCTGTGCAGTTGGCTTGAGTTTTCTCTGAAGGGTAGTGGGAGCCCCCTGTATTCGTTTCCTGTGGCTGCCGTAATAAACTGCACAGACTGCGCGGCCTCAAGCAACAGATGTGTATTCCCTTGTAGTTCTGGAGACCAGAAGCTTGAAATCGCGGTGTCGGCAGGGCTGTGCTCCCTCGACAATCCTTCCTTGCCGCTTCCAGCTCCTGTGTCGCCAGCAAGCCTGGGTGTTTCTCGGCTGGTAGACGCATCCCTCCCACCTCTGCCTCTGTCCTCATCCCTCTGTGTTCTTCCCTTCTCTTCTCTTACAAGGACACTTCACTAACCTGCATCTTCCCTTAACTACATCTGCAAAGATCTTTTTTCCAGCTAAGGTCACATTCACAGGTTCTGGGTGGACATATCTTTGGGGGGAGGCAGAGGGCGCTGCATCCCTACGGCAGTCGAGGGTGCGTGCAAGGGTGACATGCCTTCTGACCACTCTGGCTGCCTCTTGGAGACTAGACTGGGGACAAGCGGAAGCAGGGAGGCCCAGCCAGGGTTTTGCTGCTGTCCAGGCAGAAGAGGACCGACACCTGGAGGAGGGGGGCAGCAGTGGAGACAAAGAAGTGAATGGATGTGACATACGCTGGAAAAGGCTGTGCCAACCAGAGGGAAGAGGTCACCAGAAACCCGCCCTCCAAATACTGAGGGGTCAGAGAGGCAGCCCCAGCAAGGCATGCCCCGACCTGCCCACAGCCAGTGGTTTGTCTGCTGAGTAGGTGCCCCGGAGGGCAGAGGTGGAGGACCCAAGTCACGGCAGCTCAGTCACGCCAGCTCCCCGAGGGCCACCTCAGACCCCACACTCCAAGCACGAGTGAGCTCTAGGCACACAATTACCTGGCATTGTGGACTATACATCAGTCTCTCGTGAGTTTGGCTGACATGAGTCTATCATGAGAAATCTGCCTTTCGGAGCTAAAGAGCAGAGTGCAGGATTATAGCAAGCAAATGCCATTCCTTCCCCAGCAATCACAGCCCCCGCAACTCATATAAACTTAAAAAAAAAAAAGGAATATTTATTTAATCCTTACTGTGTGTCAGCAGTATTCTAAACACTTTATATATTATTAATCCTTAAAGCAACCCTATGAGGAAGGTGCTATTACTATAATTAACTATTATTAGTCCTATTTTACAGATGAGAAAACTGATGGACAGCAGTTAACTCATGCAGACAAGGTCCCTTCAGACTAAAGCACCAGTCTTCAGAGGCTTAGGCCTCATGTCCCGAGAAAACAATTTAGCCAGAGCCAGGAAGGGTAACAGACAGGAAATCTGGCAGGGGGCTGGTCTCAGCCCCACAAATTGCCCAAGTGTCCCTTGAGAACCACCAGCTGTGGGACTTCCCTGGTGGCGCAGTGGTTAAGAATCCGCCTGCCAATGCAGGGGACATGGGTTCTAGCCCTGGTCTGGGAAGATGCCACATGCCGCGGAGCAACTAAGCCCGTGCGCCACAACTACTGAGCCCGTGCAGCACCACTACCGAAGCCCGTGCGCCTAGAACCCGTGCTCTGCAACAAGAGAAGCCACCGCAATGAGAAGCCCGCACACTGCAACGAAGAATAGCCCCCACTCGCCGCAACTAGAGAAAGCCCGCACGCAGCAACAAAGACCCAACGCAGCCCCCCCCCACCCCCCCAAAAAAATGACCAGCCCCTTTCAGACAATGGCCCTCACTTCCCCGTAAGCAAGGGGCATGTTTCAAGACTTTTCCCAGGAGAACAGCTTTCCTGACAGTGACAAATGCTCAGAGTTCCATGCAAGCCAGCAGGTGCCCTCCCGCTCGAGAAGCACAGAGCTGAGTTTCTGCGGCTCTTCTCCTAGGTGCTGGAAATGCCCTGCCATGAAAAGTTAATCCAGCAGGGCTGAACTGGTTAACTGGAGACTTGGTCTAGAGATGGCTTGACATTGAGACAGGTGATAGAATTATTAAGGACAAACAACCAACCCACAGCAGCAGCAATAACCCCACCTAATCTCTGCTGTGAGGTGCTGTGCTTGACAACCACCACCCTAGTCCTTCCTAGAGGCACCGTGTGAGGTGGGCGGGCGAAACCTGCAGTCCCATTTCACAGATAGGGAAACCGAGCAAGGTTAGCGTTATCTGCTCACAAATGAATCAGAGACCAGGCTGGATTCAAATCACAGACTTCTGACTCTTTAGACAAATCCTCTCCCTGCAGAATCCCCTGGGTGTGGCTGACTCTACGGCCATCAGGGTGAAGGTAGCCTGAAGGATTTGGGACTAACCCGGAAGGACCAAGGGCATAACTGTAACCCTTTTCCTGGATTCAAGAGTGGATCTTAGTTCCTGCTCAGCCTATGAGTCTCGGCCGGTGGTTTCCCTGGACAGAAGGCTCCCCAGGAATGAGCTCCAGTTTCCTCAGGCTCTCAGCAATTGGTTCCCTTGAGCATCCTTCCCATGTTCCCCAAGATGTACCATTGTGTTGAGTGTGTGAGACACAGAAGCAAAGGAAACAGACCGATGGGCAAGAAAAGAATTTCTGAATAGCAAAAGAACTGTTTCTCTAATGTGCCACAGGGCCTTTGCACTTACCATTTGTGCTGCCTGAAACATGTCATCCCAAGCCCAAGCACATGGTGGCTCATTCCCCTGCTTCCTTCAGGTGTTGAGTCGCTGTCACCTTTTTGGAGAGGCCTTTACTGTTGCCTCATCTCTAAAACTGCAATGTTACCAGACCTCCTAGCACTGACTATTCTCCTTACATACTTTTTATCTAAAGCTCTTTTCTCATCTGACATCATATATGTTTTGCATTTGCTTGCTTATTGTCTAGCTTCCCCTCCAACTAGCATGGGCAGGGATTTTGCTCATTTTTTCCCTGCTATGCCCACAGCGTTAGGATGAGAATTCGGCACATAGAATGTGCACAATAAATATTTGTGGAAGCATTTAGAAGGGGCCATAGTGGAGGTGAGTACAGGGTGTAGAAGGGACGGGAAGGCAGAAGAGCTACCGGAGGGAGGCTGGAGTCATTGCAGGAGAGGGGAGGGTGTTCGCAAAGCTCTGGATGTGTGTGGGGACCCAGTGTGTCTGGGGGACCGCGCTCAAGTCAGCACTGCCTGAGCTTTGCTGGGAGTTGGGAAGAGGTGCTCCCAGGTGAGAAGCTGGCTGAGAGCTCTGGCCGTAGCTTGCTCAGACACCGTGCTGAAGGCACCAGGGCAGAGCAAACTTGCCTGTTTGCTTTTTTGTGTGTGTGCAGGAGGGACCTCTGCAGGAAGGTTCAGAGGTTTTAAAGAGGGTCTACGCCTCTGTGTGGTTTCTTATATCCTGATGCCTGTGCTGTGCCCTGCACTGGGAACCTGAAAGAAAGTAGGGTTGTTTAGCTTAGAGAAAAAAGCTGGAGAGGTTACAACCTATGTCTCCAAGTGTGGAGGGTTCCATCACCCCAGAGTCGAGGCACCAACTGTCCTCCATCCCCCATCGCTGCCAGCAATAGAAGAGACTTGGGCATAACTGGGTCTATTTAGGACAAACTTTCTAACACTTCGGTTGGGGATCCCTGCGGGAGGGCTTTTTAAGCAGGATCCTCTTTCTCTACCAGCAGGCAGCTGGAGCAGTTGGCAAGAGGTCTCTGGTCACCTATGTCCAAGTCCCAGCCCCTCTACTTGTCAGCTGGGTGGCTTTGGGTGAGTCTCTTAATTTCCTGTTTGCTCACCTGTAAATGGGGATGGCGACAATACCTACTTCATAGGCTACTCAGAGAATCCAACGAGCCAACACACACAAAGCACCTGGAACAGCGCTCAGGGTGTTAGCTGCCGTTATTACCAGTGGTGGCTGAGAGTGGCAGGATCTGATGTGAGGCAGGAGGATGGACAGAAAGGCTCTCCAAAGCCCGGGGACTGTGGGGGAGGAGCAAACGTGCTCACGCAGAAGAAAGGAGCTGTAGGCGCTGGACTGACTGTGTCCACCACCCACCTTCCCGCTGCCCCTCCCCCTTCTGGACCTAAGGATGCTAAGTGGTCCCCTTCTCCCATCCTTGCCCCTGTGGGCCCAGTGTTGGCCTCGCAGAAGACAAAAGAGCCCCTGCCTTTGAAGGGTTTACAGCCAGGTCAGAAAGAAAGGTCTAAATACAAATGATGAGGGTCATTATGTTTTTTGCCTGTTCGTTTGTTCATTCATTCATTCATTCATTCAGGCAAACATTATTACTTACCTTAAGCCTGGCACCAAACTAGCACAGAAACAGAGATAACTAAAGTCTTGGATAATAACCCAAGGCAGTGAGGAGATAATAAAGGTGGTGGGGCTATGAGTAATAGGGAGAAGAAGGGGTAGCCAGAGAGAGATCATTATCCCTGGAAAGGCCTCTGGGGCCTCTCCCCAGTTTCAGATGGTCTAACAGAAATGCAACCAACCACCTCCTGAGGCCGCATGTCCTGGTGGCTGGCACTCAGTGCCCACAGAGCTGGGCCCTTGCCAGACCTCCGGGCATTTTTTTGTTTTTAATAGATCTTTACCGGAGTATAATTGCTTCACAATACTGTGTTAGTTTCTGTTGTACAACAAAGTGAATCAGTTATATGCATACATACATCTCCATATCCCCTCCCTCTTGAGCCTCCCTCCCACCCTCCCTATCCCACGTCTCTAGGTCATCGCAAAGCAACAATCTAAGCTAATCTCCCTGTGCTCTGCTGCTGTTTCCCACCAGCCAACTATTTTACATTCGGTAATGTATATATGTCGATGCTACTCTCACTTTGTCCCGGCTTTCCCCTCCCCCCTCCCCATGTCCTCAAGTCCATTCTCTATGTCTATGTCTTTATTCCTGCCCTGCCACTAGGTTCATCAGTACCTTTTTTTTTTTTTTTTAGACTCCATATATATGTGTTAGCATATGGTATTTTTCTCCTTCTGACTTACTTCACTCTGTATGACAGACTCTAGGTCCATCCACCTCACTACAAATAACTCAATTTCATTTCTTTTTATGACTGAGTAATATTCCATTGTATATATGTACCACATCTTCTTTATCCAGTCATCTGTCGACGGACATTTAGGTTGCCTCCGGGCATTTTATAAGCAAGGAGGGAGAGAGTTTATTCAAGTCTTGCCAGGAGGCCTGGATTCTAGAGGTAAAGTGAGCACATAACCACCTTTCTCTGTGTCTGCTTTATGCACTGCGTCTGGGCTCTGACACTAACTGGCCACATAAACAGGGCAGGCCCCAATCTCTGGGGCTGTCTTCTCATCAGCAAAGTGGGCATGAACTTCCTCTCCGTCTCTGAGCCAGGAGGTGTGCTCTGTCCACTAACATGCTAACATCTACTACATTTGTGCAATGCCCTTGACTACCTCGGTGGACACGTCACTTTCTAAATAGTTTTCTAGGTTCTGCCCTCTAACTATGGAACTCTTAATAAATGTATTACTTGAACCGTTTCCTGATGATCTAAGCTTTTAAAACACCACGATGGAAGTAAAGGTACTAAGTCATTATTCTGAAAACTGGTAAATAAAGGGAAAACAGTCAAGCCTTTCCTATACCAACTGTACCAGTGGGTAACCAAGCAGTAGATGGCGGGGAGCCTCTTTAAAAAGGATTCCAGCTAAGCTACTACACGAAGAAGGGGCGACAGACGAGAACACCGACCGCCCTTTTGCCACTTCTGCTGAATGTCGGGATTCAGGCCGGGCTGCCAACATGGCAAAAGAGGGCAATCGGACAGCACATGCCTCCTGAGGGGAGGACCCAACATCTCCTTTGAAGGAGTCTTGCAAAAAATGAGTAGAGAAAATGATCAAGTCTCTAGATGAACCACCAATTTGCAGGAAATTCAAAGGACAGAGGAGCATGTTGGACAGCACCATGGGGATGCAATTAGCGAACTCCAGACCCCGGCAGACCTACCAGACAAGCAACGGGGCGGCTCCTTCAACAAATAATTAGCAAGACTACAAAAAAAAGGAAGAGGAACATTTAAATTAAAAAACATTCCAACTAATTGCACTGTGTCCATCTTACTTGGATCCTGATTCTAACAAACAAGTTTAAAACACGAATTTATGAGTCAACTGGAAATTTGAATCATGGCTGGATATCTAATCTTTATTTTAGGTGTGATAATAGTTTAGTGGTTATGTATTTTTTTTTAAGAGTCCTTCTCTTTTATAGTGACATACTAAAGTATTTACAGATGACATGATGTATCTGGGATTTTCTTCACAATAATACAGGGAGGGGGGAGTGGATGAGGGTGGGACAGAGTTGGCCACAGGGTGATGGGTACTGGGGTCAGGTCAGGGTCCACGGGATTCATTACACTATTCTATTGACTTCTGTATAAAACTGAGATTTTCCATAAGAAAGAGAAATGCCACCAAGGCTAGCGGAGGACAGTTTTTGCCTCTGCTGAGTGCCTTGGACTTTGGTGCTTTATAAAGTTGGCTCTGGGACTTCCCTGGCGGTCCAGTGGTTAGGACTCTGTGCTTCCACTGCAGGGGGCACGGGTTCGATCCCTGGTCGGGGAACTAAGATCCCGCATGCCTCCTCGTGCAGCCAAAAAAGAAAAATAAATAAAAACTAAAGCTGGCTCCTCTGTAGTCTTTCCTCTGCTATGTGGCTGACAGCTGTCCCAGCTGCAGGAGTGCTCCGAGCAGCCCCACCCAAATTCTCCTCTAAACTGCGATGGGCTTAACAGAGGCCTTGGCTCTCTGGAGTGTGCGAAAAGCACACATCACCCCAGCCCGAGCAAGGGCTGCCATCTGTGCAGAGGTCCCCAGGAGCCGTGGCTTTGGTTGTGTCTGTTCCCAGCCAGGCTTCATGCCCTTCCAGGTGCCCAGTATGCTCTGCAGAGCCAGTGTGACGTCACGATGCTACCGTCGCTCGTTTCCATCGGGATTCTGGCCGTGGGAGGGAAAAGCCACTGGTGCTACTGTCAGCAGGCACCGTCTCTTCCCCACATCATCCCGGGCTGCAGTCCTGGGTCTGGTTTAAAATCGTCCCCGCCTTTGCAGCCGTGCCCAGGATGCTACCTGTGCAGTCAGAGGTCGGGCTGCAGGCTGCTGCGGAAAACTGCCAACTCAGCTTGCAGCATTTATTTACTTCTGCACAGAGAAAAGCATCTGACCTCTTAAGGAAACATAAGTGAAGAATTTCCTGGCTGATTGTCTGGGGGGGAAAT